>NC_064614.1:1081486431-1082111431 GCF_023898315.1 Schistocerca nitens | reverse complement strand
AAATAGGGAAGTACTACGAAGAATAACAGGTTATAGTCAACTACTGAACGTAATAAAAAGAAGAAAAAGAAATTGGAAACGACATACAGCCTGTTTAAGCGAAGCTGTTCATTTCAGATATTTCCGGAACCTTTTCAGGTACCGTAATTCCGTTTTCACCCAAATGAATTGTGAGAAAGTCCTCACTAAACAACATATAACCTCTTTTCATAGCTGCATTAATTACAAAGATAACAGTATCAATTTCCCTTTTTTCAAACGGAGCTATATTAATTTCTGCTCCTGTGTCGTACTCGTATTTCTAAAAGCCAAGAATTCAAAGTCGTTTTACTATTAAAAATGGCTCTGAGCACTATGGGACTTAACTGCTGTGGTCATCAGTCCCCTAGAACTTAGAACTACTTAAACCTAACCAACCTAAGGACATCACACACATCCATGCCCGAGGCAGGATTCGAACCTGCGACCGTAGCGGTCGCGCGGCTCCAGACTGTAGCGCCTAGAACCGCTCGGCCACTCCGGCCGGCGTTTTACTATTCCGAATCAGATTACTGGTCTCAGAGTTATTACAATATTTCGATCTTAGGATTTGTCTACAGTGACGGAAAAAATCACAACACCAAGGAGTTGTGCGACTTTAAACTAATGTTGGTAGACGTGGTTACATATCTAAAAGATGATGTTTATTCAAATTTCGCGCCAGTCGCATAAGACTGGTGCTAGAAGGGTCACTAGAGAATGCAAATCTGGTTTTCTTTAACACACACTGTAACGATCGTGAGCGTTAGTCATCTTTGAGGCTGGACCTGATGAGTTGATGTTAGCCAAGAACGCCTTCAAGGCGAAAGAGACATCATTATCAAAACCTCACTGCGTTTGAACGAGATCGCGTTGTGGGGCTACGGGAAGCTGGATGTTCCTTCTGCGATATTGCAGAAAGATTTGGCAATGTTGCCACTGTACACGACTGCTTATAGTGGTGCTCATGAGAATGTACGGTGCAGGAAGACCGGGCTCCGGCCGGCCACATGGGACTACCGAAAGGGAATGCCATCGTGTTCAGCGTATGGCTCTGGCGCGTGGTACTGCATCTGTAGCGGCAATCTGAGCAGCAGCTGGCACCATAGTGTCACAAACAATTGTTACAAATTGGTTACTTTAAGGACAGCTCCGAGCCAAACACTCTGTAGCGTGCATTCCACTGACCCCAAACCACCGCCATTTGCGACTTCAGCGGCGTCAAGCGAGTGCTCGTTGGAGGATAGAGTGGAGATCTGTTGTGTTCTCTGATGAAGGCTGGTTCTGCCTCGGTGCCAGTGATGGCTGTGTGTTGGCTAGGAAGAGGCCAGGTGGGCGCCTGCAACCAACCTGTGAGTGGCCTACACACACTGGACCAACACCTGGAGTTATGGTATGGGGTGCTATTCCGTATGACAGCAGGAGCACTCTCGTGGTTATTCCACGCGCCCTGGGTGCAAATTTGTACGTCAATCTGGTGATTCGACCTGTTCCGCGGCCATTCAAGAACAGCATTCCAGTGAATGTGTTTCCAATAGGAAACATTCCGCTGTTCTGACCCAACATGCTTTACAGGGTGTCGACATGTTGCCTTGGCCTGCTCGACCACCAAATCTGTGTTCAGTCGAGCACATGTGAGACATCATCTGGCGACAATCCCAGTGTCATCGACAACCAAATATTCTGGAGATTACGCTAGTTACTGATGTACCAGCATTTTACATTTGCAGTAGATTATCTCCCGCTTACATTAACCAGTGATCTTGCAATGTGTATCACTTAAATATGTTACGTAGAGAAATGTATTCTCGAAATTTCGTTACTGGACATTAATTATTCTTTGCTATTGCGAGTTTTTCCGTCAGTGTATTTTGGACATAAAAATACACTCATGCTCATAAATTAAGGATAACTGCAGAATGTGGTGCCACACAACGTGGCACTACACAAAACTGGCGCTAATAGCATAGGCACATACGGAAAACACACGACACAGATCTGAAGTCCACGGCATTGGTGATAAGTTGAGAAAACCGTCCCGGAACACATGTGCTACAAAACACCACTGTTTCCTGCACATGTACCCCGACATACGATCAGCATGCACACGTATACAGGCCACACAACGGGTTGGCATGCTCTGGATCAGATGGTCGAGCAGCTGCTGGGGTATAGCCTCCCATTCTTACACCAGAGCTTGTCGGAGCTCCTGAAGTGTCGTAGGGATTTGAAGACGTGCAGCGATACGTCGACTGAGAGAATCTCATATATCTTCTGTTTCAAGGTACACCTCCACGAGGGCAGCTCGGTGGGGCCGTGCGTTATCATCCATCAGGAGGAAGGTGGGACCCACTGCACCCCTGAAAAGGGGAACATACTGGTGCAAAATGAAGACCCGATACACCTGACCTGTTACAGTTCCTCTTCAAAGATATTCAGGGTTGTACAGGTCCCTTTCTAGGACACTAAGGGGTTGGTATCTGGTTCCTGGTTTACGCCAGATGTAAACCCGGCGAGAATCACTGTTCAGGCTATACCTGCACTCATTCGCGAACATAACCTGGGACCACTGTTCCAATGACCATGTACTGTGTTCTTGACACCATGTTTTACGGGCTCTCCTGTGACCAGGGATCAGTGGAATGCACCTTGCAGGTCTCTGGACGAATAAACCATGTCGGTTCTGTCGTCTGTAGACTGTGTCTGGAGACAACTGTTCCAGTGGCTACGGTAAGGTTCTGAGGAAGGCTACCTGCAGTACTCCGTGGCCGTCTGCGGGCACTGATGGTGAGATATCGGTCTTCTTGTGGTGTTGTACACTGTGGGCGTCCCGTACTGTAGTACCTGGACACGTTTCCTGTCTGCTGGAATCGTTGCCATAATCTTGAAATCACACTTTGTGGCACACAGAGGGCCCATACTACGACCTGCTGTGTTTGACCAGCCTCCAGTCGCCCTGGTATTCTACCCCTAAAAACGTCATCAAATGTGTTCTTTGAGCCATTTTCAACACACAGTCACCATTAGCACGTCTGAAAACTGCACACTTACTCGCTGCACCGTCCTCTGATGTGCACCAACACACCTCTGCGTATGTGGACTGCTGCCAGCGCCGCCATGCGACAACCGCAGGTCAAATGCACCGCATGGTCATAGCCCGCGGTGATTTAAACCCGCAAACCGCCCACGAGAGCGTTGTTTTACCATGTATCAGCATTAACCTTAATTTATGAGCATGAGTGTAGTTGCTGTCTTTTGCGGACGTTCGAGATTTCACAGAGGAAATGTAGGTTTCATTCCATCTGTGTCGTTCACGTTTGTCGAGTCCTGGTTAAAAAAAACTAATGTCTTTCACATAGCAAGAGAAACTAGATATGCTAGTTATTTACGCAGATATCAAAAGGAGCACGAAGAGAATAGTTGAGCTGCACGCGCAAAGATATCCTGGCAAACGATGCCCATCAAGAATGACAAACCAGCGAACGAGCAAAAAAAAGAAAAAACGTTATTGGAAGGGTGCCGGAGTACTACACAGAGGGCAAGAAGCAAGTCTGCAGCGAGCGGAGCGAACGAAATATTGATGTTTTAGCAACTGTTGCTATAATCCACAGGCTAGCTCCAGAGAAACTGTGAGTGCCTCTACAGCAGGTCAGCCAAGAGCTGTTCGCATTTTTCTTTCATCCGTTTGTGTGTAACTTCACCAGCAGACTAACCAGCGGGATTACAGAAGACACAAGGAATACTGTCGCTCGGTTCTATTGCGACATTAGTACTCTGTGTTGTTTATTGAAAGAATTCTATGTACTGATGAAGTTGCCTTTACAAATGATGGAAAGCTGAAAACAAGAAATATGCATTACCGGACCGCTGAGAATAAGGACTGGCCGAGGTAGGCTGAATATCAGAGACGGTAGAGAGTGAACGTTTGGTGCGGGATTATTGAGGACTACGTGGCTGGTCCTTACTTCATTGAACCAACCTTGAAAGGTAAAAAACGGGCACAATATCTTACCGAAGTGTTACTGGCTCTCCTGCAGGAAGTATCACTTGAAATACCTGTAGTATGTGGTAGCAGCATGATGGGTGCCTGGCTCACTACTTGCTTGTGGATAGTCTTACCCCTCATCCTCATTAAACTATTTAATGAATGTTCGAATACTGTTATTAAAGTCAGTTTTCCAAGGTACACAACAAACGTGTTTATGTTGGACTGTGAAAATGTTCAGCTTTGTTAAGCATTAATCTGAGAATAAGTAATTTTAGTAAAAATGTAGTCAACTTAGCTTGTTTCTTGACGATTGTTGTAGATTCTTCTCATTCTTGTTCGTGGTTCAGTAGTCCTAGTGGATGCTTCCTTTCTGCAATGGCTACAAAGAAGTTTCCAGTTTTCCCATCACCATACATTAAGTAAATTGTAAGTAATTGCAGGATTGTATATTCTCTTCAAAATACGTTTATTCACTGTCTGGTAAATTCCATAATGCACAGTCCTATCAACTTACTACTACAACGGACGACTTACAACCCATGGGTGCACCTCTGTCCAACCGTTACACACACTGCATTTTAACAAGGACAGAGATGTAACAGTTTTAGTACAGAGATATGTATACAATCGATATAACCTAAGAGCTACATTTTATTAATATTTTATAGAGAAAATCAGATATCTATTTATTTATCTTTCAGAATAATAATTACAGAATTAGTATAAATATAATTATAGAATTATGATCAAATTCGAATTTTAAATATTCATGACTTCAAATACGAATATGAAATACATCGAAAATACAAAAATAATTACGTTTCTCATAAAATAATTAATCTTTTGTTAGCTTCATGCCTTATTTGTGTTTATAAAACGTATAATCATTTTGCTTGTGACATCTAAACGCGAATTACAATTTCAGCCTAACTGGATAGTGTTGTGAACTAATTTGTATCGAATTCTCCAATACGTGGTGAAAAAACATATCCACAGGCCAGTTCCATTACAATAGGAAGTTCTTCACCTAGCTCTTTCCTGGCCTGCTCGTTCGCCTGATCTAATGCTAATTGACATTTTTCTCTGGGGTAAACTCAAAGATGACGTCAATGCACAAGTTCCTACAACTCAAGAGGATTTAAAACATTGCACTGTTGTAGCACATGAAGAGATATCAGTCAAAAAACCAACAACTTAAACGATGATTATATGAATAAGTTTCTAATGGCAAGTAAATTACAATAAAAATTTGTGAGGCTACCTTCAATGCTTTTCTAACTCTCGTTACATTTCGGTATTATGACGAGACAGAAACCTCGACATCAGCTGCAATTGGGCATTGAAATAAATAACGGCGACAAGTGAAAATTTGTGCTGGAGCCGGATTCGAACACGGATTTCCCGCTTATTGCAAGTCGTCGCCTTAACAACTTTGGCTATACGAGCATGCTTCCCATCCAGCCTAATCTCTCATATGTCACACACTACATATCTGTTATCCTCTGTCCATTACTCTCATTGCTCGCAGCCGCACCTGATCCCCGCAAGAGGTCGAACGGAGAGTGCATCCGCACTGAAGGTATCGTTATTTGCCGTCAAGGCAGATTTTCACAAGATATGTCCGAAAGAACAGACAACGCACATGATATCTTCAGTGCGGATGCACTCTTCATTCTATCTGTTGCAGGAATCAGGTGAGGCTGCGAGCAGTGAGGATAATGGACAGTAGACACTAGGTATGTAGTGTGTAACATAAGGATATTTGGACTGCATGAGAAGCATGCTCAGATAGATGAAGCGGTTAAAGCGACCGCTCGCGGTAAACAGGAAATCCGGGTTCGAGTCCTGGCGCTATTGGACTTATTGCAGGTCATATCGGAATTTCTCTTTCGTCATGTATGTATATAACTGCAGAATCATGAATGGTACACGTTCTTTCAGACATTTTTGAAAGAACAGATATTACACATATAAATTTAGGTATTAGTCAGTTCACCATTTTGTCTCATGTTGTAGTTTGTTTACGGCTGAGAAGACTATATGGCTGTCCTGCTTGTGCGCAGAGGGACACGAGGACTTCACCATCTAATATGACGGGAGATCAGAAACCCAAGAAGCGTTCTCGGCCGCGACGCACCTCGCCCTCGCAGCAGACGGAACAGGCTACCACCTCGCCCATGCCGTCGCAACGGCCCGAGTCCGGTGACTCGGACTGGGTGGAGCCGCTGCAGACTGAGGTAACGGATTCTATGTACACTCCTGGAAACTGAAATAAGAACACCGTGAATTGATTGTCCCAGGAAGGGGAAACTTTATTGACACATTCCTGGGGTCAGATACATCACATGATCACACTGACAGAACCACAGGCACATAGACACAGGCAACAGAGCATGCACAATGTCGGCACTAGTACAATGTATATCCACCTTTCGCAGCAATGCAGGCTGCTATTCTCCCATGGAGACGATCGTAGAGATGCTGGATGTAGTCCTGTGGAACGGCTTGCCATGCCATTTCCACCTGGCGCCTCAGTTGGACCAGCGTTCGTGCTGGACGTGCAGACCGCGTGAGACGACGCTTCATCCAGTCCGAAACATGCTCAATGGGGGACAGATCCGGAGATCTTGCTGGCCAGGGTAGTTGACTTACACCTTCTAGAGCACGTTGGGTGGCACGGGATACATGCGGACGTGCATTGTCCTGTTGGAACAGCAAGTTCCCTTGCCGGTCTAGGAATGGTAGAACGATGGGTTCGATGACGGTTTGGATGTACCGTGCACTATTCAGTGTCCCCTCGACGATCACCAGTGGTGTACGGCCAGTGTAGGAGATCGCTCCCCACACCATGATGCCGGGTGTTGGCCCTGTGTGCCTCGGTCGTATGCAGTGCTGATTGTGGCGCTCACCTGCACGGCGCCAAACACGCATACGACCATCATTGGCACCAAGGCAGAAGCGACTCTCATCGCTGAAGACGACACGTCTCCATTCGTCCCTCCATTCACGCCTGTCGCGACACCACTGGAGGCGGGCTGCACGATGTTGGGGCGTGAGCGGAAGACGGCCTAACGGTGTGCGGGACCGTAGCCCAGCTTCATGGAGACGGTTGCGAATGGTCCTCGCCGATACCCCAGGAGCAACAGTGTCCCTAATTTGCTGGGAAGTGGCGGTGCGGTCCCCTACGGCACTGCGTAGGATCCTACGGTCTTGGCGTGCATCCGTGCGTCGCTGCGGTCCGGTCCCAGGTCGACGGGCACGTGCACCTTCCGCCGACCACTGGCGACAACATCGATGTACTGTGGAGACCTCACGCCCCACGTGTTGAGCAATTCGGCGGTACGTCCACCCGGCCTCCCGCATGCCCACAATACGCCCTCGCTCAAAGTCCGTCAACTGCACATACGGTTCACGTCCACGCTGTCGCGGCATGCTACCAGTGTTAAAGACTGCGATGGAGCTCCGTATGCCACGGCAAACTGGCTGACACTGACGGCGGCGGTGCACAAATGCTGCGCAGCTAGCGCCATTCGACGGCCAACACCGCGGTTCCTGGTGTGTCCGCTGTGCCGTGCGTGTGATCATTGCTTGTACAGCCCTCTCGCAGTTTCCGGAGCAAGTATGGTGGGTCTGACACACCGGTGTCAATGTGTTCTTTTTTCCATTTCCAGGAGTGTATATACCAGTAAGCGCCCCCCCCCCCCCACCCCCGCCCCTCGTAACATTCTATACCTTAGAGAATCGAATTCCTAAGGACACTGATCAGCCAGAACATTATGAACACCGACCTACTATTGATGTAAACCCGTCCAGGTGACAGCAGAGTCACCTAGCTACCAAGTTACAACGACAGTGTCTAAAATTTGAAGGATTAATCTACCGTTAACTTGAAAAAATCATATAGTCCTTTGTTCAAATAAATTATCGTGATCTACAAAAAAAAAAAAAAAAAAAAAAAAGGCTCTGAGCACTATGGGACTTAAAATCTGAGGTCATCAGTCCCCTAGAACTTAGAACTACTTAAACCTAACCAACCTAAGGACATCACACACATCCATGCCCGAGGTAGGATTCGAACCTGCGACCGTAGCGGTCGCGCGGTTCCAGACTGAAGCGCCTAGAACCGCTAGGCCACAACGACCAGCATTGTGATCTACAAGTTACAGCTTTAGGCATAGAAGAAAGACATCTACAGGAGACACAGACGCTATCAGGAAACTGCTGGGACGTCACTGACTAAGGAAAAGCGTTAGAGCTAGTCAGACACACGCACGATGCATGTAGTATCAGTGAGGCTGTGTCCGTGTGTAGAATGGGGAAGGCGCGCGATCTATCTGAGTTTGGATGAGGACAGATTGTGATGGCTTAGAATCTCGGCACAAGCATTTCCGAAACTGCACGAGTTGTCAGGGTTCGAGGATTGCTGTGGTGTCTTCTACACGTGGCGAAACCGAGGTGCAACCACGTTCAAACTTCTTGGAGTTGGGAGACCACACCTCATTACAGATGTCGGATATCGTAGGCTGGACAGGCTGGTAAAACATGACAGGTTGCGAACTTTGGCGGAACAAACATCGGCTTTAATGTTGGGCAGAGTACAAGTGTGTCACGTCCAGTACACCGAACACTCCTAATGATGCTCCTCCACAGGTGACGACCCATGCATTTTCCAATGTTAACACCACGACATGATCAGCTAGAACTAAAATGGGCACATGACGGTAGTGCAGTAGCACAGCGTTGCATGTCTGATGAATCACGATACCTTCTACATCATCTTGACGGGAGGACGAGAATCCGTCGTCTTACAGGGGATCAGCTCCTTGACACTTGGGCTGCGAGACATAAATAAGCTGCCAGCGGCTCCATTATGCTCTGGGGGACAATCACGTGGCATCAATGGGTCCAGTGAAGCTAGTGTAAGGCACAATGATGGCCATGGGTCATCGTACAGTGGTTGCATGTCTGATTAATCCCGATACCTTCTCGATCATTCCAAGGGGAGGACGGGAATCCGTCGTCTTCCAGGGGAACAAGTTCTTGACACCTGTAGTGCGGGATGGAGAGAAGTGTGCGGCGGCTCCATTATGCTCTGGGTGACAATCACGTGGCATCTTTGCGTCCAGTGAAGCTAGTGTAACGCACCATGATGGCCATGGATCATCATACAGCGGTTGCATGTCTGATGAATCCCGATACCTTCTCGAACATCCGTAGGGGAGGACGGGAATCCGTCGTCTTCCAGGGGAACAACTCCTTGACACCTGTACTGCGGGATGGAGAGAAGCTCGCGGCGGCTCCATTATGCTCTGGGGGACAATCACGTGCCATCTATGGGTCCAGTGAAGCTAGCGTAAGGCACAATGATGGCCATGGGGCATCGTACAGTGGTTGCATGTCTGATGAATCCCGATACCTTCTCGACCATCCCTAGGGGAGGACAGGAATCCGTCGTCTTCCAGGGTAACAACTCCTTGACACCTGGCGGCGGCTCCATTATGCTCTGGGGGACAATCACGTGGCATCCATGGGTCCAGTGAACTAGCGTAAGGCACCATGATGGCCGTGGGGCATCGTACAGTGGTTGAATGTCTGATGAATCTCAGTGGTTGCGTGTCTGATGAATCCCGATACATTCTCGACTATACCAAAGGGAGGACGGGAATCCGTCGTCTTCCAGGGGAACAACTCGATGACACCTGCACTGCGGGGGCTCAATTATGCTCTGGGGGACAATCAAGTGGCATCCATGGGTCCAGTGAAGCTAGCGTATGGCACCATGGAGACCATAGGGCATCGTACAGTGGTTGTATGTCTGTTGAATCCCGATACCTTCTCGATCATCCCTAGGGGAGGACGGGAACCCGTCGTCTTCCCGGGGAACAACTCCTTGACACACTGTACTGTGGGATGGAGATAAACTGGCGGCGGTTCAATTATGCTCTGGGGGACAATCACGTGGCATCCATGGATCCAGTGAAGCTAGTGTAAGGCACCGTGATGGCCATGGGGCATCGTACAGTGGTTGCATGTCTGATGAATCCCGATACCTTCTCGACCATCCCTAGGGGAGGACGGGAATCCGTCGTCTTCCAGGGGAACAACTCCTTGACACCTGTACTGCGGGATGGAGAGAAGCTGGCGGCGGCTCAATTATGCTGTGGGGGACAATCATGTGGCATCCATGGGTCCAGTGAAGCTAACGTAAGGCACCATGATGGCCCTGGGGCATCGTACAGTGGTTGCATGTCTGATGAATCCCGATACCTTCTCGACCATCCCTGGGGAGGACGCGAATCAGTCGTCTTCCAGGGAAACAACTCCTTGACACCTGTACGGCAGGAAGGAGAGAAACTGGCGGCAGCTCCATTATAATCTGGGGGACAATCACGTGGCATCCATGTGTCCAGTAAATCTAGTGTAAGGCACCATGATGGCCATGAGGCATCGCACAGTGGTTGCATGTCTGATGAATCCCCATACCTTCACGACCATCCCTAGGGGAGGACGGGAATCCGTCGTCTTCCAGGGGAACAACTCCTTAACACCTGCACCGCGGGACGGAGGGAAGCAGGCGGCGGCTCCATTATGCTCTGGGGTACAATCACGTGGCATCCATGGGTCCAGTGAAGCTAGCGTAAGGCACCGTGATGGCCATGGGGCATCGTACAGTGGTTGCATGTCTGATGAATCCCGATACCTTCTCGACCTTCCCCAGGGGACGACAGTAATCCGTCGTCTTCCAGGGGAACACCTCCTTGACACCTGTACTGCAGGATTTAGAGAAGCTGGCGGCGGAACAATTATGCTCTGGGGGACAATCACGTGGCATCCATGGGTCCAGTGAAGCTAGCGTATGGCACCATGAAGGCCATGGGGTATCGTACAGTGGTTGTATGTCTGATGAATCCCGATACCTTCTCGACCATCCCTAGGGTAGGACGGTAACCCGTCGTCTTCCTGGGGAACAACTCCTTGACACACTGTACTGTGGGATGGAGAGAAGCTGGCGGCAGCTCAATTAGGCTCTGGGGGACAATCACGTGGCATCCATGGGTCCAGTGAAGCTAGTGTAAGGCACCGTGATGGCCATGGGGCATCGTACAGCGGTTGCATGTCTGATGAATCCCGATACCTTCTCGATCATCCCTAGCGTAGACGGGAATCCGTCGTCTTCCAGGGGAACAACTCCTTGACACCTGCAATGCGCGACGGAGAGAAGCAGGCGGCGGCTCCATTATGCTCTGGGGGACAATCACGTGGCATCCATGGGTCCAGTGAAGCTAGCGTAAGGCACTATTATGGCCATGGGGCATCGTACAATGGTTGCATGTCTGATAAATCCCGATACCTTCTCGACCATCCCAAGGGGAGGACAGGAATCCGTCGTCTTCCAGGGTAACAACTCCTTGACACCTGGCGGCGGCTCCATTATGCTCTGGGGGACAATCACGTGGCATCCATGGGTCCAGTGGAGCTGGTGTAACGCACCATGATGGCCATGGGGCATCATACAGTTGTTGCATGACTGATTTATCCCGATACCTTCTCGAACATCCGTAGGGGAGGACGGGAATCCGTCATCTTCCAGGGGAACAACTCCTTGACACCTGTAATGTGGCATGGAGAGAAGCTGGCGGCGGCTCCATTATGCTGTGGGGGACAATCAAGTGGCGTCCATGGGTCCAGTGAAGCTAGTGTAAGACACCGTGATGGGCATGGGGCATCGAACAGTGGTTGCATGTCTGATGAATCCCGATACCTTCTTGACCATCCCTAGGGGAGGACCGGAATCCGCAGTCTTCCAGGGGAACAACTCCTTGACACCTATACTGCGGGATGGAGAGAAGCTGGTAGCGGCTCCGTTATGCTCTGGGGGAGAATCACGTGGCATCTATGGGTCCAGTGAAGCTAGCGTAAGGCACAATGATGGCCATGGGGCATCGTACAGTGGTTGTATGTCTGATGAATCCCGATACCTTCTCGACCATCCCTAGGGGAGGACAGGAATCCGTCGTCTTCCAGGGTAACAACTCCTTGACACCTGGCGGCGGCTCCATTATGCTCTGGGGGACAATCACGTGGCATCCATGGGTCCAGTGAAGATAACGTAAGGCACCATGATGGCTATGGGGCATCGTACAATGGTTGCATATCTGATGAATCCCGATACCTTCTCGACCATCCCTAACGGAGAATGGGAATCCGTCGTCTTCCAGGGGAACAACTCCTTAACTTCTGTACTGTGGATGGAGAGAAGCCGGCGGCAGCCCCATTATGCTCTGGGGGACAATCACATGGCACCCATGGGTTAGTGAAGCTAGCGTAGGGCACCATGATGGCCGTGGGGCATCGTACAGTGGTTGCATGTCTGATGAATCCTGATACCTTCTCGACCATCCCAAGGGGAGGAAAGGAATCCGTCGTCTTACAAGGGGAACAACTCCTTGACATCTGCACTGCGGGACGGAGAGAAACTGGCGGCGGCACCATTATGCTCTGGGGGACAATCACGTGGCATCCATGGGTCCAGTGAAGCTAGCGTATGGCACCATGAAGGCCATGGGGTATCGTACAGTGGTTGTATGTCTGATGAATCCCGATACCTTCTCGACCATCCCTAGGGTAGGACAGTAACCCGTCGTCTTCCTGGGGAACAACTCCTTGACACACTGTACTGTGGGATGGAGAGAAGCTGGCGGCAGCTCAATTAGGCTCTGGGGGACAATCACGTGGCATCCATGGGTCCAGTGAAGCTAGTGTAAGGCACCGTGATGGCCATGGGGCATCGTACAGCGGTTGCATGTCTGATGGATCCCGATACCTTCTCGATCATCCCTAGCGTAGGACGGGAATCCGTCGTCTTCCAGGGGAACAACTCCTTGACACCTGCAATGCGCGACGGAGAGAAGCAGGAGGCGGCTCCATTATGCTCTGGGGGACAATCACGTGGCATCCATGGGTCCAGTGAAGCTAGTGTAAGGCACCGTGATGGCCATGGGGCATCGTACAGTGGTTGCATGTCTGATGAATCCCGATACCTTCTCGACCATCCCAAGGGGAGGACAGGATTCCGTCGTCTTCCAGGGTAACAACGCCTTGACACCTGGCGACGGCTCCATTATGCTCTGGGGGACAATCACGTGGCATCTTTGGGTCCAGTGAAGCTGGTGTAACGCACCATGATGGCCATGGGGCATCATACAGTTGTTGCATGACTGATTTATCCCGATACCTTCTCGAACATCCGTAGGGGAGGACGGGAATCCGTCATCTTCCAGGGGAACAACTCCTTGACACCTGTAATGTGGCATGGAGAGAAGCTGGCGGCGGCTCCATTATGCTGTGGGGGACAATCAAGTGGCGTCCATGGGTCCAGTGAAGCTAGTGTAAGACACCGTGATGGGCATGGGGCATCGAACAGTGGTTGCATGTCTGATGAATCCCGATACCTTCTTGACCATCCCTAGGGGAGGACCGGAATCCGCAGTCTTCCAGGGGAACAACTCCTTGACACCTATACTGCGGGATGGAGAGAAGCTGGTAGCGGCTCCGTTATGCTCTGGGGGAGAATCACGTGGCATCTATGGGTCCAGTGAAGCTAGCGTAAGGCACAATGATGGCCATGGGGCATCGTACAGTGGTTGTATGTCTGATGAATCCCGATACCTTCTCGACCATCCCTAGGGGAGGACAGGAATCCGTCGTCTTCCAGGGTAACAACTCCTTGACACCTGGCGGCGGCTCCATTATGCTCTGGGGGACAATCACGTGGCATCCATGGGTCCAGTGAAGATAACGTAAGGCACCATGATGGCTATGGGGCATCGTACAATGGTTGCATATCTGATGAATCCCGATACCTTCTCGACCATCCCTAACGGAGAATGGGAATCCGTCGTCTTCCAGGGGAACAACTCCTTAACTTCTGTACTGTGGATGGAGAGAAGCCGGCGGCAGCCCCATTATGCTCTGGGGGACAATCACATGGCACCCATGGGTTAGTGAAGCTAGCGTAGGGCACCATGATGGCCGTGGGGCATCGTACAGTGGTTGCATGTCTGATGAATCCTGATACCTTCTCGACCATCCCAAGGGGAGGAAAGGAATCCGTCGTCTTACAAGGGGAACAACTCCTTGACATCTGCACTGCGGGACGGAGAGAAACTGGCGGCGGCACCATTATGCTCTGGGGGACAATCACGTGGCATCCATGGGTCCAGTGAAGCTAGCGTATGGCACCATGAAGGCCATGGGGTATCGTACAGTGGTTGTATGTCTGATGAATCCCGATACCTTCTCGACCATCCCTAGGGTAGGACGGTAACCCGTCGTCTTCCTGGGGAACAACTCCTTGACACACTGCACTGTGGGATGGAGAGAAGCTGGCGGCAGCTCAATTAGGCTCTGGGGGACAATCACGTGGCATCCATGGGTCCAGTGAAGCTAGTGTAAGGCACCGTGATGGCCATGGGGCATCGTACAGCGGTTGCATGTCTGATGGATCCCGATACCTTCTCGATCATCCCTAGCGTAGGACGGGAATCCGTCGTCTTCCAGGGGAACAACTCCTTGACACCTGCAATGCGCGACGGAGAGAAGCAGGAGGCGGCTCCATTATGCTCTGGGGGACAATCACGTGGCATCCATGGGTCCAGTGAAGCTAGTGTAAGGCACCGTGATGGCCATGGGGCATCGTACAGTGGTTGCATGTCTGATGAATCCCGATACCTTCTCGACCATCCCAAGGGGAGGACAGGATTCCGTCGTCTTCCAGGGTAACAACGCCTTGACACCTGGCGACGGCTCCATTATGCTCTGGGAGACAATCACGTGGCATCTTTGGGTCCAGTGAAGCTGGTGTAACGCACCATGATGGCCATGGGGCATCATACAGTTGTTGCATGACTGATTTATCCCGATACCTTCTCGAACATCCGTAGGGGAGGACGGGAATCCGTCATCTTCCAGGGGAACAACTCCTTGACACCTGTAATGTGGCATGGAGAGAAGCTGGCGGCGGCTCCATTATGCTGTGGGGGACAATCAAGTGGCGTCCATGGGTCCAGTGAAGCTAGTGTAAGACACCGTGATGGGCATGGGGCATCGTACAGTGGTTGCACGTCTGATGAATCCCGATACCTTCTCGACCATCCCTAGGGGAGGACAGGAATCCGTCGTCTTCCAGGGTAACAACTCCTTGACACTTGGCGGCGGCTCCATTATGCTCTGGGGGACAATCACGTGGCATCCATGGGTCCAGTGAAGCTAGCGTATGGCACCATGAAGGCCATGGGGTATCGTACAGTGGTTGTATGTCTGATGAATCCCGATACCTTCTCGACCATCCCTAGGGTAGGACGGTATCCCGTCGCCTTCCTGGGGAACAACTCCTTGACACACTGTACTGTGGGATGGAGAGAAGCTGGCGGCAGCTCAATTAGGCTCTGGGGGACAATCACGTGACATCCATGGGTCCAGTGAAGCTAGTGTAAGGCACCGTGATGGCCATGGGGCATCGTACAGCGGTTGCATGTCTGATGAATCCCGATACATTCTCGATCATCCCTAGCTTAGGACGGGAATCCGTCGTCTTCCAGGGGAACAACTCCTTGACACCTGCAATGCGCGACGGAGAGAAGCAGGCGGCGGCTCCATTATGCTCTGGGGGACAATCACGTGGCATCCATGGGTCCAGTGAAGCTGGTGTAACGCACCATGATGGCCATGGGGCATCATACAGTTGTTGCATGACTGATTTATCCCGATACCTTCTCGAACATCCGTAGGGGAGGACGGGAATCCGTCATCTTCCAGGGGAACAACTCCTTGACACCTGTAATGTGGCATGGAGAGAAGCTGGCGGCGGCTCCATTATGCTGTGGGGGACAATCAAGTGGCGTCCATGGGTCCAGTGAAGCTAGTGTAAGGCACCGTGATGGGCATGGGTCATCGTACAGTGGTTGCATGTCTGATGAATCCCGATACCTTCTTGACCATCCCTAGGGGAGGACCGGAATCCGTAGTCTTCCAGGGGAACAACTCCTTGACACCTATACTGCGGGATGGAGAGAAGCTGGTAGCGGCTCCGTTATGCTCTGGGGGAGAATCACGTGGCATCTATGGGTCCAGTGAAGCTAGCGTAAGGCACAATGATGGCCATGGGGCATCGTACAGTGGTTGCATGTCTGATGAATCCTGATACCTTCTCGACCATCCCTAGGGGAGGACAGGAATCCGTCGTCTTCCAGGGTAACAACTCCTTGACACCTGGCGGCGGCTCCATTATGCTCTGGGGGACAATCACGTGGCATCCATGGGTCCAGTGAAGATAACGTAAGGCACCATGATGGCCATGGGGCATCGTACAATGGTTGCATATCTGATGAATCCCGATACCTTCTCGACCATCCCTAACGGAGAATGGGAATCCGTCGTCTTCCAGGGGAACAACTCCTTAACTTCTGTACTGTGGATGGAGAGAAGCCGGCGGCAGCCCCATTATGCTCTGGGGGACAATCACATGGCACCCATGGGTTAGTGAAGCTAGCGTAGGGCACCATGATGGCCGTGGGGCATCGTACAGTGGTTGCATGTCTGATGAATCCTGATACCTTCTCGACCATCCCAAGGGGAGGACAGGAATCCGTCGTCTTACAAGGGGAACAACTCCTTGACATCTGCACTGCGGGACGGAGAGAAACTGGCGGCGGCACCATTATGCTCTGGGGGACAATCACGTGGCATCCATGGGTCCAGTGAAGCTAGTGTAAGGCACCGTGATGGCCATGGGGCATCGTACAGCGGTTGCATGTCTGATGAATCCCGATACCTTCTCGATCATCCCTAGCGTAGGACGGGAATCCGTCGTCTTCCAGGGGAACAACTCCTTGACACCTGCAATGCGCGACGGAGAGAAGCAGGCGGCGGCTCCATTATGCTCTGGGGGACAATCACGTGGCATCCATGGGTCCAGTGAAGCTAGTGTAAGGCACCGTGATGGCCATGGGGCATCGTACAGTGGTTGCATGTCTGATGAATCCCGATACCTTCTCGACCATCCCAAGGGGAGGACAGGATTCCGTCGTCCTCCAGGGTAACAACGCCTTGACACCTGGCGACGGCTCCATTATGCTCTGGGGGACAATCACGTGGCATCTTTGGGTCCAGTGAAGCTAGTGTAACGCACTATGATGGCCATGGATCATCATACAGCGGTTGCATGTCTGATGAATCCCGATATCTTCTCGAAAATCCGTAGGGGAGGACGGGAATCCGTCGTCTTCCAGGGGTACAACTCCTTGACACCTGTACTGCGGGATGGTGAGAAGCTGGCGGCGGCTCCTTTATGCTCTGGGAGAGAATCACGTGGCATCTATGGGTCCAGTGAAGCTAGCGTAAGGCACTATGATGGCCATGGGGCATCGTACAGTGGTTGCATGTCTGATGATTCCCGATACCTTCTCGACCATCCCTAGGCGAGGACAGGAATCCATCGTCTTCCAGGGTAATAACGCCTTGACACCTAGCGACGACTCCATTATGCTCTGGGGGACAATCACGTGGCATCCATGGGTCCAGTGAACCTAGCGTAAGGCACCATGATGGCCATGGGGCATCGTACAGTGGTTGCATGTCTGATGAATCCCGATACCTTCTTGAACATCCCTAGGGGAGGACGCGAATCCGTCGTCTTCCAGGGGAACAACTCGTTGACAGCTGTACTGTGGGATGGAGAGAAGTGTGCAGCGGCTCCATTATGCTTTTGGGGACAATCATGTGGCATCCATGGGTCCAGTGAAGCTAGTGTAAGGCACCGTGATGGCCATGGGGCTCCATACAGTGTTTGCATGTCTGATGAATCCCGATACCTTCTCGACCATCCCTAACGAAGAATGGGAATCCGTCGTCTTCCGGGGGAACAAATCCTTAACTTCTGTACTGTGGATGGAGAGAAGCCGGCGGCGGCCCCATTATGCTCTGGGGGACAATCACATGGCACCCATGGGTCAGTGAAGCTAGCGTAAGGCACCATGATGGCCGTGGGGCATCGAACAGTGGTTGCATGTCTGATGAATCCTGATACCTTCTCGACCATCCCAAGGGGAGGACAGGAATCTGTCGTCTTACAAGGGGAACAACTCCTTGACACCTGCACTGCGGGATGGAGAGAAGCTGGCGGCGGCACCATTATGCTCTGGGGGACAATCACGTGGCATCCATGGGTCCAGTGAAGCTAGCCTATGGCACCATGAAGGCCATGGGACATCGTACAGTGGTTGTATGTCTGATGCATCCCGATACCTTCTCGACCATCCCTAGGGGAGGACGGTAACCCGTCGTCTTCCTGGGGAACAACTCCTTGACACACTGTACTGTGGGATGGAGAGAAGCTGGCGGCAGCTCAATTAGGCTCTGGGGGACAATCACGTGGCATCCATGGGTCCTGTGAAGCTAGTGTAAGGCACCGTGATGGCCATGGGGCATCGTACAGCGGTTGCATGTCTGATGAATCCCGATACCTTCTCGATCATCCCTAGCGTAGGACGAGAATCCGTCGTCTTCCAGGGAACAACTCCTTGACACCTGCAATGCGCGACGGAGAGAAGCTGCCGGCGGCTCCATTTTGCTCTGGGGGACAATCACGTGGCATCCATGGGTCCAGTGATGCTAGCGTAAGGCACTATTATGGCCATGGGGCATCGTACAATGGTTGCATGTCAGATAAATCCCGATACCTTCTCGACCATCCCAAGGGGAGGACAGGAATCCGTCGTCTTCCAGGCTAACAACGCCTTGACACCTGGCGACAGCTCCATTATGCTCTGGGGGACAATCACGTTGCATCTTTGGGTCCAGTGAAGCTAGTGTAACGCACCATGATGGCCATGGATCATCATACAGCGGTTGCATGTCTGATGAATCCCGATAACTTCTTGACCATCCCTAGGAGAGGACGGGAATTCGTCGTCTTCCAGGGGAACAACTCCTTGACACCTGTACTGCGGGATGGAGAGAAGCTGGCGGCGGCTCCATTATGCTCTGGGAGAGAATCACGTGGCATCTATGGGTCCAGTGAAGCTGGCGTAAGGCACAATGGTGGCCATGGGGCATCGTACAGTGGTTGCATGTCTGATGAATCCCGATACCTTGTCGACCATCCCTAGGGGAGGACAGGTATCCGTCGTCTTCCAGGGTAACAACGCCTTGACACCTGGCGACGGCTCCATTATGCTCTGGGGGACAATCACGTGGCGTCCATGGGTCCAGTGAAGCTAGCGTAAGGCATCATGATGGCCGTGGGGCATCGTACAGTGGTTGCATGTCTGATGAATCCCGATACCTTCTCGACCATCCCAAGGGAAGGACGGGAATCCGTCGTCTTCAAGGTCAACAACTTCTTGACACCTGTACTGCAGGATGGAGAGTAGCTGGCGGCGACTGCATTATGCTCTGGCGGACAATCACGTGGCATCCATGGGTCCAGTAAATCAAGCGTAAAGCACCATGATGGCCATGGGGCATCATACAGTGGTTGCATGTCTGATGAATCCTGATACCTTCTCGACCATCCCTAGGGGAAGACAGGAATCCGTCGCCTTCCAGGGGAACATTTCCTTGACACCTGAACTGCGGGATAGAGAGAAACTGGCGGCAGCTCCATTATGCTCTGGGGCACAATCACGTGGCATCCATGGGTCCAGTGAAGCTAGTGTAAGGCCCCGTGATGGCCATGGGGCATCGTACAGTGGTTGCATGTCTGATGAATCCCAGTACACTCTCGACCATCCCTGGGGAGGACAGGAATCCGTCGTCTTCCAGGGGAACAACTCCTGGGCACCTGTAGTGCGGGATGGAGAGAAGTGTGCGGCGGCTCCATTATGCTCTGGGGGACAATCACGTGGCATCCATGTGTCCAGTGAAGCTAGTGTAAGGCACCGTGATGGCCATGGGGCATCGTACAGTGGTTGCATGTCTGATGAATCCCAGTACCCTCTCGACCATCCCTGGGGAGGACAGGAATCCGTCGTCTTCCAGGGGAACAACTCCTGGGCACCTGTAGTGCGGGATGGAGAGAAGTGTGCGGCGGCTCCATTATGCTCTGGGGGACAATCACGTGGCATCCATGGGTCCAGTGAAGCTAGTGTAAGGCACCGTGATGGGCATGGGGCATCGTACAGTGGTTGCATGTCTGTGAATCCCGATACCTTCTCGACCATCCCTAGGGGAGGACGGGAATCTGTCGTCTTCCAGGGTAACAACTCCTTGACACTTGTACTGTGGGATAGAGAGAAGCTGGCGGCGGCTCCATTATGTTCTGGGGAACAATCACGTGGCATCCATGGGTCCAGTGAAGCTAGTGTAAGGCACCGTGATGGCCATGGGGCATCGTACAGTGGTTGCATGTCTGATGAATCCCGATACCTTCTCGACCATCCCTACGCGATGACGGGAATCCGTCGTCTTCCAGAAGAACAACTCCTTGACACCTGTACTGCGGGATGGAGAGAAGCTGGCGGCGGCTCCATTATGCTCTGGGGGACAATCACGTGGCATCCGTGGGTCCAGTGAAGCTAGTGTAAGGCACCGTGATGGCCATGGGGCATCGTACAGTGGTTGCATGTCTGTGAATCCCGATACCTTCTCGACCATCCCTAGGGGAGGACGGGAATCTGTCGTCTTCCAGGGTAACAACTCCTTGACACTTGTACTGTGGGATAGAGAGAAGCTGGCGGCGGCTCCATTATGTTCTGGGGAACAATCACGTGGCATCCATGGGTCCAGTGAAGCTAGTGTAAGGCACCGTGATGGCCATGGGGCATCGTACAGTGGTTGCATGTCTGATGAATCCCCATACCTTCTCGACCTTCCCTAGGGGAGGACGGGAATCCGTCGTCTTCCACGGGAACAAATCCTTGACACCTGTACTGCGGGATGGAGAGAAGTTTGCGGCGGCTCCATTATCCTCTGGGGGACAATCACGTGGCATCCATGGGTCCAGTGAAGCTAGCGTAAGGCACTATTATGGCCATGGGGCATCATACAGTGGTTGCATGTCTGATGAATCCCGATAACTTCTTGACCTTCTCCAGAGGAGGACGGGAATCCGTCGTCTTCAAGGGGAACAACTCCTTGACACCTATACTGCAGGATGGAGAGTAGCTGGCGGCGACTCCATTATGCTATGGCGGACAATCACGTGGCATCCATGGGTCCAGTGAATCAAGCGTAAAGCACCATGATGGCCATGGGGCATCCTACAGTGGTTGCATGTCTGATGAATCCCAGTACCTTCTCGACCATCCCTCGGGAGGACAGGAATCCGTCGTCTTCCAGGGGAACAACTCCTTGACACCTGTAGTGCGGGATGGAGAGAAGTGTGCGGCGGCTCTATTATTCTCTGGGGGACAATCACGTGGCATCCATGGGTTCAGTGAAGGTGGCGTAAGGCACCGTGATGGCCATGGAGCATCGTACATAGGTTGAATGTCTGATGAATCCCGATACCTTCTCGACCATCCATAGGGGAGGAAGGGAATCCGTCGTCTTCCAGGGGAACAACTCCTTGACATCTGTACTGCGGAATGGAGAGAATCTGGCAGCAGCTCCATTATGCTCTGTGTGACAATCACAGTGAAGCTAGTGTAAGGCACCGGGATGGCCATGGGGCATCGTACAGTGGTTGCATGACTGATGAATCCCGATACCTTCTCGACTATTCCTAGGGGAGGATGTGAATCATTTGTCTTCCCGGGGAACAACTCCTTCACACATGTACTGCGGGATGGAGAGAAGCTGGAGGCGGATTCATTATGCTCTGGGGGACAATCACGTGGCATCCATGGGTCCAGTGAAGCTAGTGTAACGCACCATGATGGCTATGGGGCATCATTCAGTGGTTGCATGTCTGATTAATCCCGATACCTTCTCGACCATTCCTAGGGGAGGACGGGAATCCGTCGTCTTCCACGGGAACAGCTCCTTGACACCTGTAGTGCGGGATGGAGAGAAGCTGGCGGCGGCTCCATTATGCTTTGGGGGACAATCACGTGGCATCCATGGGTCCAGTGAAGCTAGCGTAAGGCACCATGATGGCCATGGAGAATTGTACACTGGTGGCAGACTAAGTACACCCAGCCATGACGATCGTGTTTCCCAACGACAGTGACATTGTTCAACAAGATAATGTGCCATGTCACAAGGCCCGGAGTATGATATATTGATTCGAGGGACACAGTAGTGAGTTCCCACTCGCCATATCTGAAGTGGCATTATAGCTCATGTCCCCCTCCCCGGAATGTACAGGAATTAGGTGTCCCATGCAAGAAGATGGGGTGTCAACTCCCTCTAGCGACCAACCATGCCTCATTGTTTCCATGCCACCAGACGCTGCTGCTGTTATCCGTGCCAAAGGTGGACGTATTGACTATTAGGTAGCTTGTCATAACGTTATGGCTGGCAAACCTACAAAACAGCATCAAATGTCTAATTACTTAACAAATGAAATAACGTGTTTTATTTTTCGTTCATTAATTTGTGGGGCTGTAAGCGATAAAACGTTTAGGAAACATTTGAAATTACGTCTGTAGTTAGTTTTAAATTCCTAAAGTGTTCTAATCATCAGACACTGTTTGAGTATAGTCTGAGTAATTTGCCCTACATTTTAAGAAAAACTAGTTTTTCACAGATCTCAGTGTTTATGATGTCGCATCTCCTGAACTATTAAAGTAGCAAGTATATTCAGTGTTATATGTGGGGTACTACCCGCAAAACACGTTGCGAATAGAATTAGCATTAAAGAAGTAATAAATTTAAACTTAAATTTTACTGCATGAACATTGAAAATGCAGCAAGAGATAATCTATTTTCTTTAATTATTTTGTCGGAAAGGGGGCGGGGAGTGTCATGGAAAAAAAGTTTTGAAAAAATTTGAAATTATGTATAAAGATTCTTGGAAGTCGTTAACTGCTCTCACTCACAAATACTGGATGAATGCAGTTTTGGTAATTTGCGTGCCATGACCTCCAGTGCGTCAAGTCATATATACAGTTTCTAACTATAACGCAAGATTATACCTCTTAATGAGTAGATTATGACAGCGTCTTAAATTAGCTCAATAATTGAAGATTTGAAATAAAAAAGGCTCTACGTGCCATAATCATAAATTTGAGGAAAATGAGTTTAAGTATACTAGGTAATTAATAGTCATAATTTCAGTATTAATGTGTTCTAACTGAAAGTTAAACATAGTATGGATCTACTATCCAAAGGAACTAACAAGCACTATATTGTAATAGTATGAAAAACTTACTGAAAGTGGAAATTCAATAGAAGGATCTATGTTCCATAGTTCAATACTCAGCAAAAAGACAGTAAAGAGAAGAAAACGTATGAAACAAAAATTTTTTTTGTGCATATGCGAAAGGTACTTTGCTTTCTGCAACACTTCGTACAATTTTTTATGGTGATCGTTTGGGAGATACTGCATCAATTCAGTCAAATCTTTCTTCTTTTCGTCGGAGGGCCTTGTAACATCCAGTGTAGGTAGTTATATTTTCTTGATGTTCTATACTTGTATAACTTTCTTTAAAATATTGATATCTTTCCAGGCCTCAATTTAATTTAAGCTTCTCCCGCTCTTGACTTAGAGGCTTATTGTTTGTCCAACAGTAGCCCCAGTACTTTGGAAATGTTTGATTTTGTTGTGTTTATATTGCAATTTGCCGCTTTCTTGAAATCTAAGAAGTGAGATGCATTCATATTCCTTATGATAAATGCATTTATTTGTGTTTCCTGTGTCACGTCCTTTACATTTTCTGGAACAATAGTCTTGGTAAATCTTTGTCTTTTCTCAATAAGGGGAAATCCTTTTCGCAGCTTCAGTAGTAGCGACCTTATACAAGTAACCTGTGGTTTATTTCTTCGGAAACACCGGTTGTAACGACATACATCCAGAGAAAGAGAATGTTTTTGTTTTGGTCACAGTAGTGTCACTCCAGATTATCGGTTTTTCTTTAAAAGTGCGTCATTTGCGAATGTTTCAAAGAGATATGTAGAAATCATTATTATCAGAAAAGTGCAAACCGAAGTTATAAAATCAAGCCATCCGAGGTAAAATATTTCACTATGTGTCGAAGTTGAAACGAACATCATTGCTGCAAATCAGTTGATGCCGAACAGATAATCGAGTCCGCCCAGGATACGGTGACCGATGCGCAGTGATCAGGTTTCGTCCAAAGCACTGGGAGAGTTCATTCGTTTGTTCGAAAGAGGAGGCCGACAATATTGTGATATTTACATGGAAGTAATACACTGCGCGAAATTCGAAAAAGTTTCCAGTGAAAAATACGGGTCACTATGATTTTGCATTTGATGCACATTGCATAATATGTTGTTGTGTAGGAAATTTAGCTGACATACTGAATTTTTCTTTAGAGTGAATGGAGGTCCATATCTGTCACAAGTCTCGAGAAAATTGATCTGATGTAGCACACTTATGTGATCGCGCAGCGCCAGCTGTAAAGTCAGAGTGAAATATTCACAACATTTCTCAAATTCCATAAACGGATTGAGGTATCGAAATGAAATTTTAGCAAATCACAGCACGGAAAGAGGAGAATATTTTGCCATATGATTATTATGCAAAACTTCATTATCTACCGTGTTATTCCACTAACTACAGACTTTTTCGATGAAAGAATATAGTATTTGTGGGTCATCGATAGCTGGTGAAATGAGAAATTCTATAGGTTTTGGAACAACATAATTGAAAGCATTACACGTTTATTTTGTACCGAGGATGTGCTTTTCTGTAAGCTACTGTGCTTACTTTTCTCCATTTCCTCACTTAATAAACCGCTGTTCCAGAATTCTCTCGCAATTCTCTCCGCACAACATGTTAGTGAGGTGAGACTGTGTAAACTCCGCTGTGTTCTGGCAAAAGAAACAAATTTTAACATGCATCAAGAGAAATTGTGATATCGATAGCTACAATGCCACAACGTAGGTGCGCTCTCGTAGGTTGGTACTACGAGAGCAGACGAACAACGCCGACCACAGCGCCCTCTAGCCGACGCTGTGGAGCTCGAGGAGCGCCGCTCCACATTCAGCCCATATGATGACGAGGAGACGACCTAGCAACATTGTTTCTATCTCATAGTGGGCGAGCCACTACAGATTTTGAAACTTCCTGGCAGATTAAAACTGTGTGCCGGACCGAGACTCGAACTCGGGACCTTTGCCTTTCGCGGGCAAGGTTCGCAGGAGAGCTTCCGTAAAGTTTGGAAGGTAGGAGGCGAGGTACTGGCGAAAGTAAAGCTGTGAGGACGGGATGTGAGTCGTGCTTGGGTAGCTCAGTTGGTAGAGCACTTGCTCACGAAAGGCAAAGGTCCCGAGTTCGAGTCTCGTTCCGGCACACAGTTTTAATCTGCCAGGAAGTTTCATAGCAGCGCACACTCCGCTGCAGAGTGAAAATCTCATTCTGGAAACATCCCCCAGGCTGTGGCTAAGCCATGTCTCCGCAATATCCTTTCTTTCAGGAGTGCTAGTTCTGCAAGGTTCGCAGGAGAGCTTCTGTATAGTTTGGAGGCGAGATACTGGTGGAAGTAAAGCTATGAGGACGGGGTGTGAGTCGTGCTTGGGTAGCTCAGTTGGTAGAGCACTTGCCCGCGAAAGGCAAAGGTCCCGAGTTCGAGTCTCGGTCCGGCACACAGTTTTAATCTGCCAGGAAGTTTCGTATCAGCGCACACCCCGCTGCAGAGTGAAAATATCATTCCACTACAGATTTTGCCTTTGTAACTTCCAGTAGCTGTTAGCTTTGATACCTGTACGGCTTCGCACCTACGTGCTCATCTCAGCCAAAGTTGAGTAACCATTTATGTACTCATATTTTTGCCTATAGTAAACTTGTAAAATCTACAGGCAGTACCAAAGTACTTCACCTTTTCCTGCTCCTACTCGCGTCCTTCACTCTCGGCCTATTTTGCAGAAGCAGTTCACAGGTGCAGATCCACGAGCCGCCTATCCAGGCGGGATACAAAAGAAATGTGTAGGTTTTATTCCAAATTCGCCACTCGTGACACTTTTCTGAAAGCTACAATTAGTTAACAAGCCACTCGAAAATAAATCGCTGCGTTTTCGGCGAAATTCCTTTTAGAAGCTAATCAAAGCAGATGTGACAGATCTTTTTGAATGGTCACCCTGCAAGTGTGGGCATGGAGGGGCCCTACTCAATACTTACAAAAAATGTGAGTGTAGGGATCAGTTTAAAACAGTACTTCCCTTCCAGTGCTCAGCATTTCCCCTACAGCGGCTGCCCGCAGCCCCCAATGCTACCGCTCTCCCCAGGTGTGGCCTACGTCTGTGCATCTACCAGCCACGGTATTCTGCGCAGACTCTACTACCAAGTGTCTGGGGTTCGTTCTGGTCCTGCTTCATGACAGTCATACTATTTTCGGCCTTGCAGTGATGTATCTGTATTTGCAATTCGAGTGTTAGCAGACATAGGCGACATAAAAATGAAAAAGCTTGCATACTTTCATTCCATAATGTCATATGGTATATTTTGGGGTAACTCTTCAAGTCAAACAAAAGTTTTCAGAGTCCAAAAGTATTATTTGTGGAGTAAATTCGCGGACGTCCTGTAGAAATCTCTTCAAAGAACTGGGTATACTAACTACTGCCTTTCCTTAATGAAATTTGTCCTAAATACGAGTAATATATCTCTTTCTCCAACAAACAGCTCAGTTCATACATACAATACCAGGAACAAAAATGATCTGCACTAAGACTTAAAAGCACTTACTTTAGTGCAAAAAGGGGTCCACTACTCAGGAACACTCATCTTCAATAATTTACCAGCAAACATAAAACATTTAGTTACAAATAAAGATCAATTTAAAAGGAGCCTGAAAGACTTACTAGTGGCCAACTCCTTCTATTCCATTGACGAATTTTTTAATAGAAACGAATGATGTTTGTACATATTCACACTATTAGTATTGTTATTTCGGCTTAATAAAAAAAAAAATTGACATGTTCCACATCCACGAGGATCTCCTCAGCACGGATCTATGGAACGAAAAACTAATCTAATTTAATCTATCTAATCTAATCTAATCTCCAGATGTACTGTCGGTTCGTTTTTCTCATGTGTGTTAGTGGGAGTCTGTGCATGTAACTCGTCATGAATGCCACACGAGTCTGTACGAAGATGGTGGAGAAAGAGAGGTCAGGAAAGTACGTATAAGAAGCATCGGCCTGATTGGAAAACTTCAATGCTAATTAACTCGGAAATGGAGCACAGTATCAAATTTTGTCCTACAATTATTTCCCAACTCAACCTATCCTGCGACAGCCTTACAAGTTTTTCAGCTGTTTCTGAGCCCCTCGTATATCTCAGCAGAGATGCAGAGTGGAAGAGCACTACAGAGACAGCAGTCGCCTAAGGTCATGGCATATGGTGTCCCATCAGTCGTTTAACGCTTCAAACACAGACAAAGCAATATATAAGTAGAAATACGGTTTTAAAAGAGTTACAAAATTAATTCAACCTGAAAAAGGAATATTTAAACCAGTGAGGAGGTATCTCGGAAACACTATCTTTACATTGCATGTCATATTTCAGAGACAATTCTGCTCCTTACGGACCTTACTTGCCAAAATATGAGAATGGCTACATGTTTACTTTAACGTAGCACTGCGCACGACGAAATATGTGCTGACAAAAGAAAATGAAAGTAATTTTACTGAACTAGTAAACAATACTTCCGATAGGTTAGACCCGAGATACTCCAAAATGAGACTTTCATGAAAAGCTGACACGATCTCAACCTTAAAAATCTGGAAAACACTTTAATAAGATTTTTAAGTTTGTCCAAAAACACAATGTCGCTTTTAATATTCATGGGAAATGCGATCTCCATTACGTACTGCCCTAGCATTATGTACTGTAAGGTCAAGGTTTTTTTATCAACATTAGTATTATATATATCTGAAGTAAAATATTACAATGTTGAAAATTGTATGCGTGCTGACCTGATAATTCTTTTGGAGTGTAAATATACGTAACTAAGAGAGACGGCATATCCGGCTGTGCAACGTTTTGTTAATTTGATCTGTCTCACTCTGTTATTACACTAATTATTATGCAGCGCTTTCAGAACGGCCGATTAGTGGTTGTTTTAAAATGTACCACGGCTAAAAGTATGATTTTCTTAAAGACTGATGCTGAGGTCAGAAATTACGTTCGTTGACGTTTTAACACCGGCATAAGTGGGCGAAGGAAATTTCCTTTTCAGGTAGCTATGCGTCAAGCTACGTCCCCAATTCAGTCTGTAATAATGACAGAAAATATTTCTTCAGAATACTGACTTCAGCAGTTCGGTGTGTCCCAGTGAAAACGTGAAAGACGATTCATTGAAGAACACTGAGATCTCACCAGGAGGAGAAACAGGAAACTGTCATTCCGTTACAAAAGTAATCGAGAATCATGACTGTATTACTAACATTTCTGAAGGACTTCTCCATTGCCTGAATGGATGAGTGTAGTGGTAGGCTAGAAAACTTTTTTTCTTCAATTTTCCACAGAGAAAGCAATTTGAAGTGCAAAAATGTGACGTCCACTCACTATACATTCTAAGTTCGACAAAATCAACAAAAATAAATCATGTCCTTGTATGTGAGTGATCAGGCAACCAACAGACAGGCTATTAAAAGAATTCAACTAGGAAAAAAAACGCTTTAGACTACTTCTCGTTTAGCATCCACGAATTAAACGTACTGCCCTAACAATATTTACTGTAAGGTAAACTTTTTTTATTAACATTAGTAACATACCTATACATCTGAGGTAAAACATTACTATGGTGAAAATTGTATATATGCTGATCTGGTAATTCTTTTAAACTGTAAACATACGCAACTAAGATAGACGGGCCATTGGCTGTGCAACGTTTTGTTAATTTGATCTGTCTCCCTCTGTTATTAAACTATTTACTATGGCGCTTTCAGAATGACCAATCAGTGGTTGTTTTAAAATGTACCAAAACTAAAAGTATGAATTTTTTAAAGATCGATGAGGGAAATATATCTAGGAACATTATCGCAGTCGCCGCTTCGTACAACGTACAAGTGAAGTCTGCTAGCCGGCCGCGGTGGTCTCGCGGTTCTAGGCGCGCAGTCTGGAACCGTGCGACCGCTACGGTCGCAGGTTCGAATCCTGCCTCGGGCATGGATGTGTGTGATGTCCTTAGGTTAGTTAGGTTTAAGTAGTTCTAAGTTCTAGGGGACTGATGACCACAGCAGTTGAGTCCCATAGTGCTCAGAGCCATTTGAACCATTTTTTTGAAGTCTGCTGCACTGTTGTCTTCCCGAAGACGTCAGGGAGCGCTGAGCAAAGGCAGCGTAGTACCTCGGACTGGCCTATTTGGTAAAGTTCTACCTACCTTTGAAGATCGGGAAGAATTCGAGTGGAGGAAGGTACGCACATGCAGTAAGCAAGATGGAGTAGTAGCAACCAAGAGCTCGGAAGGAGTGATAAAAACTGGATCGAATGAATATCCAGCCGAGATGGGCGCAGGAGTGGATGTGTGTAATTCAGCTGTCGTAGGTGTGTGCAGCCGTACGCGTTCTGTATCACCTGACTCTGATAATGTTTACTTGAGATTTTACCTTAGAACCAGGCTTAATCACTGCTATAGCCCAAACATAAAGACTGTTAGCAGCAGTCGAACATCAGCAAAGTATGAACTGTGGAATGTGTTTCACTAAATTTAAGTGTGTAATGGCCGATCGCCTGTTCAAAATAAGGGTCTATGATAATGGTAACTATTTTGTGGTTGAAACTGCAAATTACTCAATCGAAGAACCATATAAATCTAACTCTGACGACGAAACACTGAGACTGATTTACAATAAGGGGAGATCAAAAATTTTCCATTTGAGGGTGTTGCTGCAGCATATATGCGACGTAGGGCTCTGGGATGCAGGTACATAAGCAGCGACATGTAAGTAAGCGAACAGCGTGGCATTCGTGCCTTTCCATCGTGCGTGCGGTAAATGCGGAAACGTTAACTATAGCGACGTTACTATCAAATGTGTCCATAAAGAACCAATGTTGTGTTATTATTTCCTTGGCTGTCGAAGGACAATCATTAGTAGCAAATGTCATAACCCAAAAGTTACGCCAACACAAGTGGAAGACACTCCAGCACCCGCCTTATAGTCCTCATCTCTCCCCATGCTATTATCACACCTTCGGACCCTTAGAAAAGGTTGTGAGGGGTCGACGATTCTTTCGGACGAGGATGTGCAGCAGGGGATGTGCAGCAGGCAGCTACGGACTTCTTCACGCAGCAGAACACAGTGTTTTACCAAATGGGTATCTTCAACCTGGAGCATAGGGGTGATGATTGCCTCAATGCTGTCGGCGATTTTTCCTGACTGGCTTACCTATTCCTGGACTGCATAGTCTTCAAAGAGATACTTTTTGATCGCCCCTTAAAGCTTATAGCAAAAGTCTTCAGAGGAACAAAACATTCTGTCGTCAGTTTGTTAGAAATGCTAATTTTGAAATTCCAACACTATATTTAAATATGAATATCCAAAGCAGTTATATTCCACCTCACAGTAACCTACACTGTTCGAAATATTAGCAACACAATTTTTATATGAAACACACTGAGCAATAATTATATCTATTCAGTAGTAATAAGGCTTAGTTTTGATGTAGAACAAACAACACCAATACCATGTCATTTGACTCCAGACAAGGAACAATACGAACGTACATTTCTGTACATTTAACAAAAAAATGTTCAAATGTGTGTGAAATCTTACGGGACTTAACTGCCAAGGTCATCAGTCCCTAAGCTTACACACTACTTAGCCTAAATTATCCTAAGGACAAACGCACACACCCAGGCCCGAGGGAGGACTCGAACCTCCGCCGGGACCAGCTGCACAGTCCATGACTGCAGCGCCTTAGACCACATTAACACATTATAGCAATGTATAATAATATCACTATGGTAGTGACGCACTGTTTCAATCAGAAAATGACTTAAGGCTCACAAAAGCATTTATCACTGCGACTAAATTCTTGAAATAGTTTCAGTTCATCAGAAACCTGAAACTGAAACAAACATTTTCCATTCCGCTAAGGACCAGGCAAGGAAACTCACACAGATAGTATGACCCAGGTTAAGAACTGATTTGCGCAAATGTAGTTAATTAGTATATTGACGCAAATTACTTATGACTGATCCTGTCATTTTAATCTTCATAATTATTATTATTAAAATAAACGAAAAATGAAGCCACGGCAAGAGAGGCTGTGTATGGTGAGTCCTATGACTATTGCTGCGCTTTTAGAAGCGTTTATATTGAGGAGCCACAGTTCAGGTCAACTAGTTAAACTGAAGAGTCCTTTTGGATAGCTGGAAGATATAGTATAGGGCAAGGAAAGCTGAATCGCAAGCGGACTGCAGGACATAAACAAGAGGAGATGTATTTTCCAGCCACATTAATGTGACCACCTGTCGAAAGCCTGAATAACCACCTTTTGCAGCGCGAGACGTGCAGGAAGACAGTCAGTGAGTTTCTGGAAGGTACCAACAGAGATTTGGAGCCATGCTGGCTCCACTGTCGTGGGCAGCTGCGCTTGGTTCCTTGGTTGAGAATCCTTAGCGTGAATAGCCCGGTCGAGGAGTTCCCACAGATTCGCGACTGGGTTTAAATCCGGGGAGTCTGGTGGCCAGTGGAGTACGGTAAACTCATCCTGGTGCTCTTCGAATCACGCATGAACACTGCGAGCTTTGCGACCACATAGCGTTGTCCTGCTGGAAGATGCCACTGTACTGAGGAAAAACAAACTCCATGAGGGATGGACATGGTCCCCAGCGATAGACGCACACTTGTGTTGATCCACTGGGCATTCCAGAGAGACGAGATTACCTAGGGAATGGCACGAAAACATTGACCCAGACGATAACTCTCCCTCTTGATTGCAGAGTGTTTGCTTTCAGACGTTCCGCAGCTTACACGCTCCCATGGAGCATAGGACGTGATTCGTTTGACAAGGTCACCTATCACCACTCAACCTTCGTCACCGATGGACAGCGTCAGCATGGGTGCATGAACCATGTGCCTGCTGCGGAAGCCTATGTGCAGCAATGTTGGGCGAAAGGTCGTCGAAGAGACACTGTTGGTAGCCGCTTGGTTCATCTGCGCGGTCAGTTGTTCCCAACAGTCGCACGTCTACTCGCCCGACACATCTCTGCAGCCATCATTCACTGCTGCCATCTAGGGATCGGGGTGCACGACAGTTGCCTCGGCGCCATTTCTCGATACCATCATTTTGGCATTCGCGCCATACGTTAACCACGCCAGCACGCGAGCAGTTTACAAACTTAGTCTTTTCGGAAATGCATCCAACCTTGAGCCGAAAGCCGTTGACCGTACGTTTTGGACGTCAGGTAAAACGCTCAGTTTATGCATTACGACGACGACTGAACTGTTTTCCGCGGCGCACCGACACGTTTTATATACTCTCAACTTCTAGTGCTGCCATCTGCCGTCTATGAGTGCTTATTGCGCGTCGACGTCGAACATAGGCAGTGGTCACATTAACGTTACTGGACGTGTTGTTGAAACGTATTAGTGGGCAGAAGATATTAAAAGAGAAGAGAGAGAGGGGGGAGAGGTTTGGGACTGGGGACAATAACCTCAATATTTCTCTTTCCTGGCCGAAATCCTGAAACATCATCCAGTGACTTGAGGATTCCGAATCTACACTACAACATATCACACCCCGGCAGGAATAGTGTCACAAGTCGCAAAACGGCATGGAGTTGTGCGACATAAACGAAAGTTGGTTGGTGTGTTTCTACATCTGAAAGATGACGCCTGTTCAGATTTCACGCAAGACGCGTAGGTGTGGTGCTAGTAGCACCACTACTATGATACAAATCAGGCTTGCTTTATATAACGCTGTAACGGTCATGAGCGTTAGTTACCTTTCAGATTCGACGTGGCGAATTGACGTTGCTCAAGAACGCCTTTAAGGTTACAGAGACATCGTTAATAACCCCTTACTGAGTTTGGACGAGGTCCTGTAATAGAGCTACGAAAAGCTCGATGTTCCTTCTACGATTTTGTGGAAATACTTGGCAGGAATGTGGCCACTGTACATGAATGCTGGCAGTGGCGTCACGAAAATGTACGGTCACAAGAAGCCCAGGCTCCAGACTGCCATGTGGTACTATCGAGAGGAAGTACGGCTCTGGCGCATTGTACTGCATCTGCAGCATCAATTTGAGCAACAGTTGGCACCACAGTGGGTTAGTCACTTAAATATGTTACCTAAACAAATGCATTCCCGAAGTTTCATTCCGTTATTTATTTTTTGGTGTTGCGATGTTTCTTGCGTCAGTGTAGCCCACAAACTTTCGTTTCGGAAATTATTCAACCCTTGGTGTGAAAGCTAATGATCGGCCGGCCGTTGTGGCCAAGCGGTTCTAGGCGCTTCAGCCCGGAACCGCGCTGCTGCTATGGTCGCAGGTTCGAATCCTGCCTCGGGCATGGATGTGTGTGATGTCCTTAGGTCAGTTAGGTTTAAGTAGTTATAAGTCTAGGGGACTGATGACCTTAGATGTTAAGTCCCATAGTGCTCAGAGACATTTGAACCATTTTTAGCTAATGGTCGTGGCCTTTTGGGCGTCAGATAAACCGCCCCCTTTCCGCATTACGACGATTGCAGTGTTTGTGCGTCGTCCTGACGCGCTTTGTATACCCCCCCCCCCCCCCCCCCCCGGCCCCCGCTTTGTTTGCCACCTACCGTCTGTGAGTGGTTATTGCTCGTCAATGTCAAACATAGGACATAGGCGGTGGCCGCATTAATGTGACCGGATCGTGTAGTTGAGGTATATTAGCGGGGCAGAAGTTATGCAAGAAAGGAGGAAGAGAGAGCAGAGGCTTGGGTCGTTAAAATTCAATATTTCTATTTAGTAACTGAAATCCTGAAACATCATCCAGTAACTTGAGAATTCTTAAGCTATGCTGGAGCATATTGCACCCTGGCAAGAAAAATGACAGTGGTCGAAAAACGGCAGCCTTAGTTTATCTCACTGAAAAATATGTATGAAGTGCCGCAACGTGAACGAAAAGTATAATGGTATTTGCTGACAGCAATACTTACTTGGAATTTAAAGGAAGGAATATGTGGGACCTGAATCTATACTTTCGTAAAATAGTTCTCTGACGTGGCAAAAGTCATGGGATACTGTGCCGCTACCGCCCAGCTCCGAACACCGTCTCAAGTATACTTACGGTGTACTCAATGAACGTGACGAGAAGAGTGTAAGATCTTACCGCCTAACTTTACTGATATTTACGCCCGGCAAGAGCGTGAAAATAACACTCATTTGGCGGAGTGGACACAAGAAAGAATCACGAAAATATGTGGGACCTGAATCTATACTTTCGTAAAATAGTTCTCTGATTATTGAACAGCACACGATTCATCGCCTTATTAATATAGGATTGCATGAGGCGCTTTTAGAATTAGTGTAAACAGAGGTCTACGTGGAGCTTTCATACTGACAAAAAACGTAAACCTAATGGTTCAAATGGCTCTGAGCACTATAGGTCTTAACATCTGAGGTCATCAGTCCCCTAGAACGTAGAGCTACTTAAACCTAACTAACCTAAGGACATCACACATATCCATGCCCGAGGCAGGATTCGAACCTGCGGCCGTAGCGGTCGCGCGGTTCCAGGCTGAATCGCCTAGAACCGCTCGGCCACACATACACGTAAACCTAATCTAAGGGATTGTATTTCGTGTTATCACGTTAAAATGTTGCTGCAGGATGTCTTTACTGTAATCAAATTTAATGAAAAGAAACCTTGTAATGAAATAAAATATTTCTCTCTTTTTTAAAGTAATAATCTTCGTCTTGTCGAGAAGCGGCCAATATCTGAGTTTAATGGAATGTTCTTAGTTTTTACTTTCATACAACATAAAATAGTATATTCACTTTCTTTTCCTTAATAATTATGGTGCAAGACTTTTAATGCGCCCATTGATGGCGAACACAATGAAAGTTATAATGAAATTTTTCCTACGCAAAATGTCTGCCAGGAACAGTCGATTGTTCGACCGTTCTTGTCGTTTATCCAGCTTGCTGAAAACCGTACAAATAATATTTTTATTTCTGCATGGAGGTCACTAGGCATATGGAGGAAAAAATACACAATCAGCATAATTTATCAAGCAATAACTTTTCTCCCCTACTTAGGTTACGGACAACGGAAAAAACAAGGTTAAAAAACCCCGCCCGGAGTCTTCAAACTGTTCACATTCCCATTACAATCAATTATTGACTGTGAATGATATCATCATTTATTTACATTGATATAGGGACGATCATTTTTACAGAAAACAATTTTACACAATATTTACAATTTACATATCTGATTCATGTCATCGTGTATATAATACGAAAATATGCGGTTGATGGTTAATTTTACTAAGTTCATTCAATTTTCTAGTGCATCAGCTTTCATTGTACGTCCACTTTACATAGGTAACATAGTTTTTAGAATATACATACATCACAAAAACCTTTGCATTGATGTCTCTCGCAGTCAATATTGCAGAATATATCAATAATTTAGAGTTACCGAACTTTACATACTTTTTATAAGAAATCATGCCGTGTTCTGGTCGGTTAACTTTGTTGTTCGGTGCCGCTGGAGTGTTGGACGAACGATCGGGAACTCGCCTCCTGCCGCCGGTAGTTGAACGCCGGACAGCTGAGCATCGTTGTCGTAGTAGTGGTTCCCGCCCACCGCGCGCTGGTCAGCTGTTGGACGGCAGGCCGGCTCCGTCATAGCGCTACCCCGAAGCAAGCATGAAACAAGTCCACCACGCATCAGTTTTCTTATCATGAAGATATATGCACATACAAGCTGAAAAAATGTTTTGATTAATTCACAATCACTCTTCAGCCACTCGTGTCACTGGCTTGTTGTTTGTGTATGTACTTTGTTTTCTGGTTCAGCACTTTACAACATTCAGGATTAGGCTTCTACTATCTCAGTGGTTAATCAGATGCACAACTCATAGCTTGCCAACACCTCCCGTCACACACGCACTGCATTTTCACTTCCTTGAGCGTTCATACAGTCGTCCTGTTCCGTTAGGGCTTTTTTTGTATGTTGGTCCACCTCTCAAAAAAAAAAAAAAAAAAAAGAGGGAGGGGGGGGGGCTCTAAGCACTATGGGACTTACCATCTGAGGTCATCAATCCTCTAGACTTAGAACTACGTAAACCTAAGGATATCACACACATCCATGCCCGAGGCAGGATTCGAGCCTGCGACCGTAGCAACAGCGCGGTACCGGACTGAAGCGCCTAGAACCGCTCGGGCACAACGGCCGGCTTCCACCTGTCACTTCAAGCGTTCAGATGCCCCGTGTTTTCACGTTGCTCACTGTCGTATGCGGTTTCCGCAGTTTGACAGTACATCTAACCCTTTTATGCATGTGATATTTCAACAGTTTTGTACATTGCATATAACTATTTTGTGCGTGAAACTTCACATTAATATTTAAAAATTTCCACACGCTACGGACTTTGACCATAAATTTACATACTATTTACAGATTCATTGTCTTTTCTGTGTATTACAATTATTCCTTGCTGTAGTTGGGCTCAGCAGGTGAGTCAGTTCATTCTTTTGGGTACGGTCGAGGTAACTCGATTGCGACACCTTTACTTTAATAGCTTGTCTGATTTCTTTTGTTTCAGATTCCATATCATGGACTATCTTACTGTAAGTCCCCCTGTAGCAGTCATTTTCTACATGCAGTACCTTTTGGTCAGACACACCCACCTCAAACTGCCTACAGTAATTGTTATATGTGGCAGCAGTCTTTATCAGTGCCAGTTCAATAACCTCGTTGTGGTTTTTCAAGGTGCATGTCGCACGAGAAGGTCTATCTTTGCATTCCTCTCACGCAGTGTATCCAAACCCAGGATATAGGATACCGCTAAGTTCCTAACGACCGAGAATGAGCATTTCATCGCTTCTTTTTCTATGTCTAGGACGACTTGTACGTGATTTTTAATGATCTTCACCCGGCCACGTATGGCCCCCACAATTTTACAGTTTTGCACTGGTAAAATTGGCAGTCTCTTAAACTGGTCTACGCATTTATAAAATTCATAATCCATAACTGAAGCACTTGCCCCTGTATCAGTGACGGCAGTTACGGGTATTCCGTTTACCTGAGCCTTAAAAGCAGCTTGTACTTTTGTTGCTGTGTTTGCCTCGGTTCAGCAATTAATACATAGGTCGGTTAGAGTTTACCGCTCCCCAACATCCGGGTTGCGGCTCTTCCACCACTTCCACAATATGTACTGTTTCATTTGTTTCTATTTTTGGACATATTGCGGTTGTGGTGTCCAATGCTGCTGCGTAGTTGGCGGCGCCATTGGTGTAACATTTATGTTATTCATTGGCACGTTCCGGTCGTCGGAAGCGTGCTGTGTCTGCCAATTTGCAGGGCCAGATTTGTGCCACTGCTTATTTGCAGTTGACGGAGGAAGTGTTAAAACTTCCTTCGTCCTCCGTTTCTTATTTAAATTTCCGTTTCCGTTTTTATACGGGGAACAGTTACTACTCCCATTGTATTGGTAGCCAGCCGAACCCCTGTGGCTATTTTGTTTGTTGCTACAGTGATCGGCGTAGTAATCACCTCCTCTATTCTGTCCACCTTTTCTGGGACTGTTTCCATTCGTATTTCTTTGCTTATTGTTACCACTGTTCGTTCCTGGCCCGCCATTGCCACATTCGTTTTGCCTGGCGCCTTCTTGTATTAAATCTAATGAATCTATGGTGGCCATAAATTGTTCGAGGTCCGTATCAGGCACATGAATAAGCTTTTTCCTAATTGAAATTGGTAACTCGGCCTTTAATATACGCAGTACATCTCTCGGAAGCATGGGTTCGTCCTAGTATCGTGTTTTGTTTAAATATCTTTCGAAGTATTTTCGAAGGTTGTCTTGCCGGGGATTAAAAGGCTCAGGATTATACACCTGCTTTCTGAGTCGTTCCCTTACACATGACGACCATAAACGAGCCAAAAACATCTTCTCAAAGTCGGAGTATCCCTGACAACTCTCTACAGCTTCCATTATCCAGAGAGCTGCATCTCTGCTTATAAAAGAAATCACGAATTGTATTTTCTGTTTATCGGTTCACGAAAGAGGTAAAACATTTCTAAAACTCTTGATAAGTATTACTGGGTGAATTGACTCTCGTTCGTCAGTGAATATTTGGAACTGCCTGTGCTTAATAAACGACTCCTCATGTTTTACCTGTGCGACAGTGGCACAGCACCCACATCTGTCACACCAACAATACACCCATAACTGCTTGGCATTATCGCAAGCCAAATGCTCACCGTTTGACATATTCACAGGTACGTTTCTGTACCGAGTACTAATGTGTGGTGGACTATTAATGTTCCCTACGGCCACTTTCCCTTTCTAAATCGGAAGTGCGTTGCTGCATCTCATTTAGTTCAGGGTTTAAGTGCGTGTTCGAGTCCTGGCTCTCACACTCAAGACCTATATTTAATCTCTGCAATGCATTCGTTATTTATTGTTCTATTTTTGTTTCTACACTGTCAGCTATTTGATCTATATTTTTTGCTAGAGATATCACCTGACCCTCCAGTGCCTGTTGTGCTCTGTCGAGTTCGATTACCTTCTCGTCAAGTTTCTGGACTTTCGTTGGAATACCTTTGGTTTGTGTTACCAATCCGGAAACTTGTTCCCGCAGACCATCTATTTCTCCCTTAAGATGTGCTACGATGACTTTATCCCGTTCATCTAAAATCTGGTTTAGTCGATCTACTAAACGTTCGTCACGTTCCTGTTCCTTCCTTTGCCTTTCCAAGCGTTCTGCTTTTTCTCTTTCCTCCCTCTCTAAACGTTCTGTTTCTAATATCCCCTTCACTTGCGCTATTAGAGCCTTTTATCTTTCGAGACGCTCCTCTTTTTCGCGTTTCTCTCTTTCTTTTTCTCTTAACTGAGGATTTTCCAGCAATACGGCTAGAAAATCATTCGTCGGTGCTAGCTGTGACAACACATCGCCTGTGTTTACAACTGATGTTTTTTTGTTTGAGTCGTCAGCCTGTCTGCTGTTCCAGCTGCTGACCGCTAGCAGCAGGCAGTATTTCCTCTACATTGCTCTGTTCGGTTTCCAAATTGTGGATATGTGAAACAGATTCGTCATCGATCTCTGTTGTTTCGTCCATGCCTAGTTTTCTTTCTTTGCAGGTTTTAACCATACTTGTATCCACACTGTTACCCCAAAAAGGCACAAAAAACACAAAAATACACCTAGTCTAAACGAACAAATACACTGTTCACACAATAATACACTGATCATAACCAACTCACACTGAAAAACTCATTCGCAGCACCTGGCAAACAAATTAAAATTACTCTTGAATGGAACTTTTAAACGATCTGTAGCCACACAGCTGATTGTGTAGCTTATCTCACAAAATGTCTACGTCAATTGAAAGAATATGGTTACACTTGAACTTTAACAATTTAATCAGACAAACACCTTGTTTAAACTTATGTAGCCGGATGCACTAATCAGAGTACTGAGTGTCACACTTCATTTAATCAGTAAGCACTCTGCAGGGCCTCCAGTTACCTAATGATTCCAATACTGAACTTGGGAGCTCATGCAGTCGTATCCATACCTTGGTAAGCAATCTGTGTTACTCGTCGCTCAACATCTGGGTTCCGACGCGACGTCTATTTTGTACCATAATCTTATGGCAGTTGCAGTCGGTCCCAGTCCAGCAGCTCGAGTTATTTATTTTCCGTGCTCAGTAATGGATTGTAATTGTTATAAGTACATCGAACAAAACATTTAGAGTTACAGACTATACAAAATTGTTGTTATACATACACAGACATAATCTGGTATTGTTAATTTTTCAATAAATATTGTACTCACTACAGCAATATTTCTGACTCGTAAATTGGATACCGAACAGCAATATTTATTTAGTCGGGCCCAACGTTGGGCGCCATTTGTGCCGCTACTACCCAGGTCCGAACACCGTCTCAAGTATTTCGTGTTATCACATTAAAATATCGCTGCAGGATATCTTTACTGTAGTGAAATTTAATTAAAAGAAACCTTGTAATTAAATAAAATATTTCTCTTTTTTAAATATTTATTTAGTCGGGCCCAACGTTGGGCGCCATTTGTGCCGCTACTACCCAGGTCCGAACACCGTCTCAAGTATTTCGTGTTATCACATTAAAATATCGCTGCAGGATATCTTTACTGTAGTGAAATTTAATTAAAAGAAACCTTGTAATTAAATAAAATATTTCTCTTTTTTAAAGTAATAATCTTCGGCTTGCCGAGAAGCGGCCAATATCTGAACTTCATGGAATGTTCTTGGTTTTCACTTACGTACAACATAAAATAGTATATTCACTTTCTTTTCCTTAACAATTATGGAGCAAGTCTTTTAACGCGCCGTTGATGTCGGAACGCAATTAAATTTATAATGAAATCTTTCCTACGCAAGATGTCTGTCAAGAATGGTCAATTGTTCGACTGTTCTTGTCGTTTATTCAGCGTGCTGAAAACCTTACAAATAATATTTTTATTTCTGCAAGGAGGTCACTAGGAATATGAATGAAAAAATACACAATCAGCCTAATTTATTATATATTATTTAAACTTTACAACTTACAGTGCGTAATGGCCGCCGTAGCGTGTGTTAGCTTCGCGACTAGAACAAAGAGAGTGAGTGATAACGGTGGTCTTTTTAGTTTCTTTCTTCAGCGAGTAAAAGAATAATCTATTAGTATAGAGATACTATGCAGTTATCTTATAGAGTCTGTTTGTACCATTATTATTTCACTTTATTATAGATTACCATTGTGAGAGCTGATTGCACGTGCATTTTCAGAGCTTTTTACTATTTTCATTTTAGTTTGTTCTGTGTCTGACGTTTCGTCGCACGTTTTAATATTTTGTGCAGTACATCGATACAATAATTCCTAATACAGTGTCGGACCTCTTTTTGCCTGTCGTAGTGCAGCAACTCGACGTGGCATGCACTCAACAAGTCATTGGAAGTCCCCTGCACAAATACTGAGCTATGCTGCCTCTACAGCCGTCCATAATTACGAAAGCGTCGTCGGTGCCGGATTTTGTGCATGGCCTGTCCTCTCGATTATGTCACGTAACGTTTGATGGAAATCATGTCGAACCATCTGGGTGACCAAATCATTCGCTCCAATTCTCCAGGATGTTTTTCAAACCAATCGCGAACATTTGTGGCCCAGTGAAAAGGCGCATAGTCATTCATAAAAATTTCATTGATGTTTGGCTGGAAATGGTCTTCAATTAGTCGAACATAACAATTTCCAGTCAATGATTGGAACAACTGGAGCAGAGGAGCGAGTCCATTTCGTGTAAACATGGCCCACACCATTGTGGATCCACCACCAGCTTGCACAGTGCCTTGTTGACAACTTGGGTCCATGGCTTCGTGGGGTGCGCTCCTCACTCGAACCCTACCATCAGCTCTTACCAACCGTAATCGGGACTCATATGATCGGGCCACAGTTTTCCAGTCGTCTAGGCTCCAACCGGTATGGACAAGAGTCCAAGAAAGGCGCTGCAGGCTGTATCGTGCTGTTTGCAAAGGCACTCGCGTCGGTCATCTGCTGCCATAACCCATTAACACCAAATTTCGACCCACTGTCCTAACGAATATGTTCGTCGTATGTCCCACATTGATTTCTGCGGGTATTTTACGCAGTGTTGCTGTCTGTTAGCATTGACAACTCAACGTAAACGCCACTGCTCTCGGTCGTTAAGTGAAGGTCGTCGGACACCGTGTTGCCCGTGGTGAGAGGTAATGCCTGAAATTTGTTATTAATATCACTCCACTCTACAACTCCGCACTGGAACTGATACAGCAACCGTAACACATCTTTAGAACAGAAGAACAGTTCCGTAAGGATTTCCGAAATTAATGTCCCAACCGCCTAGCTCCGTCTACCACTCGTCCCTGCCCCAGGAAATCCTGGGCCTAATCTCAATGAGGAATCGCCTCAGGAGACAATGGCAGCGCACCAGGCGCCCGTACTTCAAACGGCACATTAACAGACTACAGGGCATCATACACGATAAAATACAAACACGCAGAACACAACAGTGGAACCAAAAACTCGAAGGGCTGGACACCACACGACCTGGCGTGTGGCAACTAGCCCGACACTTCACCAGGGAGAAAATATACACCCCAACGCTTCAAGGGCCTGACGGACCTGCATACTCAGCGGAAGAGAAAGCAGAACTAATGGCCCGAACACTCGCAGCGTCATTCACACCGAACCTGGTACCATCAGATCCAGTGTTCACACTTGCTACTGACCAGGAGGTTACACGCATTCTAGCCCAACCATCGCGCGACGACATTCGACATTCTAGCACAGCCGAAGTCTCCTGGGCTATAATGCATTCCGCTGCTAGGAAAGCCCCTGGTCATGATGGCATTCAAAACCGTGTCCTCCAGGCGTTCACGGATAAAGCAACTGAGTACCTAACACACATAACGAATGCCATACTAAAACACCAACACTTCCCCGCCTTTTGGAAGACGGCCAAGGTCCTGATGTTCAGGAAGCCGGGGAAAGACCACAGCCTCCCACAAAATTACCGACCCATCAGCCTTCTGAGCTCGCTCAGTAAAGTTGTTGAGAAGGTGATTCTCAAACGCATCACTAGGCACTGCATAACAAATGACATCCTGAGACCGGAGCAATTCGGCTTCAGGAATCACCACTCCACAACACAACAACTCCTACGGGTCGTTGAACATATAACACATGGCTTCAACATAAACAAAGCTACAGGGGCAGTGTTCCTGGACATCGAAAAGGCTTTCGACCGTCTATGGCACAACGGCCTCATCCGCAAACTCAGCGACGCGGGATTCCCCGACGGGCTGCTGCGTCTAATACACTCATACCTCACAGACAGGAGTTTCAACACTGACGTGCAGGGAAAACAATCAACACGACACAGTATACACGCGGGAGTACCCCAGGGAAGCATCCTAGGGCAGCTACTGTTTAACCTCTACATAAACGATCTCCCAACCACACACAACACAATGATGGCAATCTACGCGGATGACACAGCCATCCTTGCGCAAGATTGGAAACCATCAAACATTACGTCACGCCTACAGACTGCACTCTGAGTGGCCGAGCCTTGGTTGGAGAAATGGCGTGTTAGAGTAAACGTCGACAAGTGCGAAGCCGTTCTGTTCACTAAAATACCGAAGCAACTGCGCAAACACCGCTACTGCAGACCAATAACTCTACATGCACGTCCAATACGTTTCCGCGAGAAAGTCAAATACCTCGGTGTCTGGCTGGACCGGAAATTACTCTGGGGGGACCACATACAACACATGACCAACCGAGCTAGCGCGAGGCTCAAACAGCTCTATCCTATGCTCAACAGGCGTAGCACACTGAACAGAAGGGTGTCGAGGTCCATGTACATGACACTTATCCGACCCCTGATGACGTACGCAGCTCCCGTCTGGGGAAACGCTGCGCCTACACGCCTGCGCCGTCTGCAGCTCATACAAAACAAAGTACTCAAAATCATAAGCAATGCTCCACGATCCACATACATCGCGGACCTTCACCGGGAATACCGACTTGAGATTCTCACGGAGGTAATCCACAAACTCACCACAAGACTATACAGAAACTCCAGACATTCGCAGAACCCGTTTATTCTGAATCTGGGGAACTACGACCACAACCATAGATGGAAACATAAAAGACCAAAAGACATACTTGCAAGGACTTAACATCTATGGCCAAGCATACGCAAACATAACGGCACAGGCGAGCCCCTGTTAATCAGACGCATTTACTGGATTCCCAGCTGAAATACACTGCCGAATAACTGGCACCACGCAGGGAAGCTGTACCATACACTGCATGCAAACAAGCTCCACACATCCCCCACACAGTGAGATGATCTATGGCCGATCTCCCACTACTGTATAACGATCTTGATTGTTCCAGGAATGTAGCAGCTGCAGCAACTGGGACACATCGCCATCGCTTGTCACGGTAATGATGCATGATACCTATACTAACATATCCAACCTTGCATGAACTATCGCAGCTAGTAAGCCACTACTGCTCTTACTACCCATCCCACTGTCGCAGAGGTTTTTTTCCCACGGCACGAGCCATGGCACTTTTTTCCCTCTGCTCTTCAAATCGCTACCCTCACTCGCCTTTCGTCCACTATCACCTGATGGACCGTGTTAATGCGTAGCCTTACCCAGACGCACGGACAACATCACAGCCCAGCATCCTGTGATCCACTTACTAGATAACTAACATGTTTACGGAGGTGACAGTAGAACTTTTGGTTCGGTCACCACGTTGGTGCGGGCGTGGAGGGGCCCCATCTCCTTTTTTTTTTCCGCGTTCACAGTGTGTTAATTCCCGTCGCGCGGCCATATTCAAGTCAGAAATCTTTCCACATGAATCAAGTGAGTACAAATGACATATCCGCTAATGCAATGCCATTTTATACCTTATGTACGCCATACTATCAGCTTCTGTATATGTGCATATCGTTATCCCACGACTTTTGTAATCTCATTGTACTATTTCAATATAAGTTTTACAGAGTTGATTTTTAAATCGAGTTTTCTCAAGTATTCCATTTTTGAGTTATGTTATTGTTCTCGTCGAGTTGTGATATGTTAACACGATGCTTTTCTTTCAACGTTTCCAACAGTCTTATAATGTAGCTGTTAGTTACTCTCGAAGCATCACTATGAAGAGCAGAGCGTCGCCGAGCGTGTGTTGTTGCGATGTTACAGCCTGTGGACACGGAGGCGGCGGTGGAGCTACTGAAACGGCTGTCGCACCAACGGAAGGTGAGCCGCAGGGGTAAGCGGCGGAAGCGGCGCGAGAAGGAACCCAAGGCGCGCGGCATCTCGGCCAAGCACCTCCAAGAGCTCACCTACCCCATCGAGCAAACCGTCCATACGGTGTGCGTCGACGAGCGGCCGCATGTGCCGCACCGTATGGGCTGGCTGTGGAACCTCAACGACCTGGGCGACAACCTCAGGGTACGTACATCTACTCTGCTGTTCTAAAGTATCGCATGTCCCTACAGAATTTTGAGAATTTTGGTACAGAACTTCTAAAAACCCAAACCGAACATTATAATGAAGGACGAGATTGTTTGTAATATTTTAACTCAAGGGAATATTCAACAGTACATACCTATCTGTACAATGACATGTCACTGATGATATCGAAGTTAAAAATTCAGCTAAATATTTTGAAGAAAATTCTATTTCATTTGCATGTAAAGTAAAATACTGTGTGTCACAAATGTATTATTCAGTAGTCACACTTTAAATGATTTTAATATTTTGGTGGATCCCCTTGTCCTTAGCCGACCGTGGTGGCCGAGCGGTTCTAGGCGCTCAGTCTGGAACCGCGCTGCTGCTACGGTCTCAGGTTCGAATCCTGCCTCGGGCATGGATGTGTGTGATGTCCTTAGGTTAGTTAGGTTTAAGTAGTTCTAAGTTCTAGGGGACTGATGACGTCAGATGTTAAGTCCCATAGTGCTCAGAGCCATTTGAACCTTGTCCTTACAACAGCCTTCACATTGTCAGGCATGGAGTCGATCAGTTTTCTAATGGTACTGATGTCAATGTCATGGTGCCACACTTTCATAATCACCTCCAGCAGCTCCTGTTTTATTGCTGGCTTCTCCTCCTGAGCCCCTTTCCCAACCAGTCACCACAAATTCTCCATTGGATTAAGGTCTGGCGGATTTAAAGGCCACAGAATTTCTCTGATACGCAATTCAGTCATGACAACGAATCTAATATGATAGATTTGGACGATATGTAACAGCAGTAACCTTGGAAATTGTATTACAAAGATAAAATAACCCAAACTCACCCTTTCTGATGTGTGGTATGGAGCCAGATTCTGTTTGAAAATCTACTACGCATCTGGGAAAGCATCATTTACAGTGAACATCAAAGAGTGCCAAGTTACAACTTCGCAGTGACCTCTTTAAATTGTTCCCTGACCGAAGTACGGGCTTCCAACATCTCTGTATGTCATTGCTCCCTACGCCACTGCCGATGGAGCATGTTTCGTGGTTCGCACAAGGCAGTCAGGATCCATCCTTTCGTTGGGTTTACGCCTGTCACCCATCATGGAATATAGGCTTTCACTCGTCAAGTTTCTGGACTTTCGTTGGAATACCTTTGGTTTGTGTTATCAATCCGGAAACTTGTTCTCGCAGACCATCTGTTTCTCCCTTAAGATGTGCTACAATGACTTTATCCTGTTCATCTAAAATCTGGTTTAGTCGATCGGTTCGTCACGTTCCTCTTCCTTCCTTTGCCTTTCCAAGCGTTCTGATTTTTCTCATTCCTCCCTCTCTAAACGTTCTGCTTCTAATATCCCCTTGAGCTATTAGAGCCCTTTCTCTTTCGAGACGCTCCTCTTTTTAGCGTTTCTCTCTTTCTTTTTCTCTCAGCTCAAGATTTTCCAGCAATACGGCAAGAAAATCACTCGTCGAATTTAATTGTAGTAGTAAAGGAAGCATCTCCACATTAGTTTTTAGCGTAGATTTATAAAAAAAGACATTTCCTACCAGTGTTACTGTTGTAACGTGAAAGTTAAAAGTATTTCCGCATTGGAATAACCGAGTTAATTTATATTCTACCTCAAGAATTATATTGTACCTCAAGAACTACACTCCTGGAAATGGAAAAAAGAACACATTGACACCGGTGTGTCAGACCCACCATACTTGCTCCGGACACTGCGAGAGGGCTGTACAAGCAATGGTCACACGCACGGCACAGCGGACACACCAGGAACCGCGGTGTTGGCCGTCGAATGGCGCTAGCTGCGCAGCATTTGTGCACCGCCGCCGTCAGTGTCAGCCAGTTTGCCGTGGCATACGGAGCTCCATCGCAGTTTTTAACACTGGTAGCATGCCGCGACAGCGTGGACGTGAACCGTATGTGCAGTTGACGGACTCTGAGCGAGGGCGTATAGTGGGCATGCGGGAGGCCGGGTGGACGTAACGCCGAATTGCTCAACACGTGGGGCGTGAGGTCTCCACAGTACATCGATGTTGTCGCCAGTGGTCGGCGGAAGGTGCACGTGCCCGTCGACCTGGGACCGGACCACAGCGACGCACGGATGCACGCCAAGACCGTAGGATCCTACGCAGTGCCGTAGGGGACCGCACCGCCACTTCCCAGCAAATTAGGGACACTGTTGCTCCTGGGGTATCGGCGAGGACCATTCGCAACCGTCTCCATGAAGCTGGGCTACGGTCCCGCACACCGTTAGGCCGTCTTCCGCTCACGCCCCAAAATCGTGCAGCCCGCCTCCAGTGGTGTCGCGACAGGCGTGAATGGAGGGACGAATGGAGACGTGTCGTCTTCAGCGATGAGAGTCGCTTCTGCCTTGGTGCCAATGATGGTCGTATGCGTGTTTGGCGCCGTGCAGGTGAGCGCCACAATCAGGACTGCTTACGACCGAGGCACACAGGGCCAACACCCGGCATCATGGTGTGGGGAGCGATCTCCTACACTGGCCGTACACCACTGGTGATCGTCGAGGGGACACTGAATAGTGCACGGTACATCCAAACCGTCATCGAACCCATCGTTCTACCATTCCTAGACCGGCAAGGGAACTTGCTGTTCCAACAGGACAATGCACGTCCGCATGTATCCCGTGCCACCCAACGTGCTCTAGAAGGTGTAAGTCAACTACCCTGGCCAGCAAGATCTCCGGATCTGTCCCCCATTGAGCATGTTTGGGACTGGATGAAGCGTCGTCTCACGCGGTCTGCACGTCCAGCACGAACGCTGGTCCAACTGAGGCGCCAGGTGGAAATGGCATGGCAAGCCGTTCCACAGGACTACATCCAGCATCTCTACGATCGTCTCCATGGGAGAATAGCAGCCTGCATTGCTGCGAAAGGTGGATATACACTGTACTAGTGCCGACATTGTGCATGCTCAGTTGCCTGTGTCTATGTGCCTGTGGTTCTGTCAGTGTGATCATGTGATGTATCTAACCCCAGGAATGTGTCAATAAAGTTTCCCCTTCCTGGGACAATGAATTCACGGTGTTCTTATTTCAATTTCCAGGAGTGTATATTGTATTTATGTGAAATGAATGAACCAAGGAAAAAATTATTCACCATACATCTTTGTTCTTATTTACAAAAAAACCCTATCACTTATTGCATTATGTATGTATATGTACATAAAGGTCATGCATGTCTCAAATGACATTAGTTTTGCTGAAGATCATAATATTTAATTGTAGTTACACTGGTAAATATGTTCCTGGCTCCCAATATTCTTGTGAGTCTTGTCTGTAGACAACTTTTGCGGGTTTTAACTGTCAGTGGAATTTAGCGATCTGTGTGAAATAATTTTGCCGTTGAAAATCTCGTCTGCAGAAAATAATGACCTACGATGCTCCCACACCGGCAGCAGCAGCAGTTTGACGGGTAAATTCAGAGACATACGGGCTGTCCTGTTACAATCGCTAGGAACATTGCACCCTGTGCTATTCTGGGAAGCATTGGAACATCTCTCTCGGTGCTGGACCCACACCACTTCTATGCGTCATTGCGCCAGCAACAGTGTCTAGGTAACATGTATTTCGACAGGAATTTCTCAGGTGTCAAGTATGAAAGAGATGTCGCCGCCTCATCCTTGCCCGACCCAAACTGACACCAACACGTTGCTTGGCAGCTGATGACCGCGTCTTCACTTCACGGGGACCGCCAGTGCATCCCGACTCCTGGGGACACGTGCGGAGTCGGCGGTGTTGGTGTCGGGTGTCGAGTGGTTGGATGTGTATTTTATTAGCTATCTTTTGTTTAAACTATATTCCATCGATTTGACTGGCCAATAGGATATTGCGAATTAAAACAAAAAATAAAGTATCCCACACATGTTAAGAAATTGATTAAATTAGTTTGCATAATTTTTTTATGTCAACATGGTGTTAGCAGTACAATAGTTATTGGGGGGGGGGGGGGGGTGCGTGAGTGGCTGACATGGAGCAGAACAGTGGGTTAAGTACAGAGCACTACATTGACATGGAGCAGAACAGTGGGTTAAGTACAGAGCACTACATTGACATGGAGCAGAACAGTGGGTTAAGTACAGAGCACTACATTAATTTGCATAATTTTTATGTAAAACGTAGTACAATAGTTTAAGGGGGTGGGCGTCAAAGAAGAATGAGCCAGAAATGGCGTTCAAAAGTGTGTGAAATTCGAAAAGTGTACCAGAAAATGGTGGGAGGACATAACTAATTACTTAATTTGTTATCAAAGGCGGTACAATAGTTTACGCCCGGGTTCCCGGGTTCGATTCCCGGCGGGGTCAGGGATTTTCTCTGCCTCGTGATGGCTGGATGTTGTGTGCTGTCCTTAGGTTAGTTAGGTTTAAGTAGTTCTAAGTTCTAGGGGACTTATGACCACAACAGTTGAGTCCCATAGTGCTCAGAGCCATTTTTGAACAATAGTTTAAAGAAATGGGGGTGACATGGAAACCCACTTAACGGAACAATAGGTTAAGTGCTGACAAAGGGCCAAACATTAGGTTAAGACACCCAGAGTACAGTGCCGAACATTAGGTTATGCATCGTGTGTGCTCCATGTGATTACTTCTTACAAAACAGCAGAGAATGATGAGTAAGAGAAATCCAACCACCACAAACAGATTTTTTTATAAATAAACAATATACCATTGAATTTCCTGTTACGAGATCCTTCCTCTCCACCACCAGACTGCCATCTTGGATTACGTCACAGAAGGGATGACAGCACCCACTGTTGGCGGTACTGTGTACTAGGTAAGATGGACTCTGGACCTCGAGGTGAACACACTTGATGGCGGTACTGACTCTTATTGTTTAAATAAAAACTGAAAATAAAGACTTACGTCCGTCCTATCCAGCACAGGCTGAGTCCTTTTTCAGCCAATTCCTAGGAAGAGGTGGCAGTCGGATGACAGGTTACTGGAGGTAGCCAAAGTGCCCTTTTTCCCTGCCATTTTCTTAGGTTAGTGGAGGTGTGTTGCATTTTCCTGATGGCATTTGAACTTCCCACCATCTTCTGGGGAGGAGAGGGGAGGGGGTGGGGGTTTACCAGTGGGTGAGAGGTTAATTAATTGATCAATTCATTTAAGTAGTCAATCAAATTGATAAGAGTGAGAGGAGCTATTCCAATAACTCAGACCTGAAAGTGTACCTGTAGCAGCGAGGGGGAGGTTTCCTGAGGGGGGAGGGGAGTGGGAGGGGGTGGGCGGACAATAGGTTAAGTTCCTTGTCAGTCAAAAAGAAGGATCCTTTTAACAGAACAATAGATTAAGGACGTGTCAATCAAGGTGGTGGTGGTGGTGGTTAGTGTTTAACGTCCCGTCGACAACGAGGTCATTAAAGACGGAGCGCAAGCTCGGGTTAGGGAAGGATTGGGAAGGAAATCGGCCGTGCCCTTTCAAAGGAACCATCCCGGCATTTGCCTGAAACGATTTAGGGAAATCACGGAAAACCTAAATCAGGATGGCCGGAGACGGGATTGAACCGTCGTCCTCCCGAATGCGAGTCCAGTGTGCTAACCACTGCGCCACCTCGCTCGGTACGTGTCAATCAAAGGAGAACAATAGGTTATCCTGAGTGCATAACTGCCCCTGATGTAGGCAACCTGCACTATCAAAATGTGTCGCAACGAACTTAGCCCCACTACTACCATATTTGCCTTGGAGCTCCAACAGGTGCTGCACACTTTTTTGGTTTTGTTATTTCCTGTACTCATTCTCATTTTACATGCAGTCTTCGTAATGTGCTCCTTGCAAGAGGACGTTCTGTCAAGCATAACTCCTAGATAGTACATGTAAATTGAAGGTAGAGAGGGGAAGAAAAGAAAGAAAAGGGAGGGGAATACTGCTGTCAGTTGCATCGGGACATTACACGGAATCAGCGACAGTGAGTGAAAATGTGTACCGGACCGGGATTCGAATCAGGATCACCTGCTTACTAGGCAGGTGTGTTAACCACTGCACCATACAGTACACAGTGTTATCGCAAATGCATGGACTACCTCGACACGCCTCACCACCGATCCACATTCCCATCAAGCGCCACTTATCTGCAGTTCCTTTTGATGTCCTCCATATTCGCTTTCTGAGATTTCCACAGGTCGGACGTATTTGTGCATCCGTGCAGAAGAATGTGGTTCCATTGCCCAGATAGGCCATCAAATTATATGAATTGGTGATATCTGTTCTTTTGGACTTGTCTGAAAGGTCAGACACGAAGCATTCATATAATCCTAGATATTAGGGACTTCGGTACATGTATGGGCTTCAATGAGATGAGCGAAACCTGCCTTCACACGAACGGTGGCCGTGTGGAACACCTGTTGTAATGTGTTGGCCCTCAGCTGCATATCTGTAGGACATTGTTATAAGGTGTACGTGTACTCTGCCATAATAAGTCGTGTCAAGGGAACCATTAGCTTCCAGATCTACTTTTATTAGGATTATTTGTTTGTTTCGTTGCCCTTTACTAGCTCCTCTCGTTTGCACCTATAACAGGCAAACTCCGTGTATAAGGAAACATTAAACAATGGGTTTCTCATTCAGAAATCGCATTTCAATGTTGTTTGTGAGAATGTGGTGCTGTATCTCCTGTAAGATAACAACGATAGTTACATCTTGAATCCATCACACACATACATGCACTCGTTTTTCGTTATGTACGGCCTGCCATCTTTTTGCAGTGTACTTAATTTACTTTAGGGAAAGAACTCATATTTTCACCAAATAAAATAAGAAAATTGAGAAAAGGTTCTTGTTATAGGGGGTTGAGGCAGAGTGGCCACTTATTACTTTTGTCATCTAACGGGTACCGAAGCTTATTTGTAAAGCTTACCTTCAGATTGTGGGAGTTATTTCAAACAGTTACTGAAAGCCAACCACCAGCTACAGTCAGATGCTCCAGTACCACCAGCACAATCGAAGCAGCCGTAGCCAGCCTTCTTTAGCTCTTTAACCAGAGGTAGATTTCATGACTTGACCATAAATCGACATAAGATGGATATTACAATAGTACATGAATAATTACTAGTAATCCATTTCTATGTTAATTTATTGTGGTGAAATATATCGTCAGCAATGGCACCAGCCGTTTGACACATCCACTGCTGATGAAGGCTCTTCTAAGACTTTAACTACACGCTCCTGCACGGTTTCTAAGATCATCTACCCACCTTCCATAAGGTCGTATCTTGGAATCACAGATAAATGTTCTTGAGCTACTTACTATTCATTCGTCCGACTGCATATGACTTTCACATCCATTTCTTTTTCATTGCATCTTTCACGCCAGTTTAATCGCTGTTCCATTAGATTGGCTTCCTGCCTCTCCTACTATGCCCAATACGCCTTTTCCCATTTTTCACTCAAGAGACCCTCAGGTTTTGTATGATTTTCGTATTAGAAGTGCAGGTTTCACTCTCGTGAATCGCGCTCTTTCTGTTTATTTCTTCCTGCGTTCCCGTTCGTTGTCTTCAACTGCCCTAGATACAAAAATTCGCCAGTTGGTTTTATGATTTCATCGTTAATTAATACCATTTTCTTTTCGTTATTTTGTGTGTAAATTACTTGGGCTCATTATAACTGACAACGTTACAGCGCCTGCTCGTCGTCATCGATTTCGTCCAAATTTATGATATATGTAGGGCTTAAAATTTAAATGGCAGAAGTTTGCGGCACGAGTCGGGCGAAGCATGAAGCATTCAAGTTAACGTAGTTTATAGGAGCCCCTGCGATGGTGTACTCAACGACGGACCTGGGTGCACGAATGGCAAAACGTCATTTTTTCGGATGAATCCAGGTTCTGTTTACAGCATCATCATGGTCGTATCCGTTTTTGGCGACATCGCGGTGAACGCACATTGGAAGCGCGTATTCATCATCGCCATACTGGCGTATCACCCGGCTTGATGGTATGGGGTGCCATTGGTTACACGTCTCGGTCACCTCTTGTTCGCATTGACGGCACTTTGAACAGTGGACGTAACATTTCAGATTTGTTACGACCCGTGGCTCTACCCTTCATTCGATCCATGCGAAACCCTACATTTCAGCAGGATAATGCACGACCTCATGTTGCAGATCCTGTACGGGCCTTTCTGGATACAGGAAATGTTCGACTGCTGCCCTGGCCAGCACATTTCCCAGATCTCTCGCCAATTGAAAACGTCTGGTCAGTGGTGGCCGAGCAACTGGCTCGTCACAATACGCGTCACTACTCTTGATGAACTGGGGTATCGTGTTGAAGCTGCATGGGCAGCTGTACTTGTGCATGCCATCCGAGCTCTGTTTGACTCAATGCCAAGTCGTATCAAGGCCGTTATTATGGCCAGAGGTGGTTGTTCTGGGTACTGATTTCTCAGGATCTATGCACCCAAATTGCGTGAAAGTAATCACATGTCAGTTCTAGTATAATATATTTGTCCAATGAATACCCGTTTATCATCTGCATTTCTTCTTGGTGTAGCAATTTTAATAGCCAGTAATGTAGTTTATAGGCAGTGGTTGGAGCAGCGGAAAGAGTATAGAACGGCATATCAAAGGTCGTGCCATCAAGTCCAATTACAGAAGCTTTTTTACTGTTTTTACGTTACCTACTCTGCAAACAAACCCAGATAATATTCACTATGTTGTATTTGGTGTGATGAAACGATACATGCAGAAGAACAAATTTCTTGCGGTAATTGACTCGTGGGGAGGACAAACAAATCCAGATTTTTCAAGATGAACAAGCATTGCCGTCGTGCAGTACCGAAATGATTTCCTCCAAATGAACTCCACTAGAGCAGCCCTACGACGACTACTTCTATCGTCAGCTGGAGAATTTGACCAAAACTTTCAAAACTGCTCATATATCGTCGAGGGAGAAGAGGAAATCACATCCCGAGAAGACTGTATAGAATTACGTTCCGTTGTGTATCACCCGCTATCCTCGCCAATATTTGGCAGAATGATGCGTTACGCATGGTTTGCTGCCAAACTGTACGGTGAGAGAGAATGCAAGCAGAGTTTTTTTTCTACGAAACTTTAAACTATAAAAACGCGGCGCTTATAATGCGTGCAAGTTGTCAAGAAAATTACTGCTTTCACTGTTTTTACCATGTTAAGTACCCCAACACGTGTAAATCATCAGCGGGTCAGAATTCTCTGTTGCAGAAAAAACGTAACAAACGTGCCAAATTTAAACAGCCGCAAAATCCGCAAGATAGGCAATCTTTTACAGAAGCTCGAAATTTAGCGCGAAATTCAGTGCGAGATGCCTATAATAGTTTCCACAACGAAACTTTGTCTCGAAACCTGGCAGAAAATCGAAAGAGATTTGGTCGCATGCGAAGTATGCTAGCGGCAAGAGGCAATCAGTGCCTCCTCTGCGCGATAGCAATGGAGTTACTATCGAAGACAGTGCTGCCAAAGCAGGAGTTACTAAACACAGCCTTCCGAAATGCCTTCACAAAAGAAGACGAAGTAAATATTTCAGAATTCGAATCAAGAACAACTGCCAACATGAGTAGCGATGAAATAAATATCCTCGGAGTATTGAAGCAACTTAAATCGCTTAATAAAATCAAGTCTTCTGGTCCAGACTGTGTACCACTTAGATTCCTTTCAGAGCATGCTGATGCATTAGCTCCATACTTAACAATCATATACAACCGTTCGCTCGACGAAAGATCCGTACACTAAGACTGAAAAGTTGCACAGGTCACACTAATGTTCAATAAAGGTAGTAAGCGTAATCCACTAAATTACAGGCCCGTATCATTAACGTCGATATGCAGCAGGATTCTGGAACATATATTGTGTTCGAACATTATGAATTACCTCGAAGAAAGCGCTATATTGACACACAGTCAAAACGGTTTAAAAAAGCATCGTTCTTGTGAAACACAACTAGCTCTTTATTCGCATGAAGTGTGAGTGCTATTGACAAGGGATTTCAGATCGATTCCGTATTTCTGGATTTCAGGAAGGCTTTTGATCTGCACCACACAAGCGGCTTGTAGTGAAATGCAGCCGGCCGTGGTGGCCGAGCGGTTCTAGACGCTACGGTCTGGAACAGCGCAACCCCTACGGTCGCAGGTTCGAATCCTGCCTCGGACATGGATGTGTGTGATGTCCTTAGGTTAGTTAGGTTTAAGTAGTTCTAAGTTGTAGGGGACTGATGGCCTCTGAAGTTAAGTCTCATAGTGCTCAGAGCCATTTGAACCATTTGTAGTGAAACTGCGTGCTTATGGAATATCGTCTCAGTTATGTGACTGGATTTGTGATTTCCTGTCACGGAGGTCACAGTTTGTAGTAATTGGCGGAAAGTCATCGAGTAAAACAGAAGTGATTTCTTGCAGTCCCCAAGGTAATGTTATAGGCCCTTTCCTGTTCCTTATCTATATAAACGATTGTTTGCAGATGACGCTGTCTTTTATCGACTAATAAAGTGATCAGAAGATTAAAACAAATTTCAAAATGATTTAGGAAAGCTATCTGAATGGTGCAAAAATTGGCAGTTGATCCTAAATAACGAAAAGTGTGAGGTCATCCACATGAGTACTAAAAGGAATCCGTTAAACTTCGGTTACACGATAAATCAGTCAAATCTAAAGGCTGTAAATTCAACTAAATACCTAGGAATTACAATTACGAACAACTTAAATTGGAAGGAACTCATAGAAAATGTTGTGAGGAAGGCTAACCAAATACTGCGTTTATTGGCAGGACGTTTAGAAAATGTAACAGATCTACTAGGAAGCTGCCTACACTACACCTGTCCGTCCTCTTTTAGAATACCGCTGCGCGGTGTGGGATCCTTACCAGATAGGACTGACAGAGTACATCGAAAAAGTTCAAAGAAGGGCAGCACATTTTATATTATCGCGAAATATGGGAGAGAGTGTCACTAAAATTATACAGAATTTGGGCTGGACATCATTAAAAGAAAGGCGTTTTTCGTTGCGACGGATCTTCTCACGAAATTACAATCACCAACTTTCTCCTCTGAATGCGAAAATATTTTGTTGACACCAACCTATATAGGGAGGAACGATCACCACGATAAAATAAGAGAAATCAGCTCGTACGGAAGGATATAGATGTTCGTTATTTCCGGGCGCTATACGAGATTGGAATAATGGAGAATTGTGAAGGTGGTTCGATGAACCCTCTGCCAGGCACTTAAATGTCATTTGCAGAGTATCCATATAAATGTAGTTGTCGAACTGCAAAATCACGGAAGTATATACACTACTGGCGATTAAAATTGCTACACCGCGAAGATGACGTGTTACAGACGCGAAATTTAACCGACAGGAAGAAGATGCTGTGATATGCAAAGGATTAGCTTTTCAGAGCATTAACAGAAGGTTGGCGCCGGTGGCAACACCTACAACGTGTTGACATGAGGAAAGTTTCCAACCAATTTCTCATACACAAACAGCAGTTGACCGGCGTTGCCTGGTGAAACGTTGTTGTGATGCCTCGTGTAAGGAGGAGAAATGCGTACCATCACGTTTCCGATTTTGATAAAGATCGGATTGTAGCTGTAACGGATCGTGCAGCCACGTCTCGATCCCTGAGTCAACAGATGGGGACGTTTGCAAGACAACAACCATCTGCATGAACAGTTCGACGACGTTTGCAGCAGCATGGACGATCAGCTCGGAGACCATGGCTGCGGTTACCCTTGACGCTGCATCACAGACAGGAGCGCCTGCGATGGTGTACTCAACGACGAACCTGGGTGCACGAATGGCAAAGCTTCATTTTTTCGGATGAATTCAGGTTTTGTTTACAGCATCATCATGGTCGCATCCGTGTTTGGCGACACCGCGGTGAACGCAGATTGGAAGCGTATATTCGTCATCGCCATACTGGCGTATCACCCGGCGTGATGGTATGGGGTGCCATTGGTTACACGTCTCGGTCACCTCTTGTTCGCACTGACGGCGCTTTGAACAGTGGACGTTACATTTCAGTTGTGTTACGAGCGTGGCTCTACCCTTCATTCGATCCATGCGAAACCCTACATTTCAGCAGGATAATGCACGACCACATGTAGCAGGTCCTTTACAGGCCTTTCTGGATAAAGAAAATGTGCGACTGCTGCCCTGGCCAGCACATTCTCCAGATCTCTCGCCAATTGAAAACGTATGGTCAATGGTGGCCGAGCAACTGGCTCGTCACAATACGCCAGTCACTACACTTGATGAACTGTGGTATTGTGTTGAAGCTGCATGGGCAGCTGTACCTGTACACGCCATCCAAGCTCTGTTTGACTCAATGCCCAGGCGTATCAAGGCCCTTATTACGGCCTGAGGTGGTTGTTCTGGGTACTGATTTCTCACGACCTAGCACCCAAATTGCGTGAAAATGTTATCACATGTCAGTTCTAGTATAATATATTTGTCCAATGAATACCCGTTTTTCATCTGCATTTCTTCTTGGTGTAGCAATTTTAATGGCCAGTAGGGTAAATTTATATACCAAGTTCTCGTGTAAGTCTTGCAGTCCTTCGTTGGGTGTTTATTTGGCATCCTAAAGTTTCCTTTGCCTCGTTGTCAAGGCGTTTATGAAAATACTAACAAGTAAAATGTACTGAAAATTATTTCGGTTTATTTGAAGTATAAGTAGCGTTAAAATTTTTAAAAAGGCTTTGATCCCACAACCTTTGGATTACCATTCTACAGTATTTCCGCTGTCACCAGTGCTGCCTGGAAACTACCCTAGTGCAGATGGCTCACGCCTCGCCTTATCCGTGCCATCTGGAGCTCCTACTTCTGTCACTTTTATTTCTGCCCATAAATTTGGACGAAATCTGAGATGACGAGTAGGCGCGGCCCCTTAGTGAGTTTCAGCCTTATATTTTCTGTTGTAATTTACAAGCACTAGAGGCAAACAGTTGAGTGTCATCAAGAGAAATGGAGTCTGTTGCATTAACATTCTTTTCTTCCTCGTTTTCTCAGAGTGGACGATCTTTCGGGATTGCTATGAATTGCTCTTGAGGACACTGAGTCTCCTTGCCAGAGTTTTCTTTCAAATTTGTATTTTTAATTTCATCTCTCGGTGTCGGTTCTCATGGATTACACATCAAATTATGTTAGAATTGTTGCACGTAAAGTAATACAGAAGTTACCGTCTCTTCTTTATTAGCTGACGTACTTATATCGTTTAAATTCTACGTGTAATCGGTGCAATTCTTCCTGTGTGTATATTTTATAATATTGTTTCTCCTTTACTGCATCGGGCAACACTGCAGTACTGCCGTGACTGATAGTTTTCCAAAACTCTGACCCCTGTAGGCAAGTCTACTACCCGACCGCGATATTACTGCACTTGGCATCCTGTGGCCGATATCAGAAACACGCAGTAATGCTACAGTAAGAACATGCGGTGACTATGTACTAAAAACACGCGGTGATGTTGCATTAAAAATACTCACAGTGCAGTGGTGACTAAGGAAAACGCATCACACTGTGAAAGATTTCATGACAGTTGTGCATACACAGTGGTTTGTCGTGTTCTGGTGGAAAAAAAAACCCTCATCATAAGCCGACCGAAGCGAAAAAAATGGCTCTGAGCACTATGGGACTTAACATCTTAGGTCATCAGTCCCCTAGAACTTAGAGCTACTTAAACCTAACTAACCTAAGGACATCACACACATCAATGCCCGAGGCAGGATTCGAACCTGTGACCGTAGCGGTCGCGCGGTTCCAGACTAAAGCGCCTAGAACCGCTCGGCCACACCGGCCGGCGACCGAAGCGACTACGAGCAATAATATTGTGATCGGCTAATACCTTGGCAAGATTGCATGTGGACAGTACGACCGACCACAACACACTGATTTGTTTTCGAGTGGAACTTGCAGTGTTTCGAGATATTTGTAAACATCCCAACATACCATTGGAAAGCCGTCGACAAGAGATGCTCGTGAGTAAATTAAATAAGGATAGAGGTAGTGGTAAAGGGAAACTATGTGTTTTCCTTTCTTGTATGCAGTGAATGTGGAGCAGTGGTGGAGCCGGCGAGAAGGGGAACAGTTAAATTGGTATTATAACCACTGGTCGTCCAGGAGTCATTTGTGCTATGGTGCAGCAAGTGCCTGAATCCGAGAGCGATTGAGTAAACGACGCACCAACAAGGGCGTAATGAACAATTGAAGAGCGGTAGTTGATTTTCTAGTTTTTCTCTCAGGTCCTACAGAAAACATGTCGGACGTTTGAATGTACTCAAGAGAGTGGTATTACCGTAGCAATTGTTAGTTGCGTTGTGAAAAGTAATAGTGAAAATGTTGGACAAAATATCCCCCGTTTGTGAAAAGTGTGGCTATTTATTTAGTAGCGCAATAGAGAGAACTTGCGGAAGCATTCCAGGAATCTTCACTGCAGTTGGATCGACAGGGAGGTGGTACGGAAGGATCCGGACCACCAAAAAAACTACTCTGAGAAGAGAGGATAAAGGTAATACTACTTTCATCTGGCGATGTATTGGGATCGGCACAATGTTGCCCTGTTATATTGGCCAGGGACGCAACTTTCCGCTAGTGCTGGTATAAGATCCACCACAAATCTTGCAAAATATACAACAGCAGGAAAAGAAGACGAAATACACCCCAAACTCTAGCAGACACCCTGGAGATGGGCGGTTTCTTGCTTCGCCACAAGTGGCGCTACTTTATTCTGCCAATCACATGCCCACAGGTACAATGAGCAAATATCATTCCGTTAAACTTGTACTTTAGTGGCCGTCCAGCCAAGCAGCAGACAGTTACAACCGCAGAAACAATCACAGAGGTTCACCACAGCAGCCAGCTGGAACCCTCGCCTCCTCCGACCTTAGTCTCATTCAGGCACTGTGATCCTGGAATGGAATACAGCAGCTGACTTGGATCTTGTCGCGTAACTATCGTCAGTGATATGCGTCAGACCAGACTTAGAATTGTTCCAATCAGCTGTCAGCAGTGACTATCGTCTGATCGGACTTAGTTAAATTCTAAGTGTTGTTGTTCTCTGCCAGCGAATTAATCACAAAAAGATTATTATTAAGGATGTTACCATATTTGATTACCTTGGGTTCCTGGGAATGTTGTTTGTGAATCCTTTCATTTACGTATTGTTGGAGAAAAGTGTTTTGTTTTACTACTACCAGGGAATCTTGTTTTGCATGTGTGGACTCACTCAGGTCATCACACCCTTGCAGGTAAAGTATCCCAAGAGGTGACGTACTCTCACTGGGTTCTTGGAAAATAAAGGGTGCAAGCTACCCAACAACAAAGGATGGCGACGAAACGTGTACGATTCTGACAGCATCGAGAAAAGAAAACTGCTCATGTCGGTAGACAAGCGGACAAAAATGGAAATCAGTATTAATGACCAAACGAGCAGTCACAAACGATCACTACAACTATTTTCAAGAATCATCAATGAGCTGTCGAGTTGATTTGTGCAGACATACATGTAACGATACAATATATTTCTGTACGACTGGGCTACTCATATTGCATACAGAGCATGTTTGAAAGTTTAGAGTATACAGAAGTATGCAGCCGGCCGGTGTGGCCGTGCGGTTCTAGGCGCTTCAGTCTGGAACCGCGTGACCGCTACGGTCGCAGGTTCGAATCCTGCCTCTGGCATGGATGTGTGTGATGTGCTTAGGTTAGTTAGGTTTAAGTAGTTCTAAGTTCTAGGGGACTGATGACCGCAGATGTTAAGTCCCATAGTGCTCAGAGCCATTTGAACCATTTTTTAGAAGTATGCTTGAAGTGGATACCTCTGCAGTTGACACTTGATTTGTTGGAGACAAGTGTGGAAATCTGCTCTTATCTGTCTGAAGTGATCGAAGTCAATAAAGATACGTCTGGTGATGGAATACAAATGGAAGACGGACGTTGATGATACAGGAATGAAGAAAGAATCCATGGTATGATATCATGCCGATTCTCCTAGATCCAATAACTTTTAAGAGTCAATGATCAGGCAAGATAGATTATCACTGTTTCTAGGTATACGAGGGCGTCATTTTCCTTGATTTTCTGAACTGCCGGTACACAGCCAGCAGCGACTGATATACAGCAGAAGCTTATATAAGGCATTGGGAGGAAGAGACAGCAGAAAGCTGATACAAATTCAACGTGACAATGCGCGATATCACATCTCGTTGGCAACAAATCTGGTGGCTTGTAATCCCATATCAACCGTACAGCCCGGATCTAGCATCTGCCGATTTCTGTCCATTTGATCCAACGAAGACTACGTACGACAGACGATATGAAAGTGGCTGTGAAGAAGCGTATATGACAAACACACATAGCCTATTTTCCAGATTGTTTGTGGAAACCGAGTTCAACATTGTCACAAGCGCTTTACACTGTTTGGAGACTGCTTTGAGTGGGAACTCTGTATAGTGGTAGAGTCCCTCCAAGTAGCTGTGCAGTTTGACCGATAGTCATCAGTTGAAAAGGACGTTAAGACAACTTTTACATTACTCGTGGGACAGACCCCGTCCTACCTGCTGCATCGTATCATTCTGTGGTGGCTGTTGTTATCATCAGTATCTCGTCTTATCACCACAATATCAAAACACACCAGAACACGACGGAAATGTTTGGATCATCGGGATTGCTAGAAACGCCATTGTGTACGACTAGATAGTGAAGTGTGATAGGACTGAAGTTTACGTCGACTTACAAATCACATTTTCCGTAAATTGATTTCGCAGTGCCGCTTATGGTTGATTATGTTTACACTTTGGTATCTAATCTGGAAAAGCGGGTTTTGCTTCCGAGTTTCAGATCCTACGATGGAATTTCTTTCCAAGCAAACTTTTGTATCGAGTAAAGGAAAAGTATTGGATTGACTGGGAAATTACTCATTTTCATTATCTAATGAAGAGAAGCGTATTGACAGGTGTTGGGAAAAATATGGGCCACGATGAGAAATGCAAGCTTGAGCATAAATGAAGGTGCTAGCCGAGCCAGCAGATTGTACCTGACCATGAACAGTACCTCTGCAAATGTGAAAGTGTGCTCTTATCTGTCTGAAGTGTTCGAAGTCATAAAAACATATAACGCAAACATGTTTATAATACAGGAATGGAGCAATATGTTGCAAGTGCCAGTCGTCATCGGAATAGTGTTCTATGTAGTTGTGAGTGCATCGTGTCGGTGCTAAGTAAATACCAACGTATGCAAATTTTTGGTGCTCGTCTGGTGGGTAAGCTTCCGTAACCACAGTAGCCGAACTGTCTGGTGTTTCATGAGCCACCGTATCGAAAATTTATGCCGCACACAAGGAAATCTGAAAAACATCATCTGCTAAGTCACAACGAAGATGAAAATGTGTGTTGATTGATCGTGACAGAAGGTTATTGAAGAGTATTGTGACGAAATATAAGAAGATGACAGCTGCGAAAGTCATTACTGAATTGAAAGCCGCACTCGCGAACCATGTCAACACAAAAACACGATGGGACCTCGATAAGTCGGGAATTGCAGGCGAGCTAGAGTTCCAAGACCACACCTGAGTGATGCAAATGCTCGTAACGGGAAAACGTGGTGCCGAAGCCATAAAAGCTGAACTATGGAGCAATGGAGCAAAGTCATTTGGTCGAATGAGTCTTGCTTCAAGCTGTTTCCAACTTCTGTCTGAGTTTACTCTGATGTGCACCGTCTCAATCGTAAATGCAGACCGGTTAGTACCAAGAGTGGATGCAACATGGGAGGAATTCGGTGATGATTTGAGCAGCTATGTCACGGGTAGTCCATGACCCCGTGATTACTCTGCAAGGTTGCATTATAGTCAAGGATAATGTCTGAGGGCATCCTGATTGCTACTATACTGAAGAGCCAAAGAAACTGGTACACCTGCCTAATATCGTGAAGGGCCACCACGAGCATGCAGAAGTGACGCAACACAATGTGGCATGGACTCGACTTATGTGGGAAGTAGCGCTGGATGGAATAGACACCATGAATCCTGCAGGGCTGTCCACAAATCCGTAAGAGTACGACGGGGTGGAGAACAGCACAGTGCAAGGCATCCCAGATATGCTCAACAATGCTAATGTCTGGGGAGTTTGGTGGCCAGCGGAAGTGTTTAAACTCAGAAGAGACTTCCTGGAGCCAATCTGTAGCAATTCTGGACGTTTGCGGTGCCGCATTGTCCTACTGGAACTGCTCACGTCCGTCGGAATGCACCACGGACATGAATGGATACAGGTATTCAGACAGGATGCTTACGTACGTGTCGTCTGTCAGAGTCGTATCTAGATGTATCACGGCTTCCACATCACTCCAACTGCACATGCCCACACCATTGCAGAGTCTCCACCAGCTTGATCAGTCCCGTGCTGACATGCAGGGTACATGGATTTATGAGGTTGTCTCCATACCTGTACACTTACATCCGCTCGATACAATTTGAAACCAGAGTCGTCCGACCAGGCAACATGTTTCCAGTTATCAACAGTCCAATAGTGTTGACGGGCCCAGGCGAAGCATAAAGCTTTGTGTCATGCAGTCATCAAGGGTATATGCATGGAACTTCGGCTCCGAAAGCCCATATCGATGATGTTTCATTGAATAGTTCACAGGCTGACACTTGCTGATGGCCCAGCATTGAAATCTGCAACAGTTTGCGGAAGGGTTGTACTTATGTCATGTCGAACGATTCTCTTTAGTCGCCGCTGATCCCATTCTTGCAGAATCTTTTTCCAGCCGCAGCAATGGCGGAGATTTGATGTCTTACGGGATTTCTGATATTCAAGGTACACTCACGAAGAGGTCGTACGGGAGAATGCGCACTTCATCGCTACGTCGGAGATGCTGTGTCCCATCGCTCGTGCGCCGACTATAACACCACGTTCAAACTCACTTAATTCTTGATAAACTGCTATTGAAGCAGCAGTAACCGATCTAACAACTGCGCCAGATACTTGTCTTATGCAGCCGCTGCCGACCACAGCGCCGTATTCTGCCTGTTTATATATCTCTGTATTTGAATACGCATACCTACACCAGTTTCTTTGACGCTTCAGTGTAATATAGTGGAAAGTGACTCACACTATCTGAAGCATTTTTTATGTTTGTTGGAATTACTGCTTTAGACTTTGTCAGAGGCCATCTTCAAATCTAAATCTAATTATTGCGAATGGCAGTTCGCCATCGGAGTGAAGTTTCTGAAGATGATCTGTGGCACAAGTCGAAATCCATAATCCGAATAAACATAAAAAGTGACCAAAACAGGGTTCTTCTCTTTTCATTATTCTAAGATTATTGTCCTCAGATAATTTTTTAGCTGCATAAAATTAGTTGCGCTTCAGCCAAGTTTTAACAATTTCTTATGCTGTGTGAACCGAAATAGCACCGACAAAATTTCTAGTATTTTCTGAGTATTTTTGTGTAATGGACCCATGGTCTCTGGTGGCTTCTTACAGACTAGTAATGTAATTATGATTTATTGGATTTATTAACCTAATTATCTTTTTTATGTGAAAATACCTTTTTCTGTGAAAAAGCCTGTCACATGCAGTCACCCTAACAAGGAAGGATCCTGTTTTTCTTTGGCGTGTACGGACAGGTGAAAAAGTTCTTTGACTTGGTTGCCGTCACTGCTTGAAGCATATCGTCATTGTGCCGTTCATACATTACATTCAGTGAAACAGCGCACAGTGTGCATATCAGCCAACTATTCGTCAGTAAACCTATCAGTACTGCTGAGTACCACTGTTACTGTACAACTGACACTGCCGAAAAACCCGATCCTCTACAGAACTGAGCTTTAATGTAAGCTTCAACGCGAAAATTAACGTGGGTTTTCTTTTAATTCTGCTATTCACACTTCAGTGTCTGGCAGAGGGTTCGTACAACCAGTTTCAGACTATTTTTCGACTGCCCCACACTCGAATAGTAAGTGGAAAAATGAACACACAAACCTTTCCATTCATCTCTGATTTCCCTTACGATGGTAATTTCTTATTGTGTAGGCGGGAGTCAACAAATATTTTCGCTTTCGGAGGAGAAAGTCGGTGACTGAAATTTCAGAAAAGATCTCGCCGTAATGAAAAATGCCTTCGATTTAATGGCTGCCACCCAAACTCGATTATCATATCTGTAACCCTATATCCGCTATTTCGCGATAATACAAAACGAGCTACCCTTTTTGAACTTTTTCCGTGATCTCCTTCAATCCAGTTTGGTAAGTGTCTCATACCCATAGCAATACTCCGGAAGAGGACGGACTAGCTTAGTGTAGGCAGCTACTTCAGTTTATTTGTTGCGTCTAGTAAGTGTACTGTCAAAAATAATCAGTCTTCGGTTCGCCTTTCCCCCAAATTATCTGTGCGATGGTTGCTGTTTAAGTAATTTGTAACTGTAATCCTTAGGTATTGAGCTGGATCCACAACCTTTAAATTTGCATTATTTATTATGTAATCGAAATTTGACGGACTTCTTTTAGTACTCATGCGGAGGATCTCACGCTTTTTATTGTTTAGGGTCAGTTGTCACTTTTTTACCATGCAGATAGCTTTCCTAAATAATTTTACAATTCATTTTGATCGTCTGATGCCTTTAATAGACCGCTAAGCTCGCAGGTTCGAATCCTGCCTCGGGCATGGATGTGTGTGATGTCCTTAGGTTAGTTAGGTTGAAGTATTTCTAAGTTCTAAGGGACTGATGACCTCAGATGTTAAGTCCCATAGTGCTCAGAGCCATTTGAACCCAGATATCACTTCGGTTTCAATAAATGTCTTCTCATCAGTTGCTACGAACTATGACCTTTCTAACAGGAAATCGCGAATACAGTCACACAACTGTGACGATACTCCACACGGCTATGATTCGGTTACAGGCCACTTGTCAAGAATGGTGTCAAAACCTACTTGGAAAGCTAGAAATATGGGATCAATTTGGAATCCACTGTCGACAGCACTCGTTACTTCGCATAATGTTGGAACAATGTATGTTCCAAAATCCTACTACAAATCGATGTTTGTGACATGGGTCTATAACTCAGCATGTTAGTTCTGTTTCCTTGCTTGTGTACTGGCGTGACCTACGATTTTCTGATCAGTTTACTAGATGATAAACGACAGCATCATCCGTAAACAATGCACGAGGGCTAATCAGACTGTATCCTAAATTGTTTATGTAGATTAAAATCAGTAGAGGAGGTGAGTAAAGGGTAAGATAATTTATTACCCTGCTGTAACGAGATCCTTATCACCCTGGCTGATAGCTGAATTAATTAAAGTGTTATAATAGGGTCTGGAATAATTAATTACACTTGCCCTCAAGGTCAAGGGAAATGACAAAGATGTGAGCACTTCTTCGTCGTCCGCCCCCGGTAGCTGACTGGTCAGCGCGACAGAATGTCAATCCTAAGGGCCCAGGTTCGATTCCCGGCTAGGTCGGAGATTTTCTCCGCTCAGGGACTGGGTGTTGTGTTATCCTAATCATTATCATTTCATCCTCATCGACGAACAAGTCGCCGAAGTGGCGTCAAATCGAAAGACTTGCACCCAGGGAACGGTCTACCCGACGGGAAGCCCTAGTCACACGACATTTACATTTACTTCTTCGTCCATCAAGCCAAAATGGGCAGACCTAGTGAATTGAGAAGTGTCATATAGGTTCAAAAAGCTGAGATGGTAGTCAAAGATAGCGACCTCTATGACGTTACAATGCAAGATGGCGATCCAAGATCGTGGACATCATCTTCAAGGTCATATATGTACAAAAAGATGGTTACGATGCTTTTGGCTGTCTAGTTTTCGCTACTTTCGACGCCACTCAGATAACCTCTTTCACCTACTTTTCAAGATCTTGTAAAGACTAAAAAATAAGATTCTTTTAAGTTTTTTGATAGAATAATGATTAAGAAGACATATTATATTATTGTACAAAATGTTTTTTATTTTTTCATATACATTTACACACTGAAAACATCCATTTCTTTATGTTTATTTGGTGCAGTTTTACTAACACGCAGTAATTTCGGTAATATGTAGTAACTTAAACCTACATGTAAATCATCTTTGAGGGTCAACCAGAAAGTAAAGGATGCTTGCGTGTACACTCCACGCACCTGTCTTGAGGCAGTCGCACATTGGTTTCTGGTATTCAGTGTGATGTGGACAGTTGCTGCATGTAGTTGAAGTTGGACCCTGTCACGTGGTAAGTGCAGAGACAGCTGTGAGTATGGCTGTGCCGATAGTGGAACCCACTGACTGTGAGTTGTTGTTAGTTGTTTTGCAAGTGGGAAATGTTAGACCCTGTCACATTCATTACAGACTTGTTTCCATTATGTAGCATTTATGAATGCAGCCAATGTCCGAAAGTAGTGCATAATTTTTAAGAATAAGAGAACAGATGTTCAAGACAAAGAGAGATCGGAGCGACCCTCTGCCATCAAAGATGTGCTGAAATAAAAGGTGGACAACGCCATTCAAGAGAATCGACAATTCAAAGAATAGTGGTGCCCCAAAATCTTTTCACTTTGGGTACCATGCATGCTCACGGACGACCAGATTGTTGCGAGAAAGTGTGCTGCATTAACGTTCTTGGAGCGTTACACGGGGGATGGCAACATACTCATTGATCAGATTGTTACAGGAGATGAAACATTGGTTTCTCATAGCACCACACATTGAAGCAACACTCTATGAAGTAAAGTCACCCTCACTCGTCACAGAAGCCATGCGCATTCAAACAAACTGCATGATGGCTTCTGTATTCTGGTACAGTGAAGGGGTCCTACTCGTCGATTTCACGCCCCATAACACAACAATAAATAATAATGCATACTTTGCTACCCTTGAAAGTCTTCATCGGCCTATCCATAACCCTTGAACAAGCAAACTCTCGAGAGGAATTGTTCTGTTGCACGAAAATACACGTCTGTATACTTCGCAGCTGACACAAGCCTTGCTGCATGAGAATTCCTTCCTACACTCGAGGACTGCCGTCCGACTTTTTCCTGCTTCCAAAATTGAAGGAGCAAGTTGCTGGTAAATGCTTCGCTAATGATGAAGGATGCTGTCAAGATCTGGTTGAATAGCCAAGCAGCTGCATGGTATGAAGAGGGTATACACAAACTGGTGCCAAGGCATGACAAGTGTCTTAATGTCAAAGGTTATTGTGTGAAAAAGCAGACAAATTATGTGTCAATATGTGTATGCTCAGATTCTGTAATATTATTGAAGAATATGGATATGACGAATATGGTGAAACGTTCATTACTCTCTGGACGGCCCTTGTAATTCTTTCTCCAGCCAGCAATTCGATAAATATAATGAAGATATTAACGGCCAGTTAAATGGAAACTAAACACCTGCATCAACAGGACCATGGGATGGTTCCATTCGAAAGTAATCACCACATGCGTTAAGACATTTATCCCATTGAGAGACGAAACGATCAATTCCTGTTTCAAAGAACGCAGTTGGCCTCTGACGGATCCACAACCGCACCCACTCTTGCACTCCTTCGTCCAACTGAAACTGACATGTTTCGTCAGGTGGCCGAAGCTGTGAAAATCACTCCATGAAAGTTCTGGGCTGTATGGAAGAAGTTGTAATGTTTCCAAATCAAGTCGCTAACGCTTAGCCTTTGTCTGATTGGCAGTTTGGGGGAAGGCGTTTTTGTGCAGCGGGAAAATTTTATCTGAAAACATTCCTGGTCGTTTTAACATTGTGGCGCATCGCAGTTTCTGCAAAATGTCTTCACAGTCCTGTGAATTTATTGTGGTCCCATACTCGAGGAACTCTATGAGCAGAGTGCCCCTGCAGTCGAAGAGGAACGTCACATCATGACCTCACTGGAATCTGGATGAACAGTTTTCGATTTCATTGGTGGGGGAGATGTGGGATGTTCTCTTCTGTTCGTTTTGCCGTTTGCCCTCGGGCTGTCGGGCGCACTCCTCCTCCTCATAATGCCCGCACCCACACTGCCAACAGGACGAAGGTTATGCTTCAGCAATTTCGTTAAGAAACACTGCAACATCGTCTCTACAGCCGGGATCATTCACCGTGTTGTTTTCACATCTTTGGCGACCTGAAGAAAGACATGCATGGGTGTCGGTTTCAGTCAGATGAGAAAGTTCAAGAATGGGTTGGGTTGTGAATCCGTCAGTGGCCGACCACGTTCTATGAAACAGGAATTGATCGTCTCATTTCCCAGTGGGATAAATTTTTTAATACGTGTGGTGATTACTTTCGAATGGAACATTTCCGTGGTAAAGTTGTGGCGAGTGTTCGATTTTCATTTGGCTGCTCCTATTATATTCTCAAATTCTAACAGATGTCTACTTTCTGCTGCCTTATTCCGCCATCTGAAAATACACTGAGGTAACGAAAATCACGGGATACCTCCAACATCGTGTCGGACCACCTTAGCCTGGTGTAGTGTAATATCTCAATGTTACATGGACTCAACAATTCGTTGGAAGTCCCCTGCAGAAACAGTGAGCCATGCTGCCTCTGTAGCCGTCCATGCTGCCTCTATAGCTGCGAAAGAGTTGCTGGTGCACGGTTTTGTGCAAGACAACACCTCTCGACTATGTCCCAAAAATTCTCGATGTGAGTCATGTCTATCTTTATCGTTAGCCAAATAATTCCCTCGAATTGTCCAGAATGTTCTTCAGACCAGTCACGAACAATTGCGTCCTGTGTATGGCGCATTGTTATCCATAAAAATTTCATTGTTGTTTGGGAGCATCAAGTCCATCAATAACTGCCAATGGGCCCCAAGTAGCCGAACATAACCACTTCCAGTCAATGATCTGTTCAGCTCGACCAGAGGACCCAGTCCATTCCATGTAAATATAGACCACACCATTACGGAGCCACAACCAGCTTGCACAGTGGCAGTTGACTACTGGGGCACATGGCTTCCAGTGGTCTCAGCCACACTGGATCCCTACCATCAGGCCTTACCTTCTGAAATTGGGACTCATCTGACCAGGTCACAGTTTTCAAGTCGTCTAGAGTCCTAGTGATATGGGCACCACCAGCCCAGGAGAGTTGATGCAGTCGTCTGCTGCCACAGCCAGTTAACGCTAGATTTTGCCCGACTGCCCTAACGGATATGTTTGACGTATGTCTCGCATTGATTTCTGTGTTTATTTCACGCATTGTTGCTTGTCTATTAGCACTGACACCTCTACGCAAACGCCGTTGCTCTCGGTCGTTAAGTGGAGGCCGTTAGCCACTGCATTGTTTGTGGCGAGACATAATGCCTGAAATTTTGTACACTACTGGCCATTAAAATTGCTACACCACGAAGATGACGTGCTACATACGCGAAATTTAACCGACAGGAAGAAGATGCTGTGATATGCAAATGATTAGCTTTTCAGAGCATTCACACAAGGTTGGCGCCGGTGGCGACACCTACAACGTGCTGACATGAGGAAAGTTTCCAACCGATTTCTCATACACAAACAGCAGTTGACCGGCTTTGCCTGGTGAAACGGTGTTGTGATGCTACGTGTAAGGAGGAGAAATGCGTACCATCACGTTTCCAACTTTGATAAAGGTCGGATTGTAGCCTATTGCGATTGCGGTTTATCATATCGCGACATTGCTGCTTGTGTTGGTCGAGATCCAATGACTGTTAGCAGAATTTGGAATAGATGGTTTCAGGAGGGTAATGCAGTGCTGGATCCCAACGGCCTCGTATCACTAGCAGTTGAGATGACAGGTATCTTATCCGCATGACTGTAACGGATCGTGCAGCTACGTCTCGATCCATGAGTCAACAGATGGGGACGTTTGCAAGACAACAACCATCTCCACGAACAGTTCCACGACGTTTGTAGCAGCATCGACTATCAGCTCGGAGACCACGGCTGCGGTTACCCTTGACGCTGCATCACAGACAGGAGCGCCTGCAATGGTGTACTCGACGGCGAACCTGGGTGCACGAATGGCAAAACGTCATTTTTTCGGATGAATCCAGGTTCTGTTTACAGCATCATCATGGTAGCATCCGTGTTTGACGACATCGCGTTGAACGCACTTTGGAAGTGTGTATTCGTCATCGCCATACTGGCGTATCACCTGGCGTGATGGTATGGGGTGCCATTGGTTACACGTCTCGGTCACCTCTTGTTCGCACTGACGGCGCTTTGAACAGTGGACGTTACGTTTCAGATGTGTTATGACCCGTGGCTCTACCCTTCATTCGATCCCTGCGAAACCCTACATTTCAGCAGGATAATGCACGACCGTATGTTGCAGGTCCTGTGCGGGCCTTTCTGGTTACAGAAAATGTTCGACTGCTGCCCTGGCCAGCACATTCCCCAGATCTCTCACCAATTGAAAACGTCTGGTCAATGATGGCCGAGCAACTGGCTCGTTACAATACGCCAGTCACTAATCTTGATGAACTGTGGTATCGTGTTGAAGCTGCATGGGCAGCTGTACCTGTACACGCCATCCAAGCTCTGTTTGACTCAATGCCAAGGCGTATCAAGGCCGTTATTACGGCCGGAAGAGGTTTTTCTGGGTACTGATTTCTCTGGATCTATGCACCCAAATTGGGTGAAAATGTAATCACATGTCATATCTAGTATAACATATTTGTCCAATGAATACCCGTCTATCATGTGCATTTCTTCTTGGTGTAGCAATTTTAATGGTCAGTAGTGTATTCTTGGCACACTGCTGACACAGAGAATCTTGGAATATCGAATTCCCTAACGATTCGTGAAAAGGAATGTCCCATGAGTCTAGCTCGAACCACCATTCTGCGTTCATAGTCTGTTAATTCTCGTCGTGCAGCCTAATCACATCGGAAACCTGAGTACAAACGACAGCTCTGCCAAGGCACTACCCTTTTATACCTTGTATACGCGATAGTACCGCCATCTGTGGATGCGCATGTCGCTTTTCCATAAGCTTTGTCACCTCAGTGTAGACTCGGGCAATCAAAATCAGCCCCGGCCATAGGATAGCAAAAATGGAACTTTCGGCTGAAGCAAGTTGTGAAGGTAGCGACGGCGCTTGCAGGCGCGGCCCAACTGGAAGCCGGGCGCGGTGACGCGGTCGGTGAGCCGCATCCTGCGCCTGCACAGCGCGACCCCGCAGCAGGCGCACAGCACGGCGACGCGCACGCACCGGCGTGGCCAGATGGGCGCGCCCGCCGACATGGGCCCACTGGGGCCGACGCTGGTGCTGGGCCGGCGCGGCCGCCAGTACACGGTCGCCGTCAAGCCGGCGCGCACCGGCCACGGGGACAACGTCAACGAGCCGCTGCAGTTCACCGTGCCGCGGCCCTCGTCCTCCTCCTCCTCCAGCTACACGCTCGAAACCAGCAGCTCCTCTGGGCTCGAGGTAACCGCATCAACGAGTCTTCTTCTATTCTACATCCATACTCCGCAAGCCACCTGACGGTGTGTGGCGGAGGGTACCTTGAGTACCTCTATCGGTTCTCCCTTTTATTCCAGTCTCGTATTGTTCGTGGAAAGAAGGATTGTCGGTATGCCTCTGTGTGGGCTCTAATCTCTCTGATTTTATCCTCACGGTCTCTTCGCGAGATATACGTAGGAGGAAGCAATATACTGCTTGACTCTTCGGTGAAGGTATGTTCTCGAAACTTTAACAAAAGCCCGTACCGAGCTACTGAGCGTCTCTCCCGCAGAGTCTTCCACTGGAGTTTATCTATCATCTCCGTAACGCTTTCGCGATTACTAAATGATCCTGTAACGAAGCGCGCTGCTCTCCGTTGGATCTTCTCTATCTCTTCTATCAACCCTATCTGGTACAGATCCCACACTGCTGAGCAGTATTCAAGCAGTGGGCGAACAAGCGTACTGTAACCTACTTCCTTTGTTTTCGGATTGCATTTCCTTAGGATTCTTCCAATGAATCTCAATCTGGCATCTGCTTTACCGACGATCAACTTTATATGATCATTCCATTTTAAACCACTCCTTATGCCTACTCCCAGATAATTTATGGAAGTAACTGCTTCCAGTTGCTGATCTGCTATACTGTAGCTAAATGATAAAGGATCTTTCTTTCTATGTACTCGTAGGACGCTACACTTGTCTACATTGAGATTCAATTGCCATTCCCTGCACCATGCGTCAATTCGCTGCAGATCCTCCTGCATTTCAGTACAATTTTCCATTGTTACAACCTCTCGATATACCACAACATCATCCGCAAACAGGCTCAGTGAACTTCCGATGTCATCCACCAGGTCATTTATGTATATTGTGAATAGCAACGGTCCTACGACACTCCCCTGCGGCACACCTGAAATCACTCTTACTTCGGAAGACTTCTCTCCATTGAGAATGACATGCTGCGTTCTGTCATCTAGGAACTCTTACTTTGTTCATCAGATTCACCAGTTCTGGTCTCACAAGAGGTCATTCCGAACTTCCCCTCGTCCATTTTCTTCATATAGCAGTGCCTGAACGTCAGTTTTCTCAAGTAGCCCAGATTAAAGGAAGACAGCATACCAATTCAGAGAGAGGAGGGGGGCTGGTAGATTTATAACTGGTAAGTTAGAACAACATGCAAATGTTACAGAGACGCTTGGGAACTCAAATGCGAATACCTGGAGGGAAGGCGACGTACCGTTCAGTGAACACTATTGAGAAATTTCTGAGGTTATTTTCGTTCCACCGTTACAACTACAAGAAAATGTGTATTTTTCTAACCAGAGGCGTTTCGCTTTATTGAGGTAAAGCACCATCAGCCGTCTGTTGTTGTTGTTGTTGTTGTTGTTGTTGTGGTCTTCAGTCCTGAGACTGGTTTGATGCAGCTCTCCACGCTACTCTATCCTGTGCGAGCTTCTTCATCTCCCAGTACCTACTGCAGCCTACATCCTTCTGAATCTACTTAGTGTATTCATCTCTTGGTCTCCCTCTACGATTTTTACCCTCCACGCTGCCCTCCAGTACTAAATTGGTGATCCCTTGATGCCTCAGAACATGTCGTACCTACCGATCCTTTCTTCTAGTCAAGTTCTGCCACAAACTCCTCTTCTCCCCGATTCTATTCAATACCTCCTCATTAGTTATGTGATCTACCCATCTAATCTTCAGCATTCTTCTGTAGCACCACATTTCGAAAGCTTCTATTCTCTTCTTGTCTAAACTATTTATCGTCCACGTTTCACTTCCATACATGGCCACACTGCATACAAATACTTTCAGAAACGACTTCCTGACACTTAAATCTATACTCGATATTAACAAATTTCTCTTCTTCAGAAACGCTTTCCTTGCCATTGCCACTACATTTGATATCCTATCTACTTCGACCATCATCAGTTATTTTGCTCCCCAAATAGCAAAACTCCTTTACTACTTTAAGTGTCTCATTTCCTAATCCAATTCCCTCAGCATCAACCGACTTAATTCGACTACATTCCATTATCCTCGTTTTGCGTTTGTTGATGTTCATCTTATATCCTCCTTTCAAGACACTGTCCATTTCGTACAACTGCTCTTCCAGGTCCTTTGCTGTCTCTGACAGAATTACAATGTCATCGGTGAACCTCGAAGTTTTTATTTCTTCTCCGTGGATTTTAATACCTACTCCGAATTTTTCTTTTGTTTCCTTTACTGCTTGCTCAATATACAGATTGAATAGCATTGGGGAGAGGCTTCAACCCTGTCTCACTCCCATCCCAACTACTGCTTCCCTTTCATGTCCCTCAACTCTTATAACTGCCATCTGGTTTCCGTACAAATTGTAAATAGCCTTTTGCTCCCTGTATTTTACCCCTGCCACCTTCAGAATTTGAAAGAGAGTATTCCAGTCGACATTGTCAAAACCTTTCTCTAAGTCTGCAAATGCTAGAAACGTAGGTTTGCCTTTCCTTAATCTTTCTTCTTAGATAAGTCGTAGGGTCAGTATTGCCTCACGTGCTCCAACATTTCTATGGAATCCAAACTGATCTTCCCCGAGGTCGGCGCTTCTACCAGTTTTTCCATTCGTCTGTAAAGAATTTGTGTTAGTATTTTGCAGTTGTGACTTATTAAACTGATAGTTCGGTAATTCTCACATCTGTCAACACCTGCTTTCTTTGGGATTGGAATTATTATATTCTTCTTGAAGTCTGAGGGAATTCCGCCTGTCTCATACATCTTGCTTACCAGATGGTAGAGTTTTGTCAGGACTGGCTCTCCCAAGGCAGTCAGTAGTTCTAATGGAATATTGTCTATTCCCGGGGCCTTGTTTTGACTTAGCCGTCTATAATGAGAAATATTTACAATATGATTTGTTTTTAAGATAAAAAAACAGTTTGTTAACAATTGGCTTGTTTTTACTTGAGGTAATTTCTGCTTGGTTTCTTGCCTACATCAGAAAATGTCGTCTGCTAGCACTTCTTTGGCTTCTTAGTTCATTAGACACTGATAATGATAGCCTAATATTCTGCTTTCCTCGTATTAAATACGCAGAAGGCTGCAGATATAGTCAGTCTGAACCATGGTGAACTGATTGTCTTAGCAAACAGTATTAATGAAATTATTCATCACGGAGAGCAAAATGTAAAACAATGCTCTTTGAAGGAAACAGGGTGCGATTTCCATCTTTCTGGCACCCTAAAAGAACATCTGGGGGAAAGAGATTTTTCAACAATAAGGGTCCCACACACCAGTACGAGATAAAAGAAATTATTCAGGTAGTGAAGGGAGACGAAAATTTAATAGTCATGGGTGACTGGAATTCGTCAGTAGGAAAAGGGAGAGAAGGAAACATAGTAGGTGAATATGGATTGGGGGGAAGAAATGAAAGAGGAAGCCGCCTTGTAGAATTTTGCACAGAGCATAACTTAATCATAGCTAACACTTGGTTCAAGAATCATAAAAGAAGGTTGTATAATTGGAAGAATCCTGGAGATACTAATAGGTATCAGATAGATTATATAATGGTAAGACAGAGATTTAGGAACCAGGTTTTAAATTGTAAGACATTTCCAGGGGCAGATGTGGATTCTGACCACAATCTATTGGTTATGAACTGCAGATTGAAACTGAAGAAACTGCAAAAAGGTGGGAATTTAAGGAGATGGGACCTGGATAAACTGAAAGAACCAGAGGTTGTAGAGAGTTTCAGGGAGAGCATAAGGGAACAATTGACAGGAATGGGGGAAAGAAATACAGTAGAAGAAGAATGGGTAGCTCTGAGGGATGAAGTAGTGAAGGCAGCAGAGGATCAAGTAGGTAAAAAGACGAGGGCTAATAGAAATCCTTGGGTAACAGAAGAAATATTGAATTTAACTGATGAAAGGAGAAAATATAAAAATGCAGTAAATGAAGCAGGCCAAAGGGAATACAAACGTCTCAAAAATGAGATCGACAGAAAGTGCAAAATGGCTAAGCAGTGATGGCTAGAGGACAAATGTAAGGATGTAGAGGCTTGTCTCACTAGGGGTAAGATAGATACTGCCTACAGGAAAATTAAAGAGACCTTTGGAGAAAAGAGAACCACTTGTATGAACATCAAGAGCTCAGATGGAAACCCAGTTCTAAGCAAAGAAGGGAAAGCAGAAAGGTGGAAGGAGTATATAGAGGGTCTATACAAGGGCGATGTACTTGAGGACAATATTATGGAAATGGAAGAGGATGTAGATGAAGATGAAATGGGAGATACGATACTGCGTGAAGAGTTTGACAGAGCACTGAAAGACCTGAGTCGAAACAAGGCCCCGGGAGTAGACAACATTCCATTAGAACTACTGATGGCCTTGGGAGAGCCAGTCATGACATAACTCTACCATCTGGTGAGCAAGATGTATGAGACTGGCGAAATACCCACAGACTTCAAGAAGAATATAATAATTCCAATCCCAAAGAAAGCAGGTGTTGACAGATGTGAAAATTACCGAACTATCAGTTTAATAAGTCACAGCTGCAAAATACTAATGCGAATTCTTTACAGACGAATGGAAAAACTGGTAGAAGTGGACCTCGGGGAAGATCAGTTTGGATTCCGTAGAAATGTTGGAACACGTGAGGCAATACTAACCTTACGACTTATCTTAGAAGAAAGATTAAGAAAAGGCAAACCTACGTTTCTAGCATTTGTAGACTTAGAGAAAGCTTTTGACAACGTTAACTGGAATACTCTCTTTCAAATTCTGAAGGTGGCAGGGGTAAAATACAGGGAGCGAAAGGCTATTTACAATTTGTACAGAAACCAGATGGCAGTTATAAGAGTCGAGGGGCATGAAAGGGAAGCAGTGGTTGGGAAAGGAGTGAGACAGGGTTGTAGCCTCTCCCCGATGTTATTCAATCTGTATATTGAGCAAGCAGTAAAGGAAACAAAAGAAAAATTCGGAGTAGGTATTAAAATTCATGGAGAAGAAGTAAAAACTTTGAGGTTCGCCGATGACATTGTAATTCTGTCAGAGACAGCAAAGGACTTGGAAGAGCAGTTGAACGGAATGGACAGTGTCTTGAAAGGAGGATATAAGATGAACATCAACAAAAGCAAAACGAGGATAATGGAATGTAGTCAAATTAAATCGGGTGATGCTGAGGGGATTAGATTAGGAAATGAGACACTTAAAGTAGTAAAGGAGTTTTGCTATTTAGGGAGTAAAATAACTGATGATGGTCGAAGTAGAGAGGATATAAAATGTAGACTGGCAATGGCAAGGAAAGCGTTTCTGAAGAAGAGAAATTTGTTAACATCGAGTATAGATTTAAGTGTCAGGAAGTCGTTTCTGAAAGTATTTGTATGGAGTGTAGCCATGTATGGAAGTGAAACATGGACGATATCCAGTTTGGACAAGAAGAGAATAGAAGCTTTCGAAATGTGGTGCTACAGAAGAATGCTCAAGATAAGGTGGGTAGATCACGTAACTAATGAGGAGGTATTGAATAGGATTGGGGAGAAGAGAAGTTTGTGGCACAACTTGACTAGAAGAAGGGATCGGTTGGTAGGACATGTTTTGAGGCATCAAGGGATCACAAATTTAGCATTGGAGGGCAGCGTGGAGGGTAAAAATCGTAGAGGGAGATCAAGAGATCAATACACTAAGCAGATTCAGAAGGATGTAGGTTGCAGTAGGTACTGGGAGATGAAGAAGCTTGCACAGGATAGAGTAGCATGGAGAGCTGCATCAAACCAGTCTCAGGACTGAAGACGACAACAACAACAACAACACCAGTACTCGAATGGCTTGGTGGAGGCAGAAGTGACTAATACTAGCATGCAAAACATGATATTTTGTGAGAGTAGTGTACAAGTAAGAAGGCGGGTGTGTGATGCCTTCTGTACAGACAGGAACAGTGAATACTTTGCAACATGGTCTCTACCTTTGACTCACACCTTTACTCCAGCCTTTGTACACCACGAGTGGCAACACCAGGATAAGCACCACAATGGGCCACTGTTTCTACTTCTCTCACTAAAACAATTTAAATGCTTAGAAAACAATACTCATCGTGTTTGCCTGTTGCCATCTGTAGTGAAAACTAAAGCGGCCAAGTACACTCACCATACTTACCTAATATGAAAATCAATGCTAAATATTCTATGCATACCCTAAAGAACCCATTGTCACTGTGTATTGCCCCAAACCCATCTTCTTACATGAACAGCACTATAGAACAATGCCCTTGCTCATCTCCTCAGCTATCAGTCACTGTGATTGCAAAAATACACGAACTGGGCTTCGAAATAGCTCAAACACCAAAAAATTTTTCCATTTGAACCTTCCTGTTTCCTGACTTCAATGGCTCGAAGGGAAGCAAATTTCAAGGGCACCATAGTTATATGCCCTTTAAACAAGTATTTTGCAGAATTGGTAACAATTTTTTTCTGAGGGAATAGAAAAAAAATGAATCTCAATAGATCAAAGGCATTATGTTAAAAATATCTATTTTGTCATTGCATGAATATATTTTAGAATGATTTTTTGCTGAACCTACCACTTCTCCTAGAGTATGACTGTAGTATTTATGTACATGTGAATTAGTCCAATAAATAGCTGCATTTAACAGTGGTTGCATGAAGAGCATACCACTGGATTTCCGCGAGAGACCTTATGTGTTAAGTATGCTGTGAGGAGCTAACGGGTAGCAAAATTGCTGTATGTCATCTCAGACGAGATGTGGTTTTGTTTGCAGGTCGAGTTCCTCGCTCCATGCAATTTCCCACCGCCACGGGGACCGCCCCAGTTGCGTACACGGGAGGTGCAGTGTTACGGCCCAAACCCTTCATTGCGTAAAAGTAGTGACCAGAAGGGTAAGAAGAAAAAGGGCGAGAAAAAGGCCGCTGCTCTCTGACAACCTAGTGCCTTCTCTGCGTAACTGCTGGACGTATTCATCCTGTAAGCATCAAGGTAAGAGAGCAGCACTTTGTTGTCATATTTATCTGTTAACAATATTACACCTAAGCCCCCAACTCCACTACATGCATAATCAGCTCTGGAACATGTAACAGTATCATTTGTGTCAGTGCATTTTTATGTTGCTTTCCACTTCCCAGATCCTGAAAGGGAGCTGGATCCTCAGTACCTTGCTTTCCATACAGGTGATGAGATGGGATATATTTCAGCAGACCATTGACTAGCTTTCGAATCAACGAGGCTTGTAACTCTAGTGTGAAAAAGAAATTGGGCGTGCAGTAACGTAGCCACAGAAACTGCTTAAGGTTACTAAAAAAACATCAAGTGCATGTTGCCTCTTTCGCGTATTTGTGTAATAAAGTGAAACATCTCTACAGTATTATTTCAACACTCTCAGTTGCAAATAGAAACAAATGATTACTTGTTTCAATAACTTAGTGGTCATCAATACCCTTAATACTTGTGCCCTAATCTTTTATCAAATTGTTCACCTCTACTTCCATGTTTGCACACTGTAAATAGTAATAGTTTATACCAGTGGTCATCAGTACCCTTAATACTTGCACTCTAATCTTTTATCAAATTGTTTGCCTTGACTTCCATGTTTTTACACTGTAAATAGTAATAGTTTACACCCTATATATTAGGTACTCTACCAACAAATGGTAACAAAAATGTGTACCACTTTGTTTTTGTATAATATGTTGCAAAATGTAATGTATAAAAAGTATTATTTAAGTAGGTGACGGACCATCAAGATGTACAGGAAGGCCCATGGGAAGTAGTGCATTTTCATTTGCTTATGAGGGGGTTAGTGAACATTAATACCAATATAGCTGATAGACACCTGTTGTCCACTCATTGCCATCACCAAAAACCCAAACACAACTTTAAAGTACATCACACAAATGGCTGGCCTCACTGGCGATACATTGCAGAAGATGTTGACAGAAGTTCCTTTCACCTTCTCAATCATTTCTTGAGGAATGGTCTCTATGTCTTCCAGGATTGCGGCTTTCATCTCTTCGGTATTGCTGAGTCACCATGAAAGTACTTTGGTCTTGAGATGATCCCACAGAGAATCAGAGACTAAAAGACCACGTGATCTCACCAGCCATAGGATATTACGAGGTCGTGAGACAAATTGATGTGGAAAGCAGCATCTCAGATTTGTCATTGAACTAGGGAACTTATATGCTGTAACCGCCAGATTGCTGAAATTATGATTTAGACAGCAATGTCACTGCAAAGGTGGAAGGAACAAATTGTTAATCAGGGCAGCATAGCACCTGATATTGACACTCACAGGCCGATTGTAGTTTTCTGCAAAAAAAATATGGCCATTGATTTCAGTGCATGGTCAACACTAGACAATGAAATTTGGGCTGTCATAGGCTATTTTATGAATGAGTTATGAGTTAATGTCCAAGTAATATTAGAAGTTTTGTTTATCGACTACTCATTCAGATGAAATTTTGGCTCGTCAGATACACTAATGCTTAAAATTAAGGATAATGCTGATACATGGTGAAACAACGCTCTGGTGGCTGGTTTGCGGATTTAAATCACCATGAGATATGACCATGCAGTGTATTTGATATGTGGTCGTCGCACGGTGGCGCTGGCAGCACATACACAGAGGTGTGTTGGTACATATTAGAGTATGGTGCAGCGAGTGAGTGTGCAGACGTTTTCAGACATGCTAATGGTGACTGTGTGTTGAAAATGGCTCAAGGAACACATATTGATGACGTTATGAGGGGTAGAATACTAAGGCAACTGGAGGCTAGTCAAACACAGCAGGTCATAGCACGGGCCCTCCGTGTGCCACAGAGTGTGATCTCAAGATTATGGCAACGATTCCAGCAGACAGGAAACATGTCTAGGCGCTACAGTACTGGGCGTCCACAGTATACAACACCACAAGAAGACTGAAATCTCACTATCAGTGCTCGCAGATGGCCATGGAGTACTGCAGGTAGCCTTGCTTGGGACCTTACCACAGCCACTGGAACAGTTTTCGCCAGACACACAGTCTACAGACGACTGAACAGACATGGTTTATTCATGCAGAGATCTGCCAGGTGCATTCCACTGACCCCTGGACACAGGAGAGCCCGTAAAGCCTGGTGTCAAGAACACAGTACACGGTCATTGGAACAGTGGTCCCAGGTTATGTTCACAGATGAGTGCAGGTATAGTCTGAACAGTGATTCTCGACGTGTTTTCATCTGATGTGAACCAGGAACCAGATACCAACTCCTTAATGTCGTTGAAAGGCACCTGTATGGAAGTGTCCTAGAGGTTTGAAGACGTGCAGCGATACGTCGACCAAGAGCACCCCAGACGTGCTCGGTGGGATTTAGGTCTGGAGATCAGGCAGGCCACTCCATTCGCCTGATACCTTCTGTTTCAAGGTAACCCTCCATGATGGCAGCCCAGTGTCCAGGGGTCAGTGGAATGCACCTGGCAGATCTCTGCATGAATAAACCATGTCTGTTCAGTCGTCTGTAGACTGTGTGTCTGGCGAAAACTGTTCCAGTGGCTGTGGTAAGGTCCCGAGCAAGGCTACCTGCAGTACTCCATGGCCATGGGATTATGGTTGGCACATGTACACCCTATCATGTCTTTGACAGAGGAACTGTAACAGGTCAGGTGTATTGGGATGTCATTTTGCACCAGTATGTCCGCCTTTTCAGGGGTGCAGTGGGTTCCACCTTCCTCCTGATGGATGATAACACATCGCCCCACTGGGCTGCCATCATGGAGGGTTACCTTGAAACAGAAGGTATCAGGCGAATGGAGTGGCCTGCCTGATCTCCAGACCTAAATCCCACCGAGCACGTCTGGGGTGCTCTCGGTCGACGTATCGCTGCACGTCTTCAAACCTCTAGGACACTTCAGGAGCTCCGACAGGCACTAGTGCAAGAATGGGAGGCTACACCCCAGCAGCTGCTCGACCAGCTGATCCAGAGTATGCCAACCCATTGTGCGGCCTGTGTACGTGTGCGTGGTGATTATATCCCATATTGATGTCAGGGTACATGTGCAGGAAACAGTGGCATTTTGTAGCACGTGTTTCGGGGTGGTTTTCTCAACTTATCAACAATACCGTGGACTTACAGATCTGTGTCATGTGTGTTCCCTATGTGCCTATGCTATTAGCACCAGTTTTGTGTAGTGCCACGTTGTGTGGCACCACATTCTGCAATTATCCTTAATTTATGAGCATGAGTGTAGAACAAAATATGTGACTCTTCAAGCTTTCCTGGAGGATATGTTGTAAATGGTCTCCACAGGTATGCCACTGGATCATGTTGTGCAAATTCCACAATATTTCCTTGGAGCAGCTGTCTGGCATATTCAGGTAGTCCAACCTTGCTGGTGGCTAGGTATGACTGATGGTACCCGCACGTCGACATCCTGTTTCTAGAACGCGCGCGAAGAATGCTCAACTGCGGAAATCATGCATGCGCAATGATTTGCAGGTAGATGGTGCCATACTCAAATGCCCTCTGCCAAAAATCACAGAGTGACTCTCCTATGCATGCGCTGTGCACTATGTTTACTAACAATGCGGCCTGAGGACTGCATAACCTGCACCTCCTTTTTAACCTTTCTCAACCCACTCTCTCTCTCTCTCTCTCTCTCTCTCTCTCTCTCTCTCTCTCTCTCTCTCTCTCCTTCAGCTAGTTCCAAAAGCCATATAGTGTGTCACGTTTACATTTTTCTATCATCAGTACTATACATTTTTCTTCCTTATTTTAAATACTGACCACCAATTCAATCTCATAATTTATTAATTTTCTCAATTAATTTTTGCTTTGACACACTTTAGGACTGGTATGTATTTTTAAAATAGAACAAAATTTCTTTAGCAGTATTGGCAATGAAAGATATATTTCATGGTTTAATTAGCTTATAGTACAACTGGAAATATAATATGATTTATTTTCACTGTGTGATAACCAATTCATATTATGACACTCCATCTGCAATTTACTTTACAGGAAAAATGCAGAAGAAGCAGTACATTGTTGATTGTTATTCTCATTTACAAACATCATTTGAGACCAGAAGGATTTGGTCTGTTTATATTACGACATTCCATCTGCAATTTACTTTACATAAAGAATGTAGAAGAAATAGTGCACTGTTGATTGTCATTCTCATTTACAGTCATTGTTTGAGACCAGAAGGCTTTGGTTTGTATGAACAGAACCCAGCTTCAGTTATAATGCCTTTCTGACCACATGTAAATTACTTATTTAGATCTTTGTATGACAACATGTTTTTATTATGTTAATAAAGACACCTGCACAAGCGGGTTCATTCTAATGTACATCAAATTTTTGCAGTTTGTACTTTCACAATTATTTCAAGAAAATCTCCATATTTGCATCACAGTTATTTTGTGATTCCACACCTTAAAAAATATATTTTAATTTCTTAATATATTAACTTGCTCTTCACTTCACACAAGACTCACTGTGGTCAACATTCCACATCCGATATGTTTCGTTTGCTAAAACAATTCAGTATTACATTTGAGATGATTAGTATTATAAACTTGTTTATGTTTATCTAACAAAGCACATCACTTCACACATAAAATGCTGTATCTATTAGTTTCCATTAGCATGATGCATTAAATAATTTATATTGTACAACATAGATGCAATGTTGATCTCTTTGTTCTGCTTGATACTTAGAGGTGTGTGTGTGTGTGTGTGTGTGTGTGTGTGTGTGTGTGTGTGTGTGTGTGTGTGTGTGGTGTAAAAACTGTCTGAAAAGTGCTCATTTAATTTTGGAATGGATTTAAATGAGAGACTGTGTTCTGAGCTTAAAGATGCCATGCCATACCCTACGGTCACCTACATTCACAAAGCTAAATAACTGTATTAAATTTATATATAAATATATTAAATATTTTAAAAATGTGGCTGTTAGATGATGACTTTAATGTTGAAATTAGTTGCAGAATAATTTATTTGCTTTTCGTATTTCATATAGTATCTTCCATGGCACTATAAAATTGGTGAAATTTAGTACATCTTCCTTCTTTTAATGTTGTGTTTTCAACCTTCTGTCAAATTTGCTGAGAGTATGTTTCAAACATGGATGTGATTTTTCTTCGAGGCCCCTGGCACTCTGGGCAGCCTAGGTACAACTGCCAGTTCAACACTGACAACTCATAAGCGACCACCCACAGGCAGCCAAGTATTCTCGATGACAGCAGCCATTACAACTTAGGCAACTGCATGGCAGCCAGCTGGCTGCGCATAGTGACAGCGAGACAAAAGCAAATGTGCTGTGGCTGCCTCAGTCTCCACAACTTGTCATAGCAGCCAGGTATATTTTGCCTTCCAGATGGATATTAGTGATGACTTTCAACACATGGAGCACAAATCTGATATTTATAATACTTAGCAGAGATGTTCATCATATATACAGATACTATATGATAAAACTTTCATTACATTCAGAATTGGTGTCCATGTTCAACATTAGTATGAGCTGTGACCTCCAAGGTCATGAATACACCCACATATTTGTTGTGGCAAGGAAGCATACAGTATCTCTGAATGTAATCTTGAGGAATATCTTACTGTGCCTGAAACGCATCTTATGTGACTTGATGGCTGGAGACTAGTATGAAAGTATATTTTTGCCATCACATCCCAGACGTGTTTTACATGTGACAAATCAGGAGAACCTGGCAAGTCAGTCAAGGACCCACACATTCCTAAGTTGTTTGTGGTATGAACTACATGTATGGGTTATGAGAATTTCTGCTTCCTGTGTCCATTCACCATGTCATCTACAGACACGTCAACCTTAATCTAACTGCCACACAACAAAGGTGAGACCCAGTGCTGAGCATCACAGAATGACACTCGATATACTATTTGACTCTGGCTCTGCATCAGGCAGGTCTCTGTTGTTTGAGGTACACACGGTAACTCAAGGTATTTATACAGCTTCTAGTAATCTATTCCTGGAAATTTGTGGTGACACATTGCCTGTAACCTTTGCTTGAATTTTGAGTGTTATCATCCATCTGTTCATCAGAGCCAGTTATACAATTCTAAAATATTCTCATGGTATAGTCCTTCTGGAAGGATTCCTGCTGACTCTTCTTGCCACACTGTTGTCCTGAGTTCCCCTCATCACCACCCATTCTGCACTCATTACACTACAGCCAAATGTACGCGTGATATTTTGATGGTCCCATGTCCCTCTTGTCAATGATTCAACCTTTCTCAAAATAAAAAAGATAGTGATAAGAGTTATATAAGCACACATCTGAGTATTTGTACCAATAATTAAGTGTTTTATTTTTCCCAATAGGTTATTGCTAAATCTGTATAAATTGCCTAGCTCAAGACGATCAGTAGTTACAGATTAATTTGTCATTAGTTAATGTTCTTCCTTCATAAGAATGCATTAACTTTTTTGATAAATTCTTCTGTAGTTAAAAAAAACATACACAGTAGTTTTGAAGAGCTTTGAAATAAGTTTTAAGTATGACCTCTCAGTATTGCCCCAGAAGTACTTGGTGTATCGCATGTCTACTGTGTTGTGTTTTTTACAAGACAAACACTCGTAACACTTTCCGAGTTCATCTCAACATGCTGGTTTCAGACACATGGTCACAACTGGCTGTCAGCTGGCTACTTGGAACTGGCTGCTCAAAATTTCAGTTTCTGCAACCTGGCAGTGCCAACCGGGCTGCCAAAACACTATGGGTCCCCATGCATTAGATAGCCCAGCTTTCAGAAACAAAAATTTTAGCAGCAGCTTCTAAGCAGCCAGCTGATGACCTGTCACAACAATGAGTGCAAAGCAAGTGGTATGAGATGGATGTGGAAGATGTTATAATTGTTTACCTTCAATCACATAAGAAATTCAAAGTAAAAGAAGACGTTAACTTCATCCTCTACTTTAAGAACAGTACTCAGAGTCAATGAAGTATAGATGGAATTGTCATAGATGAGATTTTTGGTTTATCTGAAAAGTTAATGCGTTCTTATGAAAGATGGATTTTAAATAACAAAAACAAAAAAAAACAAAAATCTGTAACTACTGATTGTCTTGAGGTAGGCAGTTTATACAGGGTGAGCAAAATAAAATTGGGATGGAAAATATTTCATGCAACTTCAGATAGGCAACCCAACTTACATTATCCATGCATGGCACAAATAATGTAAAGTTGGGCAGCCTATTTCAAGGCACATGAATCTTTATTTAAAGGACAAGCTGTCACTAATGTCCTGTAATTGCTGCCATTGTCTTTTTTGTTTTCGTCTCTCCTTCTGCAGTACTCACAGTTCTGGTTAGACAATCTCCAGTGTCAATGGTTGGGGTTCAAACACTGTTTCTACTTTAAGTTGATCCATATATTCAGCTTTGTCTTTCTCGTAGTTTGACAATGGCTTTGGTTGCTTATTCTCGTTACTTCATAATGTTTCCTAAGTGTCCCCAATGATGGATGAAAAAGATAAACCCATAATCTTAAAAAGCAACTAGTTCAGAACCGCCAGTCTGTCAGTATGGTAACTCCAACTTGCAGAATCTACTGATACATTGTTTACATGATGTCCAGGATATCCTACAGCAACTTCAGCCCTGGTTTTTTTAGCAGGTTTACATTGTATTCCAATGGTTGTTTTCATCCACTCTTTCCATACCTTTCTCCAAGCAGCTTACATTCAAAGAAAATGTGGTATATCAAGTGTAATTTTTTCAGAGTTACAATTCCAAATAATGCCTTTGGTCCCACCTGATGTATTGAGACAAGCAGGCAGGGAATTATTGTAATAGATTGCCCAAATTCTCCAAATGTTGATTCTATACGGCTGGCTGTGCTGACCACATGCCCCTCCATATCCATATCCAGTGAAGCATATGAACTGAGGATGACATGGCAGTCAGTCAGTACCATTGGGCCTTCATGGCCTGCTCAGGAGGAATTTAGTTTAGTTAAATGTTGATTCTGCATGACTAATAGGCCATGTTTTCTCTTACCACCATTTACAAGGCCATGCTTTGTGTACTTTTTGAATATCCAAGTTACAACAACATGTTTAGGATTTGGTGAACTTTGGTTTTAAAAGAAAGGAGAATATATATGAAACAACAATGGGTGGTTAACTGGGATAATTTGAACACTACTTTATTCAGGATGTACTATGTTAATAATAAGAAATGACTTTTCAAAGAAATATAGCATGTTTAAATATGTACTTCAGAAAAAAACATACTGATGAATATAATACCATAATTTTCTCCTGATGCATGAATCTTTCTGGAGCAATAAATAAAGTTGAAAATTTGAGTTGACAAACAAGTATCCTGATAACTTTGGACCAATAACTTCCAGGTAGCAAACATTAGCAGTGGTGATTGTGTACCAATTAAAAGTGAATAGCACTGAAGCACAACTTCAAATTTTGAAAACTGTGTGCAGTGCCAGTTTAAGGCATAAGCAACAAAAGCCATATGGGGTGGCAAGCTGAGAGTGGTGCCATAGGTCAGAACGGCGCACGGCAGATAACTTCCAAGGCCAGCGCAGCGTCAGAGCTGCACACGGCAGCTGAGAAGCGAAGCCAAGGCTCCTACAACTGTCAAATGCCGCATGCAGGGTGCATGTGCACTGTGCAGGAAGCACAACACAAAGCTGCACAGATTAGAGATTAGATTAGATTAGATTAATACTAGTTCCATGGATCATGAATACGATATTTCGTAATGATGTGGAACGAGTCAAATTTTCCAATACATGACATAATTAAGTTAATTTAACAACATAATTAAGTTAATATAACAACCTTTTTATTTTTTGTTTTTTTTTTAAATTTTTTTATAATTTTTTGTTTGGTTTTTTTCTTTTTTTTCTTAATTTATATCTAAAAATTCCTCTATGGAGTAGAAGGAGTTGTCATTCAGAAATTCTTTTAATTTCTTCTTAAATACTTGTTGGTTATCTGTCAGACTTTTGATACTATTTGGTAAGTGACCAAAGACTTTAGTGGCAGTATAATTCACCCCTTTCTGTGACAAAGTTAGATTTAATCTTGAATAGTGAAGATCATCCTTTCTCCTAGTATTGTAGTTATGCACACTGCTATTACTTTTTAATTGGGTTTGGTTGTTAATAACAAATTTCATAGGAGAGTATATATACTGAGAAGCTACTGTGAATATCCCTAGATCCTTAAATAAATGTCTGCAGGATGGTCTTGGGTGGACTCCAGCTATTATTCTGATTACCCGCTTTTGTGCAATAAATACTTTATTCCTCAGTGATGAATTACCCCAAAATATGATGCCATATGCTAGCAATGAGTGAAAATAGGCGTAGTAAGCTAATTTACTAAGATGTTTATCACCAAAATTTGCAATGACCCTTATTGCATAAGTAGCTGAACTCAAACGTTTCAGCAGATCATCAATGTGTTTCTTCCAATTTAATCTCTCATCAATGGACACACCTAAAAATTTTGAATATTCTACCTAAGCTATATGCTTCTGATTAAGGTCTATATTTATTAATGGCGTCATACCATTTACTGTACGGAACTGTATGTACTGTGTCTTATCAAAATTCAGTGAGAGTCCGTTTACAAGGAACCACTTAGTAATTTTCTGAAAGACATTATTGACAATTTCACCAGTTAATTCTTTTGGATTGGAGTAGAGAGTTATGGGATTAAGAATGAGCACTGATGAATATAAATGTCACAAAAAGGGTATACATTAGTGAATAAAGGGGAATAGGTATGCATAATCGATTTGGTTTATTCAACGATGACCAACAAAATAGAATTGGGATTTGCGTAACTTCACGCTATATGCGTGGTTACAGTGGGTTCTGGTTAAAATTACATGAACATACGTAAATATACATAAATATAGTAAAAAGGTACACAAGTATCTTATTAATTTGCTGCATATGCTATATCAATAAGTAAACAATGTTAAAAGCCTCTTTGGGCTGACCATGCAAGTGAAATAACGTTGTCATTGTGAGAAGAAATTTCTCATGCATCAATATATTTGCTAAACACCATAAAGTGAAATTGACAAAGAAAAATGACACCAGTTTTGTGCAGATGGGGCATAGATTGTGTTGTTGGATGTCAACGCTGTTGCTAATGAGAGGAGAACAACAAAACGAGAATCTAGAGATTTCCATAGTGGAAACAGAAAGCATAAGGAATTGGATTAGAAAAGACTAATTTGAGCGTAATTTCTGAAGGACTTTTCCTTTATGGAGGTATAGTGCATGCCGCATCATTGACATGACAGTATCGCCTACTTAACTTTGTATATGACAATGCTTCGACTCCAAGATAGCCGCTATGTACTTCTTCTTAAAACTCGACATCTCTCACAAGAAAAAAAAACTTTTACTGTGCGTCCAAATTCGCCATCTTTACCCTCTCAACATTTTGCGACTAAACTCGCCGTCTCTATAGCTCCATAGTGGTGGCCTCATTGGGACCAGCCGGTTGCTGAAAACTCCATCTATCCTTGGTTATATCGCAGTGTCCTGAGACACATCATACAGTTAAGTGCTACTACTTCAGTAGTCAGTATTCCTTCGGAAAATACAACGGAAAAACAGTGTCAAAGAAGGCTCAAGTTTTGAACAGAGATTTCCACTTACTGGCAGTTTAGCTGCAGGCTAGATGCAGTTCACGTTTGATAGTGCCTGATCAGCTGTTGTCCGAGAGCACGGAACACTGTCCTCCTGGACCCTTCCTCGACATGAAAGATTAAAGTCTAACTGTGTTAGTACACATGGGCTGAATAATTTTGTGTTAGGATACACCCGGATAATAAACTCACAAAGCCATTGTTCTGTTGAAAGTTGACATATGAAACCAGGAAGGATGGACTATGCTGCGAAATTAAAAATTGAAGAAACGGCACAGACGGCTAGGGTTCCACGTGATCGCCATTCGCGTCACATAAGGTACGTGCCCCTGGGGGTATGGTTCTCTTGTCCATCCAATAGACTAGGTATAATGCCAAAGCTTGCTCTCTGTTCACGTTACCTATCATGGGGGTAGGCATGTGGTATGTCCCTCCGGATAAACATTCAAATACAAATTAAATAAAACATGGTTCCTCTTAATTACCCTTCCAAAATAATTTCTTACCTAGGGCATAATTTTTACTAAACACTCAAATAATTGGCAATACTTGGGAACTTATTCTAGCATACTTGAAATCCCACAAAAATAATTATCCTCATCATTCTAGTAACACAGTGACACATGGAAACACTAGGTTGATGCAAATACTAAATTACTGGTGCTCGTAAAACTTCAGAAAAATTCTCTACACATTTGATTATAGCATAAATGAAACATGGACAAAATGAACAATAGTAAAAATATTGCATCAACATAAGTAATTGGGCACAAGTAATTAGACATAAGTAATTGGCAACTCGTCATAGAGATACAAGCGGTGGCAAAACCGCAAAAAAAAGCAAAAGTTCAAAATATTATTTCCGTTATACAAAACTCCCTTATTCTACAGTTACATTTCATAGCAAAATAAGTGTAAGTATCCTCTGTCATTTCCTTATGCTCTTGTTTATACTTCCATACAGATTGACATGGCTTTGGTATGTCTACCGACAGGAAAGCTGTTGTTGAGTTATGTCAACGTTATGAGTAATGCTGTGGAATAATGTGATAAAAAGGGAAATGGATAGGTTAAAGTTAGATATAGTGGGAATTAGTGAAGTTCGGTGGCAGGAGGAACAAGACTTTTGGTCAGGTGATTACAGGGTTATAAATACAAAATCAAATAGGGGTAATGCAGGAGTAGGTTTAATAATGAATAAAAAAATAGGAGTGCGGGTTAGCTACTACAAACAGCATAGTGAACGCATTATTGTGGCCAAGATAGACACAAAGCCCATGCCTACTACAGTAGTACAAGTTTATATGCCAACTAGCTCTGCAGATGATGAAGAAATTGATGAAATGTATGACGAGATAAAAGCAATTATTCGGGTAGTGAAGGGAGACTAAAATTTAATAGTCATGGGTGACTGGAATTCGTCAGTAGGAAAAGGGAGAGAAGGAAACATAGTAGGTGAATATGGATTGGGGGGAAGAAATGAAAGAGGAAGCCGCCTTGTAGAATTTTGCACAGAGCATAACTTAATCATAGCTAACACTTGGTTCAAGAATCATAAAAGAAGGTTGTATACCTGGAAGAATCCTGGAGATACTAAAAGGTATCAGATAGATTATATAATGGTAAGACAGAGATTTAGGAACCAGGTTTTAAATTGTAAGACATATCCAGGTGCAGATGTGGATTCTGACCACAATCTATTGGTTATGAACTGCAGATTGAAACTGAAGAAACTGCAAAAAGGTGGGAATTTAAGGAGATGGGACCTGGATAAACTGAAAGAACCAGAGGTTGTAGAGAGTTTCAGGGAGCGCATAAGGGAACAATTGACAGGAATGGGGGAAAGAAATACAGTAGAAGAAGAATGGGTAGCTCTGAGGGATGAAGTAGTGAAGGCAGCAGAGGATCAAGTAGGTAAAAAGACGAGGGCTAATAGAAATCCTTGGGTAACAGAAGAAATATTGAATTTAATTGATGAAAGGAGAAAATATAAAAATGCAGTAAATGAAGCAGGCAGAAAGGAATACAAACGTCTCAAAAATGAGATCGACAGGAAGTGCAAAATGGCTAAGCAGGCATGGCTATAGGACAAATGTAAGGATGTAGAGGCTTATCTCACTAGGGGTAAGATAGATACTGCCTACAGGAAAATTAAAGAGACCTTTGGTGAGAAGAGAACCGCTTGTATGAATATCAAGAGCTCAGATGGCAACCCAGTTCTAAGCAAAGAAGGGAGGGCAGAAAGGTGGAAGGAGTATATAGAGGGTTTATACAAGGGCGATGTACTTGAGGACAATATTATGGAAATGGAAGAGGATGTAGATGAAGATGAAATGGGAGATAAGATACTGCGTGAAGAGTTTGACAGAGCAATGAAAGACCTGAGTCGAAACAAGGCCCCGGGAGTAGACAACATTCCATTAGAACTACTGATGGCCTCGGGAGAGCCAGTCATGACAAAACTCTACCATCTGGTGAGCAAGATGTATGAAACAGGCAAAATACCCTCAGACTTCAATAAGAATATAATAATTCCAATCCCAAAGAAAGCAGGTGTTGACAGATGTGAAAATTACCGAACTATCAGTTTAATAAGTCACAGCTGCAAAATACTAATGCGAATTCTTTACAGACGAATGGAAAAACTGGTAGAAGCCGACCTCGGGGAAGATCAGTTTGGATTCTGTAGAAATGTTGGAACACGTGAGGCAATATTAACCTTACGACTTATCTTAGAAGAAAGATTAAGAAAAGGCAAACCTACATTTCTAGCATTTGTAGACTTAGAGAAAGCTTTTGACAACGTTAACTGGAATACTCTCTTTCAAATTCTGAAGGTGGCAGGGGTAAAATACAGGGAGCGAAAGGCTATTTACAATTTGTACAGAAACCAGATGGCAGTTATAAGAGTCGAGGGGCATGAAAGGGAAGCAGTGGTTGGGAAAGGAGTGAGACAGGAATGTAGCCTCTCCTCGATGTTATTCAATCTGTATATTGAGCAAGCAGTAAAGGAAACAAAAGAAAAATTCGGAGTAGGTATTAAAATTCATGGAGAAGAAGTAAAAACTTTGAGGTTCGCCGATGACATTGTAATTCTGTCAGAGACAGCAAAGGACTTGGAAGAACAGTTGAACGGAATGGACAGTGTCTTGAAAGGAGGATATAAGATGAACATCAACAAAAGCAAAACGAGGATAATGGAATGTAGTCAAATTAAATCGGGTGATGCTGAGGGGATTAGATAAGGAAATGAGACACTTAAAGTAGTAAAGGAGTTTTGCTATTTAGGGAGTAAAATAACTGATGATGGTCGAAGTAGAGAGGATATAAAATGTAGACTGGCAATGGCAAGGAAATCGTTTCTGAAGAAGAGAAATTTGTTAACATCTAGTATAGATTTAAGTGTCAGGAAGTCGTTTCTGAAAGTATTTGTATGGAGTGTAGCCATGTATGGAAGTGAAACATGGACGATATCCAGTTTGGACAAGAAGAGAATAGAAGCTTTCGAAATGTGGTGCTACAGAAGAATGCTGAAGATAAGGTGGGTAGATCACGTAACTAATGAGGAGGTATTGAATAGGATTGGGGAGAAGAGAAGTTTGTGGCACAACTTGACTAGAAGAAGGGATCGGTTGGTAGGACATGTTTTGAGGCATCAAGGGATCACAAATTTAGCATTGGAGGGCAGCGTGGAGGGTAAAAATCATAGAGGGAGACCAAGAGATCAATACACTAAGCAGATTCAGAAGGATGTAGGTTGCAGTAGGTACTGGGAGATGAAGAAGCTTGCACAGGATAGAGTAGCATGGGGAGCTGCATCAAACCAGTCTCAGGACTGAGGACCACAACAACAACATGTTAATACTTCATTTAACAAGATTCTGATGAAAAGTGGTTTTATGTCTCCTTCAATGAACAGTCTAGTGATTATTAAACATGTGATATGTTGTTTCCTGTGTTGATTTGTATTTGCAAATATTGGTGATCATCAGTCTGCCAATCAATCATTCAAGTGTATGATTGTTGTTCCTTTTGTTAATTAAGTTGCATCTCGAAGACGTCAATATGACTTACCTGTCGGTGCTTTTGTTTTTAATAAAATTAGAGTCCAATTGTCATGTGTAAAGTGTATAGGAAGGAAAGTTAGTTCCTTAGTATTGAAAAATGTATGTAAAGTTATTCAAAGGGTTTGTTATATAATGGTTAAGAGTTTTGTGTTGAGATTTAGTGCAGCTTGAGGTGCTAAGGTGCGATATGCGTCGCGCTCATGAGATTGTAAGTTGCTGACAGCACAGCTGACAGTACGGCTGCGTCTGGTTTCAACTGGCTAGGCGGTAGTACTGGCGTTCACGCTGGGTCCGTCCTCTTGCTACACGTGGAGTTTAGTTCTTCAGTACAGTCACAAAATTTCCTTCCAGAGTTAGCTTATGTTGTTCACGATAGTTATTCATGGAGGATGTTTTCAAGGAACTCAGATAAATCAATCGTTCAAATTCACAAAATTATCATGACTCATTTATTCGTTTGATACCCTGTCCTAAGATTTGGTAACTGGTAGGTTTTATGCTTCTAAATAAACTGTATTTTGTGATGACATTCCAAACCCAGCTCCTTGGCTAACACGTTTCCCACACAGCAGACGTTTACAGGACAAATATCACTGCAAGGTCCAGCTTCCTTGATGCCATATAGATCTGTTTATTAACCATGGTGGTAATATAACATAGCCGGAGATCGATCTGAAGTTCCAGCGTTTTCTAATCCTGATGGTTTAGACAATGCGTACAAGGAAAAACTTCTTCTCTCTCACGATTTTGTTTCTTACTGAAAACTCAAATAGAAAACACAAACAGGTTCCCATCTTTAGATAAGACTATTAAAATCTGTAGGGCAATATTAAGTTTGTGAATTTATTTCTATAACTATCCCTTTAGGTTTGCTGTTTGAAATGCAACATATGAATGTATGAAGGTGTAGCATGGCTGAGGTACGTGGCCTGCAGGGCGATGAGAGGGTGGTGAGGAGGGGCAAGGGGAAAGGTGCAGATGCTGCCCACACCAACGGCTGAGGTGGGGCCGGGGCAGGAGGGAGGGAAGGGAAGGGGGATGCATCGCCAGCTGGCAGGGAGGAGGGGATCTCACCACATGTGAACAGCTGTAGACAACAGCAGCAATATTTACATGACTCCTTCCGTAGCATTTAATATACAGAAATATGTGGTACCATAAAAACTTACCTTGTTGTCTGTTCAACATCGCATTATGAAAACAATAAATTAGCACTTGAGGAATACTCCTTTTACTTTAGAGTAACATATTTGCTGTTTAACTTGGACATACATATTCTTGTTATTATTGTTGTGTGATCATTTAGCAAAAACATACATGTAATGGAGCGTATTTCAATTAGCGGGTAGATAGAGCGTGTAGTCATTGATCTACTGGCAGTTATTAAGGCATGTTACTATCATGTTTTTATGGTAAAGTTTTAACTGCTGTGTTTGTGCACTATCCGCTAAATCAACAGGTGAAGTGCAAATCCCTTTGACATATACAAGATTAACTGATTCTTATCTCTGCGTGTTCTTTTAACAAGGACAATTTCCCCCTTAATTCCATGATTAAAGAATATTTGTGTTTTTATTTCTCAACTGCTATAATAACATTACTGGAGACATTAAATGACACAAGTCAAAATTATTACAAAACTTCAATCACTTCCATTAACATGTGACATCATCAATTCTATTACCAACGGTTGCCAATTCTTATGTCTACTTATAACTAACATGCACAACTTAAATGAATATGTAGCAATGATGGCAGCTTCCCATCAGTTAATTCTCTTACTTCACTCAAGACTTTTCCAGTCAATTACATGTCATGTTGGATCTAGCGGCAGTGCCGTGCATTTGGTGAGAAAATAGTGACTTTGTGGGACAAACCTTATTGATATGGCCAACAGTCTGGCTACATTGACCAATAGATCATCTGGCCAGGCACACATGTGACCCACATCATGAATATTCTGTAGAAACATGGCCACATTTTCGTGGGACTTCCCAGAGAAGGTGGGAATGAAATCAGCCGCAGGAAAATTTCTTACAGTCGCTATGTTAGCAACAATTGTGGCATTCGCATTAGATACAGTATTAGTGTTATTTACCACTGTTTGAGCATTTGTTACAGGGGTGGAGCTAGCCATAGGTATGGAAGTTCATACACTGGCTTCCAGCATCTGTTTCAAGAAGCAGCTTTGTTCAAGTAGCTCCTGATTTTGTGCAAACAATTGGCGCATTTGTGCATTTATGGCTTCGAGTGGGTCTTGTGACACTGTTGTCTCTGCGAGAGTATTGTGTTCCATTGCTCGTGTACCTATCGGCATGTTCACAAATTTAAAGAACGCTACTGACCAAAAAATAATAATTTTTACAAAAAAGGACGGTCACAAAGTTGCCTAATCCAACAGTGGACGATTGACGAAGTAAATGTTGGAAGCATCGCGGCAACTTACATAGTAGTGGAGTCAGTGCAACGCATCGGTGGCGGCAACGGCATGGTGGAATGGTGGCGGCAGGTGACGTGGTGGAGTGGTGGCAGCAGACGGTGCTGGTTCGGCCGGTTCATGATGGTGGCAAACCCCAGGTGCGTCAGTGACAGCAGCGGGTGACGGTGGGTGACACGGCGGCGGCTGGTGCAGTAATGGACGACGGCAGCCTGGCCAGTGGCATAGCGCAGCCCCCTCGAACTCAGGCAATGGGCAGCACAGCGGCGTCTGGCTCACGTGGCTGACTAGCGTGGGCTGCCTCGCTGCAGCGCACACCCTGTGCATGTTTACTGGCGCAGCCATGGCCTGCGTGGAGCAAATGTGGAGGCCGGTTGGTGCATTCCATGTGCAAAGTGCACGGCGTCTTGCTGGAAAGAATTTAGTGTAGCGACAAAGTCACTATGGGAACAGATCCATACTTCAGACACCAGTTGTACAGGATGGGCATATGGGAATGTGGTGGGAATTATGGAATGATTAGGATAATATTCAGACAAAGGCAATTTATTGGCGAAAGCATGTTAAAAAGGGGGTCACATAGCCAGGCCTAGGGAGGTGAGGGTGAGCCAGAGCATAGAGTTTGGCGAAACATAGTTTGTGAAGCTAATGAAAGTTGGTGTCAGCCAATCGGGCCAGTCTGAGCGGCATGCTGGCTGCGAAAACTAAGTCCTCGGCGTCGCAGCACTAAAGTGGGAGATGTTCACTGCTACAGGGTGCGTGTCCAAGAAAGCAAGAAGACAAGAGGTGGGCCCGGCAATGGGTGGCCAGGTATATTCGACTCACCACACAGCTTCCTCCATCCTGATTGGCCAGGACCGAGAAACCCGTGGGGGCGGCAATGGAACTTTCCAGAGCGTTGCCTGCTAAGCAATGCCTGGCACATGAGGGAGGCACATGATCAAGGTGCGTTCCTCGGTGCTGACTTCCTGTTACTAGACCATGGATGAAAGAATTTACAGGCGGCTCACACTGCCAGCCGTGGCTTGGCCGTAATGGAAAAATGACATTACCGTTCGAAAGCTCATATAATAAAGTAAAATCCCCTGCTGTCTGGCTCATCCTTTACAGCATGAACTCGAATGATGTCTGGATTCTGGTGCTGAAGAAGATCTGTATTAGTCTTCCACCATGGGGTGATAGCTACAGCGAATGACGGCAGTCGACAATCGTCAATAGCATTTGTGTGTTCAAAACATGTGACATCACACCGCTGCATGGAAGCACATGGAGGTGGAATTTTGCTGTAGTCAGTAGCAAGCAAACTATGGTGTGAATCAGACATTCAAAGAAGCTAAGATCCCCCTCAAAAATGTCCTCCGCAAATGAGGATGAAACATTGGATTTCAAGGTGAAATTGATTCGACCACAGCATAATAGCTCAGAACATTTTATTAACTGTGAACCTAGTATAGCTAGTACAAAACCACTCGATGTGGGAATAGGTGTGGCTGCAGATAAAATTTTGGCAGCAGAAGTAGGAATGACAAATTCGGATTTACAAATGGTAGCACTAAGGGTCAGTGTTAGACCATAATGTGTACATGGACATAATGTTGGATTATGGTGTACTGAACCAGAATTTCTTTATGAGTAATGACAGCAACAGAACAGCAGCTATATAAACAAAGAGGCCAAAAGCCAAAGGAAGGGTTGGTCCATTTGAAGATGTGCTGTGTATAACGCTCCAATGTTGGAGCTTGCGGTCTGGATGCAGACATGATATCGAGCAGTATGTTATGAAAAGATGTGTAGCAAAGATGGTGGCACATCCTATTTTAATTGACTTTGATCGTGGGATAGTAATCGGTGCAAGACACATAGGCATAGCGTATTGAACATTACACAAGAATTCAGCTTTCCAAGGCTGATAGGGTCTAGGGCAGATCTTCAATATCAAAGAGATACTGTTTCCACATGCATTAACTGCCACAACAAATGACCACAAGTTTTTGATGAATGAACACCACACTGCATGTGCAGAGCTTTAAGGGGTGATCAACGGAGTATGGTCCCAAGTTAAATTTTGGGTGTCAGAAGCATCTTCCTATCAAGAACTTGTGGAGGCAAATGCACTGCATAGTCTTCAGCAGCTGATGATCAATTCATGTCCCCAAAAACTTGGTACAGGCCCATGAACATCTTTGCTAGTCTATGGAACAGTGCCGATGTGTAGCATGGGCTGATGAATTCTGATTTCAGTTGCCTCAAGCTGATGGCTTCATAAGAGTGTGAAATAAGGCCCGTGAAGGTATCAATCCTACATGCCAATAAAGTTAAGTCCATGCAGGATGTGGATCACTTATGGTATGGGCTGTGTTCCCAGGGTTTCAATTAGGCCCCTTGGGTTGCAGGGCCCATGACAGATGCATGGTACATGGACATTCTTCCAGGTCATCTGCATATCGTTCTGCTATTAGAGTACCCTTATGAGAGCCATTTGTCAACAGGGCAATGCAACACGTAACCTCTTTTCAGTTGCACATGGGTGTTCTCACTAATACTCTAGTGAATATCACAACCAAGATTTGGCTCCTCGATCAAGAGTATGCATAATAATACTTGACGAACCCACCATCAACTCCAAAACAACTGTGGGTAGCACTTTTAAGATGCTTGGGTAAATATCTCTCAAGAACAGTTCCAGCACCTTCATGACTCTACACGTTACTGCAGATATGAGGGCTGGATGGAGGAGCGACTCATTCTTCTCATGACTTTTCGGCCAGTAAGAATAAAATTACAGACAGCAGTCCATAGGATTAGACATGAATAAAGGAAACGTACACATGATGACACCTGGAAAATTACCACATCAAAACACACCAGAAAATTGAGGAAATAATATTAATATGAAATAAACAAAAATGAAAAAAGTGTAAACCCAATACCATTCTGTGGCAGCAGTAAATACCACAGTGTTTTCAACATTTGTGAGGAACAGGAAGTTTGAGGTATTTATTTTGAACCACATGGACTGCAGATGGAGCATAATATGTGGTGTGCACCCACAAATTAAGAAATTGTTAGAGCTGTAATCAAAGATAAAAGTTATGGGCACAAAGACTCAGTAAAACAGTCTTCCATGACAACTTTAAAGCCGAATTGAAAATACATACTTGTATTTAGACTTTCAGTAATGTAGGAAAAAACAGAGATTGCTGCTTACTATAAAGATGGTGCTTTAAATTGCAGACAGGCACAATTAAAAGACACTTACATGTAAGCTTTAGGCCACAGTCTTCACCATAAAAAGAAAGAGCAACAGACACCATTCCTTCATACAAGTAGGCACATCTCACACACACGTGACTGCCAACTCCAACTTCTCCTTTTTAGGGAAGATATACAAACAAATATGCAGCACAGCCTTGGGTACCCACATGGCACCCTCCTATACCAAACTGTTTATGGGCCATCTAGCCTCCCAAAACGCCATACCTCTACTTTGATTCAGGTTCATTGATGATACACTGAAGAGCCAAAGAAAGTGGTACACCTGCCTAATATCATGTAGGGCCCCCGCGAGAACACAGAAGTGCCACAACATGATATGGTATGGACTTGATTAATGTCTGAACTAGTGCTGGAGAGAATTGACACCATGAATCCTGCAGGGCTGCCCATAAATCCGAAAGAGTACGAAAGGATAAAGATCTCTTCTGAACAGCATGTTGCCAGGCATCCCAGATATGCTCAATAATATTCATGTCTGGGGAGTTTGGTGGTCAGCGGAAGTGTTTAAACTCAGAGAAGAGTTGATGGAGCCACTCTGTATCAATTCTGGAGTTGTGGGGTGTCGCCAGTCCATCAGAATGCACATTGGACATGAATGGATGCAGGTGATCAGACAGAATGCTTACATATGTGTCATCTGTCAGAGTCGTATCTAGACATATCAGGGATCTCTTATCACTCCAACAGCACATGCCCCCACACCATTACAGAGCCTCCACCAGCTTGAACAGTCCCCTGCTGACATGCCGGGTCCTTGGATTCATGAGGTTGCCTCCATACCTATACACATCCATCTGCTCGATAGAATTTGAAACATGACTTGTCCCACCAGGCAACATGTTTCCAGTCATCAACAGTCCAATGTCAGTGTTGATGGGCCTAGGTAAGGCATAAAGCTTTGTTCTGTGCAGTCATCTAGGGCACACAAGTGGGCCTTTGGCTCCAAATGCCCATATCGATGAATGGTTCACAATCTGACACTTGATGGCGCAACACTGAAATCTGCAGCAATTTGCGCAAGGGTTGCAATTCTGTAATGTTGAATGATTCTCTTCAGTCTGCATAGGTCCTGTTCTTGCAGAATCTTTTTCCGGCTGCAGCGATGTCAGAGATTTGATGATTTATGGGATTCGTGATGTTCACAGTACACTCATGAAATGGTCATATGGGAAAATCCCCACTTCATCGCTACCTCGGAGGTGCTGTGTCCCATCACTCATGCACTGACTATAACACCATATTCAAACTCACTTAAATTTTGATAACCTGCCATTGTAGCAGCAGTAACCGATCTAACAATTGCGTCAGACACTTGCTGTCCTATATAGGCGTTGCCAACCGCAGCATCGTACTCTGCCTATTTACATCTCTCTGTATTTGAAAATGCATGCCTATTACCAGTTTCTTTGGTACTTCAGTGTATCCTCGTGAGCTGGACTCAGTGTTAAGGCACCCTATATTTATATCAACATCTTCTCTCCCATCTGCTTCACCTGGTCCTCCTCAACCCAGCATACCACCTTCCTAGAAGTTGATGTCCTCCTCTCTGATGACTCCATCTGCACCTCTGTCCACATTAAACCCACCATCCACCAACAGTAACTGCATTTTGATACCTGTCATTCCTTTGACACCAAAAATTCCTTACCATACAGCATGGCCATCCAGGGACAGTGTATCTGCAGTGACAAGAACTCCCTTGCCCAGTTTGCTGAGGGTCTCACCTCCACAGGCAGGCACTATCCTACAGACCTAATGCGCAAACAGATCTCCTGTGCAGTTTTCTCTCTACTCCCCCCCCCCTCCTCCTCCCCCCCCCTGCCAAATTCCCCCACCAAATCCCCAAAGAACCAGCTCAAAGGAGTGCCCCCTTTGTCACCCAACACCACCCTGGATTGGACCGACTGAACAACATCCTTTGGCAGGGCTTTGATTACTATCATCGTGACCTAAAAAGTGGGACTTCCTACCCAAGATCCTTCCCACCCCTCCCAAAATGGTGTTCCAATGAAATGTTACATGCAGTGTAGGCAAATGACATTCCACACTCCTTGTGTAGTACAAAGAAAGATGATCATGATTGAATAATATTAAGTAGAGAGTAAGTTGCAGAACATATACTGTGTGCAGGTGTTTGTTTCCGTATGTGCAGGCATAACATGAGAGGATGTGGTATACAAGAAAATGACAAGATATGGTGACAAAAAAAAAAAAAAAAAAAAAAAAAGACTTCACCTGCTGTGGGAGGGGCCTATTATCTTTTGGCCGTGGCTTGACTGTCAAAAAGCAACCACACTCTCAAAGAATGAAAACAAAAGACAAGATGATTTCATGGCAAATGAAATGTATTGTAATTTGGAATGTCATGCTGAGCCTTCAAGGTGTATGTAGTACGAAAAGTTGTGTTCTAGTCAAATTTGTGAGTCATACTAATGATCTATACACCCACTCAAGGAAATATATGTTTGTAAAATGAAAGCAGTGGATGTGCTTTTTGTGGTATGAGTAGAAGTTATTTTCTTTTGCTCCAATCACATCGCCCTCAGGGGCTCAGCATTTGTTTGCTGAGTATGGGTTTGATGATACCGGGGTTCCTGAGCTGGGGACTGGTAAGCACACCAGTCTCCTGTCACTATAAGCTCTGGGCATGCTTCAGGCAACCACAATGCAGCACAGCAGTAGAACGTTGTGTATCTCAGGGAATGGGAATCTTGGCTTGTCCGCCCAGATTACAAGGATGGAATAAACCTCTATACAAAACCCCTCAATCTCAATGAGTGCTGTGTGCTGATGAGATGCGTGGCTGTTGAGGTAGAACAGTCGTTAGCGGGCAACCTTTGGGGAACCTGCCTCACCTCAGTTCTATAAGGATTACCCATGCATGCGGGACTCTTGTCTAGGTGGACTTCTAGTTCCCTAGCTGGGACCAAGATGGATCCTTTGAAATCTTCTTTGCCTCCTCCCAATGGAAAGAACACATGCTGGTAGTCAGAATGTGTTTTTAATCGTTAAAAGGGAAGAGCGCAGCTTTGAGAAAGTTTCACCTTTCTATATTCAGAAAGGGCTCGAGGGCATTGCTGGCAGTTTGAAATCTGTTAAGCGATTGCATAATGGGACGTCATTGGTGGAAACTGCTGCTTCCCAACAAGCTAAGAATCTACAGAACGTGCAATCCCTTGGGGAATATGCCATCGAAACTGAGCTGCACACCACCTTGAACTACAGTAAAGGTGTTGTGACGTGCAGGGATCTGGTGGTCATTCCCAAAGAGGAACTGAAAGATGAGTGGGATCCAGCAGGAATAGTTGACATTCAAAATATCATGAAGAGGGTGGATTGGGTTCTTGTTAAGTCTGACTCCTTTATCCTCACGTTTAATAGCACGAAGCTCCCTGAGCATATTAAGGCACGTTTCCTTCACTTAAGTGTGCGGCATTATGTACCCAACCCAATGTGGTGTTTCAAATGCCAGTGCTTTAGGCATACTACTATTGGGTGTTGTGGAGAAGCTACTTGTGGCAAGTGCAGTCAGGCCGCCCATGACAGTGTCTATTGTTCATCTCCATCGAAATGTGTAAATTTCTCTGGACCTCACCCCATCTGGAGTCAGGACTGCAGCATGTATCTGGAAGAATGGAAGATACAGGAGCTTAAAACTATGAAGTGTATCCCCTATACTGAGGCAAAACAACTGTATAAAGCCATGCTGCCCCTGTGTTTTGCTACCTCCTTCAATTCAGTTGTTAAACAGCACATGCAGAAAGCTGACGCTGCAACACAAACGGAGGCTGCTAGTGTCGACACAAGTATCTGTGTGTGTCACTGCACTTGTGCTACTGCAGTTGTTCCTAAGCCTGTCCCTCCCCCAAGAACTTCAGAAAAAGAAGTGGTTGCTAACATTGTGGAGCTCCCTGCCCCTCCAAAGGTTCCATCTGGTACATTGTCCAATGCTGCGACACCCTCAACCACAGTTGTGGCTGCAAACTCTACCCAGGAGAAAAAAATCCAAGGCAAAATGTCCAACACTGGTGGAATCGAGCAGAAAACAGCCGGACAATGTCGACATCAACCTCTCTGACGTCTCTTTCGATTCTTCTTTAGAGGTTATGGAGCTTGCTGTCAGACTGGGGCAACCATCTCGCTCCAAAACTGAGCCTCCACACATTGTAGGCTCCCCTACCCATCAGAAAGTCAGGATGAAAGTACTACCCCCTCTGATAGAGGGCTCCCATTATACTATGGAACATGAATGGATTGAGGACACACATGGAGGAACTGAAAGTCCTAGCACAGCAATGCCCTCTGTGCTTGTGTTTGCAGGAAACACCTTTCAAAGCATCTGATGCCCCTGCACTACAGGGCAATACACTATATCGCAAGGATGACATGACTGGGGAAAGAGCCAAAGGAGGGGTTGCTGTGTTTGTCAATAATGGGTACCACTCCTCTGCTCTCCTCCAGATACTAACCTGCAAGCAGTTGCAGTTGAAATTCATTCACGTCAGTGGCTTACAGTTTGCTCCCTTGATTTACCTTCTCTGGATGCAGTAGTCTTTGAGGATCTCACAGATCTTATGGAACAACTCCCCTGACCATTTCTCCTGCTGCTGGGTAATTCTCAGCCATTGACCTATCTCTCTGCTCTCCAGCCCTCACCAACTCTGTTCACTGGGAGGTCATTAAAGACCTTCATTCCAGTGATCACATCCCCATCCGCATTAACCTCCTGGATGGTGTGTTGCTGGAACAGAAACTGCCTAAATGGATGATTGGCAGGGCTAACTGGCCACTGTTCAGTCGGCTGGTTGTCTTTGAATGCCGTAACAGCATCCAGGAATAGATGGATCACATCACACATGTCCATACCAAAGTCTCTCGGCCCTCTTAATCGGTGACCTGTAACTTGGTGGACAGAAGAGTGCCATTCAGCCATCCTGGACAGGTGTGCAGCTCTTCGAAGGTTTAAATGCTTCCCAGCAGCGGACAATCTCACCGCCTTTCGAATCGCGAGAACCAAGACCCATTGTGTCATTAAAGAGAGCAAAAAATGGTCAGTGCAAGAGTTCCTGGATGCCATCAACCGTTCCACTTGTTCCACAAAAGTAGGGGAAGCCATCAGAGAATTTCCGGTACATGCAGCCGTTTACCGATAGCAGCAGTACTGAAACAGGGGTGCCTCCAAACGACACCCAGAGATGTTGCTCAGATGCTGACCGAGCATTTTGCACAAACTACTGCCAACGCAAGCCAGGATCCAGTGTTTCATCACTACCATGGAGAGGGAAAAGTGGGAAAAGTTGGACGACAGGACCAACTGTTCTTAGGCCTACAATTCCCCTTTCTTCATGTGGGAGCTTGAATCAGCACTGGCTGAGAGTCATGACACTGCACCCAGTCACGACCACATCCAGTACTGCATGCTTTGACATTTGCCAGCAGCGTCCCAGGAAATCCTCCTCAAATGTTTTAATCTAATATAGCAGATAGGTGATTTCCCCAACTCTTGGAGGGATCCAATTCTGATCCCTCTCCTCAAACCAGGAAAGGACCACACATGTCCAAGTAGTTATCAGAGCATTGCCCTAACGAGCTGTATAGGAAAGACCATGGAGCAAATGGTTAATCGGCATCTGGTCTGGTTGTTAGAGACCAGGTAACTCCTTAGCTGTTCTCAGTGTGAATTCTGCCAATATCGGTTCAAAATAGACAACCTGACTAAGAGAGAGGCGGCTATTCAGCAGGCTTTCCTCTGTCAGCATCACTGTACTGGCATTTTTTTTTCTATATGAGTAAGGCATACAATACTACTTGGAGACACTGTATACTCGCGCAACTGCATCAATGGGCCTTTTGTGGCCACCTCCCCATTTTCATTCGGTCTTTCCTGTCTCAGCAATTATTGTTGGACCTGAGTTGGGGGCACGATCTCTGATCAATTTGAGCAGGAGAATAGTGTTCCTCAGGGCAGTGTTTTAAGTGTTACCCTCTTTGCCATAGCCATCAACAGTATTACATCTATGGTAAGGAGTACTGTACAGTGCTCCATATTTGTGGACAATTTTGCTGTTTTCTGCTCCTCCTCCAGTGTTGCATCGGTGAGCCATCTGTTGTAACTCACAGTGCAGCAGTTAGAGGTGAAAGCCAGAACCCTGAAGGTGCTGAACATCATCAAGTTCCTTAGCCACAGGTCTTGGGGAGCAGAAAGGGCCCACCCCCTCCAGTTTTATTGGGCTTTTGTGTGTTCATAGCTGGACTATGGGTGCACAATGTATGGGTCAGTGAGGTCCTCTTACTTGCAGAGCATTGACGCGGTCCACCATGGGGGATTCAGCTGGCCACAGGTGCTTATCAGACCAGTCCCATACCCAACCTCTGTGCTGAGGTGGGAGAACCGTCACTTACCATCTGGCACCAGCTACTCCTGGTGAGCCAAGCGTGTAAGTTCCTCACAGCTCCTACTTCACCCGCACACCACATTGTTGTTCGTCCACATCTGGATGCCATTTGGGATCCGCATGAAGCGTGTTCTGGAGTCACTCAGTATGGCACCAGTCCAACCCCAAATCCAGGGTTCTAACCACCTGCCACCCTTAGATTTGATGGGGTACAGGAGAAATAGCACTCCTGCTTCTGTTTTTACTGAGGTATTTTCTGCCATTTTATCTGAGCACCACAACCATGTAGCTGTTTTTATGGATGGGTCTAAAAAAGGGTGACTCCATTGGTTGCCCTGTCGTTTTCCTGGATCGTGTCCTCAAGGTCAGACTGCCTCCCAAATTTACCATCTTCAACGCACAGCACCTGTTAACTTAAACATTCTCTACATTGAAGGATTCCTTAGATAATGCAGATTATGGGTTTGATAAAAATTGTAACACTATTAATAATAATAATAATCAAGATGATGGTGGTGGTGGTGATAAAAGACACCAAACATTCCACATATCCCTTCCACATTATATTTTTTTCCTTCTTTTTTTCTTGTCCTGGAAAAAACTTTGTCGCTGTGGTATAAAATGTATAATACTAACACCTTATCCACTATCTGAGCTTAATACCTCACTCTTTATTAGGTGGAGCTGACTCAGTTTTTCAGGCTAGTAAATGGAAAGCTGCAATGCACAAAATGGTCCTGATATCAGTGGATAGTGTGTTGCGTTATGAAACAATATGTGTGTAGTATGTGCAGTGACTGCGAGTGAGAAATGAATGAACAGGGTGACATTAGCCTTTTGTCACTATTAAATAACTTACCTGTGAAACAGCATTGTACACTATGGTTAAGCTAAATGAGGCAGCATTGTTTTAAACAGAATTTGGTTTTCTGTGGATTCCCTAAATTATTTCAGGCAAATACCAGGATTGTTCCTACCATAAGACTACAGCTGACCACCTGTACCATCAATGTCATTTTAGACCTGTAAATCTGTAAATGTATATGCGAATTTCTTTATTTCTGTTGTTCTTAAATTTTAATACCAAGACAAGCTCAATATCCCTGTATAACAGATCTACAGATAAATACTACTACTACTACTACTACTACTACTACTAGTAGTAGTAGTAGTAGTACTTTGGTACTTGACAGAGTCATGCGTTTCTGCAATAATTCCTTCAGTACTGAACCATAATTGACAAGTAATTCAAGAAACTCAATGAAAATTTACCTTCAGAGTAAGGAACAGTCTTTAATGGCTGGCATTTACATCCTTAGTGCTTTTAGTTCTATAACTGTGGCCTAAGGCATGTTTCTGTGCCAACATTTTGTGTTCTAATACAACAGAATCTCCAAATACTTCATAAATTGATTTTTTATTTTAAAGAAGTTTAGGAAACTGATCTGTTTGTTTGAAACCACACAACAATTGGATAGTTATATCATCTGATCACTGCCAGATATTGGAGAGTTGTACCAGCTTGCATTATGGGGCTTGTACTGCAGAAAAGAGGAATATTGAGTCATTGGTGGACTGAGCTGGATGAATCTGTACTAGGAGAAGGAGTTCAAGCTTTTAAGAATTATTTTCAGGAGACATGGCTACTTTGACATATATATAGGGTATTGCATCATAAAAGATCTTGAACTTCTGATAAGAAAGAACCATCTGAATGGAAAGTTTTCCTCCAGTTCATAAAAATAGTCACAGATCACATCAACAGAATGCCAAGAAGACAAGGTATTCACACAGTGCTTTAACTGTCAAGGAAGCAGAGGTCAGTTCTGGGAAGGGTCACAGTTAAAAAGAAATACAATATTTCATCAACACCTTATTTAATGAGTCAGAAAAGTGCAGAAGTTCAATAACAATAATGATAAAATATGTAAAATATTTTAATATAATCATAATGATTTGTTTACAATAGTAGTTAGTACAGTGCTTTTGCTTTTTGATGAGAGTGTCATCTCCCCCTCCCCCTCTTGGATCTGCTTCTACAAGAAAATTGTAAAAGAAGCATCAACACCCGGCTGAAAGCATGCAAGAGCAACTGTCATCTGGAAACATGTATACACTTTCAACCAGAACAATATGTCCAGCTACCGAATAGCTGGTGTGTTCACCTTTGGTACGGGTAAGAGGTGAGATATTGCGGCATGGAAACAATGAGGCCTTGGGAGGTTGCTGGAGGAAGCTGGGACCACATCTGCTCACACGAGTCACCTAATTCCTATAAATTCCAGGGAGGGGGCTGATGGGCTCTGATGGCACGTTGAACCACATCCCAGGTTTGTTTGATAGGGTTCAGACCTGGTGAGATGGGGACCCGGCACATCAATTGGAACTCATCACTGTACACTTTGAACCACTCCATCACACTTCTGGCTTTGTGACATGGTGGATTATCTTGTTGAAAATTGCTACTGCCATCAGGAAAGATGATCATCATGAAGGGGTGAATGTAGTCTGCAACCAGTTTATGATACTCCTTGCCCGCATGGTGCCTTGCACGAGTTCCAGTGGACCCATGGATGCCCACATGATTGTTCCCCAGAGCATAATGGAGCCACAAACAATCTCGTCTCCATCCCGCATACAGGTATCAAGGAGCTGTTCCCCTGGAAGATGACAGATTCGCACTCTCCCATGGGCATGGTGGAGAAGGTATCAGGATTCATCAGACCATGCAACACTCTGCCACTGTGCCAACATCCAGTGCCAGTGGTCATTTGCCCATTTCAGCTGTAGTCGCCGATGTCATGGCACTAACGTAGGCATATGCACGGGTAATCAGCTGTGGAGGCCCATCATTAGGAGTGTTTGGTACACTGTGTGTTCGGACACACTTGTGTACTCTGCCCAGCTTTAAAATCAGGTTTTAGTCCTGCCACAGTTTGCCACCTATCTTGCATTAGCAGCCTGTCCAGCCCATGAAGTCTGATATCTGTAATGAGGGGTTGTCGCCCAACCCCGTAACGACTGGATATGGTTTCACCTTTGTTTCGCCATTTGTTGAAGACACTCACCACAGCACTTCTTGAACACCTGACAAGTCATGCAGTTTCTGAAATGATTGTGCCGAGCCTCCGTGCCACCACAGCTTACTCTCGGTCAAATTCAGATAGCTTGTGCATCTTCCCCATTCTATGCACAGACAGCACACTGACTGGTGCTACATGCATACCCATGCCCACACCCACTCTATTCCTCTTGCTGTAGCTGTTGAGAGGTGGGCAGAGCTTGCTTCTTCTGGAATCTAACCCTGGTACCAAGTTGAAATTTACAAACTGTAAACCTAAATACATCAGATAAAGTAATGCAGAGATTAATAAAATTCACACCAATCTTCATAAATTATTGTAGACAAAGGATTTCAAGGGATCTGATGTAGGATGTCAAGATTCTACATCATTTGGCCTGCATACAAAGTTAACACTGTTAACTTAGATGATGAGCCTGTTCAATGCTCATGCCTTATTAGCCATGCACATAAATTACCCATCCATAATGAATTCCTTATCCTCTGGAAAGCAAAGTCTTTATTAATCTCATTTAGTTACATGCAGTAATAATTTGCTCATCAATTATCAGAGGAACACATTTTAGCTGACACAGTGTAACAAGTGGTCAAGAGCATGGGAAAGAAAGCTCACAAACTATCGTAAGCGAGGAGAATTAACTAATTCTATTGTTATATCCTGATGCATTCACAGAAATGTCACAAAGTGGAAGTCCAGTGTCACAAAGTGGAAGTACATGCACAAGGCAAACGTGATAAGAAGTGCACATGGTTACATTTGCTGAACTGTTTATACAATAGGCCAGATCATGATGTCATCCAACTATGCCAAATTTTGTGGAATCACACCAGCCTGTGTTATGAATCATATATTGCAGAAGAGTTGGTACTCTTTGCTTTACTTAACATGAGAGAGAGAGAGAGAGAGAGAGAGAGAGAGAGAGAGAGAGAGTGGACATATAAAAGAATTTGGTATTTGCATTTCTTTATTGGTCCTGTAAATCGTGTTTAGGTACATATTTTGCACAAACGATGTAGGACAAATCAGGTTGGTACAGTATATACAACATCATAAACATTGTAATTTTCAAAAGATAAATACAAGGGTTGTTTTTTAAGTAAGGGCCATTTTTATTTTTAGAAAAAGATACAAATACTTTTGTAAAAAAAACTTTTATTTTCTGATTCTACACACTTTTACCTATTTCTCTACATAGTTGCCTTGTTTATTTAAGCACTTGTCATACCGTTCAACTAAGTTTTTAATTCCCTCTTCAAAGAATTCAGCCGCCTGCTCCGACAGCCAAGAGTTCACGGCCACTTTCACTTCATCGTCGTCATTGAAGCGCTGCCCGCCAAGATGGTGTTTCAGGTACAAGAAAAGGTGAAAATCGGTAGGAACAAGGTCGTGGCTGTATGGTGCATGGTCCAGAACTTCCCAGCCAAAAGAATCAATCAAATCCCGAGTCTTTTGAGAGGTGTGAGGCCTAGCGTTATCGTGCAGGAGCAAAACTCCTTTTGACAGCATGCCGCGCCTTTTGTTTTGAATTGCTCTGCGGAGCTTCTATAAAGTTGCACAGTAGGCATCTGAGTTGATTGTCATTCCTGTGGCATAAAGTCCACTAGCAAAATACCGCGCCGGTCCCAGAACACAGTTGCCATAATCTTGCGCTTTGACAGCATCTGTTTGGCTTTGACCTTGACGGGTGAGGTTGTGTGTCGCCATTCCATCGATTGTTGTTTGCTTTCGGGAGTGATATGGGATACCCATGTTTCATCTCCAGTGACAATTTGACTCAACATGTCATCCCCTTCTTCCTCGTAACGAATCAAAAAGTCCAATGAAGCGGCAAATCTCTTCCCTTTGTGGTCCTCTGTGAGGAGTCTGGGTACCCACCGAGAACACAGTTTCTTAAAGTTTAGGTTTTAAGACACAATTTTGTACAAAACCAATCTTGAAACTTGTGGAAATTCCAAAGAAAGAGTGGAAATTGTGAATCTTCTGTCCTCACGAATCTTTGTTTCGACTGCAGCCACCAAATCATCAGTGATCACAGAGGGCTGGCCTGAGCATTCTTCGTCATGGACGTTTTGACACTTTCTAACCCATTGATGCACTTTACCTTCACTCATTGCATTCAAGTCATAAACTTCTGTTAACTGACGATGAATTTCTGCAGCTGATAGGCTTCTCGTGGTCAAAAAACGTATCACTGACCGTATCTCACACGCGGCGGGCGATTCAATAATCGTAAACATTATAAAGTAGCACAGCGATGCGTACACGTCAGCTACAGAGCTGCAACTTGCATCAGTGTGAACGGGAAGGATGCCAGCAAGTGGCGCAGTGGCTTGTTGCGGCGTCTGTGCGAACTACGGGACTATACGCGCGAACGGCCCTTACTTAAAAAACAACCCCCGTAATTAAAAATTATTCAATATATGTTGAATATTGATGATAAAATAAATATAATTAAATAAAATGATAGACTGGTTATGAATATTTGAGCAGTTACACTATACTTTTCTGCTACTCCAAAAACTCGGAAACAGAATAGAAGCAGTGGTCAAGCAAGTACTCTTTCAGTTTCACTTTAAACTTTTGTAAATTTTGCATCTGTTTCAAATAGGATGGCATGTTATTGTACAGCATTATGCCAGTATGATGCACTCCTCTCTTACACTGCACTCCTGACACGTTCCACATCATTACGAAGTGTCGTATTCATGATCTATGGAACAAATACTAATCTAATCTACAAATGTTTGTACTTACTGTATTGACATGCAAATAATGCTTCTGCCTAGTATCATGAGGGTGGTACTCACAGCTATACTTGAAGATATTTCCATCTTTTAAAATACCTCCTTTTGTGAAATTTAGTATTTCATACATATATAAGCAAGGAAGAGGCAGTATATTGTGATTTTTAAATATTGGTCTACACGAGTCTCTGTACTTAGCATGGTTTATTATTCTAACAATCTTTTTCTGTAGACTAAATGTTTTGTTTGTACCTATGGAGTTCCCCCAAAAGATAATGCCGTACATCAGAAGTGACTGAATACTGCCATGGTACATTGTGATCACTGATGCACAGCTTGTATTTTGTGAGAGGATTCTTACTGCATACGTAAGTGTGTTTAACTTTTTATTTACATGATTAAGATGTGTCTCCTATTTTAGGTTTTGCTGAATATATATACCTACAAATTTTGTGTTGCTCACAGATGAGACAACTTTTCCATCAATTTTAAAAATTGGTCTTGCAGGATGTAGTTTCTGTGAATTGTGGAAATTGACTGTCACTGTTTTCTCATTATTTATTATTAGCTTGTTTGTTCTGAATCATTGAGTTAAATTTTGTATTATACCTGTGGCTGTTTTTTGTAGGCTTTCCTCATCACATGATTTGATTATGATATTTGTGTCATCTGCAAAAAGTACTGTTGTCCCTTTAGTTATTTTTTCTGACAAATCATTAACATAAAGAATGAAAAGAATTGGCCCAAGGACTGACCCTTGAGGAACTCAACATGTAATGTTTTGTGCATTACTGTAAAAATTACAATTTTTTGTGTTTTTATGTCATTTTATTTTATTTGAGTTATCTGTTGATGGTCATGAAGGTAGGAATGTATCCACTTGTTTGACAGGCCTCGTATACCATAATTACCTAGCTTCTGCAACAGAGTATTATGATCAGTTACATCGAAGGCTTTACTAAGGTCAATAAATATGCCAGACACATGTTGCTTAAAGGCTGTGAGCCTTCTAAGTAACAGTTTTTCAAGAATTTTGCCAAAGCCTGACAATACTGATACAGATATATAGTTTGCAGCTCATTGTATGTCCCCTTTCTTGTACAGTGGTGTAATCAGGTGGTGTGCTATGTTAGAAAAGTAGTTGTTAAATTTGTTAGCCACTACTGTGGGGTTGATTATTTTATTCTTGTTTTCATGAAGTTCTATATTTTTGTGGGCTAATGATGCAGTACCTGTTTTTCTTTTTATGATACTCCAGGTTGCTTTAGTCTTATTCCTGGAATTTTTTATTTGTCTTTTCCATTTTCTTTGCTTTCATTATAACCTGTCAAAGTATTTGTTTATATTGTTTAAAGTAGATGATAAATACAGGATTTGTGGTTTGCTTTGAGTATTCATATAAGTCCCTTTTATTCTGGCATGACATTTTTATTGCTATTGTGATCCATTTATTTGGTTTTCATACAGAATTTATAAGTGACGTTTCTTTAGGAAAGGCTATTTAAAAAAATGTTTGTACTTGGCCATAAATTTATCAAACTTGTCATCTGTGTTGTTTGAACTGTAAACATCAGTCCAGATTTCTCTTCTCAAGAGAGAACAAAAGTAATTTATGTTTTCATTACTAAACTTCCTGACAATAGCTCTAGTTTTCTGGGCTTTTGTGAATCCTGGAATGGCGATTGTTAGTATTTGGGCATTGTGATCACTAATACCAGTGTTTGCAGTCTGTCTGTTGCAGATATATTTATCTGTATTTTCGAACACCTGATCGATGGTTGTTGCAGAAGTAGTGGTTATACGAGTTGGGTTAGTTATAGTTGGTTTAGGTCTGATGCAGTCCTGGCCCACTGCTATTCAGATGGCTTCTAATGGGCTTATTGATTCTGCATCAAAAAGATTCAACTTGGCTCAGCAATATTATTTTTAGATGATAAAAAGCTCTTAAAACTGTCTATGCCTTAAAAAGATTCATGTGTTCTTTACAGTGCAAAATTTTGTTTAATTACTGAACATAAGCACTTATTTTCCCTGTTTAGACCATCAGCATCCTTACTGGATTGGTTGGTTGGATTAAAAGAGGGGGAAAGGGACCAAACTATGAGGTCATCAGTCCCTTATTCTGAATAAAACAATGCCACAAGTGTGAGAATAAAACAGAGACTGACAACTCAAAACGGAATGAAAGGAAAAATCACAAGAACAATGAATGGCAACAAACATGTAAATGGGCAAAAGGGGACAATAAAACCACAGAAATGCAAGAAACGGAATGAAATGATTAAAACAACAAAGCAGATTACCATGGCTGGCTGACCATGAGAATAAAAAAGAATAAGTCAACCACTCTGCAACACATTAAAACCTCCACCCTAGAAGCACTAGGGGGAGGATACAGAGGGGCAAAGGACATGTGCACAAACTTAGATCAAATGATATAACTCACCCTCATGAATAAAACATAAAATTAAATCAACCGATGAGGCACTGTCAGATAAAATTAGCGGCAACGAGTCCGGTAACCCAAGACTTCATTGTTGGGCAGCCAAAGTGGGACAATGCACCAGGATATGGGCCACTGTCAACCGGGCGCCGCTCCGACACTCAGGTGGGTCTTCACAGTGCAGGAGGTAACCGTGGGTCACCCAATCATAGGCACTGTGGAGCTGGCAGAGGACAACTGGTTCCCTGTGAGAGGCCCACATGGAAGTCTTCCACACATTCGTAGTCTCCTTAATGACACACAGTTTGTTGTGTGTACTGTTATGCCATTCTGTCTCCCAAAGCCAGAAAACCCTACGGCGTAAGTCAGAACGCAGGTCAGGTTCAGATTTGCCCATCTCCTGAAGCGGTTTCTGTTTAACCTGTTTGGCCAACCTGTTGGCAAGTTCGTTGCCTAAGAGGCCAATGTGTCCTGGGGTCCACACAAACACCACTGAATGACGGGACCAGTCCAGGGCATAGATGGACTCCTGGACAGATGCTACCAAAGGATGGCGTGAGGGTAGTACCGGTCGATAGCTTGTAGGCTGTTCAAGGAGTCAGTACATAGAAGATTGTGCAAGGAAAAGGATGCTGGTAGACCTCCTTAATTCATATAATCTTATGCAAACCGTATTATTTCCAATGAAAGTGCAAGGGAACAGTAGAACAACCATAGACAATATTTTTGTTCATTCCTCATTGCTAGAAGGGTATTCTGTTAGCAAAAAGGTGAATGGCTTTTCAGATCGTGATGCACAAATTTTAAGTCTAAAAGATTTTTGTGCTGCAACACATGTTAAATATAGTTACCAACTTTTTAGGAAAGCTGATCCAGTTGCTGTAGAGACTTTTGTAAACCTTATCAAGGAAGAAGAGTGGCAAGATGTTTATAGTGCTGATACAGTAGACGATAAATATAATGCTTTCCTCAAGACTTTTCTCGTGCTCTTTGAAAGTTGCTTTCCGTTAGAACGTTCAAAACAGGGTACTAGCACAAACAGGCAGCCTGGGTGGCTGACTAAAGGGATAAGAATATCTTGTAGAACAAAGTGGCAATTATATCAAAACATTAGAAACAGTCACAATCTAAATGCAGCAGCCCATTACAAACAGTATTGTAAGGTGCTTAAAAAGTTATTAGGAAGGCAAAAAGTATGTGGTATGCAGATAGAATAGCTAAGTCTCAGGATAAAATTAAAACCATATGGTCAGTCGTAAAGGAAGTGGCTGGTCTGCAGAGGCAGGTCAAGGATATAGAATCAGTGCGTGGTGGGAATGTCCGTGTTACTGATAAGTCGCATATATGTACAGTATTTAATAATCACTTTCTGAATATAGTAGGTGATCTAAATAGAAACCTAGTCCCAACAGGGAATCATATAGCGCTCATAGAAAAAAGTGTTCCGAGACTGTTACCTGAAATGCTCCTCCATGATACTGAGAAGAGGGAGATTGAGTTAATAATTAAATCACTAAAGACCAAGAACTCTCATGGATATGACGGGGTATCTAGCAGAATACTGAAGTATTGTTCCATGTATGTTAGCCCAGTACTTAGCCATATCTGTAACTTTTCCTTTAGGAGTGGTCGGTTTCCTGCCCGATTAAAGTACTCGGTAGTGAAGCCACTTTATAAAAAGGGAGACAGGGATAATGTTGACAATTATAGACCTATTTCTATGCCATCGGTGTTTGCTAAAGTTACCGAGAGGGTTGTATATACAAGGTTACTGGAGCATTTAAATTCACATAATTTGCTGTCAAATCTACAGTTTGGTTTTAGAAATGGCTTAACAACTGAAAATGCTATAGTTTCTTTTCTCTGTGAGGTTTTGGACAGATTAAATAAAAGGTTGCGAACGTTAGGTGTTTTCTTTGATTTAACGAAGGCTTTTGACTGTGTTGACCACAAAATGTTACTGCAGAAGTTGGACCATTATGGAGTAAGGGGAGTGGCTTACAATTGGTTCGCCTCTTACTTTAAGAATAGAAAGCAGAAGGTAATTATCCACAATATTGAGAGTGGTAGTGATGTTCAGTCCCAATGGGGCACTGTTAAATGGGGCGTTCCCCAAGGGTCGGTGCTGGGGCCACTGCTGTTTCTTATTTATATAAATGATATGCCTTCTAGTATTACAGGTGATTCAAAAATATTTCTGTTTGCTGATGACACCAGCTTGGTAGTGAAGGATCTTGTGTGTAATATTGAAACATTATCAAATAATGTAGTTCATGCAATAAGTTCGTGGCTTGTGGAAAATAATTTGATGCTAAAACACAGTAAGACTCAGTTTTTACAGTTTCTAACTCACAATTCAACAAGAACTGATATTTTAATCAGACAGAATGGGCATATTATAAGCGAGACGGAACAGTTCAAGTTCCTAGGCATTCGGATAGATAGTAAGCTGTTGTGGGAAGCCCATGTTCAGAATCTTGTTCAGAAACTAAATGCCGCTTTATTTACCATTAGAACAGTATCTGAAATAAGTGACATTTCAACGCGAAAAGTAGTCTACTTCGCATATTTTCATACGCTTATGTCATATGGTATTATTTTTTGGGGTAATTCTTCTGATTCAAAAAGGGTATTTTTGGCTCAAAAACGGGCTGTTCGAGCTATGTGTGGTGTAAGTTCGAAAACCTCTTGTCGATCCCTATTCAACAGTCTGGGAATTTTGACATTTCCCTCACAGTATATATTTTCTTTAATGTCGTTTGTTGTTAGCAATATTAGCTTATTCCCAAGAGTTAGCAGCTTTCACTCAGTTAATACTAGGCAGAAATCAAATCTGCATGTGGAATGCACTTCCTTGACTCTTGTGCAGAAAGGAGTGCAGTATTCTGCTGCATCCATTTTCAATAAGCTACCACAAGAACTCAAAAGTCTTAGCAGTAGCCCAAACACTTTTAAGTCTAAACTGAAGAGCTTCCTCATGGCTCACTCCTTCTATTCTGTCGAGGAGCTCCTGGAAGAGCTAAAAAATTAAGCAAATTCCAGTGTTACATTCTTGATTTTCTTTATTTAAACTAACGACTTGTCACCTGAATATGTTTCTTATATTTCATTTTATCTGTTTCTACAATCTACAACTGAATATGTTTCTTATATTTCATTTTATCTGTTTCTACAATAGTGTTATAATTTCATGTATTGACTCATTCCATGACCATGGAGACTTCTCCTTAATGTGGTCCCATGGAACAATAAATAAATAAATAAATAAATAAGAAACGATTCCCTGGGGCATGAACGGATGTACTGAAGTGAACGAGAGATGGCCACCACCTCTGCAATGAATACACTGCAGCCATTGGACAATGAATGCTGCTCAAAATGGCCTCTGTGGACGTAAGCAAAGTCAACATGACCATCAGCCATTGAGCCGTCAGTGTAAACCACTTCAGAGCCCCGGAACACGTCAATAATCGAGAGGAAGTGACAGCAGAGAGTGGCAGGAGTAACTGAGTCCTTAGGGTCACGCAAAAGGTCCAGACGAATCTGAGGCCTAGGTGTACACCATGGAGGTGTATGTGGATGGACCTGGATTGGAGGTGGTAAAGAGAACGACTACAGTTCAGACAGAAGAGATTGCTCACGAACCGCAATCGTTAGCCCTGACCTGGGCCACCGATGCGGGAGATGAACTGCTGCAGGTGGAAAAGGAGACGGTAATATGGATGCTCAGGAGAACTACGAATGTGTGCAACATAACTGGCAAGCAGTTGCGCACGTCGCATCTGCAATGGAGAGACTCCGGGCCCCACCAGGACACTGGCCACTGGACTCATTCTAAAAGCTCCCGTTGCTAGGTAAACACCATAGTGGTGCACTGGGTCAAGTACATGCAACACTGAGGGCGCCGCCAAACCATAAACCAGACTCCCATAGTCCAGGTGGGATTGAACAAGGGCTTTGTAGAGCCGCAGCAGAGTAGAACGATCTGCACCCTGGTTGGTGTTGCTCAGGCAGTGGAGGGCATTGAGGTGCTACCAGCACTTCTGCTTAAGCTGATGAAGGTGAGATAGCCAAGTCAATTGGGTGTTGAAAACCACTCCTAAGAATGGATATGTCTCCCCTACAGTGAGTGGATCATCATGAAGGTAAAGTTCTGGTTCCAGATGAACAGTACGACTTGGACAGAAGTGCATGACACATAACATAGCAGCCGAAAACTGGAAGTCGTGGACGAGAGCCCATGACTGCGCCTTGTGGATGGCTCCATGTAGGTGCTGCTCAGCAGCACCAGTATTGGTGGAGCAGTACGAAATGAAGAAGTCGCCTGCATACAGAGAGGATGAGACAGATGGCACTACAGCTGCTGCTAGACCGTTAATGGACACTAAAAATAGTGATACACTCAATACAGAGCCCTGCAGGACCTCATTCTCCTGGATATGGGGGGAACTATGGAAGGCACCAACTTGGACATGGAAAGCATGGAGCAACAGGAAATTCTGGATAAAAATCGGAAGTAGGGCTCGGAGACCCCACCCGTATAATGTGGCAAGGATATGTTGTCATCAGGTGGTGTCATATGTTTTGTGTTGATCAAAAAAGATGGCAACAAGGTGCTAGCGTCTGGAAAAGGCTGTTTGGATGGCAGACTCAAGGGACACCAGATTATCAGTGGTAGAGCGCCCCTGGAGGAAGCTGCCCTAACATGGAGCCAGTAGGCCATGTGACTCCAGGATCCAACCCAACTGCCAACACACCATACATTCCAGCAGCTTACAAAGAACACTGGTGAGGCTGATGGGCCTATAGCTATCCACATAAAGCGGGTTTTTACTGGGTTTGAGCATCAGAACGATGGTTCTCTCCCAAAATTGCGATGGAAAAATGCCATCGCACCAGATGCGGTTGAAGATGATGAGGAGATGGTGCTTGTAGTCAGACGAGAGATGTTTAATCATCTGACTGTGGATCTGATCTGGCCCAGGAGCTGTGTCAGGGCAGCGTGCAAGTGCGCTGAAAAGCTGTGGCGTGTAGTGAACAAGAGGACTTTCCTTTACATCCGCCCTTTGAGAGTGTAAAAGGCTGGGAGGTAGTTCTCCGACGCAGAGGCTCTAGCACAGTGCTTAGCAAAGTGCTGGGCAATCACATTTGCTTCAGTACATAGCACGCCATTGATGGTAACGCCAGGAACACCTGTTGGGGTCTGGTACCTGAAAAGACGTCTCATCTTCATTCAGACTTGGAAAGGTGATGTGTGGCACCCAATAGTCGACAAGTACCTCTCCCAACACTCCTTTTTCTGTCGTTTTATAAGCTGGTGTACACAGGCACAGAGTCGCTTAAAGGCTACCTGATGCTCTAGGGAATGGGGCCGCTTATGTCGCTGTAGATCTTGCTGACGCTCTGTAATTGCCTCAGTGACTTCCAGCGACCACCAAGGGACTGTCCTTTGCCAGCAAGATCCCAGTCCTCAGCAGATGCCAGAATCTCCACCCCATCCTCAGACGCAGAGCTTGTCGGTAGCGGTGGTGTGGGTGCCACCACAAGTTCCTTGTTCTTGGGGGTCTTCTTTTCCGATTTCTCCGGGACTGAGGATGAGCGTGAAGCCCTACGACCAGCTGCTTTTAGGCTCTTCAGCCACTGGCAGGTATCATCTTTCGCACTAGCAGAAACCTGGGAAGGAAGTGACCCAAGGGACCCCTTCCTAGCTAGAGGAGCCCAAGAAGCCTTACGCTTCCTGGCTCAGAAGTGGGGACTGAAATCCCCAATGGTTGGGGGGGGGGGGGGGTTGCTCCCAAAGTAAATGGGTCAAGAGCAACAGGGAGGGAAGTGCCCCCCACTATCAAGGGGGCAGTTGTAGTCTTCTGGTTTTTAGAGGCGACAGGAATTCGAGGAACTGATGGGCCGACAACTGTTCTCGTAGTGGCGGCGTATGAGGTGGTCATAGCCACAGGATGTAGGCGCTCAAATTTCCTCTTAGCCTCAGTGTAGGTCAGTCAAATGTTCAAATGTGTGTGAAATCATATGGGACTTAACTGCTAAGGTCATCAGTCCCTGAGCTTACACACTACTTAACCTAAATTATCCTAAGGACAAACACACACACCCATGCCTGAGGGAGGACTCGATCCTCCACCGGGACCAGCCGCACAGTCCATGACTGCAGCACCTTAGACTGCTCATCTAATCCCACGCATCTCATAGGTCAGTCAGTCCAGGGTCTTATGTTCCATGATTTTCCTCTGTTTCTACAGAATCCTGCAGTCTGACAAGCAAGGTGAATGATGCTCTCCGCAGCTGATGTAGATGGGAGGTGGGACACATGGAGTATTGGGATGCGATGGACGTCCACAATCTCGACACATGGGGTTGGAAGTACAACGGGAAGACATATGGCCGAACTTCCAACACTTAAAGCACTGCAACGGGGAGAGATATATGGCTTGATGTCACAGCGGTAGACCATCACCTTGACCTTCTTGGGCAACGTCTCACCCTCAAAGGCCAAGATGAAGGCACTGGTAGCAACCTGGCTATCCCTCGGACCCCGATGGACGCACTGGACAAAATGAACACCTCGCTACGTTAAATTGGTGCGCAGCTCGTCGTCAGATTGCAAAAGTAGGTCTCTGTGGAATATACTACCCTGGACCATATTTGAGCTGTTATGAGGCATGATGGTAACAGAAACATCGCCCAACTTGCCACAAGCGAGTAATGCCCGTGACTGGGCAGAGGATGCCGTTTCTATCAAAACTGACCCAGAGTGCATTTTGGACAAGCCCTCCACCTCCCCAAACTTGTCCTCCAAATGCTCCACAAAATACTGAGGCTTCATGGACTTGAAAGATTCCCCATCAACTCTCGTACATATGAGGTACTGGTGCGAATAACCTTCACTGCCATCCTTAGCCTGGCGTTCCTCCCATGGTGTGGCCAGGGAGGGGAACAACTTGGGATCATATGTCTTAGCACTGAAGTTAGACTTTGCCTGCTTTGAGAATGCTGGCAGCAGACCACCAGCAAGAGATTATGTACTACGCTTCATAGCGTGTCGTCTGCCCTGATGCCACCCACTCCAAACAGCGGACCTCCCCACGGGCACCACCCAGCCGCAGCAAAGGCCACCTGGCAGGATGGCCATTGCCAGGAGTCCCAATGCCCCAGGGTGATGAGCATCTACTCCTTGGCATACGTGGGCAGTTAACTGCACAGGCATCAGCAGAGTGATCCTTGTGTTGTCAGGGGACTACAACCAACAGGATACATGGCGGCCCCATCACAATGGACTGGCTATCATGCTGGATGTGAGGTGCAAAGAAGTCCATGGTCATCGTCGGCACAGAAAGTGACAGTGAATAGCGCATGGTGGAAAACACACCCAGGAAGGTGTCCTCACCCAAGAGATGGAGAACGGGCAGGACTGTAATGCGATGATGAGAAAGTGGGCTAAAGATCTCAATGCACAATTGACACGATGCTCCATGTAAGGTGACCTTCCCCAATTGGCTCGCTCTTCGGCAAAATTTTGAAAAATGAAGGTCAAACCCTACTGAGGACCATCATATAAAGGCTGAAACGTGAGAGACTCCTTTTAGTCGCCTCTTACGACAGACAAGAATACCTCAGGCCTATTCTAACCCCCAGACCCACAGGCAGCCATCCTTACTGACTACACGATAAAGACATTCATCGTCTTCAGAGTTGGGTTCTGCTCTTGTTCTGGTAAAATTATGTGATCCATTTTCATTCCACATCACAACATACGAACAAGATGCCCTCTCCTGGTTCCATATGGGCCCTGACCCCTCATTCAACCAGCAGAAATTGGTTTGTTTTCAACTGTATATGAAGATGAGGCACGCACTGGATGGCTTCCCCCATCACCAGTACCCATATGGCTTCTGCTGTGGCAGAAAATCCAGTGCTCCTGCAGATAGTACACATGGGTGGCCTGGCCATCTGCCTTGCTAGGCTTCAAACCTGCTTTGGAATTTATGTGCCATTGCCTCTCCCCCTTGGATATCATTATTCTCTTGTTGATGGATGGGTTTAGGCACTTTGTTGTGGTTCCAGTAGCTCTGCAGCAAGAGGATGCTGCTCAAACTCGTGCTGCCAGGCAGACATCCCCCTGCAGCATGTTTTGTTGACACTAGCACACGGCACACTAGTCTGGGCCAGGGCATTTGGACGGTGGCCTCACCTTATTCTAGCCACTGACCACAGCCAGTGCAGTCAGGGCATCTTGTTGGTTCCCACTTAAGATTGACTCCCGGCACAGGAGAAGAGGGGATCCATGAATCAACAAGAAGACTAATGGAAGGGCTAGTGTGAAAGGCACCAGTGACCAAACAAATGATGCTGGTGGGGGTCCAAGAGGAGCAGTGTGGAAGGGGCAGCTGATCCATAAACCTGACAACCACAATCCAGAAAGGACAGGACTAAGGGCCAGTAAAGGCAGAGAAGAGTTGAACAATCTGTGCCCCAACAGTTTTGGGAAAGGAAATGACAGACATTGAGTTTATGGAATGAGCCAGTCATCAGAAGGCAGATGTGAGGAACCAAGTAAGCTTGCTGTCAGAAAGAAGACCTAAATGCAGAACTGGAGGACCACAGTAGAGGGAGAGCTCCTTATCTGGATAGACCCTAGCACAGAAACAGAAATGCACCACGTGTGATTTACAGTGAGAGCTTTGAAAATCACGTGAGAAAGCATGTGGAAGTGCACTGGATGGCACACTGGAGCTGTCACTCCGAAGAGACCACTGAGTGGGAACTAGTCCAGATACAAAAATCATCCACATACACAGAGGGTTGACCAAAAGTATGGTGGAGGCCACAAGTCCATTAATAGTGATGAGAAAAAGAAGTACACTTAATACAGAATATTTTGGAACACCATTCTCCTGGGTCTGCAGAGAGCTGGCAGAGAACAGTGCCAGCCCATACACTGAACGACCCGTGAGACAGAAAATGACAAATAAAGATCAGCAGAAGACTTGAAGATCTCACTCATGAAGTATAAGCGAGATGTCATGTTGCCAAGCCATGTTGTAAGCCTTATGAAGGTCTAAGAAAACTGTGACAAGATGGCGGCACTGAGAAAATCCTGCAGAACTGTAGTTTCCAATGGAAGACACTGACCCTCCCAAAAGCCACACTGGTAAGGAGACAAAAGGTCCCTAGATTCGAGAACCCAACAGAGCCACAAGCCACTATCAGTTCAAATAATTTGCAGGGGATACTGTTCAGACTAATCAGCCAGTAACTATCGAAGGATGATGGATCTTTACTAGGCTTTAGGACAGAGTATGTGGAAGTGTGTCACATGGCACATTGGAGCTGTCACTCCAAAGAGGCCACTGAGTGGTCCCTCTATTGAGAGGGGAAAACCTCTTTGAGCCAAATACAGTTAAGCACAGGGAGGAGATACTGTCAATGTGTACAACTGAGGTGTTGAAACAATTGGTTATAGGTGGAATCGGGGTCAGAGGCTGAACTATGGTAACAGGAGAGGGCCAGAAGGAGTTCCCATTCAGTAAGAGGTTCATTGTAGGATTCTGCCTGACAAGAGGTAAAATATAAATGGGAAGCTTTGGCGTGCTGTTTCTGGAGGAGGATGGTGGCTGGATAGGCGAATAATGCAATGCCATCACAAAATGGAACACAAGATGTTCTGTGAGCATCGTGGATCTGTGGTTCAAAGACCGCCCAGAAAGGCAAGGCCCAGGATGGAAGACAGTCTTTGACAACCTTGGAGGGTATGGAGTGTAGCGCACACCCTTGACAAACGGACAGAAGAACCTAGAGAGGAGACAAAGCATTCCCAACACACCTGCTTGCTCTGTTTGAATAATTGGCCGGTTTTGATGTGAAGGCATTTAAAGGTAACAAGACTAGCGGAAGACAGGTGATGCTTAAGGTGCTCCAGGGCTCAGTGGCGAACACAGGTGGCAATTGCAACAGCTGTGCTCCACCAAAGGGCAAACTGGCAGTGATGGTTGGTTGATTTGGGGGAGGGGACCAAACAGTAACGTCCTCTGTCCCATCGGATTAGGGAAGAATTGGGAAGGAAGTCGGCTGTGCCCTTTCAAAGAAACCATCCTGGCATTTGCCTGAAGCAATTTAGTGCATTAAGTGGTACTAAAATGGGTAGGGGAACTGTTATTAAAAAGGCACAAGTTGTGGTCTGCAAGCAACTGGTCTATGAAGAGACTCCAGCTAGATATAAAAGCATTGCTCTACGTAGGTTGATGGGCATTAAAATTACTAAGGAGGAGAAAAGAATGGGAAACTTGCCGAAAGAAGGGAGTTAGGGCAGCGGGCACAGGTGGCCTGTCGAGAGGAGATAGAGATTTCAAACCATGACCACACAGTCCAAGTGGACCTGGATGACATCTGCATCCAACATAGTATGAATGGGGATCCATGTCCTAACAATGTCCAATGGCCCAATGAGCAAACACCACCACAGCCTTCAAAGGACCAACCTGGTTCCAATAGAATGCATGGAACTTATGAACTGTCAGTCAGTAAGCACTAGTAAAATGAGATTCCTGCAGAACCGTGGAGTAAAAGAAAATGACTGCAACTCTGGATGGTAGTATTCATTACAATTCCACTGAACAAGCAAGGTGTGAGGATCCAAATGGGAGACTAATGGGCAGAAGCCTGTCATGCCAGCAGGTCACCGTGCATCACCAACAAGGATGGGCTGACATACATAAACAAGAAATCAGACTCAGACTGTGAGGAGGCATCGGAGAGGCCTTGTACCAGGACTTATAATGTTGTTGTTTTTGTTGTACTACTTCTTCTCCTCCTCCTCCTCTTCCTTAGGTCGAGGAAGCCAGGGCCTGCAGATACAGCAGGTTTCAGAATCCCCTATCTTGCAGGTGCAGATATTGGGGGACACTTCTCTGCCAGGTAAGGGGAGTGGTACCCATAGGGTACGGAATGGGAATCGCATGGGTAAGGGGGAGGAGAGGGGAGGGCACAACTGGGATAAGGAGGTTGAAGGAGGGGGAAAGGACATAACAGAGGCAGAGGCAGAGTTAGATGTCACAGACACAGGGTAAGGACTGTAATATTTCTGATGAGCCTCAGAGTAGGATGAAAGATCAAGGGACTTACTCTCCTGTTTCTTCTTTTCCTTCTTATAAACTGGGCAATCCAGCTAGTGTGGAGGGTGATGGTCATGACAGTTACTGCACATTGGCAGTGGAGTTAAGGAATTGCCCTCATGGAGTGGGTGTCCACATTCACCACACAGAGGGTCCACTGTACAGCAGAAGACATGCCCGAAACGCAAACACCAAAAACACCTAATGGGTGGTAGGATGTACGGCTTTACATCACACTGATAAACCATAACTGTGACCTTCTCTGGGAGGGTGTCCCCCCTCAAATGCCAGAATAAATGCACCGATGTTGATGTGATTGTCCCTACGGTCTTTCCAAGCACACCATACAAAATGAATGCCCCACCTTTTTAGATTGGCTTGGAGTTCATCACTAGTTTGAAAGATAAGGTCCCTATGAAAAATGATACTATGAATCATATTCAAAGGCTGGTGAGGAGTAATGGGCACCTGAAATGTCCCTAAGATGGTCACAGTCACAAAAATCTGCAAATTGGGCAGCAGAAAAAGTTTTGATCTCAACAGTGAACCCAACAAACTCTTCTTTGATAGTTTCCACAAATATAATGGCTCATTGGTGGGGAGTGTCCCTATCAGTTCTGTTGCTGATCCGATAGTGGGGAAAGGGTCTCACCCCAAGCTGGCGAACCGGTCCCTCCTCCCAGGGGGTAGCCAGAAAAGAGGAGGCCACAGGGTCATAAGAAGAAACATTAAGGGATCCATTCCCAGCTAAAAAGATGGCCAAGAAGAACAACCAGTTTTTTGGAGCTTAATATGTTTCATACACAAAGTGTCCACCCTGATATCACCAATTCTAATGAGGGACTCACTCTGTGGGTGCCACCCAGATACTGGAAGGGCTGTCAGGCATGGTGGCTGTGGCCAGGAGTTCCTACACTCCAAAATGACAAACAAACACTTGTAGTCATATATAAGGAGGTAGCAGCTCAGATACCCGAACTGTGATACCTACATTGTCAGGGAGCTCATCCAAAAGGGTACATAATGACCCCACCACATGGACTGGCTATCTGCTGGCTATATAGCATTAAAAGCCAGCCGGAGTGGCCGTGCGGTTCTAGGCACTACAGTCTGGAACCGGGCGACCGCTACGGTCGCAGTTTCGAATCCTGCCGCGGGCATGGGTGTGTGTGATGTCCTTAGGTTGGTTAGGTTTAATTAGTTCTAAGTTCTAGGTGACTGATGACCTCAGAAGTTAAGTCGCATAGTGCTCAGAGCCATTTGAACCATATAGCATTAAAAGGGCAACAGCATCAAAGAAAAGATGGAAGAAGTGGTAAGGCCACGCGCCAAGGACACTAAGTGTTCTTCCCCAGATGGCTCACACCATGGATGCAAAATTTAGAAGGGGAGGTCAACCCCAAAGGGGACCAAAAATGCCACAAGGAAAGGTGAAAAAAATACAAGAGTAACAAGAGGTAGCAGAAGCCAAGAGGCTAGCCAGGGTGATGTAAGCAATGTAATATATATTGGATTGGAAAACTGAATAAAAATTTGCTGCTTAAATAATTAAAAGGAAAATTTAGAAGGAATGATTTTAAAAAAATTGGAAGGTACACATATCCTGAGTGAACTTTTACTGGCACTAATATAAACAGACCTTCAACATTCAATACATTTATTCAAATTTAAATTTACGTTCTTCTTTTTCTTGTTACCGCCATTGTGCATAGAGTTTGGTATGACAATACTGGTTCCAGATCGCCCCTCTTCTGCTCACACAAATTATTCTTGTCTGATTCGATCCTCTTGATGCAGGATTCTCGGCACGTCACAGAGAGATGAACAGATGAGTATCGCCGCCGTGAATGTACGAATAAACTTTGCTATCTCAATAACTTGCTTAAATACTTTCTAATCCACAACTGGAATACACACTTCTGAACAATACCAATGCGGTGGAGCTTGTCACGCATCCACCCTGCTACCACTTATAGAGACAGACAAAGAAAGAAATAATAATAATGATATTAATGTATTACATTATATCATCAAGCACTACATGGACAGTTAAGTCTGATCTTGCTGTCACCTTGGCAGTACCTGCTGGGGTTGAGATAGGTGTGAGGATAATTACTGTCAGAATTGCAGTCAGTAACAGAGCCAGGCAGCCAGAACTTGCATTTCTACTACGATGGTGCTATGGCACACGTAACAACAGATAATGCATGTTAATTATTAAATGAAACAAGAAGTTTATTGTTATCAGTCACTGTTTAATTATCACCACAACGTATTTCAAAGGCTTATACCTCCACCATCAGGTGGATTTACATTTGTTAGTATGACTTTTGTGTGTGTCTTATGTTATGATTTTTTGGAGAAACTTGTGGCACTGTAAAGTGGAGAAACAAAACACTATTTCAGAACATGATTTTGGGTTTCTTTTGGCAAACATCTAAATGTATATTTAACGGTAAAAATAAAATAAGTACAACATGGTACCTCCAGTAGTCACAGGTTCCTTTCACTGTCATAACACGTCACATGTATACTGTCATACTTTGTGAACAAATATGGCGTCTGGAAACTATTAGGTGCAAGGATTGTATAGCAGAAGAGAAAACATTATAACAAAGTACAAAGAATATACATTGTAATAACATTATTAAAGAATAAATTTTAAAGGATTTTGGAGATGTTTGCTTTGAGGTGTTGAATACATGTGGTGGAATAAATATTTTGGGTGGTATATAAATCCAATTTTGACAAGTTGATATAGCTTAAACTTCATACTCGTTTATACAATCAGGTGACATGTTACAAACTTTAAGTACAACAATTATGTTGGCTACAGTGGTAAAAAAATTATACACAAATAATGATTTTGGTTGGGATTCACAGACAGATATGGAAGGCTGGAGGCAGAGGGAGAGGAAAAGAAAGAGAAATTGAGAGGGAGAGAGAGGGTGGAAGGAGTGATTGTATGAGAGCAAACTTTACAAAGCAGGGGGTCTTAAGATTATGTCTGTTACATGTAATAACTGCCTAAAGGTTGGGGTAACACAGTGTTTTTCAACCTGTGGGTTGTGACCCCCTGGGAGATCACAAAGCCTTACTCAGGGGTTTGCGGCTGTAGGAGAAAGCAGAAGAAACTTGTCCATTTTATGCACACTCAGAACAAAGTGCAAAGACAATAATCACGTCTGTACTTGCTGGCATACTCGGACAACTGATTGTAGTGAGTGAAAAAGCGCGACTATGCTCCTGCTGACTCCTTCTCATCCCCACACCTCTACTGCGGCAAAGAATATAATTATACCTCTGCTCACAGAGCACTGCGACCTCTTTTCACATTGCACTTGATTTCTCTATCAGTATAGTATCAATAGAAGAAAACTAAATACGTTGACTTTGAAAACTCTGACATACTTTTATTATGGTTCTGGGGGTCACCAGAATATTTTTACTTGGAAAGGGTTCGCATATTCAGAAAGGTTGAAAAACGTTGGGGTAATATATTGGTTAATACCTGAAAATATGCAGATAGATGTACAATCACAGTAAAGCCTAACCTAAAATGTTCGCATTTAAAGATAATCCATGGTTGTACATATCAATAAAAATACTGGCAGCAAGGAAGCGACCAGTGACTAGGTGTTACACAATGCACAGTTGGCTGGTGAACTTGGTAGCAGTTGGAATATTTGTAAAAGTCAGTGGTAAGGATGTCACTATTAGCAGAAGACGGGAATCGACACGCGGTGATCACTGAAGGTGATATTCAGCAATGTCAGAGTAAGTAGTCACCGTATGCTCGACTTGCGAGTTTTCAAAAGGTGGGTGCACACCAATCCATGTTCTAAGTCCCCAACAATTGATGGTGTAGAGTTGACTGAAAGTTCGGTTCCAGTACCCCCATCTCCAAACTCAGCATCCTGGTAACCCAACTGGCCAACCAGTCAGCACCTTCATTCCTTGGGATCCCAGCCCAACTTGGGATCCGAAGATGACCATCCAGCTTGATGGAAGTCAGAAAGGCGATCCTGGATAGTCACAACCAATGTGTCTTGAGGGTAGCACCAGCTGATAGCCTAAAGACCGATTTATTAAGAATTTCTCACAGGTGGGAGAACAAATGAAACTGAAGGCTCAAGTGATGGTCACCAATTCTGCAGTGAATACACTGCCACCGGTTGGCAGCAAGCATAGTTAACTGCACCTAACATGGGTGTGAAGGCAAAATCGTTTTGTTCATCAACCATAAAGCCATCAGAGTGTACCATTTCCGAACTGTTAGTGCATCAAGGACGGCCACAGGAACAAAGTCTTTCGGTCCAAATAATAGGCCAACACAGATCTGAGGGCAGAGTACAACCATGGGTGCATATGGAAGTGCCCCCTACAAGAGGCAACAGTGGGGGAAACTGGAGTTTAAGGCAGAGACACTGTATGTGAACTGCGATCATGACTTCATCTTGGTCTCTGTCATGGGAGATGGATCTCCCTAGCAGGAAAAAGCCCATGCTAGTTCAGATGCTCAGGGGAGCAGTGAAGGTATACAGCATAGTTGAGCAACAATTGTTGGCATCTGATATATAGTGAAGGGACCCAAGCCTCCATGAGTAGGCTGTTCTCAGAGCTGGTTCAAAATGCACCTGTCACAAGTCGGACCCCACAATGGTGTATCGGGTCCAGTATCCACAATCCTGAAGGCAGTTCTGAACCATATGCCATACTCCCAGTCAAGACAGGAAAGGATCAGAGCTTTGTAGTGCCACAAAAGTGTTGATCAGTCTGTACCCCAGCTGCTGTTACTTAGTCAACATAGAGTGTTAAGTGTGACCAGCCCATTCACTTAACACTTTGCAGACTAGCCACTTAGAACAATATTGGACCTAAGAAACAAGCCATTTATGCCATTCTTGAAAGCGTTACAGGCACATATGTAACTGATGTATCTTCAACAATAAGACATACTACAAAGTCGCCACACTTCAAGATTTATTTGCCATATTTCCTTTATTTCTGAGATAGAATAAAAATTTTAAAATAATTATGACAGAAGTATAATCATCCTCCCAGGAAAAGAAGTGCGAGGTGAGATGAGAAATTTTTTCCTCGTGAGTTTCCAAAATTTCTTGCTCACTCAACAAACGTGATGTATTTGTAGTGGAATTACAGCAAGCTGTTAAACCTAATGAGCACACACTTGAAATTATGTCAATGGGATCATGGTGGCTCAGCCATTCATGACAACAGCTATTAAGTTTACTAATGTTTCTTTTGAAATAACTCTGGAAATGCACAACAAGAGACAGCACCAGCCAAGGCAGGTTGCGAGATGTCCAAACATTGTTCCCATATGAAATGAGTCCAGTTTTTGAGAGACAGATGACTTGCACGTCAAGAAAATCAAGGCCCGACTTATAGTCGGGAGCATTCTTTTAAACACAAAGTTGTGGCCCAAGCTATGCTCAGGCTTGGTCTCCAAAGAGTTAATTGGCAAAGATTGGGGCATTTAAAACCAGTTGCAAAAACTGATAATACTTCACTATATCGAGCAGCTGGTCATCGAGGTAGAGATCTGGTTGTGCACTGGCAATGTGAAGGTGACAGAAATGTGTGTGTCATGTCTTGGCAGCTGAAAACTGGAAGCCACAGGTGACACCTTGGGACTGTGCATTACATATGGCACACTGCAGTCAATGTTCAGCAACATCCGGCGCAGAGAAGCAATAGAAAATGCTACAATTGTCAGCACACAGGGAGGATGACACTGTGAACCCATAGCTGCAGCCAGACCATTGACAGCCACTAGAAAAAGGGACACACTCAATACTGAGCCCAGTGGGACCCCATTCTCTTGTATATGTGAGGTACTGTGGGAAGCACCAACTTAAACTTGGTGTGACAAGGTTTTCAGCAAAAATCAGGAGCCAGCCTTGGAGTGCCCACTGATGTAGGGTAATGAGGATGTGATGACGTCATGTGGTGTCATAGGCATTTTGCAAGTCAAAGAAGACAGCAATATGGTGGTAACGAAGCAGAAACGCTGACCGGTAGCAGGCTTCAGGCACATTAAATTGTGAGCAGTAGTACGGCCTTGGCAAAAACCACCTAGGGACAGTGCCAAAAGACCCCAAGATTCGAGGTACAAACACAGCTGCCCAACTCGCCATACATTCGAGCAACTTGCAGAGAACATTAGTGAGACTAATTGGGGTGTTTACCCAGTTCCAGTGTGAGGACGATCACGTTTCCTTGCCATTGAGATGGAAACTCCTCCTCGTTCTAAATATGGTTGTAAATGGCAGGGACATGATTTTGACACTCCACGGATAGGTGTTTTGAGCATTGGCTATGGACGTGTTCTGGCCCTGGAGCTGTGTTAAGGCAAAGGGCTGGAGCACTAAGGAAATCCAACTCACTGAACAGCTAATATGGCTCTATATGATCTGTGGTGAAAGGTAAGTGAATTCACTAAAGCCACTGCTTGAAGACATGAAATGCAAGCTGCTAATACTCAGACACAGAGATTTGAGCATAAAACAGAGCAAAATCTTCAGCGACAGTATTCATGGAGACACCATATACACCAGTGGAGGACTGGCATCCATAGATGTGCTAAACCTTTGTCCAAACCTGCAAAAGAGGGGTATGCAGTCCAATGGTAGTAACATACATTCATAGCATTCTTATTTTTGTTGTTTTATTAGATAGTGGACCAGGTCATGGAGATGTTTAAAGGCAATGAGGTGTTCCATCAATGGCTGTCACTTATGGCATCAGAGAGCACGCTTGCAATCACTGCTTGCCATTATGATGAATTCCACCAAGGTACTGCCCAAGGGGGGAGGGGTGGGGGTAGATCCTGAGGAATAGAGGATCACTAAGTCTGCTGCGATGGTGGGGTGCTAAGGGCGATGGCAGAGGCAAAGACAACCCAGTCAGTGTAGTTAAGAGCTCATCTGGGAGGACACTCTGGTTAGTGATGCTGAAGGAGGGACAGGACGATCAGGAAGTGATCATTGTCACACAGATCATCAAGGACTCTCCGAAGGATGGAGGTGAGAAGACCAGGGCTAAAAATGGGAATATGATCCACATGCCACACTGAAGTGTTTGGGGCACCGGTATTCAAGAGACAAAGACTGAGCTCTGCGAACAAAGTTTCACTGCCATGCCCACTGCCAGTGGTCATAGTACCACTCCACAAAGGCTTGCTGGTATTGATGACACCCAAAATAAAGAGACAAATCAGTGCAGACAACATGTTCTGAGACACTTCACCATTGGGAGGGAGACACATATTACAGACTGTAAAATCCAGAGACATGCTCACACAAACAGTCACAGCCACGAAAGTCATATCGAGTTGCAAACGTTTGCTGTAGACAGAGTCCAGAACATATGTTCAAACTCCACCCAATGCTCTGCCATAATCAACTCAATTCTTAAAATAGCCCCAATAGCCAAGGAAGGCAGGAGGTTTTAAATGCTGAGAACCAAGTTTCCTGGAGGACAATGCAGAAAGCATGGGAAATGCTTAAGAGATGACGTAGCTCAGCCAAGTTGTGGAGAAAACTGATACAGTTCCACTGGAGGATCACACTATCAGTTGTCATTTAGGGGTGTGAAGGGCTGTTTGGCAATTTTCGTTGGTAAACGAATTAGGCAGATCGTGCTCTAGAGTCACCTGCTGCCATCATTTGTGAGGATACGGCTCAATACATCTACATCTACATCTACATTTATACTCCGTAAGCCACCCAACGGTGTGTGGCGGAGGGCACTTTACGTGCCTCTGTATTACCTCCCTTTCCTGTTCCAGTCACGTATGGTTTGTGGGAAGAACGACTGCCAGAAAGCCTCCGTGCGCACTTGAATCTATCTGGTTTTACATTCGTGATCTCCTTGGGATGTATAAGTAGGGGAAAACAATATATTCGATACCTCATCCAGAAACGCACCCTCTCAAAACTGGGACAGCAAGCTACACTGCAATGCAGAGTGCCTCTCTTGCAAAGTCTGCCACTTGAGTTTGCTAAACATCTCCGTAACGCTATCACGCTTACCATATAACCCTGTGACGAAACGCGCCGCTCTTCTTTGGATCTTCTCTATCTCCTCTGTCAACCCGCCCTGGTACAGATCCCACACTGATGAGCAATACTCAAGTATAGGTCGAACGAGTGTTTTGTAAGCCACCTCCTTTGTTGATGGACTACATTTTCTAAGGACTCTCCCAAAGAATCTCAACCTGACACCCGCCTTACCAACAGTTAATTTTATATGATCATTTCACTTCAAATCATTCCGTACGCATACTCCCAGATATTTTACAGAAGTAACTGCTACCAGTGTTTGTTCCGCTATCATATAATCACACAATAAAGGATCCTTCCGTCTATGTATTCGCAATACATTACATCTGTCTATGTTAAGGGGCAGTTGCCACTCCCTTCACCAAGTGCCTATCCGCTGCAGACCTTCCTGCACTTCACTGCAATTTTCTAATGCTGCAACTTCTCTGTATACTACAGCATCATCCACGAAAAGCCACATGGAACTTCCAACACTATCTACTAGGTCATTTATATATATTGTGAAAAGCAATGGACCCATAACACTCCCCTGTGGCACGCCAGAGGTTACTGTAACGTCTGTAGACGTCTCTCCATTGAGAACAACATGCTGTGTTCTGTTTGCTAAAAAGTCTTCAATCCAGCCACACAGCTGGTCTGATATTCCGTAGGCTCTTACTTTGTTTATCAGGCGACAGTGCGGAACTGTATCGAACGCCTTCCGGAAGTCAAGGAAAATGGCATCTACCTGGGAGCCTGTATCTAATATTTTCTGGGTCTCATGAACAAATAAAGTGAGTTGGGTCTCACACGATCGCTGATTCTGGAATCCATGTTGATTCCTACAGAGTAGACTCTGGGTTTCCAGAAATGACATGATACGTTAGCAAACAACATGTTCTAAAATTCTACAACAGATCGATGTCAGAGATATAGGTCTATAGTTTAGCGCATCTGCTCGTCAACCCTTCTTGAAAACTGGAACTACCTGTGCTCTTTTCCAATCATTTGGAACCTTCCGTTCCTCTAGAGACTTGCGGTACACGGCTGTTAGAAGAAGGGCAAGTTCTTTAACGTACTCTGTGTAGAATCGAATTGGTATCCCATCAGGTCCAGTGGACTTTCCTCTGTTGAGTGATTTCAGTTGCTTTTCTATTCCTTGGACACTTACTACTTCAATGTCAGCCATTTTCTCGTTAGTGCGAGGTTTTAGAGAAGGAACTGCAGTGCGGTCTTCCTCTGTGAAACAGCTTTGGAAAAAGGTGTTTAGTATTTCAGCTTTACGCGTGTCATCCTCTGTTTCAATGCCGTTATCATCCCAGAATGTCTGGATATGCTGTTTTGATCCACTTACTGATTTAACGTAAGACCAGAACTTCCTAGGATTTTCTGTTAAGTCGGTACATAGAATTTTACTTTTGAATTCACTGAACGCTTCATGCATAGCCCTCCTTATGCTAACTTTGGCATTGTTTAGCTTCTGTTTGTCTGAGAGATTTTGGCTGCATTTAAATTGGCAGTGAAGCTCTCTTTGCTTTCGCAGTAGTTTCCTAACTTTGTTGTTGAACCACAGTGGGTTTTTCCCATCCCTCACAGTTTTACTCAGCACATATCTGTCTAAAACGCATTTTATGATTGCCTTGAATGTTTTCCATAAACACTCAACATTGTCAGTGTAGGAACAGAAATTTTCGTTTTGATCTGTTAGGTAGTCTGAAATCTGCCTCTTATTACTCTTGCTAAACAGATAAACCTTCCTCCCTTTTATTAATATTCCTATTTACTTCCATATTTAGGGATGCTGCAATGGCCTTATGATCACTGATTCCCTGTTCTGTGCTTACAGAGTCAAAAAGTTCGGGTCTGTTTGTTATCAGTAGGTCCAAGATGTTATCTCCACGAATCGGTTCTCTGTTTAATTGCTCGAGGTAATTTTCGGATAGTGCACTCAGTATAATGTCACTCAATGCTCTGTCCCTACGACCCGTCCTAAACATCTGAGTGTCCCAGTCTATATCCGGTAAACTGAAATCTTCTCCTAAGACTATAACATGCCGAGGAAATTTATGTGAAATGTATTCCAGATTTTCTCTCAGTTGTTCTGCCACTAAAGCTGCTGAGTCGGGAGGTCGGTAAAAGGAGCCAATTATTAACCTGGCTCAGTTGTTGAGTATAACCTCCACCCATAATAATTCACAGGAACTATCCACTTCTATTTCACTACAGGATAAATTACTACTAACAGCTACAAACACGCCACCACCGGCTGCATGCAATCTATCCTTTCTAAACACCGTATGTGCCTTTGTAAAAATTTCAGTAGAATTTATCTCTCACTTCAGCCAGCTTTCCATACCTATAACAATTTCAGCTTCGGTGCTTTCTATCAGCACTTGAAGTTCCGGTACTTCACCAACGCAGCTTCGACAGTTTACAATACTGAAGCTGGTTGTGTGGGTACAGAGCTAGAAAATGCAAGGTGCAGTGGCTTGGGGATCATAGAGACCTCCTCTGTCTTGGTGGTGGTCATCCCTTCAATGTCTGTAATGGATTGTCTGCCCTAGTTTCAGGGACAGAGGAGGAACATGAAGCCCTAGACCAGCAACCTGCAGCTTCTTCAGGCACTGGCTGGTATCCAGCTGAATATCAGTGGAATTCTAGGAGGGAAGCATCACAAGGTATTCATTTCCTAGTGAGAGATGCTGGAGTAAGGTGTTGGTCCTCCAGCTGGGGGTTGGAGATTGATGTTCCAGGTGGATGGGAAGTCAGCATTCCAAAGTGGTTGTGGGTAAAACAATAGGAGGAGCCATCACCTTGACCTTTTCAGGTAATGAGTCCTCTTCAAAGAAAAATATGAAGGCGCCAGTATCAATCCTCTAGTCCTTTTGGCCCTGCTAGATATTATGGACAAAATGCACACTCCCTCACTCCAAATTGGCACATAACTCATCATCAGTCTGTAAAAGGAGCTCGTGGTGGATGATCATACCTAGCACCATATTGAGACTTTTATGGGGGACGATAGCTACAGGAATGTCACCCAGCTTGTTACAGGCAAGCAGCATCCATGAATGAGCAGGGGAAACCATTTTAATCAGAACTTAACCACTTTTCATTTTCAGAACCACTGCTACTTCCTTAAATTAGTTCTCAAGGTATTCAACAAAGAGAAGATTTTGTGGCCAAAAAAGAATCCCTGTTGGTTGTAGAACAAACTAAGTATTGTGGAGAGTATTTCTCCCCTCATCTCTTAGCCCTACATTCCTCCCAGGATTTAGCCAGAAAAGGAAACACATTGTGGAGTCATATCTCTCCACATAGTAGTAACCTTTCCTTCAGAAAAGACTGCTGTGACTGTGCAGCCACCAGCAAGAGAAAGTTTAAGCCACTTCATTTGTGAGTCGTCTGCCTTGGTGCCTCCCACTCCACACACAGGCTGTTCCTACAGGCACCACCCAGCCACAGCAAAGGCAATCTGGCCAGTTAGCTGTTGCCCAGAGACACCGTGCCCCAGCCTCGATGGGCACGTACTCATTAGCATACATTGGGAGTTTCTAGTTCAGGCACCAATAGTGTGATCCCTGCATGGTCAGGGATTACCACTGTACAGGTACTTGATGACCTGTGCCCCATCCCAAGCCATGTTGTGTTTGCGGTTTATTACTTTCGCCAGAAATGAAGTGTGCACACATAGATTGCCATGAAAGGTGGAATGTATACCATGTTGAGTGAACTTTGCTATGCAATCAGCACTTTTGTAAAATTTGGAAGAGGAATAGTAGGTCAAACCTGACAATGGGGACCATCAGTTACAACAATCCAAGATTTAAGGGAACTTCTTCAAATTATGGAAACTTCAAATACTGCTTTATTTTCAGCTATAGTCATACAGATTTTTGGGTACAAGTATCTGATTAATGGTTTATCATAATTACACACTGTATCAGCCCTCTGGCGAAGTTATTTATTGTTCAAAGTTGGTCCAACATGTAATGATAATTTTAGATACTTTTGTGTTATGCTAAAAAAAAGTCCTATAAATGTTATGACCAAGTACAAAATATAACCACTTTTATTTCTGTGTAATAAATTAAATGATTCAAGATCATTCAAAACTTATACCACTTACAGTTGATAAATTTACAAACTTTTATTATGTAAATCTTGTGGCACGGCATATTTCAGTAAAACAAGTCATTTATATTCATATTCACATAAATATTTTCTGTTTCTATTATGTTTCTAATAGTTTTCCATTCAGAAAAAGTATAATTTTTTTCAAATCTGTCTTCATTCTGAAAAGTGGAAATGATCTTGTAATGATTGATTGATTGATTTTTATTGCCCAAAAAACAAAACATTTACAGGGATGTAAAGCTTGTATAGGCAACGTCAATAAATGTACAAACAACAATGACAATAAATACACAAATAATTAATCTATGTTAGAAATTATGCTCACAGAAATCTTCCATTGTATAAAAACAATTTTGAATTAATAAAGTTCTTACAAATATCTTAAATTTTTTCAGCTCCAGACTCTTAACTGACTCTGGTAGTTTATTACATAGCTTTACAGATGTGTGTTTGAAACTGTTTAGAGTTTTGGTACATCATTACAGTGTCGTGTGTTATAACTATGTACATCAAAATTCAGATCAAAACTAGACAAGTTCTTTTTAATGTACAAGAGACAGTGAAATATGTATATACATGGCAAGGTCATAATACTAAGTTTAATAAATAATTCTCTACAGTGAGTTCTAGGTGGTACTTTACATATCAGTCTGACAGCTTTTTTCTGGGCTGTAAATAAGCATTTTGAGTAGCAATTATTTCCCCACAAGATTGTCCCATACGTCAAATGAGAGTGAATATAACTATAATAGACAGAAAGCAAAATTTTCTCGTCTACTGTTGCTTGTAATTTTCTGAGCATAAATATTCCTTTAGAAATTTTTGGTGTTAAGTAATTCACATGTGCCTGCCAGCCTAAATTATTTTGCAAAACAATGCCAAGAAACTTTACAGGAGCTGTCTCTAAGGTGATTCTATTGTTATAAGAAATGTTTAATTCCTGTGTTTTATTTATGTTCATCGACAGGCTGTTGGCATTGCACCAGTCAGAAAGTATATCTACCTTGAGTGAGAAAGAGTTACTTATGTTATTGTTCGTAGGCACTGTAACACTTAAACTGATATCATCTGCATACAAGTAACAGTTTGTAATATCATCTATTACATTGCTAGGTAGGTCATTCATATATAATATGAACATGAGAGGGCCCAAGATTGACCCTTGAGGAACACCATGGTTAACGGGTAAGAAACTAGAATATTGGTTATTGAAGTAAACAGTTTGAGATCTATTAGTTAAGTGTGACTGAATAATTTTAACCGCAGAGACTGAGAAACCTACAGTTTTTAATTTCAGCAGCAGAATGTTGTGGCACACAGTGTCAAACGCTTTTGATCAATCAAAAAACTTTGTACTTACAATAAATTTTTCTTCTTTTGCTTCAAGACAGTTACATATGTAGCTCATAACAGCATCACATGTTGATAGATTTTTCCTAAACCCGAACTGGCTATTTGAAAGTAATTGGTGAGAATCTAGAAAATTGATCATTTGAATATTCATTAGTTTCTCGATGACCTTGGATAAAAATGGTACAAGAGAAACTGGCCTATAATTGCTAGGCAAATTATTGTCACCTTTTTTGTGGACTGGGATTACTTTAGCTACTTTTAATTTTTCAGGGAAACATCTTTCATCAAAGCAGTAGTTTATGATGTGACAGAGAACCTCTGCTATATTATGACTACTAAGTTTCAATATTTTAGAGCTGATATTGTAAATATCCAGTGAAACACTTTTGCTAAGAGAATGAATGACAGGGTGTACATCTTCTACACAAATGTGTTCAAAATAAAACACATTTTCCATAGCATTTTGGTTTTTATAGGCAACATCCAAATAGTAGCTAGGTTCATGTTTACTATCAGGTATCTTAGTAACTACACTATCTACACTGTTTACAAAATAATTATTAAAACTATCAGCACTAATTTTGGACCTAGATACAAATTCTTTACTACCCAATGCTAGATTCTCATTAATGATTTTCCACATTTCTTTTGGTTTATTAATAGCTTGTGCAACCAATTTGCAATTATATTCTAATTTAGCTTTCTTAATACCCATTCTGTACTGATATTTGCATTCTTTATATCTTACTTTGGCATGCAGAAAAGATGAATTCTTTGCTACGTAGTAGAAATTGTTGCATTGACCTTTAAGTTTTCATAGTTCCTGTGTGTACCACTTATTTTTATTGATAGTCGATACCCTGCTCATTTTAACACATTTGTTCTTTAGTGGCAGGCCAAAGTTAACTGCCCACATGAATAATTGAAGAAAGTTGTTGAATTGGTTTTCTGCTCCAGTTTTACCATACACACACAACCAATTAATTTCTCTGAGACATTTTAGAAAAACAGATATATTACAGTCACTAATTGTATGTTGTGTCTTATAAATCACAGAAGGCTTGGTGACATTAAAAATCATTGCATCCATGTTTACATGAATAATAATTCCATGATGATCAGAAAGAAGAGTGCCAATCACATTTGTATCGTATTTTGAAGAATGAAAAGTTGTAACAATATTGTCTATACAAGTAGCCATGTTTACACTACCAGGTCTGGTGATTACATTCTTCAGCATGATATTCATCCCATAGCTTTTAACTAAGCTATTTATTTCCAAGTTGTCAGAAGTACTGGAGTTGAAATTAATATTAAAATCAGCCATTAGAATTACATTAACTTTCATTAAAAACAATGTGTTTAATAAGATGTCCAACATTTCAAAAAAATCTGTCTTATTTTCCAATACTGGGTTTCTGTAAATACAGATAAAGGCTGTTCCATAAGTCACAATGTAACAGGCCGATATTTCAAAAGTTTCCTCCACAGATAAATTTGTTACACTAGGTAGTGGTTCAAAAACAAGGTGGTTCTTAATTAAAATGGCAGAGCTGCCTCGTTTCTTATCTTTACAACAAAAGTAAGAGGCTACTTTAAAATCTGGAATGCCTGTCAAGTTAATGCCATCAGGGTTCATCCCATGTTCAGCTAAACCAAGGATTTCTATTTGCTTTTCCTTGCTCAGAACATGCAATGCATCTGTTTTATCTAATAAGCCCTGTATGTTAAGAAACATAATCTTAGCAGTATAGTTAGGTATAATGTTATTAGATTTGGAGATACTGCCTGCTGAACTATTTATTTGCTGCTTTTTAATATGGGTTAGGCCCTGGTCAACAGGAAGTGACCAAGCCTGGTCTGGACTAGGCTTGGTCAGTGACTCACATTTCCCTGGTTCTTTAAACCTGCTTTCATTTTACTATATTGGATTGATGTAGAACTACTCTCACTTAATTTAGTGTCAAAGTCTAATACTACTTTTTTGGAAAATTCAAGAATTCTTTCACTTACATATTTTTTACCAAGACTGTTCAGATGAAGTCCATGTAATATATGAAATCTCCTTCCTAATCTACTGATGTCCACAAATAATACATTTGTATATTTCTTACAAATATTAAACACAATTTCATTTGCTTTTCTTACTTCTAAATTGACGCAGGACCACATGGGTAGATCATGGCAGTGAGGCACTGAGAAAACTAGGACATTAGTGTTTCTTAAACAATGTAATGTTTCGTTAAGGGAAAGCTGAAGTCTTCTTGTTTCATTCCTAGCCACATTGTTTGTGCCAGCCAGGAACACTGCAACACATTCAGAATCCAGATCATCCACTTCAGCGTTTCTTGCTGCCACATCCTGGCAACAAGCATTTGGCTTAATTGTACTAGTGATGTCTTGTAGATACTTTTCTCTCATCACTCGAGCAATATTTCTTCCATGGCTGTCTGCATATATATATATATATATATATATATATATATATATATATATATATATATATATATATATATATTAATTTGACTTAGAAAATGTTATGGATGTTTCTAGAAGGAACAGTAATTTATATATACTATGAAACTGGTGACAAAGGGATCATTTCGTCACTTGCACTGCATTGGCTCAGTGGATCACTTCAGGACAGTCTCTGCTTTTAGGCTGCTAGAACAATGAAGTACTGTGCAATTAGTCTTTGTCTGAACAGTACGACATAGCAGATATGAAAATGTTTCTGTGCTATGTGAAAATGTTATTTGTGAAGAGAGAAGTAAAAATAAGAAGTTTTAATGCCAAGAATCTGGAATCTTCAGTTTTTTCAGAGAGCAACCTGGACAATACTTGATTTCATCAGCTACTCTTGCAAGTTGATGCCAACTGCACGTTAAGTAAGAATATAGTGACATTGCTTAGAACAACATCACAACTACTGCAAGACATGTGTGAAACATTAAATTGCAGTAAGACTTTAATATGAATTATCTAAGGGGGACTTCACATAGTGAAGGGTGAACAGCTGTATCAAGCGGTGTGCGGGTGTGTGCACCTTTCATCCACTCTTAGATAGTTATAAGTTGGGAGGGGGGGGGGGGTGTCAGGGACGGACTACACATGTGTACAAAATCATATGTGAAGATGGGATAAAAGAGCTGTGAAAGGAGAGACTTGCAGCATGGAAAGGGAAGTAATGCTGCAAGGGCTGGGCCTCGTGGTGGCCAAGTACATACTCAGACTCAGAAAAGAGAAGTGAGCCCACTGGGGGGAGGGGGGGAGGGGGGGAGGGGGGGGGCACAGAGAGCAAAAAGTATACATTTTATGAATAAAATTCTGTTGACTTCCTGTATTTTGGTTTTTAGGTTTTATTTCCAATACATATCGGAAATAGAACCTAAAAACCGAAGTACAGGCAGGGCAGATCATTTCTGATGTGTACTGGTATCGGAAGTAAAATCTAAAAACCAAAATATAGACAACACTCAATGAACTTCTGTTCTTAAAATATACTTGCATCATTGTTAAAAATGTGAAGAAAACTGAGCTTATATCCAAGCCTTCTGCTGTGAAGAGCAAAGTAGGACTTTTTAAAACAATTCTTACACTTGCTAAATGCTTCATTTCTTGTGTATCTGTTGTTGTATTTATCAGATTATGTGTGCCACCACCATTTGTTGCCTTTGTTCTTCCAATCTGAAGTGAATTTCTTAAACTTTCTTTTATGTTACATACATAAGTTTACATGAATATCTTTCACTTTATTTATTATGCTTTCCCATGATGCATCTCCTCAGATAACTATAAATCACATTGCATGTGTCAGGAATAATTTTAGACAATAACCGTGGGAACACAACTGCACTGAATGTAGGTTCTCTTACATTCTTCCAATGGCTAGAAACCATAATGTAGCTAACAGCCCCTCTTCGCAGCTTACAGCCTCTCACATGACTGTATTTTTTTTCCGTTAAGAGTGGTTTGATGATGTACAGCAGCTCTGAAATGCACCTTTCATCCACTCTTAGATAATTATGGAAATCATCAACTCCCAACTCTTAAGTTACACAGCATTGGTGAATCTCTTTCTTTGCATTAGTCAGCTCTTTGTGCACAGTTAATTTTTTGGCCTTGTTATCTCTAAAATAGCCACAGGAAAATGAAGTTTTTTTCTGCTTGTAAAACAAAGCATAATCTAGAAGAACATGACTTCAGTGATGTAAGACAAACAAAATACAACAAGGCACAAGGGCAGCAATGTAACTTGGTTGGGACGTGTGTAGTCTACCACTACCACATAATTGGTTAGTCAGCTCACAACTTGATGTGTGAACAGGGCTAACTAAATAGAGGTGCAGATAACACTCTCTCTCTCTCTCTCTCTCTCTCTCTCTCTCTCTCTCTCTGTGTGTGTGTGTGTGTGTGTGTGTGTGTGTGTGTGTGTGTGTGTGTCCGTGTGCTTATTAATATCCAATAGTCTACATTCAATGTTCCTGTCTTTGTTATAATGGTATAATTTATATTTGTATGGAGCATATCACAGTTTTTTCCATGTGTATTTAGTGTATTCTCTATTTTCACAACCAGTTTATAATTAAAGATCTTTCATTAGTTTCAGTTACTTGCCAGTACACAGTAGACTGATCAAGCAGGCCTTGTAAGGAAAGGACTTTTGTGAGCAAGAAGTGATGAGAATGAGGCAGCATGAAACTTTATGTGTATGGGTAGAGAGTGAATGGCACTGTAATATAACTCTAGTGTAACTATGTTTCTAACATGTTTATACATTCTGCATAATTTGAAATGTTTAATATTTTGTAAAATTATCCTGAGACCAATAAATAATACTACTACAAGAATTGTTATTATGATTTCATGCCTACAGATTGTTCTGATCATAATGCAGCAATTAGAGGGTATTCTATATTAAAAATTAATACAGATGTAGACCAGCATCTCAGACATACATAGTTGCCTGAAATTTATATGCCACTGTTTCGTGTTTGATGAGCTGAATAAGATAGGATGTGCAAGCTACTTAGATGCACTCTATCCATTGAAAGCATAATTATGGTGCAAAGACAGATTCATAACATGATTTGTTTTATGGAAGCTATTCAGTCACAGATAATATTCTTATTCCAGAAAAGGGCAGTAAGAATGATTTGTGGTGTTACTTTGCGAATTTTCTGCAAAATGTGGCTCAAGCATTTCAAAATTCAACCTATGTCATCCTTGTACACACACACTATCATGTCATTTGTGGTTAATAAAATGATTAGCTGAAACAGAGCAGCCACAGTTACTAAATGAACGCAAAACAAATTTGCACTTCAATATAAGTTCTTTAACCATTGTGCAGAAAGTCTTGCATTGTTCTGCAGGTTTCATTTTCAATGGATTTCCAGCAGAATTAAGAAGCTGGTGTAATAATCATCAGATTTTCAAATTTATGTTCGAAGACTTCAGTGTGGTACACTTCATTTTGTACAGGTGTTTCTTTCAGTAGTTTAGAGCTTCGTGCCATAACATTATTAGCGGTATATACAGCTGTACATATTTTCCATTTTCATAACCTTCTTTAGGTTTTTAAATATTTAAGAGCTTTGAGTGAATTATGTAATATTGTTTCATGACCACATAGCTTTGGCTCACAAAGCCCCAAGGAACCTGATGAATAAACTAGCACCAGATTCCAACAAGACAAAAACAGCACAGATAGCCTCTGGACTGAGAACATTTGTTAAACCTTTAGTGACGGACAACATAATTCTACCAAGCAGGCAAAAGACGTCTGTAAGCTATCCTACACAGCCTAAGGTATGAATGATGGTGGGAACTTCAGATGATTAAAACAAGGGTGCATCAACATCCTCAAAAAGTATCTTAGGCTATACACACACGAAGCGAATATTCTGCAGAAGCTGCTGCTAACACACAGAGGTGGCAGAGAATTCATCATATTGGACTTGCATTTGGGAGGACAACAGTTCAAATCCTTACTCTTCTATCACAGATTTAGGTTTTCTGTGATTTTCCTTAATCACATAAGGCAATTGCCAAGATGATTTCTCTAGAAGGGTTCCCATCCTTTCTTCATCCAAGCACGTGATCCGTCTCTAATGACTACATTGTCAATGGGACAATAAACCCCAATCTTCCTTTTCCTTTTTCCTGTGCCGATAAGAAATCCAAAGCAATACAACTCTGTGTGTATTATGCTAATGGCTTTGCTTGCATAGCTGTCTATTAGCCTATCTGAATAGTGAAATACAAGGGAGTTACGGTGTTACGAGACAGATACCGTTAACCTGGGCAGTTGTACGAAAGATTCCCATCTCCAGTACATTTATATTCTCTTTCCTTTTTCCTCTTAATAGTGTACAGCTATATAACTGCCACTGTTACAAAACTTTCACATGAATCAAAGTCCTGCTCATTATGAAGACAATAAAAGTCTTGATAAATGGTCACAAGTTAGATAACAGCTTTCAACATTATTCACATAATTACTTGCCATAGTGCCTATATGGGTTAGTGTGTGGGGGACAGCATCTCATCCCAAAATCTTGGTTATGGTGACAAATTTACCTGTAATGCAGTCCAAGATCTGTTATGTTGGAAGGTGGTACAACGTGGTTGTGAGTTGATGCAACCAATGAATGTGAATACATCATAACAGTTGTAACAGATCAATTTGTAATGTAGCCCAATGTGTACATCTATTACATACTCAATGCAATTTTAAGTGTAGGTAAAAAAATTGAGAAGTATGAAACTTCCTTTCAGATTAAAGCAGTTTTAACCTGCCTTGAAGTGCAAGGTAAATTCAGTAAATCTGTATCACATATGAGTATTCCGCAAAGGGAGATCAACAGTGACAGCCACACTGGACTTATTAAAAATGATTCGACAGAGTTTTGAAGAGAGAGAGTGTGTGGCACTGACACTCTGTGACCTCAGCAAAGCCTCTGACTGCATCTCACACACAACACTAATAGCCAAGTTAAGATGCTATGGTGTGGGACATGTTGTTCTGTCAACACTCCAATCTTATTTGGATAACCGAAAGCAGGTAGTATCAGTGCACGGAGCAACTTCTCTTGAACAAAAACTGGAACATGGAGTGCCCCAAGGATCAGTCTTAGGACCTCTCCTATTCCTCACATATGTCAATGATACGAGCTGTTATAGTCAAATGTTGCAGTTTGCAGGTGACACTACCCTTATTGCCAAAGGACATACAGCTGCAGAAGCTCTTGGTGCATCAAATTTGATGCTTGAAGAAATAAAAGAATGGTTCATCATAAATAAAATGAAGATCAATGAAGAAAAAACCCAACATTTGATATGCAGTCTAACCAACATTGAAGAGCAAGAAAACATGGAGACTGTCAGACTACTGGGCTTCAAGATTGACAGCAAACTCTCCATGAATGGTCACACTGCATATGTATGCACCAAACTTTCTCATGTGATATACCTCCTGAGGAAGCTGAAGAGGATAATATCTGACCAGTTTCTATGCACTCTTCCACAGCCACATTAGCTATGGACTGTTGTTGTGGGGACACTCCTCAGGCTGCAAAGATGTGTTGCTATTACAAAAAAAGCCATCAGGATCATATCCTCTAGCAAAAGACTGGACCACTGTAAGCCTATTTTCACCAGGCTAGGCATAAAGACTGTTTTTAACCAGTATGTGTTTTTCTGCCTCATTTATATAAAAGAAAATCAAAGGAATTTTAGTGTAAGACAAGAAATACATAATCATGACACTCACTGTAAGAGGAACATTGAAGTGCCAAGGTGTCGCCTCTCAAGCACACAAGACAGCTTTCCAACTGTCGCCCTAAAAATGTACAATCAACTGCCTCCAGAAGTGAAATCCCTGCCACCTGAATTATTTCGGAAAAAAATTGCTCGCGACTTGAAACAACATCCACTATATTCCTTGGAAGAGTTTTTCAACAGTGGTTCCAGTGAATGGAGAAAATAATAAATATTGTTATGTTTTATATATAATTTTGCCTAAATTTAATCTTCTTTTTATGTTCTCAGTTAACTGCACATTTAATTTTGTGTTTTACTTCAAGTACATATTTAGCAAAAACAAAACTTTATGTGTGTGGTCTACATGGTTTTGTAAACATTTTGCTTTATGGTATTTTCATTTGCTGCTATAAAGTTTTACTTTCCTGTTTCGTTATATTTCATTTTCTCTATGTTCTATGTGTTTTTGTGCACTGCATAAATATTTTCTTTTATTTGTAATATAAATTTGGTATATGGTGTTGTATAAATGTTTGTTGATAAACATTATATTTGTGACGCAGTCTGTCCAGCCATGCATGGCTGGTCAACGACGAAGATATAGTAATAAAGTATCAGTACATGACAATACAGTATTTTGGTGCATATTGTGTACATCAACTACGAGAAGTGCATGGAGATGGGACCGGGGTGGGAGGGGGGGGGGGGGGGGCAATGTGTGGTTCACATCTCAAATCTTAATTGTGGACAAGAAAAACTGCTGTCAGCCTTATGTGAATAATATTTCTGGGATTCAAGTTTACTTAAATGCTTATTTACACAAAAGTGTGTTCCACATAGCCAATGGGGGATAGACTAGGAGTGGTAGTGACAGTATTTACTTTTGCAGCATTTTATTAGAGCTGTCATGTGATGCGGCACACAGTTATGTCGTCGGTGATCTTGGCGCGTTCTGTAAAAAAAACAATCGCACGTACGTGATTCTTGTACACGATATTGCCTATGAGTTGGCGACGAGTACAGCATGGGACCCATGGTGTCGGCGTATTGTTTTCCATAGGAGCCGCAGAAGTGCTGCTAGTGATTTTAACAAATTGAGATATAATTCAAATAAGCGCCACACACTTAAACGAAGCGCCACTTGCCACCATGCAATAACTTTTTTTTACGTTGTTTTGTATTGATTGGTTGTCTAGGTTAGTGCCATCTTGCGTTCGGGAATCTAATATTACGTTCGTATTACAGTTTTTCCAGCAGTAGCTCATCGCTTGCAGAAATTCATGCTTTCAGCTGACTGCATCAGAGAACTAGTTCACAAGACACTAACAGATCAATCGCGATATCGCTTCAGCAGGGTAAATATGCGATTCGACCATAAAACAATTACGGAATCTCCACCAAGCCTTTCCTAACCACAAACAATAAAGGGCACAACTTTTGATTCCATTTCGTCATACACAAATTTTACTTATCCTAGTGTCATTCAGCTGCCTCGTGATGCATCAGGCAACGCTAATTTTAATTCATTTTCATCGATAACTGGACCGCATATGGCCGAGATGAGATTCATTGTGGTTGAATGCCAGTGGCTGGCAATTGGTATTCGCCACTTAGTTTTATTTTCGCTAGTACTAGTACATAGGCAAATGTCGGGTGTCCAGTATTGGCCCTTAAATATACCCAGCTTCGTTTAACCTATCGTAAATGAAAAATTCGGGTTTTAACACTAAAACTCGCTGTAACAGAACTGACAACTGCGCACGTCATTTCTGCTAACGCTTCATAGTTAAGACGTTTCCATGTTGCTTGCCAGACAAGAAAAAAATATTCCTATTCAAGGTGGTGTTAGTTTGCGCGATGATACATCGATCCTTAAACTGGTTGGCTGATTTGGAGGAGGGGACCAAACAGCGAGTTCATCGGTCACTTAACTGGTTGAAACAACAATGACACTGTATAAATCTTCAATCTGCTTCTCGATACGTTGGTGATATCAGTTTTAGCAGAAAGATGTTGCCATGGATACAACCAAGTACTGAAAGAGTTACAGTACGGTGTCTTCGAAAAAGTTCTTCTGTTTCCATTCCTCCAAACCCAAGAGCCAGTTCACTCCATCCCACCTCTGTGGCGGCGTTCTATAATTCTCTTAATCCTTTGATTTTGATTTTATAATTACTAAATTTGATCCGTCTCCAATAACTTTGACCCTTAACCTATTTTCAACAAGTTGGTGGCTCGATTTCCAACGAAGTGTCTTGAATCAATCTCTTCTGGAGAATCCCTCAAATTCCGAAATAGTGAGTTAAGAGCACTATATAAAAAGCAATAATTGTTACTACAGCGCAACCAATTTCGCGTTTAAACTGTGGAATTCATGCCAGTTCCTCGCCGTTGTCAAATAAAACACAGAAAAGCCGACAATATACAGTTTTAAAAATAGCGAGGCCACACGCAGTACAGTAGGAGCTGATTTTCAGCAGCTGTCAAATATTTCCTGAAGCTAGCTTAGGACGGAATAAAAGGTGTGTCCCGTACCTTGGCTTCCAAATTATCTCAAACGGCTCCCAACACGACGAAGGGTATCGAAATATGGTTTCAAAACAGGGTCAAATTAAATATACTAGTGCCTTTATCTTCAACTAATTCCAAAAAATGCATTTCCAAACTCCCGCGGATTCTAACCTTGTACACAACCTCCCACCACCAAAGATGTTTATCATTTCATGCAGAACAATAAAACAACTCGGACATCGGGCGCGCGAGAGATACCCTAATCTGTAACAGTATATTTACTATTATAGGACAGGAAAGTCTTTTAAACCTGGACAAAATACGAAAATTTAATTGACTATAGCGTCTACACTTTTTATTAGTTTGACTGACAAAGAGAGTAGCATTCCTTGTATGTTGGCTGACCTGGGACTGTAGTTTATGCGCTATCTAGACCTTTCACCGCGGAGCTGTACGTAAACAGTAGGAAAATTTTGACAAAAGAACCAAAATATTTCTTTCGATCGTCTAGTGCTGTGTAAATACATAAAGCCCATCCCATAATGGTATGATTTTAGGAAATATAATCGTAAGAAACAGTATACATTAGTTTATATTTTGTAGGTTAGTGTAAATTACTGAATCATGTGCTATTATTAAAGGGTGAAGATTGCGGACGGAAAAATATTGACAACTGCCATTGATAGTTCGGTGTAGCTTTTTGCTGCACCCTTACTTATTTGTTTTTACAAACTTTTTTGTGTAAAAGATAAAATTTTTCGCCGTGTTTCTGCAGTAGAAAATATTTCTATTTCAGGATGTATTTTTAATGATCAGGAGAAAAAAGCTCACAATTTTTACAGATGCAAAGGATACAACGTCAGTTCACGAACTTAAGAAAATAATTGAAGGTAAGTTACAGATCTAATCATCTTATACATGTTACTTGTCTCGTTTACTTTAAAGTTGGATTAGACGCTCCCTGATAACAAGCCACTCAAACCTTGTTGGCTGAATTGTGTTATACCTCTATTTATAAAAGGCAAAAGGAAAAAACTACCGTATATCGTGCAGGAATCATAAAATCAAGGAGAAAGAACTAAAGATCAGTATTGAAGATCTTCCTTTTCTATAGGAAAAGACTACAAAATTTTTACGGGGATGTGTGTTTTAAATCTTTCCGTTGGAGATGTTGATTTTCATATTTGCATGTAATTTAATAACTGTGATGTTCAATATGGAATGTGTAGCAGGGTAACAACTACATTACTCACTCTGTAATTTTTTTGACAATATTTTAAAAAGGAGTTTTTTTCCTACACTGAACACACATTCCAGAGTAATGATAAAATCTGTCTATTGTATTTGCAATAGTTTATTTTATTAGCTATTGTACATTTTAAAGCAGAGCTTTATCTTGTAGTCGTAACTGACTATCGAAAGATCTGTATTTGTGAGTCAACATGATACAAATATATATGTGGTACTGATGGTATAGCCAACCATTTGATAATGTCATATCTAACAAACAAACAAAAAAATGCAGAAAGTTGTACTTAATAATTCTGCAAATATAGTCTGGAAACATAATTCTGACTTGGCAGAAATCACGTATGGGGTTTCCTGAAGTCTCAATCTTAGGCTCACTATTGTTGCTCTTATATGTAACTGATCTTCCGTCTAATATAGAACTAACAGAATTAGTTTTTTTTGTGGAATATGACACTAGTATTGTGACCAATCTAAGCGTATATACAGAAACAGAAGAAATGGAAAACTAGATCATAAAATTACCATTGGCTGGTTTTCCACAAATGGTCTCACCCTCAATTTTAAAAAGTCACAATATATTCAGTTCTGCACATCTAGGGGCACTACATAAATGATAAGTGTAAGTTTTGATGAGGAAATTATGAGTAGGGTGGAGACTTCAAAATTCTTAAGTTTCCGTATTGACGAGAATCCGAACTGGAAACAGCACATTTTGGAATGCCCAAAATAACTTAGTTCTCGCAAAACGTAAGTTGACGTATATTGTATATTTTTATTCAGTAATGTCATATGGAATAATATTCTGGGGTAACTCATCATTAAGAATGAATGTCTTCATTGTTCAACAACATGTTGTAAGAATAATATGTGGTGCTCGCACACATTCATCTTGTAGACATCTGTTTAAGGAGGGGGGCTTTCTGACTACTGCTTCATAGCATATTTATTTCCTCATGAAGTTTGTTGTAAACAATCCACTGCAGTTTAGAAAGAACAATGATGTACATAATTACAATACCAGAAGAAAAAATGACTTCATTACTCCGCATTAAGGTTGTCTTTAGCACAAAAGGGATGCACAATCCTACAGCAGTTGATAACTTGCCCAATGATATAAAATGTCTGACAGACTGCAAAATAAAGTTTGAAAACAAACTGAAATGTTTCTCATTGACAACTCTTTTTGTTTCGTAGATGAATTTCAATTATTATAATATGCAGAAGGTGGTTAACAGGAATTACTAACTCACATCTGTATATTTTCGTGTAGCCATATTTATAAATTAATTTGCAATGTGAATGTAAAATGACTCATTTCATATCATTACAATTTACTTTGCAAAACGATGTGTGGAACATGAAACTAATTAAATGCTGATTCTTTCTTGCATGTAATGTTTCGTGGTCACATTATTTACACTGAAGGTGATGCGATTTGCAAAGTTATTGTGAAGACAGTAGAGAGATTTTATCATTATTTCTTTTTATTCATACCAGTGTCACAAATGGCCCGGAAAAGCCAGTATGTCAGGCATAAAATATATTTGCTGCTTTTTGTACCAGTAGTTTCATGTGTGTATCTTTCAGCAAGTAACAAGGATTATGTCATTTAATACACACATCAACACAAAATCTACTTTCAGAGTTATATCTTGGGATGACAAGAATGTTTATAACTTTAAACAGACACCTCCTATTAAGAAATTTTAGTTGATTCTAATGAGCACAGGAAAGTTATACACCAGTGAACTATCAGCCCCATGATTGTAATTACCATACTTTGAATACTTGTGTGAGCATTGAAATTAGAGTTCCCTTGGTTTATTAGAAAATTCATCGTAAGAGTGCTCTGTTTCTGAGTGCAATCACCAACATAAATTTCTTTCTGTTGAGCAAATGTATTTCATTTTATTTGTCTCCTAACACATATTTTAGTGTGTCATCTGTTTGTATTCTACAGGAGACATGTCAATTTTTTGATTATGATATACGTAGTTATGTAATTTTCTGATACTAATTTTACCAGCATAGTTTATGTTGAATGCAATAATGTTATTATATTGTTTTCCTCGTGATGTACCAGTACTTAGTGTCTAAAATTTCCAGGCATTATTTTATACACACAATATTATACATAACATTATAATATTAAATAGTCACATAGTTCAAATGATAATGTGATCATTCTTAAATTCCTCAGTCGAGTTGTAGCATTTTTCCTCTAGGAGATACGTAATTTCCAATTCAGTGAACCTCCCCCAGTGCTCGCAAGGGAACCTTCCCATCGCACCCCTTCAGATTTAGTTATAAGCTGGCACAGTGGATAGGCCTTGAAAAACTGAACACAGATCAATCGAGAAAACAGGAAGAAGTTGTGTGGAACTATGAAAAAACTAAGCAAAATATACAAACTGAGTAGTCCACATGCAAGATAGGCAACATTAAGGATATGGTGAGCTCAGGAGCGCCGTGGTCCCGTGGTTAGCGTGAGCAGCTGCGGAGTGAGAGGTCCTTGGTTCAAGTCTTCCCTCGAGTGAAATAATTTCATTCTTTATTTTCGCAAAATTATGGTCTGTCCGTTCGTTCATTGACGTCTCTGTTCACTGAAATAAGTTTAGTGTCTGTGTTTTGCGACCACACCGCAAAACCGTGCGATGAGTAGACGAAAGGACGTGGCTCTCCATTGGGAACCGAAATCATTTGATTGCAAGGTCATAGGTCAACAGATTCCTCCACAGGAAAACACGTCTGATATATTCTATACGAGACATGTGCGTCACATGACAGGAAAATGTTGTCGACCCACCTACCTTGTACACTTGGCGAATGGGTAAAAAGATTCTTCTACCTTGCCCGATTTAGGTTTTCTTGTGGATGTGATAATCACTCCCAAAAAAGTGATGAAAACATAAGAGTTTGTCACATAAACTGCAACAAATGAATGCAACAGTTTCACAGTCGCACAGTTTTCCTTGTGCTCTGTCAAAACATATGTTTTTAACGTTTTCAATTTTTTCCGCGTGTAGACCGTCAAATCCCGCATATGTCCAAACATATCTGAACATGTCCTGGAATTTTGGAGAGCGAAGTTAATTTTGTGTAAGTGCCTGAACTTTGATAATTGTCTGAAAATAAAAAATTAAAATTTTCGCTGCTGGGAAGACTTGAACCAAGGACCTCTCATACCGCAGCTGCTCACGCTAACCATGGGACCACGGCATTCCTGTGCCAATATTCACATTTATATTGCATATGTTCCACATGGACTACTCAGTTTGTATATTTTGCTTATTTTTTTCATAGTTCCACACAATTTCTTCCTGTTTTCTCGATTAATCTGTGTACAGTTTTTCAAGGCCTATCCACTGTGCCACCTTATAACTAAATCTGAGGGGGATGCGATGGGGAGGTTCCCTTGTCAGTATGTCTCTACCCTTGAGTTTATTGTAGTTTTTTATTCCCATGTGTTTGTCTCTTTGTTGATGAGTTTTAAGTGATTTGTTGGAAGCATGAAATTTTCTTTGTGTCTAGTGCTGTAAATATGTTTTCTTCAGTTAGCTCTGGATTACTGCGTAAGAAGATGATAATCACAAATATGTACAATGCAGCAATAGGTAATACTTTTAGATTCTTGAATAGCGAACGACAGGTTGTTCTTGGAATGGCAGCACTCATTTTTCTAACAAATCTTTTTCTGAAATAGCAGGATTCATGGCATGGCTTGGATTCAAATTAACAATGATATAACACTTTCCTGCTGTTTGTCTGTTGAGCCGGCCGGTGTGGCCGTGCGGTGCTAGGCGCTTCAGTCTGGAACCGCATGACCGCTGCGGTTGCAGGTTCGAATCCTGCCTCGGGCATGGATGTGTGTTATATCTTTAGGTTAGTTAGGTTTAAGTAGTTCTAAGCTCTAGGGGACTGATGACCACAGATGTTAAGTCCCATAGTGCTCAGAGTCATTTTTGCTGTTTGTCTGTTGCACCAGATAGCACATCCATTGCAAAAGCCAGGCTGTCTAATTTAGTAACCAAATAATCTATATCTGGTTCCTTGCTTAGATTTTTGTCCAAGTTTAGTCCCAAGAATTTGATGGACTGTACTTCGTCCATAAATTTTATGTGGGTTGTTCATGTCACTGATTTTTGTTTGTTTGGTTTTAAATTGAGTAAACGATGTCTTTGAAATACTAAGTTTAAGACCATTTTATTGAAACCAAGTATCTAGGTTGTTTAGTGTGTTTATTACACCATTTAAAATTTCTCCCACCTCTTTTCCCCCCCCCCCCCCCCTCCAATAAGTACATAAGAGTCATCAGTAAACATGCTGATCAGGCAGCAATATTAAGAGGTGAATTTTTTCTTTAAAGAGAAACAATATTGGCTGTTAGATTAAGTCTTGAGGGACTCCTTGTGAAATTGTATCTCATTGAGATATATAATTTATGGTATTAGATTTTATGATTACCCTTTACTTCCTGTTTGTCAGATAAGACCTGAGCTACTGCAGAGTATTTTGTCTGATCCTGTACCTGTCTTAGTTCATGAAGCAGCGTGTAGTGAGTCACTGAATCAAATGCCTTTGTAAGAGCGCAGAAGATACCTAGCACTTTATTGCTTTTGTCTAATAATGAGCTTGGGGGGGGGGGGGGGGAGGGAGACTAAAAAGAGAGAGAGAGAGAGGTGGGGTCCCTCCGCATCCACATCAGCATGATGGCCAACACAAAAAGTCTACTGCCATTTCTGTATAAGTGTTAGTGTTCATTAAGTGAGGTCTCACAGGATGTGAGTACTGCAATGTTTGCGTATGTCTCGTTAAGGTTAACCATTAGTACGCACTCATTTGGGGATAGATTGGGTAAAAAATTGAATGAACTGTAGCGATTTGAATTTTGGAGGGAAAAAAGTGCCAAAGCAATAGACAAGGGAAAAAAGCCTCTGCGATAGGAGGGTCGGATAGTGAGAGCAGGAGCAGATTTCCTGCTGCCTGTGACACATCATGCAGGGGTAGGTTTTGTTAGTAGTGGGTATCATGCATCAATACTGTGTCAGAGCCATAGATTGTGCCTCGAGACATCAGCTGAACCATGTCGTTAGTGTCTTGGCACAGCATCATCAGGCTGAAGTTGAAAGGTAGCAGCCTGCTGTTTGGTTCGTGTCTCTTGTTTAATGCATGGTGCAGTTTTTCTGCAGCTGCTCCTTGAGTAGCTCTGCTTGCTCCGCAAACTCCCCAGCTGATTTGTCGGAGAGCTGCAGGTCATTCTCTCGTGCTTCGGTGATGCGTGCTGCCTTCTTGTCTTCCGCATTCACGTTGGTCAAGCCTGTGGCTTTCAGCATCACTGCCATTGCTGTTGGGCAATGAATGTCTTCCTGGCGCCTTTCCCCTGTGGCGCTGCTGAGGTGGTCCCAGGGGCAGGCACCCTTACACCCTTCTGTGTGGTGCAGGAACACTTGTCGGAGTTTGCACCCCTTCTGCTGGTTGTAGGCTTTGGACAAGGACTGCATGCAGTTGCCTCAAGGCCCCCTCGTCTCTGCTGCCAGGGTGGCTGCAAGGTGGCCGCAAGGTGGCCTCCCTCTGCCACTGTGATTGCTTTGAGGGCAACTGTGGCTTCCTCCATGGCGGTTTGGAAGTTGACCAGTCTGTTTTTCTCAAGGGCATAAGCTACATTCTGTGTGTCCGCATCTGGGTGGTCGTCCCCACAGCTGGTAGGGGCACCTGCTCGTGCACTGTCTCTCAGGTGACCTGGGCTGGTCAGTGCCTGTTGTCGCTGTCATCTTCTTTTCCATTGCGTTGATATGGCCACGACCGCCTCGATCTTGAAAAGCAGGGCAGCCCTGCTAGCAGGTGACATGCGGTCCGCCTCACTGTGCGCAAGTCAATAGCACTTCCCTGCCATGGTAGCAGGCACGGCTGTCGTGCTCGCCAGAGCACTTGATGCACCTTGCTGTGTTGCAGCAATACTTGGCGTCATGGCCCTTGTCCTGGCACTTGCAGCATTTGGGCTGCATTACCAAAACCGGCTCGCAAGAGCCCTTCTCGTCACAGCACCAAGGCAGCTCCCTTAGGTGTGATGCTGCTGGCGCGTCAACCTCATAGGTGCTGACAGTGCTCTGGATCACACTATAGTTGGCCATGTTCACTGCCAGAATGCAGATCAGCACGTCTGAATCAACAGGCTCATACCGAGGTTTGTTGTTGTCGACGTGGAACGGTATGAACTCCTGTTGCTGCAGCTTGGTCACCATTCTCTTAGTTTTTTCTTGTGCAGTAGATTTGTTGTTATGATGCAATGTGACAAGCAAAGAACTGTGAAGGTTATCTTGTGTAGTTCAAATTTACATCTGTTCATATGTAAGTATTGCTTCATTTACTAACATGACAAGCCATTTTAGGGGAGCTCGTGGCCAATTCAGATCCATTTATTTTGATCCAGGAATGCTAGTGCTTGATAGGTTTGCATACAATACTTTGTTTTGTATGTATACCAAAAAATTGCTATTGTAGCATGCCAGCAGTTTTTGATCTGATTGCTGTTGTATATGAATAAGATAATTATATAACTTCAATGGTAGACATAAAATAGTGTCAGTAGAACACTAACAGGCATGTCTCTGACTGTCGGATGGCCGTCCGCTGTTGGCCGAGTGGTTCTAGCCGCTTCAGTCTGGAACCGCGCGACCGCTTCAGCCGCAGGTTCGAATCCTGCCTTGGGCGTGGATGTGTGTGATGTCCTTAGGTTATTTGGGTTTAAGTAGTTCTAAGTTCTAGGGGACTGATAACCTGAGATGTTAAGTCCCATAGTTGCTCAGAGCCATTTGAACTGTCGGATGTGATGGTTGGTTGAATGAACTTTGAGCTAATTACTGCAATGGGAACATTGTGACACAGGTGACTGGAGAGCTAATGGGGACTGTACGAGTAGGATGCTAGGCAGTAGGGATGACCCTTCACATCATTTTTCTCGTCATTGGCAATCTTTTCGGATGGTTATGTGAGTCTTAGTTGCCACAATCTGTTTTCAGTTACATGCACACAAGGAAGATATTATTGCCTCCCCTTGCACTCGGTCAAGATGGGACGTAGGGGGGGGGGGGTGGAGATGACTGGAGATGACTTGTAGGAAAGAAAGTAGCCTGAGTGGCTAGATGTTAAGTGACTTTATGTCTTCATGAACATGTGACATGTCCCATTATATTGTTCAGTTGTGATCCTGTCTAAAATTCAGGGTTCACTTGAAGAATTGTTAATGTGCATTCAACCGTCACTGGACTGAGGATCCTGAATTTTGATGGGTTGCAGATCACACATCTGAAATAGTCAGTGTTCGGTGCATGCTCTGTAAAATGAACTTCTTCCTCAACAATCCTTGTGCAGTCACACCAGGGGAGAGAAGACACTGAGCAAGAGGCTGCTAGGAATGTTGCAGTGTTGATATCTGGCGTGGACAGCTTTAGCTCCAGTGGTACTGCCACAGGTTTAGTAGTCGCAGTGCACCTACCACTGCTAGACACATTCAGCAGGATCGTTCTGACAACAGGAAGGACACATGTGGCAGTGTCTTAGACTCGTAATTGCACTGGAAAATAAAATTACCAATTCCAGTAAAGAAAAGTCATATTCCTAATTAGTCTCCATGTATATTTAGTGTGATGTGAGCAGGCAAGGAGGGCATCATGCAGTCATGACATGTCCTGGCACAAGGCAGCTGCTTCGAGCTCGTGCTGCAGGAATGTCTAGATGACAATCAGCAATATTAGATTACACACAGAAGGGTGCTGTGATGAAGGCACGAAGGCAGAGGTCCGCTGGTGTCTGTTATCTACTTTGAGAAACCAGTCTTCTTTGGATGCTTGCAGTCTTGTTAATCTCTTACTGGATATGCTCCCAGGTAGTGACATTGCCTCCAAAGTGCAGCCTCAAAAGTCAAAAGTAAATGATAGCTCTAAGTTTGGAGTGGTGCCGTTTTTCACTCAACAAGTACAGCATACCATTACTGCCTGTGACGCGGTCATGATTGAATTTGATGTGTCTTTGAATAAGGTTAGCCAAAACCAGCAGATGGATCTGCTTGTACATGTTTGGGATAGTGCATTGGGCCAGGTTTTCAGCAGGCATCTTATGTCAGTGTTTTTGGGACAAAGCACTGCAGAGGATTTAATTGAAGGATTTGAGGCAAGTGCAGCCCACTCTATGGTAAGTCTGACATAGCAAGGTCCTAGTTTTAATAAGAGACTGAAAAGAAGCTTAATGGCAAAGGTAATCCAGAGGACTCTGTGCTTTGGGACTCGTGGTTTACATACAGTGCATGTTGCCTTTAAAACTGGCCATATTAGCATCGGCTGGAATCTTACTCGGGTTTTGAGAGCTGCATATAATCTATTTAAAAATGTTCCTTCTCACTGAGCTGATAGCTTCACTATTACAGACACCTCTGTTTTTCCTCAGAAGTTTTGCACCGTTTGGTAGGTGGAGAATAAAGTGGTGGCAGTCTAGGCCTAGTAAATGTTAATGGCTTGAAAAAGTGTGAAGAAAGTGGAAAGGAAAAAGGAGGTGTTAAAACCAAAACCTAGGATCACTATTGGAATTCCTAAGAGTCTTAGCGGCCAAGTAGTGCGTGAACATTTAAGTGTCAAGATGCTGAGAGCACATCTCGCCTTTTTTGAGACTTTGGCTGTTCAGGTTGATCCATTTCTGACTACATTTCCATCAGTTGCCCCTTAGCTCCTTTCGTCCATATTTCCCTTCAGTCTATGTCAGTGAATGAATGAGATCTTTTAAAATCCAAAGTTTTGTTGAAACAAACTAGTTTCAAAATAGATCTGAATGACAGTATAAACCTGTTGCCACCATAGATAGGGGATAATGAGTATATAATCAAAAAAAGTTGTGGGTCAGTGTGACATATCAAAGATATCCTGGCAGCCCGGAATGAGTGCCTCACATTTATGAGCAGCATCCAAAATTCTGCCGTATTCTTCTCACTACCTTAAATCGCTTTGGTGGTCATGAGGCTGATGCCGTTGCCCATAAGTTCCTAAATCTTTCAGAGATCAGGCCAGTAAAGGAAATCCTTGATGGGATCGTGATCCCATCAATCAGTTCTGGAGGATGGTCACTGGGCTGGGGATAAGAGCACTTGTAAAGAAATTTATCAAACGTGCTGCTTACATTGTCTCCCATGCCAATGTCAGCCTTGAAAAGAGGTTTTTCTGACCATCCCAGTCAAAAATTTTCATATAGTACTTCATACTGTTCACAGTACAGCCAGTGTTGCTGAAGGTGTCTGATCTGTAACCCTCACTAAGCAGTTAATACACAGCTTCCAGAAACATGTGGTAGTTACAGTCAAAAAGTAGCAGAGAAAAGTGCAGCGTAGAAATCCTACATAGCAAGTGATAAACGGATGAAAGAGAGTTGAGGAAAGCTAATGGACCTACAAAATAAAAAAAAAAAAAAACAGAACCCATGAAAAATGTTGACAGAGATTTCTCAGATTGAAGTAGTAGTTCTATCACAAAAAACTATGCGCTTGTGACTCCAATTAATGTTCTTGTATGTGTTCTTATCAAATTAGTCCTTCCGTAATTGTCTTGTAAAATTGTATTTGAATTATATCCTGTAGTCTCTGTGGATCTTTTTGTGAAAAATGTATTTTTTACTGGAGTAGATGATGCTTCATTTTAAGCATTTTTGCAAATTTTGTCACAAAATCAATCAAAATAGATAAGGAAAAAACCCACAGTATGATCCTGGAAAAAAAATGGCCAGGGAAACCAGGAAAACACAGAGAATTTTTTTAGAGTCCCAGGGCATCCTGGAATGACACCAAAGTGGCTCACCTACCTTTGACTGTGGGTTGTTTTCACTGACTCAAAATGGAGGTACACACGGTGTGTTTGTGTTGTAGCTATGGTAATTGCTATTAATTTGCAGGTCCCCAAGATTATCTCTTGTCATTAACTCTCATTTATATATGTGTAGTACTATAATGTAAGCACACACAACTTTTTTAATCCATTAAACTTTGGTTACACAATAAATCATTTAAATCTAAAGGTCATAAATTCAACTGAATACATAGGAATTACAATTATGAGTTACTTAAATTGGAAAGAACATATAAAAAATATTGTGCGAAAGGTGAACCAAAGACTGCATTTTATTGGCAGAACACTTAGAAGATGCAACAGATCAACTAAAGAGACTGCCTACGCTATGCTTGTCTGTCCTCTTTTGGAGCACTGCTGCATGGTGTGGGATCCATACCAGATAGGATTAACAGAGTACATTGAAAAAGTCGAGAAAGTTCAGAGAAGAGCAGCATGTTTTGTATTATCAAGAAATAGGGAAGGGAATGTTATGGAAACGATACAGGATTTGGGGTGGACATCATTAAAGCAAAGCTGTTTCTTGTTGTGACAGGATCTTCTCATGAAGTTTCTCCTCCAATTGCAAAAACATTTTGTTGACGCTGACTTATGTAGGGAAACATGATTATCATCATAAAATAAGGGAAATCAGAAAGATATAGGTGTTTGTTTTTTCCGTGCACTGTACGAGATTGGAATAATAGAGAATTTTGTGAAGGTGGTTCAATGAATCCTCTGCCATGCACTTAAGTGTGATTTGCCGAGTATCCATGTGGATGTAGAAATAGGGACTTGCAGTGATCCCTTGTAAAGTTGTGGGACACAATTTGAATGGCATTTTTCTGTGTTTAATTAAATCGAGTATTAGTTTTATCCCAGAAAGCTATTCCATAATGAGTATAGTCATCTCATAGATATTACAAAACTAATTTTAAGTAGCACAGTGCTGTAGACCACAGGGATTTCCATATTAAGGAGATCTCCTCCATTTAACAAATAAAAATAAATGCTTTGCTGCATGTCATCCCATGTGGAATCCATGGCAAAGAAATAACTAATTGACAATGGAGGCACTTGACGCAACATGCTGTCCTATTTGCATGCCATTGTTGGAGTGTTGTGGCAAGGATTAAGTCTGAGTAAACTGGGGGTGGCATATTTCCATGTAGTAGTTGTGTAGTCCATATATACTTCTGACCTGCCATTATATACAGCTTATTACCTTCATGTATGATTTCCTTTTCCAGTTAGGAGAACTGAACAGCACATAGTCCCTTTTAAATATCAGTCATGAACTCACCGTGAACTTACACTAGATTCCTTGTCAGGTCAATTTCAAGGTTTGTAAAGTTTTCTGTTCCTGAGCAACTCTTTGAGATAATGGACAGGTTGCTCTTGCATATACAGTAACTGTTCCATTGGTCTCATTAGTCTGGCAGCGAAATGTCTTCATCTGGACAAACCCTAAATTATTTTTATTAGCTAATCAGTACATACTGTTCTCTGCTAGGGAAATGCCTAACGAGTGAGCTTGTCTTCTAAAAAGGAATTTTGTTTTTATTTTTGAATTCTGAAGAACATGTAAACTACTACCTTGGGGGATAATAACATCAGATCACAAACTGTGGACCTTGGGTGTGGGGTGGATGCATGCTTCACTGATACAGGTAAACCTTAGATGTAACCACGTCAGAAGAGTATCTATGGAGAGAACAGACTAACATAGTGGTTCCTGAAGAGGTGCAGCCTTCTCAGTAGTTGCAGGGACAGATGTCTGGAAGATTCCCAGGGCCTTGTAACACCAGCCAAAACTGCCTTGCTGTGTTGGTACTGCGAACAGCTGACAGCAAGGGGAAACTGTAACTATTATATATTTCCTGAGAACATATAGCTCTACTGTATGGTTTAATGATAGCATTCTCATGAGTAGAAGACTCTGGACATGAAATACTTCCGCCATTTGGATCTCTAAGCAGGGACTACTTGAGAGGATATCAACAAGAAAAACAAAACGGGCATTCTGTGAGCTGTAGCATGGAATTGTGCATCCCTTAATGGTGCTGATAAATTAGAGAATTTAAAAAGGGAAATGGGTAAGTTGAAGTTGAATATAGTGGAAATTGTGAAGAGCTGTAGCGGGAACTACTAGATATCTAGTCAAGTGAGTGCAGAATTGGCACCATGAAATCTAATAGGGGTAATGCAAGAGTAAGTGTAACAATGACTAAGAAAATATGAATGTAGGTAATACTATGAACACTGTAGTGACTGCATTATTGTAGCCAAGCTAGATACAAAGTCAACATCCACCACAGAGTTACAAGTTCGATAGTCCACTAACTTTGCAGATAGTGAAGAGTTAGAAGAAAGCAATTACTCAAATAGTTAAGAGAGATGCAAATTTAATTATGATGATGGACTGGAATTTGATAGTACAACAAATAAAAATAATAGAACAACTTGAATTGTTGGAATGGAATGAAAGCGGAAGCTGTCTGGTAGAATTTTGCAGTGTGCACCATGTAAGCATTGCTAATACTTGGCTTAAGAGTCATGAAAGAAGATTTTATTTGTGGGAGAGACCTCAAGACATCAGGTTTAAGGTAGTATTATGAAAAGGATAGTTGCTACTCACATTATAGCAGAGGTACTGAGTTGCAGATAGGTACAACAAAAAGACTGTCAGAAAGACCTTGTTGGCCAAAAGCTACTTTCTGACAGTTTTTTTGTTGTGCCTATCTGCGACTCAGCAACTCCACAATATGGTGTGTAGCACATTCCATTCCAGATATTCCAGGTTTAAGATAGATTGCATAATAATAAAGCAGATATATTGAAACCAGATTTTAAACTGCTAAACATTTTCTGGGGCAGTGTGGACTGACTACAATTTCTTGGTTATGAACAGCAGATTAAAACTGTAGAAACTGCAGAAAGGTAGGGAATAGGAGCTAGAAGAAACTGAAAGAACCAGAAGTTTTTGAGAGTTGCAAAGGGGCTATTAGGCAGAAATTTACTGAAATGGTAAAACATAACAATAGAAGATGAATGGGTAAGTTTGTGAGGTGAAATAATAAAGTCACATGAGGATCAAATAGGCAAAAATCCAATGTATGGCAGGAATCGTGGACAAGATACAAGATATTGAATTAAATTTATGAAAGAAGAAAATCTAAAAACGAAGCAGGCTGAATTAAATAAAGAAACCTCAAAAAATTAAGTGCAAAATGGCAAAGCAGAAATGACTAGAGGACAAATCCATAGATGTAGAAGTGTAAGTTAGACTTTTGAAAAAAGGAAAAGAGAGAGAGAGAGAGGCACCTGTATGAATATCACCAGCTCGTATGACAAGCTAGCAATAAATAAAAGAGAGAAGGCTTAAAAGTGGAAGGAATACATAAGGGACCTATACAAGAGAAACAAACATGAAAACAATATCATGGAAAAGGAAAATTAAAAAGTTGACAAGAAAATCAGAGATACAAAACTGCAAGAAGAATTTGAAGAACACTGAAAGCCTGCCTAATTAAAAACAAGGCCACTGTAGTAGATGACAGTCACTCAGAAATATTGCAATCCTTGAAGAACAAGCCCTGAAAAAATTTTTCCACTTGTTAGCAAGATGGGTGAGACAGAAGAAATACCCTCTGTCTTCAAGGAGAATGCTTTTATGTATGCCCTTTGCTCCTAGCACGACAGCTCGATACGTACATAGATGTGATTTAGTTAGTGTAAATTGTCAAATCATGTGCAAGATGTAACAATGAAAACAATCAATTTTTGGCAAAATAATTTGATTGGATGTATAAAAAATCTACTCGCTGAGCGGTGGCAGAACACATACATAAAAGAGGGTTGTAATCAGGCAAGCTTTCGGCGCCAGTGGCTCCTTCTTCAGGCAGAATCTCCACAATATTCTTGACAGACTCTACACTCCTTTTGCACCCATTTCCCTACCCTATGGCTCCTACTGCCGTGATCATCCCTGCTGCAAGACTTACCCTATGCATCCTCCAACAACACCTATAGCAGCCCTGTGACTGGCAAAACATATACTATCAAAGGGGGAGCCACCTGTGAGACAACACGTCATATACCAGCTGTTGTGTGAACACTGTTTGGCCTTTTGCATCAGCATGACTACCACCAAATTATCAATTAGGATGAATGGGCATGGGCAGATGATGTATACTGGACACCCAATATCCTGTTGCAGAACATGCTCTCCGTCATGACAATCTTGACCTTGGTGTCTGTTTCACCACACATGCCATCTGGATTCTTCCCCCAGACAACAGCTTCTTAGAACTCCACAGGTGGGAACTAGCACTCCATCATGTCCTTGGTTCTCGCCACCCACCTGGCCTTAATTTACATTAATTTCTTCTGTCTCATAATTTCTTCACAGTAACTGCCCTTTTCTTCACTCTTTCATTGTCTTACCTGTCTATTTTTCACCACCCCCTCCCACCTCTGTTGCATACAAAGCACATAGCTTTTCACTCTTATTAACTCGTGCATAATGTTTAAGCAGTAATCTCTGTCTTGCATATTACCCTGCCTTCCACCATTAAGCTCACAGGTTTTCAAATCTCGTCCGATGCAGTCCCCAACAATCAGTCTTCCCTTCTCATCCCGTACGGTAAGTCTCCCCTGACTTGCAGTTCTGGGTAACTTTCCTGAAATCCACCCCTTAAATCCACCCTTTTTCCTTGACCTATCCAGGCCTTTTGCTTCACCCGTCTTCCTTCCCCTTCCGTGGTCTGAACTGTTCAATGCAGAGTTCAACGTCAGGTTTGCTGTTGCCCTAAACCTGCATTTTATCATGCTGTTTTGGTGAAGGACCTACCTTCCTTCACACATAATGTCATTTGGAAATATCACTTTGCAGCCAAATCCCAAAACCATTCTGACAGCAAATCTGACATCTAGCCCTGCTTTGAACAGTTCAGAGCATGATCCCAACTTTGTCCACCACCACTACTTCAAAATCATCCCTTCCTAGCCTTCCAAGAATTCCTCACATCCAGCATTGCTTCACAACCCTCCCTCATGGTCTGTACCACATGACTCTAACCTGTCCTCTGCATAACTCCAGGCTCTACATTCCCTAAAAGCTGATGACTCCATCTTTATTCTCCCAGCAGACAGAGGATCTACCACTGTAGTACTTGACTGAAAGGAGTATGCTGGTGAAGGTCTACACCAGCTGTCTGACACCTCTACATACAGCTTCTGCCATCAAGATCCCATCCCTCTGATTCAAACTGACCTGCAGTCCCTCCTTAAAACTATGGCCCCTCACAAGGACTAACTCTTCAATCCCTAGAATTCTCACCCTACCCAAACAATGCACCCCCACCTTTTACCTTCTTCCTAAGATCCACAAACCCAATCATCCTGACCATGCTGTAGTTGCTGGCTTCAAAGCACCCACCGAACATATATCTGCCTTAATTGATCAGCGCCTGCAACCTGTAGTACGAAGACCTTCCTTCTATAACAAAGATACCAACCATATCCTAAATCACCTGAAATCCGTGCCCGTCCCAATCCACCACACTCCTTGCTTGTCACCATTGATGCCATCTTGCTCTGTACCAACATCCCCCACATACATGGCCTGTCTGCTGCTGAACATTTCCTCATCAGCACCCACCTAATTACAAACCTATGACATACTTCCTGCTCACCTTAATCAACTTTATATTTACTACTTCACCTTTGAGGGGCAGACATACAAACAGGTCAGGGGTACGGCATGGGAACCAGGATGGTTCCTTCCTATGCCAACCTCTTCATAGGTCACTTGGAGGGGACTTTCCTGGGCTTCATAAGTCTTCAACTCCTGGACTCGTGGTGAGACTGACCTGTTAAGATTCCTGGATTCTCTGAATAACTTCTCCGAATTAAATTTCACATGGTCCTATTCCAAATCCCATGCCACTTTCCTTGATGTTGATCTTGTCCTCACCGAAGGCCAGCTACACACTTCCATCCACATTAAACCTACCAACAAACAACAGTACTTACGTTTTGACACTTGCCATCCTTTCTATGTCAAATGTTCCCTCCCATACAGCCTTGAAATTTGAAGCAAACATGTTTGTTCAGATGCAAACGCTTTACTGCAATACACCACAATTCTCAGCTCAGCCTTCATTGCACGTTATTACCCCACCAGCCTAGTTCAAAAGCAGATTTCCTAGGCCATCACATATAATCCTGATACTGCTGATCCCTCCAATAAACAGCTTCAGAGCACACCACTGGTGACTCAGTATTATCCTGATCTGGAATGTATTAATCAGCTACTTTGACAGGGCCATGACTTCATAAAATCTTGCCCTGAAATGAGATCCATTCTGTCTGAAATCTTGCCCAACATACCTAGAATAGCTTTTCATCTCCCTCCCAATCTCAACAATATTCTTGTCAGACCCTAGGCTCCTTTTGCACCCACCTCTCTACCCTATGGCTCCTACCCATGTGACCATCCCTGCTGTAAGACATGCCCTATGAATCCTCCTACAACACCTATAGCAGCCCTGTGACTGGCAAGACATATACTATCAAGGGCAGATCCACCTGTGAGACGACACGTCATGTACCATGTAAACATGGTTTGGTCTTTTACGTCGGCATCACTACTACCAAATTATCAGTTTGCATGAATGGGCATAGGAAGAGGGTATATATTGGCAACACACAATATCCTGTTGCAGAACATGCTCTATAATATGACAGTCTTGACCTTGGTGCCTTTTTCACCACACACGCCATCTGGATTCTTCCCCCAGACAACAGTTTCTCTGAACTTCGCAGGTGGGAACTAGCAGTACATCATGTCCTTGGTTCTTGCCACCCACCTGGCCTTAATTTATGTTAATTTCTTCTGTCTCATCATTTCTTCCCAGTAACTACTCTGTTCTTTAGTTCGTTTTAGTTTTCTGCATCTTTCATTGTCTAACCCGTCAATTTTTCACCACCACCCTCCCACCTCTGTTGCATACAAAGCACTTAGTTTTTCACTCTTAGTAACTCATGCAAGATGTTTGAGCAGTAATCTCTGTCTTGCATATTACCCTGCCTTCCACCATTAAGCTCTCAGGTTTTAAAATGTCGTCCGATGCAGTCCCCAACAATCAGGCTTTCCTACTCATCCTGTGCAGTAAGTCTCCCCTGACCTGCAGCTCTGGGTGACTTTCCCAAAATCTACCCCTTTTCCTAGACCTCTCCAGTCATTTTCCTTCACCCCACGTCCTTCTCCTTCAGCCCTTCTGCTTGTCTAATTACAACGCTCTTTAATGTGTGTGTTCTGCCATTGCTTTGTGAGCAGATTTTTCTTGTGCAAGATGTACACTTTTGGACATATCATGGCATTATGCTCCTATGAAGAAGGTATTGACATGACACCTGCTAAAGCAGTACTAAACTTCTGAAGATGTCAGATTTATTTATCAAAAATTTTAAAGTGAAATAAAAATACATTTGTTACTGATGACTGAATTTTATTCTGAAATATGTACTACAGTTGCTTGAAATGACAGCTATGAATAAAATAAGTATGTAAGAATTCAAATTCCAGAAAAGATAGGTCTGAAAGATATGAGTACTTCTGAACCAACACTTTAATAAGTCATGATTCCAAAATACTGACACAATTTATGTGCAGAAGAATGGAAAAACTTATGTAAATCAACCTCAGGGAAGATCAATTTGGACTTCAAAGAGATTTAGAAACACACGAGGCAGTATTAACCCTACAACAAAAGGGAGATTGAAGAAAGTCAATTCTATGTTTACAGTAATAGAAGATTTAGAGAAAGCTTTTGATAGTGTTGACTGGACTCCATTCTTTGAAATTATACATGTAGCATGGATAAAATGTTGGAAATAAAAGCTTGTCTAAACTCATACAGCAATCAGACTACAGTTAGAAGTGTTGGATGACATGAAAGGTAAGCAATAATTGAGAAGGGACTAAAAAAGTGTTTTAGCCTATACCTGAGGTTACCAATCTGTACATTCAGCAAACTTTGTAGAAAACCAAAGAGAAATCTGACATGGGCAGGCATCCATTGTCTCCTCCACCTCCCACTGATATCGCTCTTTCTGTGGTTCGTGCCCATGGACATGTGCTAGTGACATCTCTGCTGTTAGTGTGCCTGCCGCCGCCCCCCCCCCCTCCCCCTTCCAGCCCCCCAAAGTCTGCTCATAGTGGGATATTGCCTTGCATTTTTTAATCTTCTTCATGCTGAGCTAAGCAAATAACATGTATACCTAGAGGGGCACCAGAGTACCCCAAAACAAAATGTAATCATGTACAATAACACAGTAATAGAAGAAGAATAGCCTTCTACTATAACAATGTAATGACAAAAAAAAATCGTTTAAATGTGTTGGTAACTAATAATATTAATTATTTCTTTCTTTTTGCGAAATGTCTATCTATTGGTAATTACAGATATTTGAGTTCGAATCAACACAATTTTTGCATACTTTTTTCTGTTTTCATAACTGCATGTTCACTCTGCTCAAAAGAATAACACTCACCACATTTTGTTTTACACTTCTGGTCTTTTTCGTTTTAGTTTTCTGCATCTTTCATTGTCTTACCCGTCAATTTTTCACCACCACCCTCCCACCTCTGTTGCATACAAAGCACTTAGTTTTTCACTCTTAGTAACTCATGCAAGATGTTTGAGCAGTAATCTCTGTCTTGCATATTACCCTGCCTTCCACCATTAAGCTAGGATACAGTTTACAATGCCCAACACTGGCAGTCTCTTGTAGAGGTTCCATTGAACTTTATTGCTGTGTCTCTGGGCACATCTTCACCAAACAATAATTCCTTCATTATTGTTCATGTGTTTGTGAGCATTCCATTCTGCTTCTGCATTCTTTGCTCCACGTGAGGATTTAGAAGTTCTGTCCTAGGTATAACAAACATTTTGTCTTTCAGTTCTGTGTAAGAGCCTTCCAGTCGGTATTTTTTGTCGTCCAAATAACGTACGTGTTTATGAGTGCTGTATCAGCTGTGTTCAAGAATAGCAAAAATGGTCATCACTTGCTATTCCTATTACATGTATACTCATTTATCATTTAGTTCAGTGCATCAGCAGAACCGTTTGTTTTGTAATGTAGTGTAGAATAATATCGGGTCTGAACTGTTCCTTCCCTGTGCCTCAGTTGTCATCACAATCTTCAGAACTCAGAGGATTACTGCCTTGTTCTTTTTAGGTACATATGATACTATGGTTAGATTTTCTTTGAATGCAAACATAGATGAAAATGTGGTTTTAGTGGTATTGGTTAAAGTTCAGATGGGATTTTGAGGTTCTTTTTTCTAAGAGCACCAGTCAGAGTTAGCCCTTTTTTCAAAAGCTCCTATGCAAATGAAACATCCATAAAAAAGCTGTCAGTTGTAATACCATATCCACATCCTAAAGGAGATGCAAGGTCCATTACAACTCTAGCACCTTGATTCTTTTCCATTGATTGTTCTTTTGCTGTGTATACCTACAGGTTGAAAGCATATGAAGATTCAACATTGTAAAGAGCCGAATTTTTTATGTGATATCTAACTGATTTGGACTTCATGTAAACCCTAAACGGGCATTTCCACGAAAAGCTACCAGTTGGTCGTCCTCTATCGAATGACTGCTTGAATAATAGTGTACACAGCATTCATGTCCAGAAGTTGTAGATATTTCTCTAAATGCAGAAAATTTGTCCATTTGTCTCTGTTTCTCTCCAGTAATCATGCCATCGAATCTGATGTAAAAGAAGTTCAGAAAATATTTTTATCGAAAATTAAGCTATTAATATTTTTCTTTGGTACATGGAGTCCATGGACCATAACACAAAAAGTGGTTCTCTTTTAGCTTTCAGTGTGCCATTGTCACAAGAACCGCTATGAAACTGAACTGTTCTGTAGTATTTATTGGGAACAATTCATGTTTGGATGAAGGGCGAGTTACATTCTGTAAACTCTCTGATCTTTGGTTTGTGCATTTAACAACTTTGTTCACTATTTTAGGCGTAAAGCACAATAAGTGTCTCCATAGTTGAAGATACACTTCTGGAAATAATTGTGAAATGCTGAATTTAGACAAAACTCCTGTTTCTAACAACTGCTTGGTAGTTTGTACATTGATCATCATATCATTCAATTTGTGCTGGTAGGTAAAGCTGTCTCTGGCATTTGAAGCTCCATAATTTGTACAATGTGCATTTATACTTGTTTGTTTTCTTCACACAGAATCCCTAGTGGGACACAACAGGACCCCAGTCAACATTTTAATTATTATTTATTATATATATAAATATATTCAAAAAAATTCAACATTGCTAATGTTTAGTGGGGACAGTTAAACAACATCACAAACTATTTGAAACAGCTACAAATAATAAAATAGTTATGTTGGGGCCTTGCAGTACCCCGCTTGGTATGCAGAAGGTTAATCAGACAAAGCATGGCTTCCCAGGTCATAGTAAAGATGTAGCCATTATCATGATTGAGCACCAGTTCCCTTTCTAGTATCTCAGTAGGTTATTTAGTGATACAGTCCCAGAAATTAAGCGACTGTGTCAGAACCTTAGTTAGGTCTTAATCCATTCTCTGTAATTCTGATGGACAATATTCAACAATTGTCAACTTTTAGGGGCCAGTGATGTTCTTGGCAGCAGTGTTCAGCAGCACATGCCTTCTAACCTGTATATGTCATGCCACATTGGCAGGATATCCGATAGACTCCAGGTTTCCGAAGTCCGAAGTTGTCCCGGAAACTATCAGGCAATGGCCATGTTTTGACTAGTGAGTAGTAGACTGTCTCCACTTTGTGTTTCTGGAGAATTCATTCGATCCTTCCGGATAAATGCAGCACAAAATGGAACAAACTTAAAAACCACATCCTGCTTAGATTCCCCCCCCGTGTACGTTGTAAACGTCTGTGCATTTGCCACTCCTTGTAGTCATTCTTCTGGAACACCAACCTCAGAAGTTCAAGTTCTTGGTTGAGACTCATATTGTCGAAGAGAATGCAATCCCTACGTGCCAATGTTTTGAGCACCCCATTCCTCTGCCTTGGGTGGTTGTAACTGTATACATATACGTATAGGCTGCTATGCATCTTCTTACAGTAAATTCTGTGGTCCAGCATGCTGTCTGCTCTTCTCTTTACTAGGACATCCAGAGAGGGGAGCACATCATCCATTTCAACTTCCACGGTAAATTTGCTGTTCTTATGTATGAAATTGAGGCATATGAGGAAATCATTCAGCTTGTCCCTTCCATGTGGCTATAATATGAATGTGTCATCTACATAATGGAAAAAAACAGGTAGGTTTCCATTGGGCTGATTCCAGGGCTTCCTCCTCAAAACATTCCATATATATGTTCGCAACAACTGGTGAACCTTTTCAGGTATGTCTTGGCATCCACATACTTCGTCTTATACCCACATGGAAGTGTCAAGCTGAATACAGTAATTTCCAGATACATTATGAATTCCATACACCAGACCTCAGTTTTACTATGGAAGTTGAGGACGACGACATGCTCCCCTTCCTGGATGTGCCTGTGGAGGGAAGAGTTGACAGCACTGTGGGATACAGCTTGTACTGTAAGAAGATGCACATTGACATGTACTTGCACGCACGCAGCTGCCACCACCCAGCACAGAGGTATGAGGTGCTTGAAAACATTGCATCCTCTCTGACAATGAGTCAGCCAAGGACTTGAACTTCCGAGAATGGTCTTACAGAAGAATGACTAGATGGAGTGGCAAATTCGGAGAACTCTACATTCTACACTGACTGTGTAGCCAGCAGAAACAGAACCGCAGGAGGATGTGACCATTGTATTTATTCTCCAGAAACGTTAAGTGAAGACTGTCTTCTGCCCTCCAGCGAAAACACACACACACTGGTAATGTCAAGGACAACCTTGGACTGTGGTAATCTGGGGGTCTGTCAGATACCCTACTAATGTTGTTTGACATACATATGTCAGATCATTGCAGAGTACATCAACAGCACAGCAGACTGCAACAGCCTAACAAGTAAACAGTCACAGAACATTGCCATTGGAATTACACAGAATGGATTGCAACCATACAAAGGTTCTGACAAAAACATCTATCTTCTGGAATTGTCATTAAGGAATCTATTGAGATTAAAGTATGGGAACCTCTGATTAATCATGATAGTGGCTACATCCTTAGTAAGGCCGGGGGACCTGCATTTGGTTTGATTTAGAAGAAGAAGAAGAAGGGGAGATGCTACAACGAATCAACTTCGATGGCAGACACAGCAACAGAACAGCAGCACGGAGGGGGGAAGGGGAGCGCTGCTCCAGCTCCTAAGCAGTCAGTTCATCAACGCACCTGGCAATATGTTCACTTGTTCCATATTGTGCTCATTGGCCGCTGATATTTGGCCATTCACCCATGTACTGTTTAGTCTTTAAAACTTTGATGTTTGCAGGTGGCATTGTAATTCTGTTAAACACAGCAAATTACTTGGGAGATCAGTTGTCTCGAAAAGAGGTTATAATATGAACATAAATGAAAGTAAAACAAAGGTAACGGATTGTAGTCACATTAAATCAGACAATGCTGAGGATATGTTAAGAAATGAGTCATCCAAAGTAGTGAATAGTAGCAAAATAACTGATGATGAGCAAAGTAGAGATGATATAAATAAGGCTGAAAATAGCAAGAAAAACATTTCTGAACAAGAAAAAATTCTCAACATTTACTATAAATGTTTAGCAAATTTTTCTGAAGGTATTTGTTTGAAGTATGCCTTGTATAGATTTGAAATGTGGATGATAAACAATATAGTCAAAAGGGGCATAGAAGCTTTTCAAATGTGATGGTACAGAAAAATGCTGAAGGTTATGTGGACATATCAGAAAGCTAAAGAAAAGGTTCTGAATCAAATTGATGATATTAAAAGTTCTGGCACAATTTGACTTACTGGAGAAATTGCCTGATAGGATACATCCTGAGGTGTTGAGAAATCTTCCACCTGGTAATGGAGAGAAGTACGGTGGTTAAAATTGTAGAGGGAGCTCATGGCTTGACTGCAGTAACCAGGTTCTTCTGGATGAAGGTTGCAGTGGTTTCATGGAGATGAAGGGTCTTGCACAGGATAGACTAGTTTGGAGAGCTGCATCAAATGAGGCTTCAGACTTGAAAGCAAAACAAAATCCTATGGCAGCAAATTTCTGACAGTAGAATTGACAGTCAGATAGTTAAGTATGATATTAGATACAACACATACAAATTTCCAATAACTGCTGTTGTGAACTCTCTAAAGAACACAACAATTGTCTGTCATTATTGTGGACAGAAGCTTTCATGTAGGTGTTATGTACAAATGAAGCTCACCCACAAGGGACCCTTTCCTTTATCACAGACTGTCTCGCCAATTGACAGAGACCCAAAGGGAAGCATTTGGTGGAGGGAAACTACATAGGATATGTAGCAGACAGCATTTCCAACCACTCAGTTCTACTTAGCTAGTGCTAGTAAGGGAAATCCAAAGAGGGCCCTGATTGCAAAACAGTTTACGAAGTCAACCCTGTTCTAGTCTCAGTTTCTGCTGTGTTTCTCATTTTGTCCTCCCCCTCTTCACCCTCTCAATAATTCTGATGTGTTTTCATATACTCCAAGTGAGGTACCTTGTTTCAGTCTAGGTCTTTCGGTATTCTGTCAAATTCTTGTCACAATGTCACTTCTGCCTCTTCATCTTCTCCCATTTCGTCTTCCATTTCCATGATATTGTCATGAATTTTGTTTCCTTTGTATAGTCCTTCTTTATGTACCTTCCATCTTTCAGCCTTCCCTTATTTTCTTGGTGTTAGCTTGCCATTTGAGCTCTCAATATTCATATAACTGCTTCTCTTTTCTCCAAAGATTTCTCTAGTTTTCCTGTAGGTTAAAATGCCATCCTTAAATGTGTGAGAGTAGGGAAGCATTTTAATTATCACTGATGCTGACTGAGAATAAAATATACAGTTCCTGTAGTTCTATCTATAAATGGACAGTGGTATTAGTGGATTCTCAATCATACCATTCGGGCAACTTAATAGTTTGGGTCTCCCCTATTCACAAATACGAAGATGAGTGAAAACTAGAAAATCTCAATCACAGTTAATAAAGTTCACGTAATAGCTTAGTTGCTTCATATGACGAGACATTCAACTTTGATATCCTCGGAGCTTCATGAATTCCTATTACATATACTTAGCTTCAACCTATTGTTTGCTCTTTTCAAATTCTCTGGACATAGCATTCCAAGATTGAATCCATGTTGTTGTTGTTGTTGTTCCCAATGAGAACATTCTCCTGAGGAGTCCTAGCCCAGAGATCATTTTTTTTTTTTTCCTCTCTCTAGAATATTTTACGTATGGGGATACCATTGTCGTTAGATCGCACACTAGAGTTGCATGTTCTTGAAAAATATAATGACTGTCATTTCCCATTGCTTTTGGCCACTGGCAGTATTAACGTAGCAAGCTATTCTGCAAACTGGATCACAGTAGAGCTTCTGTGAAGTGTGGAAGGTAGGAGACGAGGTACTGGCAGAATTGAAGCTGTGAGGACGGGTTGTGAGTCGTGCTTGAGTAGCTCAGATGGTAGAGCACTTGCCCGCGAAAGGCAAAGGTCCCAAGTTTGAGTCTCGGTCCGGCACACAGTTTTAATCTGCCAGGAAGTTTCATATCAGCGCACACTCTGCTGCAGAGTTAAAAATCTCATTCTGGAATTTTCGGGTGTTTAGACCTGGAATGAGTTGCAGCAAAGTTTATTTCAAAATTGTTGAATTTTGACCAAAAACATCACGTAGACATTGCTCAGGGATTGCCAAGTGAAGTCGACAATGATCCAGAACTTCTAAAGAAGGTTATAACAGTGACAAAACGTGGGTATATGGGAATGGTGTCAAAGCTAAGGCCCAATCACCCCAATGGAAACTGCCTGAAAAGCCAAGACTAAATAAAATTGGACAAGTTCAATCACCTGTGAAGGTTTGTCACAGGTTGTTATTGTTTTTTTTTTTTTTTTTCAACGCGATACAGCAATATGAGTTCCTGCGTAATTGTGCCAAAACCACTCATGGAAATTGGATCATGATAATGCTCCTGCTCGCCCTTCAATTCATGGTCGTGATTTTTTGGCAAAAAACAAAACCGTTTTGTTGCTTCAACCAGCATGTTCACGAAACATGGTCCCCTGCGACTTGTTTCTATTCCCGAAAACCATGAAAATATGTCATTTTACCACCATTGATGAAATAAAAACAGAATCACTGGAGGAGCTAAACACCATAAAGAAAAGTGAGTTCCAGAAGTGCTTCCAAGATTGGAAAAAGTGCTGTGTTATATCTGAGAGGGATTACTTCAAGGAAAACAAAAAAATCATGTTACTTTTTATCACTCCTCCTAATTAGTCCAATCAATCATATATTGTTATCTGTTTGCAATTTCTCCCTAGTTTATAGTAACAAATTGTAATATTGCTCTACCATGAAAAACTTGATTTTATAGTAATCAAATGTTTAAAAAGTTGTTTTAATGTATAAGATCTCTTCAAGGTTAACATTTAATTGACATAGAGAACAACTGTTGAAAGTAATATGTCCCTGTGAGCAGAAAAAAGAGAAAGACATCTCGTAAGAAACAATCTTGATCATGTTGAGCACCACAGGTGATTGACATTAATATTAATGAGTAATGAAAACCACCTCAGCTCATTATTACACATTTATTGTTGTACAACCAATTTCACTCTTAGTTTCTCAGCAGAGTGTTTGTGATTATCATCTTCAGATTTTGTCTTTAACATTGTATATTAGAACCAGACCATTTATAATAATAAAGAACAACCCCCTTCAGTCACAAATTGTGATTTTATTAAAATGTACGATGCATTTCGAGCAATGGGGACTCATCTTCAGGTGCTGTGATAGTCTACATCCAACTTTTAAAGCACCTGAAGATGAGCCCTCAGGGCTCAAAATTCATTGTGCATTTTACTAAAATCACAATTTGTGCCTTAGGGCAGTTGTTATTCATTATTATGAAACCAATATAGTTATGGAAGAAACACTACAAACAATGGATAAAATTATGATGATTTATATCAAGATTTTGACACAGCTCAGCAACCTGAAGGTATTGTAAGAGCAAAGTTAGTCATAATGAAATAGATTTGCAGTAATACAGCTGAGGTGATTTTCATTCATATTATCTCTATTAAGTTTTCCAGACATATGGTAAGAATGAAATAGATCATAACAAAATAAATGTGTAATAATACAGCTGAGGTGAGTTTCAGTAGTCATAAAATTACATCTTTTTAAGTTTTCCAAATTTACAGCTCCTCCACATAAAACATATATTACCACAGTTTTGCAACATGATGTGACACATTTTACATAATTAAAGTGGAATAGGACCCGCTGCAATAATTTTCGTGCTCCTTTATCACGGTTCCTTTATATCTCTTTCTCATACTATTTTGAAATATTGTGCATAATTGTTACACACACACACACACACACACACACACACACACACACACACACACACACACACACAATTAAGGTAATGCTGTGTGTGAGTAATATATATGTTTGGTGGAGGAGAGGAGAGTCCTGGTGTGTCCACCTGATCCTCACCCTTTAGTGTCTGGATCATAATGGTGAATCCTATATTTACCACCCATGGTAAGACAGCTTAAAAACTGATTTCAGTTGTCCTTACATATGATAATTTTCATTTCAGTGTGATGCCAAAGTAGTGAAGTTCTTGTAGCGAAGTTCTTGTAGTGGATGATAGACTTGAACATGCCAACCACATGTTTCACTTAGACATCAGTTCATTTCCCTCATAACTTCAAAGGTTGAATATGCATCCTCAGAGTGATACTGTGCCATTACTCAACCTACATAAACTTCTTGTTCACACTTACACTATTTTTTCTCTATAACCTTTGCCCTATGGGCTATGTCTGTGTGTATCCCCAAAGGGTAAATTCTACTCTGTGCACCAATCTATCACTTCTTACTACAGTCCTGTGACAAGGTACCTTTCACCCTACTAAGGATACAGATACCTTTAAGAATACTTGATTTTCCTATTGTTTCCATTGCAAAGACTATGAAATTCTTTTGGACAAGGCAATCAACCAGGTGTTCACCAGATGGTAACTGCCAAAATGTGACGTGTGTAAGTGTCACCCAGTTACAGAACTTGCAGGTCATCAGAAAATTATGAATTTAACATCCGTCTTGCAATCTGAACCGTTTCCCTCCAACCCTATATCTGGCTTATCTGAACACCACAGATGAGAACTGTTTCTTCAACAGATCATGTGGGGTGGAGGGGGGGGGCTGTCATATCTCCAGACATAAATGCCACTGATTCCTGCCTTGCTTCTGCTCCCTTTCTACTCTTCTACCCCAGAATTGCCTCCCTACTATATGGTTTCTTTTCCATTTTTATTTTGCAGCGAACCATAAACTGAACACAGTTTTTGAGTGTAATTGCTTGGTTTGTAACAAATATCCGTGGTAGCTCGGAGTTATACATACTTGACAGAACAGCACATGGCAAAAACTACAGCTAAATTGAGGCCAAGAAATAATATTCTGCAAAATTTTTGTGGTACAACGTGGGGCTCTAAGCTGCAATCTTATGATCATCTGCCATCTGCCTTGTCTGTTGAGCAGCAGAATGTTGCAGCCCTATCTGGGTAAACAGCAGCCGCACAAAGGTGGTAGATACACAACTAAATCAAACAATGTGGATTGTTACTGGTACAATTAAACCACTCGAGTCGTCAACTGCATGAAAAATTGTCTTTTCCAGTTGCCATTGCCCTCACCATTCTAGGTCCCCACAAGTCGCAGGCTGCAGCCTTAAATATCCCATTACATAAGACAACTATTTATTGCTTCAAACATCTTTCCATTGGGGCACCTTACTCTAGAAAACTCTTCCAGTATAAACACATAGTGGCATGGAAGTTACCATATGCTGATGCTTTCATTAAATGGATGTCTTTGGACTCTGGCTATGTGTACACTTCGGTTGCACTCACTGGAAGCAACATTGAGGATGAACAGTAGCAGTTAGTTTCATTGAGGATGAATACTAGCTAACAGTTTTGTGCTCATCAAACTTATAATGACTGCTTAAACAGCTGATGCTAGATGTTAGAAAGGAAGTGAGTCACATGTCAACACGAACAGTGATGCAAGTTGTGTGTCGATGTTACCTCTGGTGAAATGGAACACAAAACAATGGTTGGAATCAGAGAATTACAGCATCATGTGCTATAAAGATTTGTAGAAAATAAGTTTTGACATGGAAATATAGCATTTTTCAGCACATTTCTATATAACATATCGCAGTTGCTTCATGTCCATAGGTTAATATGTAAATAGCTCACATGTGACCCCTGAGTGGTGCTAAGCAAGAAGCAGCATTGGTTGGTAGACAGCCCTCACGTTCTAGCACAACACATCACTGTGGCTCCTATCATCAACAATGGTTCTTTAAGAACGAAAGACCTAGATTTTTGGACCAAATACTAGAATTTTACAGATTAACCTATAGAGTATTGGCAGATCTAAATCCCAATATTTATCAAAACTTTATCTGAAAAACAATGTTGATACGATCACTATCCAAGAAACACATGCAAATGATAACCTTCTCCAGCCAAGGGATAAAATACCAGTATATGACCTCCTTGGTGCCACTTATCACCCAACCTATGGGGTCATCACATGTGTGCACAATACAGCAGAGAAAGCTTTCTTAATCTCAATTGGAATATCTAACAGCATCCACAAACATGCTATAAAAATTGCAGATTTACGTATGGTAAACATATACAAACCTCCAGCAGTTCAATGGCCATCTCAAGCCCTTCACACACACACCTCAGCCAGGTGTTTATATGTTTACTTCAACAGCCACCATGAGCAATGGAAGTATAAATCCAATGACTGCAGTGAGATGCCTTAATTTCATAGTTAGAACAACACAATGTTTACCTAATTTATGATGCCAAGGACTGATCAACCTGTAGATCAGCTACATGGAGGCAAGAGTACAATCCTGATATATATTTTATATTTTCAAACAACCATCTCCAGCCATTAACAATCACATGGACAGTTCTGCCTTGACATTCTACTCCATCAGCACTGCCCAGTAATACTGGAAGCAGGCATACAAATGTCATTGGTAAATTTCATTCCCCACACACGCTGGAATTTTCAGAAAGCAGACTGGTCTTACGTCTCTAAAACTTGATGAGATCTTGAGATGGGTTCCTCCCTTGAGCAATAACTATGGAAGATTTTTGGGTGCCATATAAATGAAGCAAGGAAGTTTGTTCTTGGAGAATACTGGAAGGGGTACATCACTGAATCGTCTGAGTGCAATAAGGAACTGCAGGAGGACTTCCTCTCAACTCTAAAGAAAAAGTAGCAGATGTACTGCTGCATAGTCTTGACACTGCACATTGCCAGAAATGGCTGGATGTTGTTGAAAACCTTGACTCCAAATAATAAAGCAGAGAAGCTTGGTCTCTGTTTTAAAATGAACCATCTATTTCCTGACATCAAACCATACTGGTCAAATGAGAACTGAAAAACACTATGTTCACATCATAGCCCTTATTCTTTCCCCGACAATCCAGAAGTGGTTTCAATGGCTTTACAAGACATTAAATCAGGTAAAGCTCAATTTTTTGATGGTATACATGTAGAATTCCTTCTGCACTGTGGTAAATACCCTAAAACATGACTAGCCCAGTTTTTCTCCAACGTTCTGCAAACAGAATCCTTTCCTTGACTTATGAAACAGACGTAGATCATCAATTTCTTACAACCAGGTAAATGGAATAACAAACCTCAAAGGTGTCATCCTATTGTCCTTCTGAGTATGATTTAGAAATTACTTGAAAAGCTGCTGTATAACAGAATATGTATTGAATATAATATAGGGAAACATTCCACGTGTGAAAAATATATCCAAAAACAAAGATGCTGTGACTCACCAAACGAAGCGCCGGCAGGTCGACAGACACACAAACCAACACAAACAAACACACAAAATTCAAGCTTTCGCAACAAACTGTTGCCTCATCAGGAAAGAGGGAAGGAGAGGGAAAGACGAAAGGATGTGGGTTTTAAGGGAGAGGGTAAGGAGTCATTCCAATTCCGGGAGCGGAAAGACTTACCTTAGGGGGAAAAAAGGACAGGTATACACTCGCACACACACACATATCCATCCACACATATACAGACACAAGCAGACATATTTAAAGACAAAGAGTTTGGGCAGAGATGTCAGTCGAGGCGGAAGTGCAGAGGCAAAGATGTTGTTGAATGACAGGTATATATCCTCTCTTCCCGTTAGCCACCAGGCCTCAATCTCCACTAATTTCAAATTGCCGCCACTCATACAATAAAGCTATGTCGGGAGTTGATCAGCACAATCAGATGTTATCATATTACCTCTCGGAATGAAAAACCATACGCTGGTACAAGAAACTTTTTATCCGCGTTATGGAAATGATGCTGACAAACGCACATGCCCTACACAATAAATATTCTGGCACTAAAATGCCCCTCCAAGAATCCAGACTCAGTATTATAAGAGCACTATTGCCACAAAAGCAGGTAAAACAGCCAGTCAGAAATCCCCAACATGTTGTGGTAAAAAGAGAATCAGCTGGAAAATCAAAAACACCGAGAAAAAAGTCCAGATTATGCGCCAGCCGAGGACAACGAATAGACACGATTTACGAGTGCCCAGATTGCCCAAATAAAGCAGGGTATCGTTTGAATTGTTGTGTTATTCACCACCTTTAAAGGCAGATAGCACTTTCATTGTTCTTTCATTTTTCGACAGGTATATGTAGGTACTATTCTTGAAATTTGTATTTATTTTATTTGTTTGAGTGTAATCAGTAAAGTTCTTGGTTGTATCTTTTCTGAGATTTGAAATACATTTTATTTCAGAAGTTTCTTCAAGATCTTGTGTTTGTTTTTGAATGCTGTTTCTATTATATTTTTTGTTCAATAAATATGTCGTTTGTCAGTAGGATGTTTTGTTTTATTTTTTAATATAAAATAAAAATGTAGTACACTAAACTGTCACAATTTTCAGGAAAAATTAACGAGACGCACTAGCGCGTCGCAGAATGTGGCCTGATATGCCAGTGACGCCTTAGTGCGCCCAAAAGAAATTTGACTCACGAGAGTAAATTTCATCTTTTTCTTAAAAATACACACATTTTATATTACTTTTAGCAATACAGTTTGAGATTATATTAAAAAAATAATTGGTTATGTTGCAACGCAAGGCCAATTACAGTGGCAGCGAATGTGTTAAGGACATCCAGAAACCCTTTCCATATCAAATTGTGGGGATTATGTCATTAATATTGTTGATTACTTGTATAATTTTAAAAAATTGAAATATATTCTTTGCAACGCCTTGTAGTAATGAATATGATAAAATAATTTTGTTATGACAATGTAATACTATAATAACAAAACAATTATTTATTCCAAGTTTAATAGTGACTATTGCAAAACAACTGAACTGGTAAATTATCATCTGAGTTTGCTAAAAATGGAAAAGAATAAATCCCTGAGAAATGTAAATCAGATATAGTAAACCTGGCATGATAATAGCCTTCAATACAATGAATTTTAATTTAATAGACACAGATGGTCACTTCAGAGTTGTCACACCAGTACTAAAATAATGATGTGCTGCAATTCATGTTAATTGGGTATAAAGATTTAAATAATTAATAATTTCTATGTAGAAAATATGTTCCTGTACTTCATGTCTTCCGTGTATCATCATATTCCATTTTGTCTGATACTTCTGCAAATTGCACATACTGCAGCAGGTTCATGGCAACAGAGGAGTAATTTTTGCTACACCACAATCACCTGAGCAGTTAACATTAGTGTTTTGTAGATTTAAGTTTTGCAAACATTGTGACATTTTCTTCGTTCCAGGAATTATTAAAGTACCACCTGGTAATCAACAGTTATTTAATAAAGATAATCAGATAATGGAAGATGATAAAATGTTACAAGATTATGGTCTTACTTCAAGTGTAGCAAAAGCTCAGAGTCCGGCAGCTGTGGGACTAGCTCTGAGGTGAGTAGCAAATTTAAACTCTGTGTCTTTGAGGTTGAAAGTCAGCATTGTTGCCCTTTAACTGTAACTAGCTGTAATCCTGTACTTTCAATGCCTAGGCATACTGTTGCCCCTTTTTTTTTTTTTGCTCTGATCAACTCACGCTGTTCAACACATATCGAAGGCTAAACTGGCAGTTTAATAACTCACAGTTCCAAGCATTTTGTGTTCGGGAAATATTTAATAGGTAATGTACTGAAACTATATAGTTGGTACTTAATTGATACCCTCAGCTGCCGACAGATGTTGATATACCTCTATGGGGACAGCTGAAAATATGTGCTCCGACCGGGACTCGAACCCCGGATCTCCTGCTTACATGGCACACGCTCTATCCATCTGAGCCACCAATGACACAGATGAATAGCACGACTGCAGGGACTTACCCCTTGCACACTTCCCGTGAGACCCACATTCCCAACTGTCCACAATCTACATATGTAATGTACCATAGGTATTTGCCCATCCACTCATTACTCACACACACTAAGGTGACAATTCATGTTAGTGTGTGTGAGTAATGAGTGGATGGGTAAATACCTATTAGGTACATTACGTATGTAGATTGTGGACAGTTGGGAATGTGGGTCTCATGGGAAGTGTGCAAGGGATAAGTCCCTGCATTCGTGCTCTTCATCTGTGTCATGCATTCGTGCTATTCATCTTTGTCATTGGTGGCTCAGGTGGATAGAGCATCTGCAATGTAAGTAGGAGATCCGGGGTTCGAGTCCCGGTCGGGGCACACATTTTCAGCTGTCCCCATCGAGGTATATCAATAACACCTGTCGGCAGCTGTGGGTTTCAATTAATTATCATTTATTCTAGAGAAGCTGCATGGTCATCAATGGTATCTGTTCTTTAGAGAACAATTACTATCTTCATATAAATACTTGAGAGTATAGGGCATCCTGGTTTATAGTTGCAAATTCAGATTGTCAAACTGTTGTAGATTTCATAATTTTCATAAAACGTTGTCTTGCACTGTATAGTGTAAGGTAGTAACTTCTCCAATTGAATCCATAGTAAGTCAAGCCAGTTTACTGGTAAGCCGTCGACTATCATCTTCCGGCTTGTCATGGTATCTTCAAGAGTCTTTGTAGACAAAAATTTATGGTGATTCATTGCACCTACTAGAATGTAGCCCTTTGTTTTGCTGCAGTTACAAATTAGATGCCACCAGGCTTCTGGTGAGATGATGATTTACATGTCTTTCTCACTATAGATCAATCATGCCCAAGGGCATAATCATTTGGCTGATAGCTGTGTCCAGGTATTAAAAATTTTAAATTGTTATTTTGTTTCAAATCTGAGCTGTGCATGAATCTGAGTAAATCTGAATATGGTTGTGGTCTTTTGCATTGTTTGTTATGTGCTGTTTCAGGCACATAGTTACTTCTTGTGACGTCTGAGAATCTTCTGTTTCAGGCCATACATACATAAACCCTTTGTTGTTATTGAAACTGTGACAGCCAATATTGTGTACATCATTTATAATACACATTTAATGATGTTAACTCTACATGTAAGTATTTAGAGGTATTACAAAGAAGCGATATGAAATAGGTCAGTCAAGTAAAATCAGTAGTAAGGAGGGCAAATGGAATACTTGGATTATATACGCAGAAACAAATGCTATGAAAATACAAACAAGAAAATTGGAGTTAGTCAGTCACTCACTTTGACCTCCAAAAGCTGTAAAGAAGTTTTCAGTTGTCATGTAAAGATTTCTCATGTACTGGTGCAAGAATTAACCAATAGATTTAAATATTTTGGCCACTGGAAACATACATGTTTGTGAAGTTTTTTTAAATGAAAAGTAGAAAAGTTATTAAAAAATGGAGTTAGTTGGTTTGGCTCTGAGTGGCATGATTAGCCCTGTTATACACAGTCTGTGAGAAAAGTAATGAGACTGACAGCACTGCGAGCAATCTGGCAACGCTATGTTGTTCTTGTGTAGACCAGTGTGTTCATCCCTTCCACGTGGTCAGTCTGAGTCTCCGCTTGTACAGCCATAACATGATTTTTGAGACCACCACCTGTGAAGTTATGTTCTTGTTGTGTGTGCCATGCAGTTGGTACAACAGAATTTAGAGGAATGGTATGCCATCAATTTTTTAGTTAAACTTGAGAAATCAATGAGGGTGACCTTTGGAAAGATGAAGCAGGCCCATGGGGAACATTCCTTATCAAAAGCACAAGTTTTTCACTGGCACAAATCATTTTTGGAAAGCTGGAAACACATTGAAGATGAACGTTTGTCAGGGATATTTTCAACTTCAAAAACTTACAGAAACACAAAACGTCTGCATGCTTCAGTGAAATCAGACCAACACGTAACAATTCCAACCAAGTGTTTTACAAATATGTCCTAGAAAGGTTCAGGTAAAGAGACATGTGAATGCTGCAGCATGACAGCGCCCCATGTCACATGGCCACTTCCCTCACGGAATTTTTGACCTTAAAAGGAATTCCTATTGTTCTGTAGCCCTCTGCTCATCTGATGTGTGTCCTTATGACACTTTCCTTTCCCAAAAAATCGAAAAAGCTTAAAAGGATGTCATTTTGAAACTCTGGAGAACATTTAGAGGAATGTGACCAATATGTTAAAGACCCTACCGCCCTTTCAGTGTTGCTTGCTACCAGGACTGGGAATGACTCCACCAGTGTATAGCTAAGGAACTACCCTGAAGGGGACAATATAATTGTTGGAAAAAAATAACAACTTGGTAGATAAAAACTCAGACTTATTACTTTTCTCACACACCTCGTATGGCACAGCAATTTCCTTTTGATGTTTATAATTTCTGCAGCCATCTAAAGTTTCTGCATCCACCAAATTTTTAATGAAGAGATGACAGAAGTACACTATACATGTTTCCTTCTCTGTGAAAATAGTACATGTCATATTGTAATAGGACAGTTTGCCATAATCACTGCCGGCCGCTGTGGCCAAGCAGTTCTAGGCACTTCAGTCTGGAACCGCGCTGCTGCTACGGTCGCAGGTTCAAATCCTGCCTCGGGCATGGATGTGTGTGATGTTCTTAGGTTAGTTAGTTTTAAGTAGTTCTAAGTCTAGGGGACTGATGACCTCAGATGTAGTCCCATGTGCTTAGAGCCATAATCACTAAGTACGAGGCTTGTTCAAATCCCACTACTCATTGTTTACATTTATTTCATTGTAAATTATTTTTGTCTTGAGGAAGCTGCAATGCAACGTGCATTGTGGATTAGTTCTTCATGTAGTTCTTCATTGTGTAAGCAGAGGAACAGAATTTTTAATGTGCATTTCATACCTAAATTAGAGGTTTCATTTTCAAAAATATTTTCATGATGAGTGACCACATCACGTAACATATCTTCCCTCAAAATTTCACATTTTTAAGACCAATAGTTGAAACTGATCAGCGATATGCCAACTAAATGTTGAACTCTCCTTTTATTGCATTCTGGGTCAATTTTAGAAAATTCCTTTCTTAGTAGCTATGTACATCACATGTCCCCCCACCACCACCGAGCGAGGTGGCGCAGTGGTTAGCACACTGGACTCGCATTCGGGAGGACGACGGTTCAATCCCGTCTCCAGCCATCCTGATTTAGGTTTTCCGTGATTTCCCTAAATCGTTTCAGGCAAATGCCGGGATGGTTCCTTTGAAAGGGCACGGCCGATTTCCTTCCCAGTCCTTCCCTAACCCGAGCTTGCGCTCCGTCTCTAATGACCTCGTTGTCGATGGGACGTTAAACACTAACCACCCCCCCCCCCCCCCCAAAGTGCATGTATCTAGAACCAATGGTTTAGGTAGGACATAGGTTCTTAGATTGTATGGCATTGCAACCCCTGAAATTATATTAATGCCTATTGCAGTTCCTAGGGTCTGGGTTATACAAAATCATTTCTCGTTAGGACCTTACAGTGAATAATACATATTGCTACCAAAATGTATGTATCTAGTACCAATGGTTGAGGCTGATCTCAGTTGGGCGATTAGCTTTAAACTCCCTTTTACCACCTTAGTGGATGGATATAAAAAATAATTTCTTGTTGATTCCCTTCACGACACAAAAAATTTTTCGGCCAGATTTTGTTTCTCTTGGTCCAACATCGTAGGCTGGGTGGCGTTGTATTTTCCACCATCTATTCGACACAGTATTGTTGTCCATACCTATTCCACCGTGCTCCCATCCCATTGCCTCATGGTCCATGTTCCTCTAAAAAAACCTGTCTGTCTCCCACTGCCACCTACTCCAGTCCTGTTATAGGCATTTCCTACATAATCAGAGACAAGGTTTACACCTATGAAAGCAGCCATGTAGTTTGCCAGTTTAGCTGCAATGAGCAGTCTATGTGAGCACGACCACCAACAAGCTGTCTGTCCTCATGAATGACCACTTCCAAACTGTGGACAGGAGACAGACCAGCCAGTTGCCGAGCTAGCCACAAAGCACAGTGCACATAACTTCAGTGGCTACTTCACAGCCCATGCAATTTTCATCCTCCCTGCCAACACCAGCTTTTGTGAATCGCACAAGTGGGAACTCTCCCTGCAATGTAGTAAAATACCCTTTGTTCCCAAAACCCACCTCTCCTCAGCCTTTTCTAGTCCCTGTCCACTTATTGACCAACACAAATATTAGAATCAATGAAACCAAAAGGCAGCACCAAAAACAGACAGTAGAAAACTGTGGTTTGCTAAACTGGTGATCCAATGGCATGAAACGAATTGTTTCATGTGGTACACTGCACTAAGTCTCACCAGTGTGACAGACAAGATAGTAGCCATGCTCAAGTCACTTGCGTAGAGCACTTCAAGATAACTGACCTGGTTGTGACTTTACTGAGCTGCAGTAATGCCTCTGAAATGCTGACAGTCGCTTTGCGTGACATGACTCTATATTTATTGAACCTTCCTTCTAAAGATTTTTGCCCTAGAAATGTTTTCTTTTGGGCAATATTTATTAATCCAGTGCTGTCTGTAATCGAAAACATAGGTATTTCTTGTTATGTGTGAAAGACATAGTTTAAGCTCCTTAATATGGAACTATATTTCTTTATTGGAGTGTATATCTTCCTTTTTGCGCTCCTAAGATTACACAGTTCAATTGATGAAGTGTATTATTATTTTTTGACATTTCATGTGACTGTTAACTCTGATAGTGTTTTATGTACATTAAAAGCATCGCCTTCCAGTTTGCATTCAGAAACAAAGATTAATGAGAAGAATTGAGGTATCTGTGTAATTATCTGATTGATTTTTCTCATCAAATATTGACTTCTGTAGCATTTTAATGTACTTAGTTTGGCTTCTGTAGCATTTGAATGCACTTAGTTAATCACAGTTACCTTTTCCCTCCTCATTGCTTATACTCGAGCCTCTTCCTCAGCTGAAATCCTTAATTAAATGCTTCTTTTTATTTATTCCCACATCTTTTACTGTTTTCCTTTTCCTTTCACTCTCAAGAAAACAATGTATAATGACAAGTTTGTGAAACTCGCTTTTTATTGGTGGATGTTCATCAACTTGTTAATGTTTTGTACTGAGTACGTTCTATGCATCATTCTACCTCTTTCTTATGTATATATTTCTGTTACACTTGTTATTTTCTTGCTAAACTTTACTGTAATATGTGCAAAGAAAAATGCTTTGATAAGTGAAATGGTCTGACGAAAAATAATTTCACTTTATTACAGGCAGGAAACTGGTGATTTTGAACCACTAGAAATTACACCATTTTCATCGCCTCCAGATCTTCCTGATGTAATGAAATCACAAGAAAGCAATGGCCAGGAACAAACATCATGAACACAAAAGATTGATTACATCTGTTTATTTAAGATGAAGGCCTCTGTAATCTCTCTAATAAATCACCAAAGACAGGGATTCAAATGTAGCCAATACAAATCACTGCAAAAGTGATTTATTCATATAGGACAGAATGTGTTAATTTATTGTTGTTTGTATGACTTTAATATTTATTTTTTCCTGTCAGAGAATTATGACCTCAATAATAAGTTAAGTAGTACCTCGTACAATTTTACACAGTAAGTGCTAATACGCATTTAAAATTGGTATCACTCCGTTACAGATAAGTGAACTTAATATGTAAAACTTAGCTATCTTTACTGTTCTTTTTTTTTCCCACCCGGGACCCATTGAAAACCAAACTACTGCATTACTGGAATGACATCTCAGTTGATACTGTAATTTTGTAACACACTGATAGTACTGTTATCATGGACCTCAGGTATCTTTCGTGAATAACAGCATGCACAATGTGACTGAGAGTAAGTTTTTTAATTGTTTTGTAAGACAACGTAGCACCCTTTCAAAAATTAGAACTTTTGCAATTGTAAAACCAAAATTATTAGAAAACAAATTCCCATGAATGACATTTGAGATGAAAAATGGTGACTTTGCATTGTGTGTGCCTATGAAGTTACTAATGCATTTAAATAAAATGAGTTACATAATAGGCCAGTCTCTTATTACAATACAGTTTTCAGTCATTTTAAAAACACTCCTGTTTTCAAGTTTACATTTATTACAAATTATCTATAGTGGATTCAGATAATCTAAGCTAAAGATATTTATTAAATTTTAGCTGAAAATTATTCATGGTTGTGCTTTTATTTCAGAAGGCTGTTAACAAATTGGTTTAAGCAGAATTTGTTACTTTTCTTTGAATAAACACTATTTGTAAATATCAAAAAACTTAATGATTTTTTTTTTCAGCTTTAAAATCGTCCTTCATATTAAATAAATATTTGCAAATTAACAATGTAGAAAGGTTGGATTGCAACTCACCACATAGAGGAGGCATTGAGTCGCAGATAGGCACAATGAGAAAGACCGCTAGAAACGTTACAGTTTTTTGGAAAAATCCTTCTTCAGCAATAGAAAACACATGGCCACTGTCTTTGGGTGCTAAGACCCAGCTCCATCCTTAGTGGTTGGAGAAAGTGGCCATATGTGGGGTTGCTGTGTGATTGTATATGTTTTTCCTGCTTTATGGACTTTGTCCAAAAGCTAAAATATTTTTAGCAGCCTTTTTCATTGTGCCTGTCTGCTCTATGTGATGAGTAGCAATTATCTTTTCCATACTGGTGTTATTCCTTCTTCAAATTTCCATTATTTGTTTGTATATTACGTTGGAATAATAAATCAGAAAAGGTAAAGAATAAGAGCGGCTACATTTACAGGACTTCGAACTGTGGTATATTTCTACACTTCATATCTAATGCTCAAATCGGACAGTGTAGCTGTATGCTTTGTCATTGCTGACTTTTGGTATATTTCAGTTTATGTTGTTCAGCTATCACTGTGTCAACACTTCTCTTCATAATTCAGATATACGATGACCACCACCACGTCATCATCTTGCAGGTGGCTGCATGAAGAATTTCATAATGATGCATCATTTTATAGACTGAACTAATAACTTGGCAAAGCTTTGCAATTGCTTAATACGTATGGCAACTGGATTTATGTCCTAATCACAACTTCCCCCTCACTCTGTCCATCACCTCTTCCCCCCTCTCTCACCATCTCCTCCCCCCCCCCCCAATCCACTCCACCTCCTCCTACCCCCTTCTCTGTCAAATCTTCTCCCTCTCTATATTCATTTCCTCTCCTCCCCCTCTCTTTGATCTTGAACCTTGTTTACTGGCATTGCAAACGAAACCTTCATTGGGAACTGAAGTCGCTTAAATGAATGGGTGAATCAGTTGGGATCATTGGTACATGGGATATGAGAGAGACCTCGCCATGTGCTAGATGTGTGAGGATAGAAGTATCAATGACAGTACTTCACATAGCTTTAATCAGTGTTGGAGTTGGATTACAAAGTTTTGGACAATTCATATCCTGTAGTCATATTCTAATCATAAGCCATAAATACAGCTTCCTGTGTTTTCTGTTAAAACAAAATGTGAAAAAGAAAGCAAAACAGCACATTGTGGGACTGATGACCCCATAGTTTGGTCCCTTTACTCCCCAAACCAACCATCCAGCACACTGTTGTATATATAATTTTTGTTTAAAATTGTATGTAGGTGAAAGAATGTATATAGAAGAAACCATCTGTTTTAAATCCCCTGATATTATAGTTAAAACTGATTACAATAAAGTAAATGAAACCACACATTGTCATAGCACAGCATTTTTTTTTTGTCATTTATCAGTTTTAACTGAAAACCTGTACATTGTCTTTTAAAAATATATACAGGGTGATTAGAAACAGTGTGAAAAGCTTGCAAGGATGTTGCATGATGAGTTGTGCTGAGAAATAATTGACAAGAAAAAAAATTGATATGTTGCACTGTTTCTGAGTTAATTAGCATTGAAGTTGCCCAGTCAGGCTGTTGCATGCGCAAATTCCAACAACCTGCCAGAGACAGTGTCACCAAACATGTTCTTCATTTGGTTTCCTAAAACCAAACAAAAGAGATACAAAAATTGGACATGGGACAGTAGTAAGGATCAAACCGGATCCAAAGCCTGAGCACTCTCGTGCACTATCATCTACACTATGAGAACGTCCGACACCAATTGTATCTGGCAGGGCGCTGGAGTCCATGTGCACAATGGCCTGATTGGCTAACTTCAATCCCGAGTAATTCAGAAATGGTGCAACATATCAGATTTTTTCTTAATAGTTATTTCCCAGCGCAACCTACCGTGCAACACCCCTACAAGCTTTTCAGACTGTTTATGACCGCTCTGTATAGCCCATATCTGTTAGAATGTTTATTACACTATTGTGCAAAACTTTGAAGTAAGTCAGTCAAGAACTTTTCAGGATTGTTGGTAACAATATTAAAAAGCATCATGTTTTTATACAGTAGTATACACTGAACTGTCAAAAGTCATGGAATACCTCCTAATATTGATGTCGGACTACCTTTTGTGTGGCATAATGTAGCAATGCAATGTGGCAGGGACTCAACAACTCGTTGGAAGTCCTCTGCAGAAATATATAGCCATGCTGTGTCTATAGCCATCCATCATTGCGAAAGTGTTGCTGGTGCAGGAGTTTGTGCATGAACTGACCTCTTGATTGTGTCTCATAAATGTTCGATGGGATTCATGTCAGGTAATCTGAGTGGCCATATCATTCACTTGAATTATCTAGAATGTTCTTCATACCACTCCCAAACAAATTGTGACCCAATGACAAAGTGCATTGTATTCCATAAAAATTCCATCGTTGCTCAGAAACATGAAGTCCATGTGATTTACAAATAGTAGGATTAAGTAGCCATTTCCAGTCAATGATCTATTTCATTGGGTCAGAGGATCCAGTACATTTCATTTAAACGCAGCCCACACCATTATGGATCCACCACCAGCTTGCACAGTCTCTTGTTGGCAACTTAGGTGTATGGCTTTTTGGGGCCTGCACCACACTGAAACTGTATCATCAGCTCTTACCAACTGAAATCAGGACTTACATGGCCAGGCAACAGTTTTCCAGTTGTATAGGGTCAAACAGATAGGGGCGTGAGCCCAGGAGAGGCACTGCAGGCAATGTTGTGCTGTTAGCAAAGGTACTTGCATTGATCGTTTGCTGTCATAGCCAGTTAAAGCCAGATTTCACTACAATGTCCTCATGGATACGTTCATCATACGTCCCATCTTGATTTCTTTGGTTATTTCACATGGTGTTGCTCGTCTGTTAGCACTGACAACTCTCCGCAAACACTGCTGTTCTTGATTGTTAAGTGATGGTTTTCAGCCTCTGTGTTATCCATGTTGGGAGGTGATGCCTGAAATCTGGTATTCTCAACACTGTGGATCTTGGAATTCCCAAACAATTTCTGAAATGGAATGTCCCACGCATCTCACTCCAACTACCATTCTGCTTTCAGAATCTTAATTCGTGTCGTGCAACCATAATCAGGTCGGAAATCTTTTCACATGAATCACCTGAGTACAAATGACAGCTCTGCCAGTGCACTGCCTTTATATGCCTTGTGTATTGCATCTGTACATATGCATATCACTATCCCTGAGTTCTGTCACATTCGTGTAGATCAGTCACAAGTTCTTTATACATTCTGTATAATTACTGTAAGCACATGAAAGACTAATTCTTATCCAAGATGTTATTTCACCTTTAAAACAGCCAGAAATATCTATTGTATCTTTTATTGATATTCAGTGTTGCATTAATAGACCAATAACACATTAGCATGCACACAAATACGAAGATATAGGGAAATAAGTGTTAAAAGTATCTTATAAAACATATAAATAGCCAATTGTTGTGGCATTATTCAATTAGACATTGAATGTTGAATCTAGATGTTTACAGACATTGCTCACACTCCTGAAGATAATGAGGCATACCTAATGCCATGGCTCAAAGTTCACATCTGGCAATAAATAAATACCAAACCCTTAAAATTTATAACCAGAAAATCACAAAGCTCACATTTGTTTATGTAATAAACAAATGTGCAAAATTATCATTCTGAGTCGTCATTAATGTGCATCCTTCTTTCCATATAGCTTCATTCATTTCAAGCAAGACTGCTGTGAAACATGTGAAGAACGTTACATTTCTGACTTCTGACATCACTGGATGATTGTCACACTCCTCTGTCCCAACCTTGGCAGCTGTATTTCAGAAATATGAGGAATTGCCATATGTGTTTTACACTTGACAGCACAAAAAATGGCCATGGCTTAAATTTAAATTATCCACCATGTTATGCAGGAGGCTGTCACATTACGGAATTTACAGTTCTCATCATAAAAGCAAAGACCACTTGTAATCATGAGTGTGGTGGGATTAATGCCTTTTCGATAGCATACTTGATACTGATACCAAATATTTTTATGTCTTTATAAGTCTTACATTATATTTATTAATGCTGAGGGTCAGCTGCCGCCACAGTTGCCACGTCAGCATTGTTGGCTGGATGTGCGGCACTGTCTTTGATGAAATAGGAGTTGCCTGAGACTGACTTGTGGAATGGAGTATCACCTGGGGGTGCAGTACAAGTCTTGCAACTGGATTGACCACAGGTAAAATAAGCCATCACGTGCAGGATTGTGAGCACAGTTGGTGGATTAGAATACTGCTTCAAGTGAGTATCACAATTCACTTGAAACTAAGATAGAATTTTTTGGTGTGGTATCCCTCATCTTAAATCATCAAGATGTCCTCGTGAAGAATTTAGTTGAGTTTTTCCAAGGCATGTGTGATAAGGGGAGCAGTGGTTAGTGGATTTATCATACTTAGGATGAGTTTCATGGTATGGTTTTCTCTGTAGTCAATTTGTGGCAATGGATGTGAAAACGTCTGAAACCAGTGAAGAGCGACTAAATACATTTAAAAATCTAAATAAGGATAGGTTGCTGCAATTCCTCCCTCCGTAATTTTTTGGTTTCACAGGAAAAAACTATCTGTGAAGTCCAATTTAAATGGCAGGATAGATTGGAAAGGCTAATGAGTTTTAGTTGTCAAAATGGAGGTGAGGATGGTGGTGACTGGTGAGTATAAGGACAATTTTTTTAAACCTATGAGTTGACATTCAGAAAGGAGCTCACTGGTCTGGGAAAGATTAGACTAAATGGAAACAAGTTCAGGCACTGACATCATGGAGGAAAGAGTAAAGATGGTCTTCTTCATGCATATCATGTAATTATCATCAAGAAACTGAACCAGACAAAGAGTTTTGGTGGTGGGAGAATAGGGATTGATTTCTCTATAAATCATATGGCCAAAGAAAAACTGTGACTGTTGAAGTATTCCGAGTGTGGCTAGTTCACGCACCTACCAAGCCCAGTTATGGAAAGCAATTTTCCTTATGTGTTTATCATAACACCATAGTGTTGTGGCAATTGTTGTTCAAAAGGTAAAGATGTGCTGTGTTATATGTCTGTCACATAGAGTGATGTGTAACTGTACCTATAAGGTGCCAACGAATGTTGCTCACAAACCATAAAAAAAACAACATATTTAGGAGAGTGGAACTGTTGTGCATTTTTGGTATGTATTTTTTACGTGAAGAGTCATCTCAAAGCACGATGCATTTCTTCAAGGTTGGACAGCGTTCAAAATAACTTACCTATAGGGGCATTTGTGCTCCTTCCATGGATCGTCGTCCCAGTTTAGTGACGTGCATTGGTCCCGGGAGCAAGAGCCACAAATGATGATGTGAAAAGCAGCTTAAGAAAATGAAAAAAATATATATTTAAAATATATTTCGGATTTTCAGCCTGATATTTATTTTGATATTCTGGGAGATGGGTCACTGTAATGTTCCTGCGCGAAAAACTATTCATCATGAAGAGAACTGTGCAATATTGCAAGACTATTCATCATATTGATGGGCAAATTGTCTTGTTTATTTATGCAGTTGTATATCCTGCAGAATTTGAAGTAGTAGTATGAATTTTTTAGTATCCACAGTCGTGAAGAGATAAAAAGGTCATTTAAATAATATGAAGTAATTACAGCTCATAAGCAAATTACTCACCAACATTAGGAACACTGTAGGGTTTGCATATATTCCACAAATTCTGCAGGTGTGTGTGTGTTAATGTTTGTGCAGAAATGACTTTTGTGACACATGGAGGACTAGGTTTGGAAAAAGAGGTCAAGCATCCAATTTTACGCTAGGTAGCTGGTAGTTTGACCATATCAGTATCTATTGAGAGTGTACTCTGGGTCTGAGGGACAGGCAAAGGTGGAGGGGGCAGTCGATGTTACATGATAGTTTCACAGTGAATGACAAAATTGTTTTTAGATTTCATGACCAAGGGCTCTGGGTGAACACTCTTGTTGTTGGTTAATATCTATTACTAATTAATATCTATTTCTTCGAATGCATATTTAATATGTCTCTTTGCTTGGTGTTACAGGATATGAGTTTCATTATCAAAGATCTTTTTCTATGGGAGGCCTCTTGGCCTCAGAATCATCTGAGTGTCTTTCAGCTAGATTTATCACCCAGCTGATCAATGAGGTCAAGAAGAGGCCAAAGCAACAACCTTACCAGTGGAGGCAGTGACAATTGGTCCATGGCAAATTTCACATTTGTGCCAATTGCGACAGCAATCACCTTCTGCACTGCTGGCATCCCTCGTGGACTGAGGGTCTTTGGTTGTGAGCCCCTGACTAGCCCCTCTCCCCCCTTGTGGCAGGCAGTTTGTGTGACCCTGATAGGGTCACAATCTCTTAAGTTGTCAGGTCTTATATATTTCCTGGCTGGTACATGCTATCATCTCATACCATCTGCTGTAGTGGTGGCAACTGTAGCTGAGCTGTTGCCAGTATTTGTATGATCCTGATGTTACTTGACTGATATTGTTGCGTTTATGTAATTGTGCTGCCGAACAGACATTGTGTGGCAAGCTGTGCTGCTGACAACCTAACACAGCTTTAGTCCTTAAATAGTATGGACATTGACAGGAACACAGTTGCTATGGAGGGGTATCTCAGACCACCTTTTTATTTTTTATGTAAAACCATTGTCATGAATATATCGTTTCATGGCTTCCTGTTGCTCATTACACTTCGTGAAAATAGAATTGAAATTTTAATTTTTAAAAAATAATGCCGGGCTTAAAATGCATAACTAAAACAACAAAATTTGCTGTATATTTTTATTTTATGTCTTACATAGATAACAGTAGATAGTTAAGTTTCTATTCGTTCACCGATTATTGTCAGGGAGACAATGTTACAGATTCACAATATAACTATACACCTTTCAGATCACCCATTAAATTTGGAATTGAAATTTAGAAATCAGTAGGAGTTTGATACAAAAATATTCACAGAATGTTATATTAATGGATAAATTTATATTTTTTCTGTTTCACAAAAATTAAGGAGCCTACACTGTGTGGATCCGGACTATCTTACATATTTAGATAATTTCTTAAAGTGTTATTCACGATATCAGTTATGTTTTACAATTATGTGTATGAACAAGTCAAATATTACACTTCAGACATCTAGTACTTGTCCTCTTGGAATTATTTTGCCTGCAGCAAAGAGAGGAGTGAAAATTGTCAACAGTAGGCCAGAGTTGATCCCATGTACCTTCGTATCGTCACTTGATGTATTCGCTGGTTTATATTTCTGTTTGGCGGCTATTCATCAGATCCACATACATGTTCTTTACCAGAAGATGAAGAAATAAGCACTTCTCAAGCCGCCTGTCGGAAACTTATTCAAGTCTTCCACTTTGTGTTAATCTAATAACGCTAGAATATCATCGTTAGTAACCTCTAAAAATAATAATAATTTGTGAGCAAACAAGGCAGCAGAGGCGGTGTTGATGGCACTCTTTCGAAAGTAGACACTTCAAATTTAGTTAACTAAGAGATAATTGACATCAAAAGTTAAGCACCTCAAAATTTCAACCACTTATTTTGCTACAATGGCTGCAAGATTCTGAACTTTCAATATAATTTTATTGCTGTAATATTTCTGAATCAGACAACATCTGTCATTAATTAATCCAGTTGGTAATAAAGATTTCAAATGATTTAGGATCATACTATGTTTATTTCCAGGAGGGTGCCGTATGTGTAAATAGGGGATTCCAAAAACTGTGTAGTAATAGTGTTCCATGTATTTTGTAAATTACTGACATTGAAACATTTTACATAAACCAAACAACAGTAAAGTCTTTTAAGAGTCCAAGTAAAATCGAAAAATCTAACTTAGCCAAATTTCAAAGCATTATATAGTTTTAAAATTCACATCGTGTTTTTATGCCTCTCTGTAATTAACCACCCCTCCCCCAGAACTGGCAGTCTGCACCTGAGGATCAAACATGTAACATAATCTGCTGGTTTGAATAAGGCAGTCTGTATTCGACCAGTACACCACTAACATCTATACGTCGGATAGCATTAGACCGGCCCATGGATAACATATATAGGGTTGGGCAGACGAGTGGATACAACTGGAGGTGAATGTATGCATATAACCACACCATGTGTACACCCACCATGTGTACACCCACCATGTGTACACCCACCATGTGATCCATACCAGTTCAGAACTTAGTGTGGACTGTGTTAATGTGAATGGAGCAGTGCAAAGGGGATGACGATACTCACAGTGGAGCAGTGGGTGTTCATTGTGGAAACTTAGGTAACAACAAAGTTGTGAAAATGGTGTGGTCTTTTGTCTGCTGAGAAGTTTAATGGTGTCAAAGTGCCAGCAAAGAGAGCCATGCAGCGCATAGTCCGAAAGTGACATCAGACAGAATCTGTTTTGAACAAATCGAAAAACATTCCGAAACCTGTCCGCACACCAGAAAATGTGTCTGCAGTTCACCTGAACATGCTTCAGGGTTCTACCAAATCAACCCGGCACCTGTCGCAAGAGACAGGCATACCAAGTCGATCATGAGGATGAGGATGAATACTCCATCTGGAACTGCACGCACTTCTGCACCAAGTGTGTGCTTTCATGCATTAAAATCAGCAGATGCTCTTCAGTGCCTCCAGCATTGTGAGTGGCTGTTCACTCAGATAACAGTGAATGGCTTGGACATGGCTCTGTTCTTTATGTCTGATGACGCCTGGTTTCACATGAGTGGTTATTTCAACTCACAGAATCACAGGTTCTGGGCAGCGAAGAATCCACATAACTTCAATTAAACACCATTGCATGATCAGAAAGTTGGGGTTTGGTGTGTGGTTCAAATGGCTCTGAGCACTATGGGACTTAACATCTGTGGTCATTAGTCCCCTAGAACTTAGAACTACTTAAACCTAACTAACCTAAGGGCATCACACACATCCATGCCCGAGGCAGGATTCGAACCTGCGACCGTAGCGGTCGCGCAGCTCCGGACTGAGTGCCTAGAACCGCTAGACCACCGCGGCCGACTGGTGTGTAGTGTCTGCACATCACATTATTGGTCCCATCTTCTTTGATCAGACGCTGTCTTCAATACGTTACATTGCCACCATTTTGAAGCCATTTGCGGCAGCATTAACGGAGGAGGAAAAGACCTACAGTTACTTCAGCAGGATGAAGCAGCTGCCCATACAGCCAGCCAAACCTTGGAGCACATTTACATAATCTTCTTGCCTGACAGAGTTGTTAACAGAGGTCAGTCTGGTCGCAGCCATAGCTGGCCACCCAGGTCACCTAATGTCAGTGTGTGATTACTTTGAGTGGGTAGCCCTAAAGTCTAAGGCGTATTGCAACAACAAGAACTGCAGCAGAACATTTCAGATGAGATTGCAGTAGTTTGTGCAGTCCAGCTTTGATCCACTTTGAGCAACTTGCTGACCAGGGCCCAAAAGTGCCAAGAGGCAAATGGTGGTCACTTTCAACTGTATATCTTGTCCTCTGCTGTGTTTCTTTGTACCATGGAAATCTGTTCTCCGGGCCAATTTGTTTTGCCACATGTCAGTTCGCATTAAAAGTTTGTGACGTGATCACACAGATAACATCATTGTGTTGGTTTGTGTGAAAGCCTGAATATTTCTAGGCTGATGCTCACTATTTTGTCTCAGTTAAGGTGAAGTTCTGTGTCTCGATATAGTACACACAATGAGCATGTTTGCAAAGAATATGAAACTGTGTGCTACCTTGTTGTCTTAAAAATCTCAGGCAAACTAGTAAACACTGAACTTAAAAATGCTAATGATCTGCAAATGTTAGTTACATGAAGGTGTTATAAGTTCTGGTGGCAATATTTTGAGTTATTCCAAGTGCATTACTTCCAACAGGGTGGAACAACTGCCCGTACACCTGGCCGAACCATGGAGCACATGTTTCTGTCATTTTATGTACATATATACAGAATGAGAAGCACCTGATTATTAAGCGGTGCAATGTTACAGGTTTATTTAAAGCTCACAGTGGCAGAAAATTGTATATGGGGTGAGTCACATAAGATACCCCGTTTTATTTTGTGGCACACACACCAAAATGCGGTTTTCAGCAAATGGTAGTGTGTCGAGAGGCACCTATGTTCTTGATTGGTTAATCTTTTTAGTGCTGGTATCAACTAAGATACTGAAGTATGTTGTTTTTTTAAATTGAACCATATAAGTGCAACTGAGGAGACAGTTACAGTGATATAGCGTGTGCTAATGTTGACATTGACACCTGTCATAAAAAAAATTGATAAATGTCCTAGAACGAGAGAACATGGCGGCTGGAAATGGAATCTTTGATGTAAACACTGCCAAGCCAGCATTTCGGACCAGGCTGCATAGCTGTATACCATTAGGTAGGCCTACACTCGAGAATAAAGCTTCATTTCCCCTTGAACCAACTTATGACCTAAATGCAGGTTCACCTATGAATGGTGTATGTGGAAATATGGTATAGGCTAGAATATAGTGTATCACAAAGGGCTTAGGAAAACTATTTCATATTTGTGTATCCTCCCAGCTTTACGTATGCTGAAACAAAGAAATCAAATGTTCATTCCTCAAAATTAAAGATGTCTTATACGCTGCAAAAAGCAACTATTGTATTAAATATCTAAATGATAGATTGAAGATTTGACCTATCTTTTCCTGTATGTGCCTGTGTGTTCTTAGAGGTAAAATACTTGCTGTTGGACAACTGTCTTTACCTACACTGCACTAAATTATATCATATGGGATACATTCATTGAGCTAAACATTTTATGAAAAATACTTTGGTGACCACCTGTACATCAAAAAATAAATATTCTTCTTAATGAAACATTGTTTCACGCTGAACGTAAATACGTGTAGTGACAGTGTCACCAGCTATGTGTAATACATGCTGTCCAGTGGCGTAGCAAGCATGGCTGGCACCCGGGGCAGGTATCAGTGGTGTCACCCCACTAAAACACTGCGATCACAGTGGCACAGATAGTGGTGGATTCCACCAATGACCAACATCGGCTGAAGATGGCCAATCTTTTCAAATCTGTTCACCACTATGAGCGCGGTCACACTGTAGCTGATATCACCCAAATGTGTAGGCTTCGGTCGACAATAGGGGGTGGTGATTCTGTTACATGAAGTGATTTACTAATGTGGTGTCCACTTTTCAGTGGTTTGTGTGTTCAGAGTATCTTAATCTAAACTTTATTTATCTTTCAGGTGCATGCTAAATGACAGTCATTGAAGGTTGATTATCATGTGTCCAAACAACTTCAAATAAATTCAGCAACACAGTGTTTGTAATCTTGCTTTTCAGGGTCACCACTAATCATCTTGAATATGTAAAGCCGAAGACAAATATGTGAAACACTTTCAGATAACAAAAGCTAATTTCAAGTACTTGTAGAGATGTGATACGAGCTATGTTAAAAAATCTTATACTTGCATTAATGATGCAATTCTGGCTCAAGTAAAAATAGATGTGACACTTCGGTATATGACATCTGGCCGTTAAATCTTTCTAGTATTCAGTACTGTACTCTGCTATACCATGATCAGAAAAGTGCAGTTTCAAAGTTCTTGTGTGTGATGTTGAATGCTATAAATGATGCCACACAGACTAATTTAAAAGCTAATATCTTCACTATTGCACCACAAATACTACAAAATGTTAAATGTATTCTATAACAAATTTTGAAGGCATGTTTTGTGCAAGTGCACTTTAGACACTGTGACATAGATAACTTCCTTTATTAAAAGCTACACTCACTCTCAAATAATTCTGCCACCAGCAAGTATTTGAAGAGCATGGAAGTTTCTTGTACTAGTCTGATTATCTGAATATTCTGCCAGTATTGCATTAATTTTCACCATTTTTATAAGAAAGTAAGCAGCTATGAAAGCTCAAATCTGTCTTTCATTAATTAGATAACAGAAGCTTACTCACAGACAAATTTTATCTGTGCATCATATAATGAGAAACTGCATCTACTTTACCATGTGACGTTACCACTATGTGCTCATAACCTCATTGGCAAACCACAAATGTTCGCATGCTACCACTGCAGCATAATAAACCATACTCGGATCAACATGCTTGGGAGAGATCCTTAACACAGCATCTCATTGAAACTACATATTTTCATTATATACGCATATAAATTTGAAGAGCATCAAGAATGGCATGTCACATTCAAAGGTAGTGGCTCGTTCTGATGCTAATCGTTGATCGTAGAAGGAAAGTGGTGTCACAAAATTAAAGCGTTTCTAACTTCACTGGGATTACATTTTTCCCTTCATCTCATGTATTCATTAAACTTGTCTGGTAATTCCAATAACTTATGACAGAGTGTGCAGTACTTGCCCTGTATTTTCGAGGCAGATATAGTTTAATTACTTGCATTCAGTGTCTTTTTAATAGCAAACGTCGCATGGCAGCACTCGTCTCCAATCACAGAGGTGTCGTGATATCCATCTCACTCTAGGAGGTTACAATCTAACCTACTTCATGCATGGAATAGATTCTAATCTAACCTAACCTTGACCCTTCCACAAACTGATGGAGGAGATCGGATGCACTGTGACCATACTGTTGGCCCATGTTATCGGGTGACCTTTGGCGATGAAGTCGGATGACTGTTTTCAGTGCCACTGTGAATGCAGGCTAATGCAAACTCTTGAAAACTAGATACATGTCAAGTATGAATTTAAATAAGCGAAATAAAAGACAGAGTCATTAATCATCAAATTTCAATATATTGTAGTACTTTTATTATCATATAGTACTATATAACAGTACTATTATTGCAATAGTACCATCAAACATGTGGTTCCTGAAGAGGGGCAGCAGCCTTTTCAACATCTGCAGAGGCAACAGTCTGGATGATTGACTGACGTGGCCCTGTAAAATCAACCAAAATGGCCTTCCTGTGCTGGTACTGCGAATGGCTGAAAGCAAGGGGAAACTACAGCCATAATTTTTCCCGGGGCATGCAGCTTTACTGTATGGTTAAAATATTCCGGAGTAAAATAGTCCCCCATTTAGATCTCCAGGCTGGGACTACTCAGGAGGATGTCATTATCAGTAGAAACAAAACAAGGGTTCTACAGATGAGCGTGAAATGCCAGATCCCTTAATTGGGCAGGTAGGTCAGAAAATTAAAAAAGGGAAATGGATAGGTTAAGGGGATACGGAATCGGATTTTGGGTTAAAAAATCGAATTTTTTTTTTATTGGCGTATTATATTCTGCCATGTTTCCTCTTTAAAATGACGTATCATACATAGCTCTACTACAATTATAACTATTTTATTTTTATATATTTGTGAGATCGGGTATTGCGCTTTAGTTATACACGTCTCTCGTGGTTGACCATGAACTTTTTGGCAGTACCTTTAAAGTGACATGAATTCAAATATCCCGGTTTCCAGCGACTATTTATACACTAGTTGCCCGAAAATGTTTCTCTCTGGTTTCCTCAAGTTACTCTTTGACTTTGTGGCGGGACTGTTTTGTAAACAGTGTGATATAAGAAAGTAGTTGTTGTTGAGTTATTTCGTATTTAGTGCTTCATTTTTCGCAGTGAAAATGCCTAGAGCTAAAGCAAAAGTATTTAAAAAGCGTGTGAACTGGCAAAAGAAAAGAAATAATGATTCATTAGCAAAGCAAAGCAGTTCATCATCATCACTGTTGGAAAATGTGAATCCACTTATTACTGATTTGCCGAACGAACTTACACCAAATGAAAACAGTGCTTCTCATAAAAAACTAAGAGATTTGGAAGAGAAATATAATTTACTTGATAGAGGGAATGAAGTTTTTGAACTCATTGATACGAATATATTGTGTGAAGCTCTTGAAAACAGTTTGTGCTGCAAAAAATGTCATGGAAACGTTTCTCTGAAAGTAGAATCCCATGTTGGCCTGGCTGCCCAGTTTAATTTAATATGCAGTGTTTGTAAATACAGCTGTAAGTTTCCAAGTTCGGTTTCAGTAACTGTAAATAATGGATACAAGAAAACTGAACTTTATAGTGTAAATATTAGGTTAGTTGGGTCAACAGAAAGGTCCGATCTTACTCGTCGGCTTTGACCCGTGACGTAAGCGTGTTGTGGTGTGTGACGTCATTACGGCGCGGAAAACCTAATACATGGTTTGATGCACTCTTGTTTAAAGAACATGTATATGTAATATGAAGCAATTTGATGAACATATTGATCTGTAGCGTAGCCCACTTGAGGTTAGGTTGGGAGTTTTTTTTTTTTGAATGCGGCCGCGGCAGCGGCCGCCTATGATTCGAAAATATTGATTTGACACTAATGAAGCCTGTGGGGGGATGGGGGGGGGGCACTGCAGACTCCCCCCACCGCATAACAACATATTTAGTTTCTCCCCACCCAAAAACCCCCAATTTCCCACGCTTGTCCCGTTACAGTCATTAGGCTTTTTGTGAAACTTGTGTATTTCAGTGTTTACAATACGTATTCGATGTTTTTATATCCGCCATATTGGAATTGTTGTTTATGGTCGTTTCCGCGGTATTTGTGACGTCATGGGTCAAAGCCGACGGGTAAGATCGGACACTTCTGTATTTCCGGTTAGTTTATGGATTGCGAGCGATTGGTAAGGGCAAAGCAGCTGGTGATATGCTATGTGGTGTTCTAAATCTTCCAAGTGCACCTTCAAAGTTTGAAGCTTACAATTATGTACTAGGATCTGCAGTTGAAGATGTAGCACAGAAGTCAATGCAGGTTGCTGTGGAAGAAGCAGTGGAAGAAAATGACGGCAGTCGTGACCTCACAGTGGCGTTTGATGGCACGTGGCAGAAAAGGGGCCACACCTCCAACAATGGTGTTGTAACAGCAACTAGTGTTGATACTGGCAAGGTTATTGATGTTGCAATAATGTCTAAATACTGTAGGTGCACAGGCAGGCTGAAAAATGAACACAGTGATGACTGTATTGCTAATTATTATGGTAGTAGTGGTGGCATGGAGGTTGCTGGGGTGAAGAAAATTTTTCATCGCTCTTCACAGTGGTATAATGTTCGCTATGTCAAATATCTGGGAGATGGTGACTCTAAAGCATTCAAAGAAGTTTTGGAAAGCAAACCATATGGGAACAGTGTAAATATAAGCAAACTTGAATGTATAGGACATGTGCAGAAGAGAATGGGTGCCAGGCTGAGAAGGTTAAAATCAGTTATGAAAGGGAAAAAACTAAATGATGGGAAAACCTTGGATGGCAGAGGAAGATTGACTGATTCCATAATAGACCACATTCAGAACTGCTATGGCCTTGCAATCAGGCAAAATACAGGCAATCTTGAAGAAATGAGGAGAGCTATATGGGCTTTATATTTCCACACCGCATCCACGGATGAGCATCCACAACATGGTTTGTGCCCCAAAGGTGAAAACAGCTGGTGTAAATACAATAGGGGACTAACAACAGGAGAGAAATACATTCACCACCACAGTCTACCATCAGCCATCATGGCAGAAATAAAGCCCATTTTCAGAGATCTGGCTGACAGAAGTCTTCTGATGAAATGTCTTCACGGAAAAACGCAGAACCCCAACGAGTGCTTGAATAGTGTGATATGGCATCGTCTCCCAAAAACAGTGTTTGTCGGAATTAATACACTACATTTTGGTGTGTATGATGCTGTGGCAACCTTCAATCTTGGAAATATAACTAAATGCCAGGTCCTTCAAAAGTTGGGTATGTGTGTTGGTTCCCGTACGGTACGTGCTATGTTCTTTTTAGATCAGCACAGACTAAGGCATGCTGATAATATAATCAAGACATTAGTGAAAAAAGCAAGACAGGTGCAGAGGGGTGCCAAAAGAAGACTTGAAGATGATTATGAAGACTGTGAAGGGGGTATTAGCTACGGATCAGGAATGTTTTAATCTTCTTTCTCCGTTTCCCGTAAGTTTACTTTTTACTTCATCTAGGAACATTATCTCAGGTACTGGTCAACCTAGAAGTCTGAAATTTTTATGACGTAGTGACATAGGTCCCTATTACATACTGAAACAACGATTTTTTAATTACTTGATTTACAAAAGACTTAGGGGTGATAGTCTAGTAAAAAGCGACGGAAAAAAATTTACTTAAAAATAAATGTACAATATCTCTGTAAGAAAATACTTTGACAATAAACTGTTGTTTCAGTATTGTTGTAACATATGAATGCACATACAGTAAAATTTTTACCTCTCTGTCTCCAGTAGTTTGTGAGAAAATGTTCCCTATAGTAGGCATATATTAACATTGCGGGGATAGGTGATTCCGTATCCCCTTAAAGTTCCAGTGTTATGAAAAGGAAAGTTACTACTCACCATATAGTGGAGATGCTGAGTCACAGACAGGCACTGGAATGGGAACAGCTTTCATTTCAGTGACTGCTTCACATCCTGTACCATATGGATCCTTCCCACCAACACCAGCTTTTTTGAACTGTGCAGGTGGAACCTTCCCTGCAATACATCCTATGTTCCCATAACCTCCTGGCCTCAACCTTCGTTAGTCACTCTCCTCACCCATCCATCCCCTTCCCTGTTGCCATTCCAGCACTACACAGCCGTCATTCCACCATCACACTCAGTCTATTTACTTCTCTCCTTTCCCGCTACTTCCCCCTCCTCCCTCCCCACCTCTCCCCTGACTACCATTTAACCTGCAGCATTTCACTGTCGGCCACCCCCATCATTCTATCCCTCCCCTCCCTGCCCAGTCACCTCCTTACCCCCACTCAGTCAGTCGCCACTCCCGTCATGCACTGGTGCTGCTGCTCGCAGTGTGGTTTCAGTTGCCTGAGACTGCAGTCTCTCTCTCTCTCTCTCTCTCTCTCTCTCTCTCTCTCTCTCTCTCTCTCTGTGTGTGTGTGTGTGTGTGTGTGTGTGTGTGTGTGTGTGTGTGTGTGTGTGTGTGCGCGCCTATCTGCAACTCAGCATCTTCGTTTTCGCTATAAGGTGAGTAGCAACATTCCATTTCGTAAGTTAGAATAATGGGAATTAATGAAGTTCGGTGGCAGGAGGAACAAGACTTTTGGTCAGATGAATACAGGGTTACAAATAAAAAACAAAAACGCGTTACTGTACCCAAGATAGACATGAAACCCACACCTACAATAGTTGTAAAAATTTATATGCTAGCTATCTCTGCAGACGATGAAGAGATCAGAGAAATCTATGATGCGATAAAAGAAATTATTCAGATAGTTAAGGGAGATGAAAATTTAATAGTCATGAGGGACTGGAATTCGATTGTAGGAAAAGGAAGAGAAGGGAAAGTGGTAGGTGAATATGGACTGGGGTTAAGGAATGAAAAAGGCAGTCGCCTGGTAGAACTTTGCACAGAGCATAACTTAATCATAGCTAACACTTGCTTTATGAATCATGAAAGAAGGTTGTATATGTGGAAGAGGCCTGGAGACACTGGAAGGTTTAAGATAGATTACATAACGGTAAGAGAGAGATTTAGGTACCAGGTTTTAAATTGAAAGACATTTCCAGGGGCAGATGTGGACTCTGACCACAATCTATTGGTTATGAACTGTAGATTAAAACTGAAGAAACTGCAAAAAGGTGGGAATTTAAGGAGATGGGACCTGGATAAACTGAAAGAACCAGAGATTGTACAGAGTTTCAGGGAGAGCATAAGGGAACAATTGACAGGAATGGGGGAAAGAAATACAGTAGAAGAATCATGGGTAGCTTTGAGGAATGAAATAGTGAAGGCAGCAGAGGATCAAGTGGGTAAAAAGACGAGGGCTAGTAGAAATCCTTGGGTAACAGAGGAGATACTGAATTTGAAAGGAGAAAATACAAAAATGCAGCAAGTGAAGCAGGCAAAAAGGAATACAAACATCTCAAAAATGAGATCGACAGGAAGTGCAAAATGGCTAACAAGGGATGGCTAGAGAACAAATTTAAGGATGTAGAGGCTTATCTCACTAGGGGTAACATAGATACTGCTTACAGGAAAATTAAAGAGAGCTTTGGAGAAAAGAGAACCACTTGCATGAATATCAAGATCTCAGATGGAAACCCAGTTCTAAGCAAAGAAGGGAAAGCAGAAAGGTGGAAGTATACAGAGGGTCTGTACAGGGGCGATGTTCTTGAGGACAATATTATGGAAATGGAAGAGGAGGTAGATGAAGATGAAATGGGAGATATGATACTGCGTGAAGAGTTTGACTAAGTCGAAACAAGGCCCCAGGGTCGACAACATTCCATTAGAGCTACTGACAGCCTTGGGAGAGCCAGCCATGACAAAACTCTTCCATCTGGTGAGCAAGATGTATGAGACAGGCAAAATAACCTCAGACTTCAGAAAGAATATAATAATTCCAATCCAAAAGAAAGCAGGTGTTGCCAGGTGTGAAAATCACCATATCAGCTTAATAAGTCATGGCTGCAAAATACTAACACGAATTCTTTACAGACGAATGGAAAATCTGGTAGAAGTCAACCTCGGGGAAGATGAGTTTGGATTCCATAGAAATGTTGGAACACACAAGGCAATACTGACCCTACGACTTATGTTGGAGGACAGGTTAAGGAAAGGCAAACCTACATTTCTAGCATTTGTAGACTTAGAAAAAGCTTTTGACAATGTTGACTGGAATACTCTCAAATTCTGAAGGTGGCAGGTGTAAAATACAGGGAGCGAAAGGTTATTTACAATTTGTACAGAAACCAGATGGCACTTATAAAGAGCCGAGTGGCATGAAGGGAAGCAGTGATTGGGAAGGGAGCGAGACAGTGCTGTTGCCTCTCCCTGATGTTATTCAGTCTGCATAACTGAGCAAGCAGTAAAGGAAACAAAAGAAAAATTTTGAGTAGGAATTAAAATCCATGGAGAAGAAATAAAAACTTTGAGGTTCGCCGATGACATTGTAATTCTGTAAGAGACAGCAAAGGACTTGGAAGAGCAGTTGAATGGAATGGACAGTGTCTTGAAAGGAGGATGTAAGATGAATATCAACAAAAGCAAAATGAGGATAATGGAATGTAGTCGAATTAAGTCGGGTGATGCTGAGGGAATTAGATTAGCAAATGAGACACTTAAAAGTAGTAAATGGGGAGAAAAATAGCTGATGATGGTCAAAGTACAGAGGATATAAAATGTGGCCTGGCTATGGCAAGGAAAGAGTTTCTGAGGAAGGGAAATTTTTTAATATCGAGTATCGATTTAAATGTCAGGAAGTCTTTTCTAAAAGTATTTGTATAGAGTGTAACCATGCATGGAAGTGAAATGTGGACGATAAATTGTGTAGACAAGAAGAGAATAGAAGCTTTCGAAATGTGGTGCTACAGAAGAATGCTGAAGATTAGATGAGTAGGTCACGTAACTAATGAGGAGGTATTGAAAAGAATTGGTGGGAAGAGGAATTTGTGGCACAACTTGACTAGAAGAAGAGTTCAGTCGGTAGGGCATGTTCTGAGGCATCCAGGGATCACCAATTTAGTATTTGAGAGAAGCATGGACGGTAAAAATCGTACAGAGGGACCAAGAGATAAATAAACTAAGCAGATTCAGAAGGACGTAGATTGCAGTAGTTATTCAGAGATGAAGAGCTGTGTCAAACCAGTTCCAGGACTGGAGATCACAACAACACCGCCACTTTTATTATGCATTATACATTAGCATATAGTATTGTACACTAAATTAGTATATCATATTAGACTCTATACATTTATATACATTCTTCACAAAACTATTTGCTAAAGCCAGACACAAATACCAGAATTTTCTTTCTAGGCTTAACAGCCAACTCTGATATTACATCTTCAAAAGTAATATTTTGTGTTGCCTCATGTTCAATTGTTAACATGGCAGGATTATTTAGCTTCATGTTGCTCATTGTTAATCATAAGTAATTTTTAATTACTTTCAATTTAGTAAAGCTCCTCTCACACAAACCAACTGATACACAAATTGTCTTTTGCGTAGGCATAAGTTTTGGAAAAGAAACTTAAAAATCCCATTCCACTATAAATTTCAAAAAGTGAAGACATGCCCAATCAGAAGCTGTAACATTTGCCACTTTTAAATGCCTTCTCAGTCTTGGAAACTCATAGAGGAGTTCTCCTTCTGACACTTTATCATGAAAACAAGCGAATTTTGATATAGCCAATTTCAACTCCTCCTTGTTGGTCAAAATCAAAGTACTTGGTTGCATAACCTCAAACAATGGCGCGACATCTTGAACGGACTTTGACATGGTTAGTTCAACACTGAATCGGTCAAGACATTTCAACATATCCTTTTGACACTCTACCCTCAGTGTGATTCCTGTATCGGTAGCCAGTTCACCAGCCATTCATTTTTTACGACGAATTCTTCTCTCTCTTGGAATGTTGTATTCTCCCAAGTTTTTCACAGCAAAATTTATTGCCTCTTCTTTAATATGACTTCGTTCCTGTTCATTATAAAGATAAAGTGCCTCTATTTTTATAACTGATCGAAACTTAACTTTATTATATTATTCTATTTATTATTTTATATTTATTATTATATTTATTATTATTATATTATATTTATTATTGTTTTTATATTATTCTATTTATTTCTATTATTATAGCAACAAAATGTGAAATTATACACTGAAGAGCCAAAGAAACTGGTACACCTGCCCAATATCGCGTAGGGCCCCTGCGAGCATGTGCTGTAATAGGACGTGGCATGGACTCAACTAATGTCTGAAACAGTGCTGGAGGGAACTGACACCATGAATCGTGCAGGGCTGTCCATAAATCTGTAAGAGTACAAGGTGATGGAAATCTCTTCTGAACAACACATTGTGAGGCATCCCAGATATGCTCAGAAGAGTGTTCCTGGAGCCATTCTGTTACCATTCTGGCCATGTGGGGTATCGCATTGTCCTGCTGGAATTGCCCAATGGGCATGAATGGATACCAGTGATCAGATAGGATGCTTACATACATGCCACCTGTCCGAGTCGTATCTAGACATATCAGGGGCCCTATATCGCTCCAACTGCACATGCCCCACACCATTATAGTGCCCCCACCAGCTTGAAAGTCACCAGCTGATCTGCAGTGTCCACAGATTCATGAGTTTGTCCCCAATCTCCCCCCCCCCCCATACACATCCTATCCACTTGATACAATTTATACAATTTGAAACAAGACTTGTCCGACTAAGCAATATGTTTCCAGTCATAAATAGTCCAATGTCAGTGTTGATGGGCCCATGTGAGGTGTAAAGCTTTGTGTCGTGCAGTCATCAAGGTACACGAATGGGCCTTTGGCTCTGAAAGCACATGTCAATGATGTTTCATTGAATGATTCGCATGCTGAAACTTGTTGATGGCCCAGCATTGAGATCTGCTGCAATTTGCGGAAGGATTGTACTTCTGTCATGTTGAACAATGCTCTTCAGTTGTTGTTGGTACCGCAGCGATGATGGAGACCTGATGTTTTACTGGATTCCTGATACTCACAATACATTTGTGAAGTGGTAAGCCGGCCGAAGTGGCCGTGCAGTTAAAGGCGCTGCAGCCTGGAACCACGAGACCTCTACGGTCGCAGGTTCGAATCCTGCCTCGGGCATGGATGTTTGTGATGTCCTTAGGTTAGTTAGGTTTAACTAGTTCTAAGTTCTAGGGGACTAATGACCTCAGCAGTTGAGTCCCATAGTGCTCAGAGCCATTTGAACCATTCTGAAGTGGTAATACAGGAAAATCCCCACTTCATTGCTACCGGTATCTCGGAGATGCTGTAACTATAGCAGTATAGCACCATGTTGAAATTCTCTTAAATCTTGATAACCTGCCATTGTAGCAGCAGTAACTGATCTAACAACAACGCCAGACACTTGTCCTACATTGGCGTTGCCGATTGCAGCGCCGTGTTCTGCCTGTTTGTATATCTCTGTATTTGAATATGCATGCCTATACCAGTTCCTTTGGCGCTTCAGTGTATATAGCAGCCTAAGATTTTGTACAGCACCTCTGGTGACCAAATTTTCTTGTTAGTCTCATAATTCGTCAATTGCAGCGACAACCCCACCAAAATTTTCTGCCAGTGCTTTTACTGCAGCATTATGAGCACTCCAACGCATTGTTGAGTCTTTTAACAGATGGTTTACTGTGTTTAACAAGAACATCCCAGCGGCTAGTGGAAGCAGAAAAAAATGTAAAAATGGTCTCTCCATTTCGAAAAATGTTACACAAGACAGCCTACATTCTGCGCAAAGGAATGTTGCCCACATAAATTAATTGAATGATCAATACATCCAATAAAGACAGCTTTAATGTTTTTTTGCTTTAATAATGGCTTGTACTCCTCTATATACACCACTCATAATAACTGCATTGTCATAACCTTTGGAACGATACATCATAACGTCGGAACTGTCATTTTCAAGTTTCTTAAGAATTTCGTCACTTACAAAAAAATGAGCGGCGTGTTTTCCTTTAGAGGGAAAAATCCAAGTAATACTACTTCAATTCCACCTTCCTATTATCAGTTTTCACGAAACGAATCACTTCAGATCACTATGTAAAACATAAGTTGTGCTATCAAACGCAATACCTTAACATTTAGACGATTTAATTTTGTTGAAAAGCTTGGATTTTGCGAGGTTTGTTAAAACACTTATAAATTCAGTCTGTACTTCTGGCAGCAAATAAAATACTTTCTGAGATTTACCACGCTCTAAGTTCAAGTTGTATTCTTTCAACACTACATCATACTTTGACAGCAGTTTCCCTAGAGCTAAGAAATTGCCTTTATTTGTAGACCCTTGTCTTTCATCAAGTCTACGAATGGTTTTATTTAGCCAGAAACAAAGTTATATCCAGTAACCTTGGTAAGAGATGCTTCCACTTCACTTTTTCAGTCTCCATCAATTTCAAAGCTGCGCCATGTATTCCTTTATGCAATTTTAGTTTCATTTCCAAAATTTTCCACTTTTCAGGGTTTTCCAGATGTGCATTTGTAGTTTTATGGTTGGCCACTGTAGGATTCAGTTTCCACCACTTCTGAAGTCGAGTCACAAATATAGTTCTGCAGTGATTCCTTTATATTATTACAGTCTCTGATAGTAATAACATTATCAGTATTATCACAGTCGTTTTCATTTTTTTTTTTTCTAATTCATCTTCAGGCTCATCATCGCATGTGTATTGTCGCTGTCGTCTTCTGAAGATGAACCATTATTATCCGAATCATTCCTTGCACCAATGTGAGAATCAGTTTCTTTTGATGAACTTCGGCTATCATCACTTTTTGTAACATATTCGAAGATGGCGCCAGACATGCTGTAAAGTACATCAGTTTTAGCCTGTTTTGCTTTTCTCTGCTGAAATCCACTTTTTCCGTCACGTGTATGAACTTCTCGAGGCGTATTTATTTTATTTGACGTCTGGTACGTGAACCTAAAAAGAGTATTTTCAATTAGTGTAGCCGACCTTTATACTGTGTATGTTACTTTGCAGAAAAACGTGCTGCAAGGGAGTGACAGTCGGATACTAAAGGATGTCCGGGAGGTAAGGACGAATTTGAATTTTGCGCATTTTGTCATATGACGGTTGGCAGCCTGTTTGTTATCTGCGATCCATTCCATTAGTAGCCTGATAGCTTTTGTGTGGTGAGCATTGTTGTTTGATGTTTATTTTCGTCATGGAGTACATGACAACTCAACAACGCCTCCAAGTGATAAAAAGTTATTACAAAACCAGTGAAAACCCCATGGCAACCGTTCGTGAATTGCATGTGCCATTTGGACATACTGCTGCTTCAAACCAATCATCAGAATCGAAGTTCATCCGGAAGTATGAAACCATGGGTTCTGTTTCAAACGTTAAATGTGTTTTATTCAGTTGCTGTCAGACGGTCCATAAGTAAAAATTATCAATATACCGAATAGTGGTTGTTGGTTTGTAGAATGGTTTTTGCAAATGGGAGCGTAGTGTAGCGCAGCGACAACAACAAGAAGAGAGGGTCTAGTGCAGCAGGGGATACAACCCGTCGGCTTTGAACAATGACGTCACAAGTCGCCAGAGACCATGTATTACAAAGATGAAACAGCTGAGGAGAATGTTGAGAAACAAAGGAATGCGAGAGAGATAAACATTGATCTTGTCAAAAGCCGAGAAGCGATTCTTCTTAGTGTTGTAGCTCCCTTCAGTAGCTGAAAAGTGTTTTTTGGCTTAAAAAAAAAATCTCACGAGATAGAATAAACTGATCCTACTTTATTAAGCAATCAATAAAAAAACTAAACTAAAACATAACAGCTTTTTTTAAAAAAAAGCCAAAAAACACTTATCAGCTACTGAAGCATCTGTATCTTAGGATCAGTTTATTCTATCTAGTGAGATTTTTTTTTAAAAAAGCCAAAAAACACTTATCAGCTACTGAAGCATGTGTATATTTTAATGGGTGCGGGAGTTCCGACTCCTGGGGAGGTGGGTGCGTGTTATGCATGGCTAATCTATTCTATTTGCAGTTTACCATTTTCGCTTTTGCTGTTATGTTTCAGATTCGTTTTTTTATTGATTGCTTAATAAAGTAGGATCAGTTTATTCTATCTCGTGAGATTTTTTTTTAAAAAGCCAAAAAACACTTATCAGCTACTGTGCCTTGGACGCTAATAGTATCCCATTCGTTACTTGTGCTATATAGCTATACGCAACATTTTTATCTTGCTCGCGAATTGACATATATAGTGTCAGTGTAAAGGCGAAGTGAAGTACGGGATACAAATTATAGTTGTGTCGTCAGTGTAAAGGCGAAGTGAAGGATGTTGTTGTGATGGGGGTTTCGGAAGTACACATTCGAAAATGTCATGCTGATACTAGAGCTGGAAAACGAAAAAAGATCGCCAGCTCCCAAATTTCTGTTACGTACTTCGCAACATGGAAATACACATATTGGTGGAATAAGAAAGTGAAGTATGGCAGAATAGTGAAATATAGATAAATAAGGAAATGGAAAAGAGAACTTACCACACGGAAATATCGACGAATAACGGAAGCTCGCCTAAACAGACAGTAATGAAAATCACATACCCACACTCACAACAAACACATTACGAAATCTCTCTCTCTCTCTCTCTCTCCCATACACACACACACACACACACAGACATTCACCAACCCCCCTTCCCTCCCCCCCCCCCCTCCCTCCTGAAATTAACTGAGATGTTTGGGACGGTACATTTTGCCCACATGTTTAATGAAACATTTAAACGGGCAATATGTCCGCGGAATGCTTTGTCTCCAAGAATACTCATCTAGATGACTTTGAAGAGTTGAAATTTGGCGTGTCCCTTTCCCTATGAGTGATTTTACCACTGACCAGTACCCCTCTATGCTGTTAGTACAGGCGCCTGTCGATAGAGATCTAAATTCAATACACTACAAATTGTTCTATAATAAAAAATTAATAATTCACATTACCTCAATATCATTACGAAAAATATTAAGTACCGTCCGAATAAAAAACAAACAATTAAGTTAATTAAATCACACATTTAATGATGTACCGAATATCTAGCGATCGCTTTTAGATTAACATTCAATTATTTTAATGATAGTGCTTATTAGAACACAGAACTGCTTTATTATCTATGCCTCGAAGTGAAGACATTACGATCTATGACTAAGGAATGACGTCATTGTTCAAAGCAGACGGGTTGTATCCCCTGCTGCACTAGACCCAGAAGAGACCACATATGTCTTTTTGTTTAGGTTTCCTAAGAACCCTGAGAGGTATATACCATTATGTCGTCAGGATTCGTTTGCAAATTACATTTATATTCATGATTAATGTTTCGTTTTAGGAGCACAAAATGGCTAATGAATAGCAGACGAGAAGATCTTATGAGAAAAGACCCTGTTTACCTTTATAATAATAAGTTTTATCTGCTACATATCGAACAAAATCAGTTCATGAATGCAGACAATAATAAACCCGTGTGGAATGCAGTTAACCACATTATTTTATGTATCAAATACGCAACCTTAACTGATGAAGAGGAGACTGCCATAAACATTCGACAATCTGTCTAAAGCTGTAAAACACTCATAGCACAAAAGCAGCCAACTCCCCATATATCAGTGCCACATTCATCTGAATCCTTAACACAGGTCTGCTTTGATGAGGAAGTGGTAAAATTAAGTGCAGTTATTCGTGTTTAGAAAAAGAGTGTGGAGTATCAGAATTTGCAGATCGCTAGATTTTGTGCGAAACTGTCGAGGGACAAGAAAAGTATCTATCATTTTAAGTACAGACAGCATCAGAAACTGTATTAGAAGGATCAAGTGAAGAAGGACAAACAAATTTTGACGACAATATGATCCCAATGTTTAAAAAAAGATGCCCTTGGCTTGTTGTTAAACCAGATTAGAATGCCATCTGCAAGATGGAAAGACAAAACTAAGCTGTTTGCTCTAAATTTATTACATTACAGCACTCAGGCATACCGGTTTTGTCAGAATGTTTTATGTTTCCGTCAGTGTGTACATTACAGAGGTATGTGGAAGGCATACAAATAAAATGTGGGATAAGTGACATTTTGTTCCACCTTTTAAAGCAGAAGGTACACCATTTCTCCGATACTGATAAACTAGTGCGTATGTCATTGGATGAGTCTCTAATAGCAAATTTAACATATGTCAGCACTTCTGATAGTGTTATTGGCTTTGAGGACTTTGTGTTTACACTCACAGTATATTTCTCCAACTATTTGGCAGTTGCTTCTTCCATTTAGAATAATACAAAGGTGAAGGTGGTACTTGTGGCAACAGGCGACAATGACTAAAACACAGAAGGCCTATGGAACAACAAATGGGGTGTCGATCCCTTTTGCATGTAGAGGTACATGTCTGTGCTTCTCATGTATGAATCTATGTGTTTATATTCCGTTGATATCAACGTGGTAAGCTGCAGTTCTATGCAATGTAACAAATGTTTCTTCATGAATGTATTGTAACTCGCCACTGGATTCATGAGTTTTATCCCTACTTGCACTTATTGTAGAATCATTTTTAGAAACATCTATGTCTTCTGATATTACACAGACTCTTGGAGCCAAAAATATAATTTAAATATTTCGTAAATCACTTAGGAAGTGGATGCGAAACATACACTATGCTTACGACGCACCTGAAGTTCTCCTCTCTCGCCGCATGGAACGCTAGTGCCGCTGCAGCTGTCAAACGGTAACAACTTTTACAGCAGTGAGTGTCGCGACTCGCGACTGTTATGTTGGATTGTGGTACCACTTCTACTAAGGCTTATGTATACAACTTATGCTACCCAAGCACAAATAGGTCATAAATCATCTCATGTAACTTTAGAGAATGGATGGTTTTTGCTAACCGAAGCTGGTTGTCCCATTGCTGTATTATTTTTAGTATGTAATGTACACTGGACTAAGTACAGTACAGCGCCGATTTTTTGAACTAATTGGAGGTAATGGGTGTTCAGAAAACTATCTTATGTGGAGAGTCGAACATTCTTGAAACGAGATGATAAAGAAATCTACAATTAATATTAACATTAAAACGAAACTTCCTAATATATTCGTATTAACTTTAAATATATGCAAATGAAAGAGATATTCACTGTACAGCAGTAAACAGGCAGCTCTCAGGAGAAACCTTTGTCTAGCATTTAGGAAGTTTTAATGATGCACCATGCTAATATTATTCTTGAAACTTTCAAATATTAAATAGATTGTGTCCGGTAAGTAGAGATGAATATTAAAGTACTATAGAATATACAAAATTTATTGAAAATGTAATTATTTTTTACAAACACATAAAGTAACCTCTCCCATTTATGTATGGAAAAATTATATCCTTCTTATGACCACCCAAGGCCGCATGCAATGAGCAGTGCGTTCATTGAAATTCTCAAAGACGTGTTCACAAATATCTGCTGGGATGCCGTTAATAATCCTTTTATTTTCATCCTGCGATTGGTATCGTGTTTTTTATTTGTTCATGTACACTTTTGATTTCACAAATCCCCACAAAGGCGTAAGATCGCATGATCTGGTAGGCCATTCCTGGTTGCCACACAAAACGATAATTTTTTGAGGAGACTTTTCATTCAACAGAACAATCACTTCATGGGACGTGTGACATGCCGCACCATCTTGGTCACACCAAAAATCGTCATTTTCATCAATAAGAGGGAAAAACCAAACAGAAAGCCGTTCACAGTGACAGCAGCTCCCACATCATTTTCCAAGAAGTACGAGCTGATCACTCCTGCCCAGAACCCACACCACACAGTTGTGCGTTGTAGATGCATCTTATCTTCCACCGTCACTAGCGGATTTTCGTTACCTCATATTCTGCAGTTATGCTTATTGATGTACCCACTGAGGTGGAAATGACCCTCATCTGCGAAAATTATTCTTTGTATTAAGTTCTTGTTCTCCGATTGTTGAGCCAAGACCCACTCAGCAAATCGAAGTCTTTTGCCGCGATCTGCGGGCTTCAGCTGTTGTCTAAGTTGAATCTTGCACGCACGCATTTTCGGATCTTTTGAAAGGATATCATGCAGTGAACTTGGTGATAAATTCAATTGCTGAGCTCTTCAGCGAACCGATTTTCTGGGGCTTACAGTCACATTGTCATGCACAACAGCAATGTTTTCTTGTGTTCGAACAGAACATGTCGGCCGGAGTGGCCCAGCGGTTCTAGGCTCTTCAGGTTCGAATCCTGCCTCGGGCATGGATGTGTGTGATGTCCTTAGGTTAGTTAGGTTTAAGTAGTTCTAAGTTCTAGAGGACTGATGACCTCAGATGTTAAGTCCCATAGTGCTCAGAGCCATTTGAACCATTTTTGAACAGAATGCTTGTTTCAAACCAAAACATTGCAATGAAACAAGCATTCAGTTCATGGTGCTGTGGAATGTGGGAAGAAAACTGCAAATTGTCATTCATAAGAAGAAGAACAACACCAAAAATGGAACAGGAGCGTAATATGTAAGTAATTGCCCACGCAACCTGCCACTGATGATGCCTTGCAAAAAGTAGTCTTTTTCCTCTTTCCGCAAACTTGACTGGGGTGAGCTTACTGTAGATACACAGACAATATACTTGTGTCAATATTCTACCTAGTCTCGAGGTCATGAAAAGAAAGAAGCAACAGTGTTTAGTTACAGAAAAAAATTACTCCTACTCGGGTTATCTCCCCCCCACCATCCTTAGCTACGACTTATTTGACATTGCAATGCAATTTCGTAGACATGTAAATGAAATAAACAATTTACTAACAATGATTTGGTAACCACCCAAATCACATGACATAAATTGTGTCTTCCAAAAAGTAACTTTATCCTTTATTTAAACATGTGTTCAAACTGTATAACATGGACTGAAAGGCACATTTGCAATCGCCATTCGAAAGAACGATGAACTGATGTAATTACAGTGGATGACACGGTAGAGCATGCATTGGCGATTCGACGACACATATCATCTGGTGTAGCTGGGGCTTTGTCATAGACTGCATCTTTGAGTGCTCCACAAAAAAATAAATCGAGAGGAGTCAAATCGGGCGACCTTGCAGGCCATTTGACAATAGAATTTCGTCCTGACCACCATCGAGGAATGTTCTCATTCAGTATCTGTGTTGTATCACAGGGCGAGTGACCTGGGAAACTGTAGTGTTGCAGCCACATACACTGTCGATGATGATGATGATAATGTTTGGTTTGGGGGAGCTCAACTGCGCTGTCATCAGCGCCCGTAAAAATTCACAATTTTTTCACAGTCCAATTTTTTATCACGAATGATGAGGATGATGATGAAGTGATGAGGACAACACAAACACCCAGTCCCCGGGCAGTGAAACTCTCCAACCCGGCCGGGAATCGAACCTAGGACCCCATGATCCAGAGGTAGCAACACTAGCCACTAGACCACGAGCTGCGGACTACGCTGACGAATTATAGAAGAACCGGCAGAATGTTTGTCAGAAAGTGTGCATACGAATGTCCACTTAGAACGCCTGAGACGAACTAAGGTCTCACAATGTAATTTCCTGTGACGCCACACCATACATTTACGCTCCACGACCTTTGATGTACTATACGGAGCCAGTGTGGATTTTCGGCTGTCCAGTAGCGCACGTTACGCAAATTTGCATTAGTGTGGTTAGTAAACGTTGCTTCATCGGTAAAGAGCATACGCTCGAAAAATGTAGGGCAGACTTTCAGCTGCTGAAGGGCAAACCGACAAAATTCTGTATGACGTTCGAAATTACGGTCGACGAGTGTCTAATGTAGTGACAGATGAGAGGGATGGAAATTTTGTTGATACAGGATGCGAATGACACTCATCCGGCTGATTCCACGTTCCTTGACAGTATGTCTCACACTAATGCGTGGATTCATTGGAGTCGTAGCCAGAACAGCTTCTTCATATTCTCTGTAAGTGGCAGTCTTCTTTCTTGTCCTCTTTTTGACGTTCAGGGAGCCTGACCGTACTAGCGTCCACATAATTCGTGCTATTGTCTAGTGCGTCGGACACTGGCGATCCGGATATATAGTCTTATACCGCTGTATTGTTTTTGTGGCATTATTCTCCATACAAAAGTAGAATATCCAGCTTCTCCTCGTTGGTGTACATGTCTGCATGCAACGAATACTGAATCAGAAATGAGCAGCCTGTATTGCAGACAAGTACACAGGCAAATGTGTTGACATCCTGAGAGAGCATTGCACGAGAGCTCTGCTTGGTGGTGTCTGCATTGCAAATGCCGACTCAACCACCATGCTCTCAAATTCTAGACCATTTCACGAATTTTTTACGACAGGTTTCAATGTCAACTTTAACAACCGCTGTAACACTGTAATTGTCTTCTGAAGAGACATTGAATGCAGTTACACAGTTCCATTCTTGCTTCAATATCTAACATTTGCCGAAACCCGCGTTTTAATATGTGCAACCCTTCACAAAATGAAAGGAATGTTTACGTCTTACGTGACTCACCCAAATATACATGGTGTTTCAAAAAGGACTTTACAACTTTGAAAATTCATATAAGTTAATTGTTCAAAAATGGCTCTGAGCACTATGGGACTTAACATCTGTGGTCATCAGTCCCCTAGAACTTAGAACTACTTAAACCTAACTAACCTAAAGACATCACACACATCCATGCCCGAGGCAGGATTCGAACCTGCGACCGTAGCAGTCGCTCGGTTCCGGACTGAGCGCCTAGAACCGCTAGACCACCGCGGCCGGCTATAAGTTAATTCATAGTCCCTGCAGAGACGTTTGTAGTGTCAATTTGTAGAGAAAATACATCAATTTCTGTGTCGCGTAGTTCGCCAGTGCCGAATCGCACCGTAATGAACGCTAGCAACAGTTGCGTTAAAGATGGCTGCCTTCACTGGACCCGAGTGTGCTAGCTATGTGTTTTGGCTTGAAGAATCGAAGTCGGCGACAACAGTTCAGTGTAATTTCCGTACAAAGTACGCTAAAGATCCTCATAGTAGGCCTACAATTTATGAGTGGCCTAAATGTTTTGTAGAAACACGGTGCTCGGTAAGACATGGGAAATCATCAGGTCATCCAAGCACATCTGATGACCTCATTGAACGAGTGAGCAACGTTTTGTCAACAGCTCTATGAAATCGACCCAGCGTGTGATGAGGATGACCAAGAACGAAATATTTATTTCATGGAAGATGGTGCACCACCCCACTACCTGACTGACATCCAGGATTTTCTCAGCGACTGCTTTCCAGGTCAATGAATTGGCCGTCATGCTCCACTCGATTTTTTTTATGGGGTTGCATAATGGATATCGTGTTTTTTCCTCCTGTGCTGGCTTCTCTACTTGAACTTAGAGCAAGAATTTATGCAGTCACTGAGACAGCTACACCTGCAAAGCTACAGCAAGTTTGGGAAGAAATTGACTTCCAATGTGATGTGTGCAGAATAATCAACAGAAGCCACATGCAACATTTTAGATTAAGGTAAAAACACTTGTTGTGTTTCCCTATAAAATAACACTAAACCCAGATCTATATCTTCTTTCAATAAATTTATATAAATTTTTAAAGTTGTAAAGTCTTTTTGACACACCCTGTAGATAGTGCCACTGTCAGCTGGGCATCCCCGTCAGCACTGCCACTGCGCTGTAGCAAAGAAGCGTGATGGTAGATTCAATCCTTCAAGTATACAATCGATAAAAAATTAAATGAGTGTATCGCATTGTTGGCCAGGAGGCCCCATCTGGGGAAGTTCAGCCACCTAGTGCAAGTCTTATTGCAGTCGACACCACGTTGGGCAACTTGCGTACCAGTGGTGAGGACGAAATGATGATGGTGACAACAAAACACCCAGTCCACCACCGGAGAAAACTCCAACCCAGCTGGAAATCGAAAGTGGGGACCCTTAACACATGTAAGAACATCTCCTAATTTATATATGATGTGACAGACTCTTATACGTCTGTTAACAGCTAGTGGTGGCCAGTGATCGTGTGGTCATGTGCTAAATCACTCTGTAAATTTCGCTCTGAATGTTATGTGACTGATTACAAATTTTAGATATATTTAAACAGTGCAGTTTATATAAGCAAAATTCATATATTCAATATAGTTTGGATTACTACTGTGATAAGTCAAATGCGTACAAGTCATCACATTGGTAAAATTTTGCACAAGTCATCACTGGACAGTACATGTGGTGTTAGTTAATTCTTTCCTCTACTTTTCATCTTGTTCTTTTGGTTTTCCCTAGAAGCAGTGTTTTCGTTTATCTGATGTTCTCATTGGACCCTGTACGATTGTGAACAGTACCAGTATCTTCCAAAAAGCTGTGCGTGAAAATGTGATTTATCAGGGGAACATATCTCAGTCTCTAGTGATCACAGAGATACGAGGTCAAGTGGTTTGGATGGCCTTTGGCGTGATGATCATTTTTATAACTGTCAGAAGAATGGGTGTACTGTAGCTATCCTACAGTGCAGGCTGAAAACTGAATCAATTCACACTTTCTTTAGCCAGGCATGGATGGTTTATGAGGAAACCCTAAAAAACATTATTTTTGGGTACCTAAAGTACCAATTTGGGAAACAGCTATATCTATAATTTCCACTCATGGCAAGTCATTGACATTTTTATCAAATGTTCTTAAGATGACGTTCTCCTGGAACTTCGAAACTTTTTTTTATATCATTATCTGTTATCAAGATCCAGAGTTCCAGAATTACTGTACTTATGCATAAAACCGCGAAAACCGATTTCTATTCTTTTTTGACTCAGTATTTTCAAATATCTGTCTGGCAAAATAATTTTTAACTCGTTATTGAGCTCCATTCAGATTTTCTCCCCATATCTAGTATTCAGAGATACACAGGCTGTACAGTTATATAAAATATTTACCTGTAGCTCACTAATCTTTTTAAACAAATTAAAATTGTTAACATACTGACATTTTTCAGTCAGGTTTCCATACACGTAGAAAAAATTTTAATAAGATATTTAAAAATCTAATAATTTTTTTTGCTTATAAATGGAGAATAAAAAATCATTAATCATAACAATAATAATATTTTATTAGTTTTTAATAATCATCCTTTATATGAAAAATATACTCAAATTTAGAATTTAAAGACTTATACAATTATATTTAGCAAATGAGGCATATAGAATTTGTGTTGTTGATTACATTAAAAGGAAAAAACCATCTGAAGATGTATACAATTCGTTTTTCTATAAAATATCAGAGGGCTCTATTTGAGATTTTTAAGATAAAGTAAATTTGTCTTTGATTTCTATGAGCCAGAAATTATTAGAAAATTTTATTAGAAAATGTAAATATAAAGTGAATTGGTCTTGTATTTCTAAAAAAACAAAAATTATCAAAAAATTTTGTTAGGGAATTTAAAGATAAAGAAGAATTTCTGAAGACCATAAATTGTCAGTAAATTTTATTAGAGAATTTAAAGTAAAGTAAGATGGTCTTACATCTCCATAAGGCAAAAATTATCAGAAAATTTTGTAAGATAATTTAAAATGGTTTGAAATATCTAAAAATAAATATTTATCTGAAAATTTTTAAAAAAGAATTTAGATACAATATTGATACAGAGTACAAATTTTTATCATTTTTTGAAACTGGAGAGATCCCAGATCGTGATAATGATTATGATTATGACTGACAGATATAAAAGTTAAAAAATCTTTTTTAAAATTTTCAGTTAATATTCTGTCGCCATACATTATTTATTATTTATTGTCATACATTATTATATAAAAAGTAGTGTCATTAGGGATTTTATCATTGAATGTGCCACATAATTCCATATTAGTTTTTTGTGTGTCTAACATATTCTTTCTCCTAGACATATTTATGACAAAAATAGGATAATTTTCAAAAAACTGAATCAATTTTCATTGACATCACTGTTTAATTGTGTGAGACGCTTAAAATCTCAGAAAGCAACACAAACTTTCAAAACGCTATCTGGTGGCTCTAGAGTCCACATTTCTTGAGAAAAAACTCCATTTCAACCATTCTTTATATAGATATTTTGTAATTTAATATGATCAAATGAGGAAGAATCAATCAACCGATTATTTTCCGATTAGTCTGAAAAGCAGCAAAAATAAAATAATGCATATCAAATTCTGTAGAATTATTGTAATTGGTGATATCTAACTCAAAATGTCTTTTTCCACTTACTCTGGCAATCTCAATGGTTTATGATTCAAAGAAAGATATGGGAATTTTTGGATGTTTTAGTCTTTCTTGCTCCAGCTCTAGTGAATACTCTGGCTCATATATAACCACAGGAACACCAATTTCCCTTGATTCCACAACAAGTTTACCTTCAAAATAAAGCATATCTTTTATTTCAGCTCTAGCTTAATTACAGTCAGACCACGGATGAATGGCATTTTTTGCACTAGAAGTAGATAAAAATTAATGTTAAAACTCCCTCCCACATAACTTCCTTATGGTCATTAATGGACCCACCAAGCAAATCTAACGAAAAGAGTTATTCATTTTTCTTACTTTTTGTCTTCCTATTGCTGAGGGTATGACCTTCCATGGTTACTCATTGGCTAGAGATCAAGTCAATCACATAAGGACAGACGAAGAAATGAAAGGTTACTCAATCCAAGACAAAATATTGTTCCCTTTCGTTTTATGGTGATGACATCGAACAGCTTTGCCACATAGTTGTTAATCAATTTTTTATTGTATTTTCCATCATATGTCGGATAATCTGTACCATCAGCTCCAATAATACTGAAGCTCATATACAATTGTGCATGATTAGGATGAGCCCAACCATCACCAATACGAATATTAATCTCTGTCTCATTATTAGGGATATTTACATTATTTCTAGTCTCCTCATTCACAGGGAATGAGTTAAACTGATAGCTTTCAGTCTTATTCATTTAATAAGGATAAATTTTATTAAGACATTTCTAAAACAACTGTTTCACTAGCGCAATTGATATCAACGAAATTATCATTTTCATCCATTATAGTTATTTCTACATCCTGTATAGTATCCAAAATTGGAATATATACTGGATAATGTGGCTCATGAATTATTGGGCCACCAAATTCTACATTGGGTTTGAATGAAGCAGTAATATTAGTATCTCTATGAAAGTTATCAAAAATGGTTCATATGGCTCTGAGCACTATGGGACTTAACATCTATGGTCATCAGTCCGCTAGAACTCAGAACTACTTAAACCTAACCAACCTAAGGACATCACACAACACCCAGTCATCACGAGGCGAAAGTTATCACCATACTTTACATACATTCCATCAGCCAAATTAAAATTAATGTTGATTAACTGGAATGGAATAATTTTGGCATATCATTAACAACAGTTTTTTCATTGGATTCAATAATTCTGTTATTAAATCCTCATACTCTTCCAGCGTTATCCATTATGTCCACATATAATTTAATATCACTTTGAGTAAAAACTCTATTTAAAATACTACAGTAGTACAAGTTTATATGCCAACTAGCTCTGCAGATGATAAAGAAATTGATGAAATGTATGATGAGATAAAAGAAATTATTCAAGTAGCGAAGGGAGACGAAAATTTAATAGTCATGGGTGACTGGAATTCGAGAGTAGGAAAAGGGAGAGAAGGAAACGTAGTAGGTGAATATGGATTGGGGCTAAGAAAAGAAAGAGGAAGCCGCCTCGTAGAGTTTTGCACAGAGCATAACTTAATCATAGCTAACACTTGGTTCAAGAATCATGAAAGAAAGTTGTATACATGGAAGAATCCTGGAGAGACTAGAAGGTATCAGATAGATTATATAATGGTAAGACAGAGATTTAGGAACCAGGTTTTAAATTGTAAGACATTTCCAGGGGCAGATGTGGACTCTGACCACAATCTATTGGTTATGAACTGTAGATTAAAACTGAAAAAACTGCAAAAAGGTGGGAATTTAAGGAGATGGGACCTGGATAAACTAACTAAACCAGAGTTTCAGGGAGAGCATAAGGGAACAATTGACAGGAATGGGGGAAAGAAGTACAGTAGAAGAAGAATGGGTAGCTCATATAATTGCATGTGTAACCCACAGAGAGCTTGTACCCGAGGGTACAGAGCAGCAGGCCACATGTTTAGTGGAGACGAGACTGTAATCCCCCCTAGACCAGGAAGTTGCCAGGTTCTTTTCTGGAGCAGCAAAAACATATATTTCATGGGCACGACTGCCTGGGAAGCTCAACACCCTTCTTACAGAAATTGTAAGTGGTCAGCCTGTAAACATAAGATCTCTCAGAACATGAGGGACTGCAGTCTCATCTAGGTAGATGTTTTTTGCCAAAACATGACCATGCTTACCGTGAGAATAACGCTTCCCTATTCTAAAATCTTCTTTTTTCGGACAAGGTAGTTAGGCGTCTCTGATTGGCTCTTTTCAGAATATGCAAAGTGGAGGCTTGCTACCCCAGCGCTGGAACCATGTTGCTGTGTCTGGATTGTCTACCATGCCAACAGAACAGTCAAGAGGGGAGATTCAATGAGTTTAGCTTAGTTCAGTTGGTTTGTGCAATTTGGGGGCAGCTTTGTTTTTCTCAATTCGTCTCCAGTACCGACTCTTTGCGAAAAGTGGTTGTGATTCTTTGCCATCTTCGTCTTCTAGCCTTCCCCTGATGGAGAAATTCAGGTCTTTACCTAGTGGGCGAGATTTGTGGTCTGTATCTTGTGGTGGACTAAGAGCCAGTGGCAGTTTCCAACTGTACCGACTGTGGAACTGCATATCATCTCAGGCATATCGTGTGTCACAAGGGTGATGTTATACATCCTGAGTCAGTTCGAAAATTCGAGCACTCACCATCACGCCTGTGAGTCAAATTGGTTTGGCCAGACCAGTGAACAGGTGCCCCTCACACTGAACTCTGCCAGCATTTCAAAGTTTTGATAGGGAAATTTCCTGCATTCTGATAATCAAAACGTCAGATTACATCGTTTGCAAATATTTGTGTACATGTCAGAACTGGTACAGTGTACAGCTCCTCTCCCACAGGGCGCCGTTATTTGCTACCACTGGAATCAAGCTCAGAGGGTAAAGTACTGCTGCACCAGAGAGTTGTTAAATCGTATTCACAGACCCTGTTCTCAAGAGAAACATAGTTTGTGGACTACTTGGTTGTATTTGATTCCATTTCAATGGAGTTGAGCTTGACAGTGGACACATGTAAAAAAAGTCAGAGTCTTGTAAAAGGGATTAATTCAGGCAGAATGTGAGAGCTTCCCCCTCAATGTATGCTTTACCAGTCAAACACATTTCTTTTTCTGATTTGTGTTTATCATTTTTATGTAAGATTTATCAGCTATTTGTAATTACAAAGGGATTAACAAAACTTGTCAATATTTTATAAATTTAAATACACCTCTGTTCTCATACATATTGCCTCAACTATTCACTGTTTTTATGTTATTGTGGTGGTACATAGGTACATCAGCAGTTTGAGGTATAATCTTACTAAATTAATCACTTTCATTATTAATTTGATTCTGAATGTGACCTCAAGCTTAGGCAAAAAAAGGGACATTCACTAATTCATACCTAAAAATTAAGGGTGTAGCTCACGATTTGAAGGGTATTGAGAAGATCATAGGTTTCTTTGTGTAAAAATAATAATATTTGGCATCACTCAGAGATATATTTAATATTAAAGCAAGGGACAGCTTGCACATTTATATGTTTATTCTGAAAGCTTGGATCAATCAAAATACTAAATTTTTTTAAAAATTTGTAAGAAATTAAAGAAAATATTACTACATTTATAAAAACAATGATGAAATTATACAACTGGATGAATGTAAAGGTAGTTCAGTTGTAATATTTAATGACTGTAGCCTTGAAAGTCAGGATTTAGTTAGGGAATATTTTACTAGAGGAATACACAAAGGAATAGATTGTTATTATTTTGCCAAGACATACTAGACGAACCAAAACAATTGGTAAGAGACAATTTAAATCTCTTATTCCTAGACAAGACGATATAAATTTAGATCACGAGCTTTTCAGTGGCGATTTAAAATTTGATTATTTTCAAATGGTGTAGTAAATGGTGGAATGAAGGTAAATTTAGTTTTAATGCAATAGATACTACAAGAAAAATTAATACTGATAAGTATAGTGATAAGGTTAAATTTTTTTAAAAGACATATTAAAAATAAACATGAAACACAACAACAAATGTTAAACATAAAACTTAGACAAAACAATAAATGTTAAAAATAAATTCTTAATGCTTTTCATACTTATTAAGGATACAGGGCACTTATAAATGGTGGAAAAATCGAAGTTTTTTTTATGACTTTATTAAATTCTATAGTCTCTTCTGATTATATTGATATATAGGTTATAGCGTTTCAAATGAAACCTATATATACCGAGTTTTAAAGTTACGGTCATGTATGCTGTCATGCCCCCTTTATTTCTGTTACAGAAACCAGTATTATTACGAAAAACACTGAACTTTCTGTTTGCAGTGATTATATGTGTCTGTAAATGATTATCTTTGCTAGTATTTACTTTTGTTTCATTGAAGCAGTTTGTTCACGTGTTACTGAATGTTCGTTGCCCAAGTGCTACACATATTTGCAGAAATACATATTCTTTAGCGTGCAATAAATACGAACTATGCCACACATCAAGAAATTCAATAGAAGAAAATTCCGTGGTAACCAGTTCACAAACAAAGCAAGCCACACTGTTCAAAGTAACCTATGTATCAGTTCTTCAGGGTAGAAACTCTCGCATGGCACACCTCCTGGCGATTCAAATTTTTGTGTTAACAATGATGCTGTTTTTAGTGGATGTGTTGTTGTTGATGTGGGCGTCTTATCTTCTTTGATAAAGGAAGTGGCGAAATGTAAACAATGTGGTGGTGTACACTGTCTGGAAATACCTGAACAACAAAGTAGCAGGAAGTGTTTAGCGTCAAAAGTAGTTGTTCTGTGTAGATTCTGCAATAAATCTACCTCAAAAATTACTTTGAACATTGCGCATAATTCATATGATGTGAATTTGAAGTTAGTGTATGCAGTGCATGCAAAAAAGGCTGCTCCAATTTGGTGTGGTTTGATGGACCTTCCTCCTCCTCCCAGTAGGTTCAGCAAGTACATAAAAGTACTTTTAGGTGCATTGACGGTTGTGTCTAAAGCATCTATGTAACGTGCAATAGAAGAAACTGGAAATATTAGTGGAACCAGGATCATTGCTGTTGCACCTGATGGGGCATGACAATGTTGAGGACGTCGTTTTTGAATGGTGTTGTAAGTGCTATTTCTCAGGAGAATGGAAAAGTTGTTGATGTTGAGTGCTTATCTAAGTACTGCCACACCTGCCATGGTAACGGCAAAGGGCAAATTGAACATCAGTGTTCTAAGAATTATAGTGGTTACAGTGGATGTCTGGAGTGTGATGGAGCTCTAAAAATATTTCTGAGGTCGGTGCCCATTTATAACATTAGATATACTAAGTACCTAGGCGATGGGGACTATAAAGCTTTCAATGAAATTAATGAGTTCAATGTGTGTGTGGATAACTTGCTAACAAAACTGGACTGTTGTGGACATGTGCCAAAGAAGTTGGGTGCTACGAGGAGAAATGGAAGGAAAGTTGCTATCTGATGGAAAATCTCTGTCCGACTGAGGCAGATTGACAGAAACTGAAATGGACCTTCTTCAGTGCTATTATGGACGAACTGCACCTCTGAATGATGTTACAGCAATGAGAAAAGCTGTATGGGCCATGTACTTTCATACGTTGTCCACAGATGACCACAATGTTCACAGACTTTACCCTAAAGGAGCAGATTCTTGATGTGATTACCAAAAGCAAAAGGAAGTGGCCAAATATACAATCATAAGCATTCTCTTCCTGAGCCTGTTATGAATGAAATAAAACCAATTTTTAGAGACCTGAGTGACCTTGTTTTGCTTAGAAAATGTCTTTGTGGTGGCACTCAGAATACAAATGAAAGTTTCAACCATTGCATATGGGAAGGTTACCCAAGAATGTTTTTGTAGGACTAAATGCATTAAACGTTGGTGTACTAGATGCAGTGATATGTTTCAATGATGGAGTGATAAAAAGGTTGGAAGCCCTGAGAAATTTAGGCAAAAAATGTGGCTCTAATATGGAAGATCAATTGCTTGCATGTCACTGACAACGTGTGTATGAAGCTGAAAGATTCACTCTTCAAATTACCAAAGAAGCAAGAAGTGCTAAAAGGAATGCCAAGAGGAAGCTTGAAGAAGAAGAAGTGCCGCAGGGTGAAGACTATGCTTCAGGAATGTTCTGAGGCACGGTTTAATTGGACTCATATCTTTATTCACAATTTCCTGCAAGTTGTATTTTTCATAAGTCAGGTACAAATAGTTCCCAAAGTTTATAAATCATTGCTCTAATTTTTTCTGTAACTTACAATAGTCCATACTAATGTAGTAGACCTAAACTTTATCGCAAAATCAACTAAATTACAGAAAAAATAACATTTTTATTAGGAAGAACGTTATAAAAATTAAAATATAAGATGTGATATTTTTATCCTTATAATAAACATAATAGTTGGAATTAAATAGCTCTAGTACCTCAGCCATCATGTCATCTGTATCTGGTAAAAATTTGGTTTCCTTCACATGATTAACATTAGATAAATGGTACCTCAATTTGAGGAAGCATTTTGGGAAAAAAATTGCCTGCATTTCTTTGTAACTTTTCTTAACAATCTTAAACAGGCTCAAAAATATTCAAAATACTTCTAATTTGTTTAGAAAGTGTGCTGCATTACCTGATATCAACAGCAAATCTTTAAAACAAATGTATTATAAATAGTGCCTGAAAGAAATAGGTCTTGATTTTTACATAATATTGGGCCAGAATAGTATCCTGTATCCTTAAATATTTGCAAAATATGATCATTGGAAACCACTGAGAGTGCATTCAGTGTATGACCTACAAGTTGTTAAAAACGCTAAAAGAAATAGAAAGGAAAAGGAGCAATACAATGAGAAATTTTAAAAATGGAAGAAACAAGACATAACAGAATACAAAAAATACAAAAAGGAGAGCAGTGTGACACTGATGCAATCGAAAAAATAAAACAAGGAATAAGAGATGTAGGCAATGGTGTCCTGGAAGCTGTAGTAGAAAACAGGGAAATTGAAAAGCAGAGGGTTCCTTATAAATATTTTGAAGGGTAAAAGAGATTACATATTACGTCAACCAAAAATACAAAATATATTGAAGAACTGTGAAGAAGAGATGAAATATAGAAAAATAGGAGAGAAGCAACCACTATAAAATAAACACTAGTGTAAGAATACTAGAATATATTAATCACATGTAGATAAAGTTTTTGGTTGAAGACCTGTTGGTAAATTGAAATTCATTCACAAATTACCAGATAAATTAACCACTTGTGAAAAAGAATTTGAAGGTATAGATGGGTTAATGAATCTTTAACTAAAAACATATTAGTGTGAGTGATATGGGTAAAAAAATTGATGTTGTCGATCTGTAAAATTATGAAGATATATTATTGAAGCAAGGAGCATTATATTCTGATTATAAACCAAATAAAATGAGTCAAGTAAGGATACTAAATACAATAGCTTGATAAAAAACTGCTGAAGGTTATTTTACAAAATTAAAACAACCACTTTCCAGTTCAGATTTTTTAGGTGAAGGATTAATGCAAATCATACAGAAAAATCAATTAAATATGTTTGGATGAATGATGCTAGAGATTTAATGATAGATTAGCACAAATTCATAGAGAACCGCTAGCTGGAAATAAAAATTATCATAATGAAAAAGTTGGAATAACACAAATGTTAATGAATAAATTTTGTGATTTCCTTATCAATAACCCAAAAAGAATACCATATCTAATTGGAGTTTTGAAAAACTTACCATATGCTTTTTGGAAAAATGAAAAAAAAGGAAAACGATTAGTTAATACTTTAATTAAAATAATAATTTTAGTAGCGAATATTCTTTGCTACCTAGTTCCAAGACTAAACCAACAGACATTAAAATTAAACTAAATAATGATCATCAACACAGTAGTGCTAATTTTTTATCTGATGCACAAAAAAGAAAATGAGAAAAGAAAAGAGGAGGAAATTTGCTTTTAACACTAGGTATTCCTGTTGTCAAAAATATTGTTGAATATCTAACAAAAAAGAAAGAAGGCAAAGGATTAACAGCACATGAAGGAGGATTTCTTCCATTATTATTGGCTGCATTACCATGTTACCATGCTTAGATAACATTCGTAAGCAGGTGTAGCAGCTCGTATTGCAAAAACAGTAATAGACAAGAAAAAAGGTGACAAAATATTAAAAGAACAAAAAAGGCATCAGTTGGCAATCGAGAAGAAAGATGCTGCAACAAAAAGAATTTCCAAAAAAAAAATCAAAAATATTATAAACCTTCATCAAATTTTGTCGTAGAAAATCTTGCTAAACAACTAAAAATCAAATACTTTTATTGTGAGTATGTTATTGATGTATCACCTAACAAACCAAAGAAATTCATTCTGGAATATTAAATTTAGATATTTCTGATAGTATGAGCACTTATTGGATATGTTATTATAAGAATAATGATAAAAATTTGCTTTTGATTTATTTGGAGGAAATATTCCCAAATAATTAGTTAAATATCATGGCTCAAATGAGTTAACGGTTTAATTTCTTCGAGTTCTGAATAAATTTCACCAATTTCTTCAACTTTTTTTTATATGTTCTAAAAAAATTTATATACGAGGGGGGACCCAAAATTAACCGGAATCGTAATGCTGCACATCCTGTACTTGTAGTAGCAGGTTGCGCCACCAGACGGTTGTAGTAGGAGCTCTGCTGAGTCATTCTGTCATGCGGTGTCACCGAACAGTGAGAAGTGTGTTTTCTTTGGCAGTTCTTTCAGTGTGTGTACAGTGCAGCCATGACATGAGGAAATAGCTAGTTCTCACGAACAATGTGCGGCAGTGAAGTTTTGTTTCTTGCTTGGCAAGAACGCAGCAGAAACTGTTGCCATGATTCAGACAGCCTACAAAGACCAGTGTACGAATGGTTTTCTCGGTTTAAAGAGGGAGAAATGTTGGTTGAAGATCAGACCCTTTCTGGTCCACCTTCAACTGCTCGAAGCAAAGACAACATCGACAAAATCCATGGTCTCATCAGTGAAGATCGATGCTGGACAATCGACCAACTCGGGAACTTGTCTGGGTTGTCCTGGACCTCAATTCAGCGCATCTTGACCATCGATTTGGGGATGCGATGAGTGGCAGCAAAATTCGTGCAGAAGCTTCTTACCAGAGATCAAAGGGATCGTCGCGTTCAAAACTGTCTCGAAATGAAGGACGCGTTCAAAGATCATCCATTTTTTCAACAAAATCAGTACAGGTGATTAGTCATGGTGCTATGGGCATGATCCAGAAAGTAAACAACAGTCACCACAATGGAAGTCACCTGGCTCACCTCGACCAAAAAAAGCTCGACAAGTGAAATCGAATGTGAAAACGATATTGACCTGTTTTTTTTTGACATCAAGGGGATGTCCCTGAAAACCAGACAGTAAACCAACAATTCTATTTGGAGGTTATGAAATGGCTTCGCAGTGGTTTGTCGCGAAAATGTCCGGCTTTGTGGAACTCTGGCATGTGGTTCCTGCATCACGACAACGTTCCAGTGCACACGGCTCTCAGCGTTCGACAGTTTTTGGCCTCAACGAAGATGACTACCTTGACCAACGCGCCCTATTCGCCGGATTTGGCACCCTCGGACTTCTTCCTACTCCTAAGGGTGAAAAGAGACTTGAGAGGGAAGCGTTTTGTGGAGATGTAAAACGCAATATCATGAAAGTGCTAGCAGGTATCAAAGAGGACGAATTTAAAAGGTGCTTCGAACACAGGAATGGACGTTTGGACAAGTGTATTGATGCTAATGGAAAGTACTTCGAAGGAGATTAAGGTAGTATTTGAAAACAATAAAGTATATGCTTTCTAGAAAGAAATTCCGGTTATTTTTGGGTCCCCCCTCATAGTTTGGTCCTCTATGAACAACTGCATTTTTATATTATCCATTTGCATATTTAATATAATAACAAAATCGGCTTGGTTCATGTTGTTGATCTTTAGTAGTGAAAGAATATCCTGGATCGCCCTGACAGTTATCCATTTTCAGTAAAAACTCTCAGACTCTACATAAACAACAAAAGAAACCATTTGTGTACACTTATAATTTTTGGATTGTATGCCTTTAACTTTTTTGGTAGTTCTAATTTTACTGGTTTATTAATTACAGAAATTTTGTGTGATTGCCTAATTTTGATTTCTTATTAAAATGTAATAAATACAAATCACAAATAAAATGTTGTTGCTCATTTTTATTCGTACAAGTCGGGATAAATCTTTTCTCTAAGAATAATGTGAGTTATTTTATTTTTTTAAATATAATAATTATTCTTTCAAGTCGAGATAAATGTTTTATCCAACAATAGCGTATTTCCTTTTTTAAAATATTATAAGTTAATATGGTATCTTTCAAATCTTATTACCTTAATAGTTATCCATTATAATATTTTTCATCACAGGGAATTTTTGCACTGAAGAAATAAACATTGATAGATTGATTAATTTTAGCCTTTTTAGGGATATTATTAATTTCCAAATGGAAAGATATATCCATTACTCTTCAAGTTCTTTAATGAATCTTTATAATTACGCTTTCTGTTGGTATTTTTACATTTCTGTCCATCTACTGGTGTTAATGCGGAAGCTACTGCCTAGAGAAACCATTTTTTATCACAATTTCTTACATTAACACAAGCTTTTTTCTTTTATTCTTTCAGGTAATTCAATGTAAAACGAACCTCTTAATGGAACATATATATTAATTGCAAATTGTAAACCAATAATTCTATTTAATGTCCATCATGATCCCCATATTTGAAAATAAAGATTGTTGTTGAAATATACTTTTTCCCATTCATAAATTTTTTAATTACATCGTTTTCTGTTAGGAACCTACACTTGTGAGTTTGTTGGTCATATTCTATAATTTTATTATTCTGTCTCCTTTCTGAAAATTACAATCTTTCTTCAAACTGTTAAATAATTTAAGATATTCTTTAACTATTTTTATAATTTTTGGTTTCTTTGGGTTTAAGGTATCTATTCAATCAAACAACCTGTATTGTTTTCAAAATTTATAGTTTGTGTTATTTTTATAGTGTATCACTAAATATTGACTAACTGTTTTTTTATATCTATCTTTCCCAAACAGTTTGGTAGAAAATGGAAACATTTTTAAAATATGGATTTAAATGGATTATCTTCATTATCTTTAAGTTTCTCAAATGCATTCATAGAAAATGGGAATATTTCTTTTAATGGTTTATCCTTATTATTTTTTAAAACATCATTACTATTATCCATTTTAGAATAAGGAAATCGTTTCCAATTCTTTCTCACCTTTATTTCGTTTTTTATTAATATTTAATTATTGATTTAATTATTTATATTTAATTACTGATATAATCAACTTACCTTTAGTTATTTTTAATATCCTTTTAAATAATTCAATTTACAATATTCTCGAAAGTCAACCATGGAGGAGTTTCTTTTAAAATATTCTCAGAGATTATTCAAGCATTTTAGTGCATTCTCATTTAGAAGGTTAAAAACTTTAGATTTTTTAATAAGAAAGATTTGTATGGTAAAACGAGACTTGGGAGAATACAGTTTTTATCCCTTTATTCTCGAATCCAAATTGTTCGTGAATGATATACACTCCTGGAAATTGAAATAGGAACACCGTGAATTCATTGTCCCAGGAAGGGGAAACTTTATTGACACATTCCTGGGGTCAGATACATCACATGATCACACTGACAGAACCACAGGCACGTAGACACAGGCAACAGAGCATGCACAATGTCGGCACTAGTACAGTGTATATCCACCTTTCGCAGCAATGCAGGCTGCTATTCTCCCATGGAGACGATCGTAGAGATGCTGGATGTAGTCCTGTGGAACGGCTTGCCGTGCCATTTCCACCTGGCGCCTCAGTTGGACCAGCGTTCGTGCCGGACGTGCAGACCGCGTGAGACGACGCTTCATCCAGTCCCAAACATGCTCAATGGGGGACAGATCAGGAGATCTTGCTGGCCAGGGTAGTTGACTTACACCTTCTAGAGCACGTTGGGTGGCACGGGATACAAGCGGACGTGCATTGTCCTGTTGGAACAGCAAGTTCCCTTGCCGGTCTAGGAATGGTAGAACGATGGGTTCGATGACGGTTTGGATGTACCGTGCACTATTCAGTGTCCCCTCGACGATCACCAGTGGTGTACGGCCAGTGTAGGAGATCGCTCCCCACACCATGATGCCGGGTGTTGGCCCTGTGTGCCTCGGTCGTATGCAGTCCTGATTGTGGCGCTCACCTGCACGGCGCCAAACACGCATACGACCATCATTGGCACCAAGGCAGAAGCGACTCTCATCGCTGAAGACGACACGTCTCCATTCGTCCCTCCATTCACGCCTGTCGCGACACCACTGGAGGCGGGCTGCACGATGTTGGGGCGTGAGCGGAAGACGGCCTAACGGTGTGCGGGACCGTAGCCCAGCTTCATGGAGACGGTTGCGAATGGTCCTCGCCGATACCCCAGGAGCAACAGTGTCCCTAATTTGCTGGGAAGTGGCGGTGCGGTCCCCTACGGCACTGCGTAGGATCCTAAGGTCTTGGCGTGCATCCGTGCATCTCTGCGGTCCGGTCCCAGGTCGACGGGCACGTGCACCTTCCGCCGACCACTGGCGACAACATCGATGTACTGTGGAGACCTCACGCCCCACGTGTTGAGCAATTCGGCGGTACGTCCACCCGGCCTCCCGCATGCCCACTATACGCCCTCGCTCAAAGTCCGTCAACTGCACATACGGTTCACGTCCACGCTGTCGCGGCATGCTACCAGTGTTAAAGACTGCGATGGAGCTCCGTATGCCACGGCAAACTGGCTGACACTGACGGCGGCGGTGCACAAATGCTGCGCAGCTAGCGCCATTCGACGGCCAACACCGCGGTTCCTGGTGTGTCCGCTGTGCCGTGCGTGTGATCATTGCTTGTACAGCCCCCTCGCAGTGTCCGGAGCAAGTATGGTGGGTCTGACACACCGGTGTCAATGTGTTCTTTTTTCCATTTCCAGGAGTGTATTTTATTTTTATAATCACCTAAAATATATTATTCTTCGAATTTTTTTTCTTTTCAGTCTTTAGGTTTAGCTAATACTACTGAAAAAATTAAATTGAGGTATGAGGATGGTCGGGAATTGCCAGGAGTAGACGGATATTGCTGGTAGCCCAACCTGGGCAGAGCTGGCAGTAGTCATCTACTCCCTATATTCATATGTTAAAGTTTCTCAGTCTATGGGTCAAAACACCAAGCAAACTATCCCCTGGGATATATGCTGAGTGAAGAATAAGACAGCAGACTGTAAGCGAAACAAAAGAGAGAGATGCAGTGGGACAGAAAAAGAATCGGACAAAGACAATGAGAGTGGATCAGACAGACACCGAAACTGGCAGAGAAGGAGACAGTAGTAAGGAAGAGCGAGAGAAAGGGATGAAGACTGTGACAGTGGGAGAGACAGGTAGGAGGAAGTGCCAATGTTAGTAAATGGGAGCCAGTGGGAGAAAACTGTTTACAGAAAATGGCAAAGAGAGGGTGATGATGAGTATGAGGGTTCAACACAAAGACAAACTGGGTAAAAGGATTTAGAATTTTTTGTTTTAAAAGAGCGCAACTATGTTACCATGCCAAAACTTTGCTGAGGAAGGCGGAATGATGACTGATTCTGCTGGTTCTCTATTTTCTGTCGCCTTTTTTGTGCTCCAGCAGGAGGGTTTTTCAGCTGGTTTTCAATACAATTGTGATTTTGAGAGGAGACAGTCATAGGTTTGGTTTTGAAAGTGGGTGTATGAAGCCTTCTGCACTAGAATTTCATTATTTGTTATTAAAAAAAAGCCAAAAAATTCAACAACCAAAATAAAATGTATTTTTCTTCATTTAAAATAATTTGTTTCGACAGACTTTGCTGTCATCTTCAGGTCTTAATAAATCTTTGGATATGAAACATATTCATTTTACGTTATGCAGCCTAAAATGATCATATTTCGTAACAAAAGATTTTTAAGATCCGCAGATGACAGCAATGTCGGTGTAACCAGTTGTTTTAATAAGGAAATATGTAATAATCTTGGATATTGAATGCTTTTAACAACTAAAACAGATTGCTCCTTTGGTCTTCTCAAAATGAGAGAATTCTATTGAAAGTAAAAATTCCCTTTGAAAAAATTACCAGACTACATCTGCCACAACTTGCATCTGTAGCCTTCGTTGGCCGGCCGAAGTGGCCGTGCGGTTAAAGGCGCTGCAGTCTGGATCCGCAAGACCGCTATGGTCGCAGGTTCGAATCCTGCCTCGGGCATGGATGTTTGTGATGTCCTTAGGTTAGTTAGGTTTAACTAGTTCTAAGTTCTAGGGGACTAATAACCTCAGCAGTTGAGTCCCATAGTGCTCAGAGCCATTTTTGTAGCCTTCGTTAAACTCGATGACTGTATTGTATGCAGCTGTGTAATTGAAGAACCTGGAGGAAGCATCACGTTAATGCACTCTGATGGGAGTAGAAGCGAAGTTCAAGTATATTTTGCGTTACTGGGTCTGTGTAGGCCCTACTGTGTGAATATTCGAACTTGCTTTTCAAATCCTTTGTGACCTTGTAAACCAAATTTTAAGTGCTTAGAGCTGAGCCATTTCCGTTCATAAAGAAAAGTGGAAAATGTTTTCCAGTTGCCTATACACATCTGTGTGAGGCAAGATGAAAATGACTTGATGAATCACATTCTATCCTTCATAAACGTATCAGTGTATCATGCTTTAAAAATATATGCTGGGCAACATACGAGGACAAAACGGCAAGTTCCATCACCCGATTTTCCAGTAATTTCGCTCAGCGCTCAGTGAGAAGTCAAAAGCAGTACATTACATTACATTAATACTGACATTTCGTAATGATGTGGAACATGTCAGTTTAACATGAGTTTACATTACACAACATTATTTCTTTTTTTTTTATACTTCGTGCTTCACATTAATAATTCTTCTATTGAGTAAAGGGATTTGTGATTCAGAAATTCTTTTAATTTTTTGAAATGTTAGTTGGCGATCTGTCAAACCTTTAACACTGTTTGATAAATGATCAAAGATTTTTGAGAAGCATAATTCACCCCTTTCTGTGCCAAAGTCAGATTTAACCCAGGCTAGTAAATGTATCTTGGCTACTCTGTAGGTAGTTGACTGTTTCTGAAAAAACCAGCGATCAAAATTTTGGAGGAATTTTCGAGGTACTTTATGTGCTTTTTACCACCCAATATCATTCTACTAAATGATGGTACAGTGAATAGTAATACAGCTTCTGAATTTTTCCTCCTGTGTTCTAAATCCAATTATTACTTTAGCTTTTGTTTGTAATGTATGTGCAATTAATTTGCAGTGTTGCTGCTGCCAAATATTGTAACGTATATGCAACCAATATGTAATGTAGCTACAGCCAATATTGCCTATGTTTGTCTGTGAAAATGGACTCGATAAGTAACCTTAACTATCAGTAAACGAAATCTAACCTGCATAACATTGCTTGTGTATTGTGTGAGTGTCAGTTTCACTGTCATTTAAGCCCTCAACAGATCGTTACATGAAAAAGTTAAAACTAGCATTTGGATAAGCTATCTGACTGCGTATTTGCACATGAAAAATTACGGGAACAAATGAACTTGTAACAATGAATACCTAAGCTACCTGACTGCATTCTTGAACAAGAATTTACAAGTGATACAGAATCTGACTTGTGCAACGGAATTTACTGGATTAGAGTACATGACATGTTGTGGTGTGTCAGTGTCTTTGTTTTCGCCTCTAAGTTTTGCACTCACCTCTTTAGATGGCTGCCTTTTTCCATGTGGCTTACAGCAATTCGCAACAGCAGCAGAAGCGGCTAAAGCTTATTGTTACTAAGAATGAATTTAATAAAAAGTAGTTTGTTTGGATCCTGTAACCAACAAAATAAGTAGTGAGAAGGGCTTTCGTAAATTAAGTATATTTAAAACTTCAGAATCATCATAAACCATAACGAATAATAGACAATGAGAATTACAGTGACATAGGTATCAATAGTGGCTGAGTGCCAGATTAATAAATTATTTCAAAGTTACATTAACACTTAATAACCACAGCATATTATTAAATGTGGAGAATAATTATTATTATTTGAAGAATAAGGAGACTTCCTTAAATGACAAACAAAATATGAGTTTATTGCAAACACGGACTAACTATCATGAGCCTAACCCTGCTACACTTACGAATTTTACCTGGAATTCCATCTTACAGCGTAGTTAAGCCATTTAAATCTGTACTGGCTGAATAAATGAAATCAAGTCTTGAGTGTGGTAAGATCTACTAACACTGGCATGATGACACATCTTCTGTCTCCGAGCTCTCAACCGACACTACTACTTCCACTGTTGCAGACAGACCTTGTCTCACAGCAATGCTTAGAATCGGGCTATCATGTTTCACCCTCAGATTGTTGCTAACGATATCTGAGTGCATACAGAATGCAAAGAATAGTGTTAATTAGGATATATTGTTTCATGTAATGGAGTGTTCTGACATCTTCCTTATGTGGCCTTTCTGTCGATTCTTTAAGAATTTGAGTGGGCCTTATGTACAAATAGGACAAAAGGATCAAAAATTCTTAACTATGTACCATATGTGTAGATAAATATATAGCTTAGGCAGTAAATATTGTTTTTACAAAGAATGCATTGAAGCAGTTCTTGCTTACTAAAAATGTTCAAATATTTAAACAAAATACATAAAGACATGGAGGTTCTATTAATGTCAGAAGGATTGTTCATTACTGGCTCAATTATTTTGTGACCATTTTGTGAGCCTTTTAAAATAAGTAATTAGGCACATTTTAATACATGAAGTTTTCAACCTGTAAAGTGTAGAAAAGTAAAACATGTTGAGTGTTATTGTTTACTGCACAGGGAGTTTTGTATTGTTTTGCACTTTGCGCACTTGCAGAAATACGAGAGGAGAAGCCATGTCGTGAACTGTGTGTAGAGGTATATTTAGTGTCTATATCTCTGATACCTGGATGTAGAAACGTAGAGTGTAGTAGAATCATGTAGCAGTGTGTATTGTGTGTATCTCATTGACACCTTACTTGGAGATACTGCATTTTGGTGACACTGCGGCTTGTATTGTCAGTGTCCTTTCACTGAGGCAGCACTGTGTAATTGTGGCTCTCGAAGGCAAAGCTCAGCATTTTTGACACAGTGGCTTGTAATGCCAGTGTCCTTTTACTAAGAAAACTCTGTGTAACTGTGGCTGTCGAAGGCAAAGCTCAAGATTGGTTAGTGGTTGCCACTCAAGAACAGGTATTTATTGCAGACATCGTTCATTATGACAGACCACTTTGGTTGCTACCATAATTGGAAGTGACATCATTCTTGCTGACATCATGTGTGAATGTGTATTTTGTAATTTGTTTGTGTGTCCTGTTTAGACTTGTTAAACATGGTTTCTAACAGTGCTTGCAAGAGTCATTCGTACCAAATTGAACATTGCTGTTATGTGAAGCTGCCTGGTGTGTTGCTTGTACCTCAGAATGACTTACAAAACTCTGTAAAGATGTCATGATGTGTCACTCTGCTGCGATACTTCACTATTTGTTAATTTGGCAGTGCCTTCCACACTGCCACTGCGGTCATCCGTTACATTGTTTGACCTTTGTAATGAGGCAGTAGACACTTGTGTCTCATTATCTGTGCAAACATTTTCCGCTTCAGTTTCTGAAGGCTGGGAATGTTCTGAAGAGATAATCTTGTCATTGGTGGTGTCTGCATTTGGAAGTTCCCAGAGATTCCTAACACGACTAGTGGATCTCATGTCGTGAGCTGTCGTTAGTAATAATCAGAAAAGTCCGACAGAAACTAATTTCTCACCAACGAATCTAACTCGTTACAAAATCACTTACGAAACAGAGATAACGACTTCTGCTGATGGAAAATTAATTGCCTGACATTTAGGATCAGTCATGTCACACAGAAAAAAATGATGTTCGTAACTCTTATTCCTCGACAGTGAGCCTTGCAATATGTCACACACAGTTCTTATAATTAAAATAGATGGACAATACACAATTATTGCTGAAAAAGGAAGTACATATATAATTAGTAACAAGACAGTGCAGCTGCAACCACTGTGTGTGTAATGTTGATCTGACTGTGTTTTTATAATTTCTTGCAACAGAGTTTGCCATATGTAACGTATATGAAGGTTAGACTCTGTTTACTGGTAGGTCAGGTTGCTTATCATGTCCATTTTCACTGACAAACATAGGCAATATTGGCTGTAGCTATGTTACGAATTTGATGCATATACATTACACTGTGTCTGTAGAAGATTACTGCATGAATGCTTTCCAGTGTATTTTCACATAAAGTTGTCCTTATTCTTGTGGTAATTGTATGTCAGATGAACGAATTTTTAAAAAATGAGAAAATTATTTGAAATTTTTTCAGTGAAATTCCTGTAGTGTATCTTCATTCATAATCAATTGTAAGCACCAGTTTTTGGAATAGTGATCTGTTATACGTGATTTGCTGCTGAAATATTGCCAATGCACAAAATCTTGACCAGTGTTAAGAACATTTCTTTCCTGAGTGAGTTTCACATGAAGATGACAAATCTGCCTTCGCATGATGATCATGGTTTCATAACATCTGTGTTTTGAATCTTTCTATGATCAGTATCATCCAAGGAGACATCCCAAATCTTCCTGCAGAATAAACATGTGAATAAAATATAAGAATTAATATAAGAACTGTTCTTAGGAAGAAATATCAGAATTGAAAAAGATTATAACTCTTGAACATACCATTCACAAATAATATATGAAATAATTTATTGTGAAATCCAGTTCTAATTTTACAATTAATATAAGGCCTTTGTACCCGCTTAATGTGATAAGAATCTTTTATTGACACAAATAAAAACAATAATTGGGGTTCGAACAAAGGGCACAAAATAAAGAATCTGCAACACTAGCCACTGAGTCACAATTTCATCTGATGATTTCGCACAGTCCCATCTCCTTAAATTCCCATCTTTTTGCAGTTTCTTCAGTTGTAACCTACAGTCTTAATCTCTGTACATGTACAGAGAAATAAATGATTACAATTTCAGAAAAACTGGATGATTTATTCAAGAGAAAGAGCATCACAAACTGAGCAAGTCAGTAATGCGCTGGTCCACATTTTACCCTTATGCAAGCAGTTATTCGGCTTTGGATATCCTCCTGAGAGCTATCGTGACAAATTTTGTCCACTTGGCGCGTTAGATCGTCAAAAATCCGAGCCAGTTGGCGGGCCCTGCCCATAAAGATCCAAAAGTTCTCAACTGGAGAGAGATCTGTCAAAATTGCAGGCCAAGATAGTCTTTGGCATGCATGAAGACTAGCAGTAGAAACTGTTGGTGGGGGGGGGGGGGGAGGGGCGCATTATTTTCCTGAAATGTAAACCTAGGATGGTTTGCAATGGAGGGCAACAAAATGGGGCATAGAAGTTCGTCGACATACGGCTGTACTGTAAAGATGGCGTGGACGACAACCTAAGGGGTCGTACTGTGAAAAGGAATGGCACCCGAGATGATTACTCCTCGTTGTCGAGCAGTATGGTGGGCCACAGTGAGGTTGCTATCCCACTGCTGCCCAGGGCGTCTCAAGACACCCATTCGGCCTGGAATCTCATTGACTGGATTATTATTGTCTTCAGTGATGAGTTCTGCTTCAAAATGAGCGCCAATGACCAGCGAATACGTATCTGGAGACGCCTCAGACAGTGGTGGTATACCAAGCTAATTGTTGCCTGCTATACGTCCTGACAACCAGGAGTGATGGTCGAGGGTGACATTTCATTTCATAGCAGGGTCTCCTCAGCTTATCATCTGCAGCACTCTTGCAGCACAATGGTATGTCCACGAGTTGATGATATTCTATGCCCCACTTTGTTACCCTTCATGGAAAGCCATTCTGGGCTTACATTTCAGGAAGATAATGCTCGCCCGCTCACAACGAGAGTTTCTACTGCTTGTCTTCATTCTTGCCAGATCTTACCTTGGCCCCCAATTGAGAACGTTTGGTGCTTTATGGTCAGGGCCCTCCAGTCAGCTCGGGAATTTGACGATCTAACCCACCTGGACAGAATTTGGCACAGTATCTCTCAGGAGGACATCTAACTACTATATCAATCAACGCCAACCCGAGTAACTGCTTGCACAATGGCCAGAGGTGGACCAACATATTATTGATGTACTAGATTTGTCAAGTTCTTCTCTTGAATAAATCATCCAGTTTTTTTCTGAAAGTGTAATGATTTGTTTGTTCATGTTGATCACATGTACCGATTTCCATGCCATTCCTTTATGGTATGTCACTTTTGCTTTAGAGTGTATTTAACCTTTTAGAATAAAATAGATACCTTTTATATAACGGACCTGTCCAGAATAGTTTCTTACTTATAGGTATATACAGTATGACCTCACATAGTAAACAAAACATTAACGTTTTACGTGGTGCAGGTTATAGCTCTAAGTTCAAAAAACTGTTCTAGCAGATTACAAATATCTATCACCCATGAGAATCCACATTAATATTAAGCACAGACAAACAGTCTGAGATTAATCACAGGATTAGAACAGAGGAAAAACGCAGGTGCACAAAATGTATAGACTATGTGTAGGGGCCTCTAGCCCAAATGAGGGCACCATATATTATTTGTCAGAAAAGATAGGCATTGGACCCATCATCACTGTGTCTGTGAACCTAGCACTGTATAACAACAGACCTATGGAGATGCGCCGTTGTGATCTCAGAAAGACACATACTCCACGTGCAGAAGGACAGCGACTAACTGTGGTGGCATTCTGTGGCCAGCATCCTGCTGTACAGACATAAGTAGTTCATCAGCATTCTGAGATAGCATCTTGTGTGGGTTTATGCATGAGACTGCTGTATACAAGCCTGAAGCTCTTCCCTCCTTGAGGCTTGCTAAGACTGCACACAAGCAGCTGAAGGCAACGAAACACAGAAATAACTCATCATCGAGATTTAATTACTTGAAATGGATTTGAGATTCGTTTCAACAAGTGCTTTCCCCAAACCATCCTAATGCAGTGCGGTGAAATGAACATTATCAATAACCAAGAAGGGTGTAGCTTCCCTGTGTTAATGTAGTATTGTTTTATCATGAGTGGCAACAATTTTATTTGTCTCAGTGTATGTGTTTCGTGTTAAGCAATATCAGCTTTTATTTCTCAATAAATCACTTTTGTAGAAAATTTAAGAAACATATGTCTTCTATCTTACGGACCTACAGCCTGCACTCATTCAAATTTATATATTCTTTTCTGTCATTATTCATTGCCAAAAGTTACAAATGTCGTTTGCACTACCAACTGAGTATGTGAAATATTTAACATTTCAAATTGCTAACAAATTTAAATGTTAAATATTGATTCATTAGTTCTGCTCAGGGTATCTTTCCCCCTTTTATTTTATATTTATCTTACCACAGCATAATAAATAACATGTATATACCTCACCCTAGGAGGATCAGTCTGTTTGAACTCAGAGGCAGAGGGCTTAAATCATGTATTTTCTGCCGCATTCAGCTGCAGGTATCTCGCAATCGGACCGTTAATCTGGCATCATGTTGGTTATTGAACGAAAGAATTAGTGCTCTCCGGATCCTACAAGTAACATTTTGCAATGACGGATATTTATTGAGTTATTGATCTCCGAAGTTAGCACCAAGGGTGCAAAGCACATATTTTCTGCCATGTTCTTCTGCCCATATCACCTAAGTGGACAGTTAATCTGCCTTCATGTTTTATTATTTAACTAAAGATGGAGTGTAGTATGGATGCTGCAAGTGGCATATTGCGATGGCCAATATTTAGAGTGACCTCGGAGTTCATCCAACGAAAGCACCGTTCACGTATTTCTACGATATTCAGTTGGCGTTATCTCGTAATCCGCTGGTTAATCTGGCTGCATGTTTTGTTATTAAACAGAAGAAGAAGTGTACTGTATATACTGCAAGTGGCATATTGCGACGGCGGATATGTATGCAATTATGGTCTTCTGAATTTGGAGGCCGATGTCGCGCAGGTCGGGACGCGGTCCAAAATAATCTGCGTGTAGCCTCTATCCGTGTACGTTGACGCCTATGCCCTCAGGCAGTGAAAACATATCCGAAGTTCTATACTATGATTCAAGTCTGTCCGGCATCACCCCTTTCCCCGAGAACTGACTGACAAATCATATGCAAATTCCCCCATATGCCGAGGGCACCTGGCTTAAAAAGTGGAATGGAACGGTGATGGGGAGGGGGAGGAGGGCTGATATGGTGAAGTCGCTGATCCACTTAGCGTCAATGAATGGCGAACCTATCGCTGGCTATATAGAAAGTATGTATTTTTGCCGCAGTCAACTTGTTTACGGTTGTTTACTCTCGTTCTGCTTTTATTTTTATGCAATACAAAATTAATGTTATCTGTTAAATAACTGATATGTCATTTTATGAGGATAAAAGCAGGGGTTCACACAGGCAACAAAAGTATCGCCACTGCTAATGGCGAACTGCAGTTGCTTTGTAGTTGCATGTGTGAACTCCTAGTTTTCGGTGGCGCCATTTAAGAAGCGCAACTTTTGTCACGCCACAAAAAGTTGAACTTGGTTCTACTTCGTTGCACCTTTTGCCTTCTCCACAATGGAATAACGTCATTCGATTGCTACCTCGCGGCTGGATTCAAACCTTTCTAGTGCGTATTCGTTGGCAGATAGTGCTTTTGCTATTAATATGTCGAAAAAGTGGTCAACAGCGACAATTATGAGATTCTTGGAGGTGTATCAAGAACGAGAATGCCTTTGGAACCACAAAAGCGAATCATACAAAGACAGAAATTTGAGAGATGCTGCATTAATTGAAATAGTAAACAGTATGCGTGAATATGTACCTGGAATTGATGTAGCTACAACAAAATTAAAAATTCGAAGCATTGGAAATGCTTACGTGAATGACCATAAAAAAGTACTGAAATCACTTAAGAGTGGTGCGTCTACAGACGGTATTTATAAACCCAGCCTTACTTGGTTTGAAGCTGCAGACCGGTTCTTAAAACATGTAGTCGAGACAAGAGAGACGAGAAACACTTTGGTAAGTAATATTTTACATTTATTATGTTTCCAAAACATCTTATTTAGTAATATGTACAGCCGTTTAATCAGCTGAGACAGGTGACGCCATTTTGCAAACTGTGCAATGACGAAGAATTTGTGGCGTCCTGTGTGAACGGTAGCTCACAGCGCCACTGTAGAATGACTTGACTTGTGGCGATACTTTCGTTGCGTGTGTGAACCCGGCTTAAGGCCCGTCCACACGCAACGATCTGTCTGCGCACATCACATGTGCGCAGACAGATCGTTGCGTGTGGACAGAAGATTTGCACCAACCTGAGGTGTGTGCAAACCTGGAAGTTGGAGTTGGAGGTTTGAGCGAAACCTCTCAAATCTGTGGGTTCAAACCACATCTGCGCAGACAAGTTGGACCGTGTGGACAGAAGATCGCCGCAAATCTGGCGCGAAACAGCTGTTTGCTCAGTCTAGTGTTTGTATTTGTACGCACAGAGCATTAAAATGGCTGATACTCGTCAGTGTTCTCGAGAGTTTGTAAGTGAATTCATTGAAATATACAGAAACCACCCATGTTTGTGGAAGATTAAAAGTAAAGAATATAGTGACCGAGACGAAAAGACAGCAGCATACAATGCTCTAATTGAAAAATTGCGGGTAGTTGACGCCTCGGCAAGCAGAGAAACGGTAATAAAAAAATAATTTCGTTGCGAATTGGCGAAATTATTTGCGGATGGATGTCGAAACTTATAATTATCTCTTAAAGCTTGTAACCCCTCATATTATGAGAAAAAATACTTGTATGAGAAGGGCAATTTCTCCTCATGAACGGCTGGCGGTAACATTAAGATTCCTAGCAACAGGAAGGAGCTACAAGGATTTGGAATTTTCATCTGCAATATCGAAACAAGCATTGAGTGAAATAATACCCAACAGATGTGAAGCTATTTACGCTTTCCTGAAGGATGAGTTCATGAAGGCAAGTCAAGTAAATTAAGTCTGTCAGCGAATTGTTTACCGAAAAGAGTTATCCAAAGTTCAGAAATCTAGAAGATCTGGTGTAGGAGTAGATCAAGTATACCAGCCAACGTTATGGTATTTTGATCTGCTTGTCTTTCTTAGTGATCAAGAAACGCCAAGACCAAGCAGGAATACAATTGAAGATGAAATTGGAGTGCCAATGTGCGAAGAAATGGAACACGAGGTAATGTAAAACAAAACTGGTTCGCCCTGCAACTCTCGCAGTAAATTTACGTGAGAAAACTGCTTTCGCTTTAGCAGCCACTGTCTACACCATTTTGACCGCTTTCTCTGTTTCCTGCGGTTGGTCTAAATGTTTTTTGCAACACAAGTTGCGAACACAGACCACAACAGAACTTCCTCCATTTCTATATTTCAAAATAACTGAATTAAATTTTGACGTTTACGGGGATCGTAGTCGCTTGCCACTGATATTTCATTTCTACACCGACAGATGGCAGGCGAGTAGTAGATTGGGGTTTGTGTCGTGTGAACACACCACATTTGCAGCGATCTTTTGCATGTACAGATATCTGCGCCGATGTCTGCGCAGACAGATCGTTGCGTGTGGACCGGGCTTTAGTATATAATTTTCGAACTCCTGGAACTATTGTACATATTTGTAGTTTTTTCTATCTTTTAAAATTCATTGATAAAAGCACAAAGACACGTGGATAAAGCTTCGACCATAAATATCTATGGTCGAAGGGATAACGTAAAAGAAAATCTGTGATAGGCCAGCGTTATTGTTTGGTGTTTGGGTTCTGTTGTTCAATAATAGTAGGGTGACGGGGTGTATTTATACTTATGGTAGCAATGCTATTATCAATGGGTTAAGTGCCCTAATGGGCATGTATTGTTAAAGAAATCCCAAACACTAAATTAATTTGTTTGCAGGAGACACGAAGAGATCTCTCTTTCTCAGAATGACTGATCGTAATAAATATTTGATTTCTGGCATTGTTTGTGCCACTGTAGGAGTAAGCGTAATTTTTGCGTTTCGGAGATTAAGATACCGGAGATTAAAAACAAATATACTCCACAGTCAACAATGGAAAAAGAATATCATTGTAGTGGACTCTTTAGAAAGATGTGCGCCTGTTATTGACAGCATAAAAGAGTAAGTACAAGACGTTGGGGATAGTGCATTGTAAAGTGTTCCTCATTGTAACTGATGACCTTCCAGGAAATGCCAGACCCTTAAAGTTCTTGGGTTTGATTGTGAGTGGGTAACAAGCGAGAAAAAGTCACATCCAGTAGCGCTGCTTCAGTTAGCATCGTCGGACGGGTTTTGTGCCCTGTTCAGGCTTTGCAAAGTTAAATGTGTTCCAGACGACTTGAAGGTAGGCAACTGGTTACATGCAATGTGTACTTCATAAGAAAAAAAATGTCTTTCCTTGAAATGCGTGTCGTGAAGCTTAGCTTTATTGCTGTTTGTGCTTTCTTGATGTTCATTGATTTGCTCAGCACGATAAACTGAATAAATTTTTATACACAGTAACTGTTTCCAAACGTTGCACTATTGGAGCAATGTTTTTATGCTAATTATATATTTAGGTTTATTTCCGGTGTTAAACAGTTATGCGACATTTTTCAAGTACTGTCTTATCAGTGTCAATTCTTTGTGTAGGCCCTACGTATTAAATAATTCGTAATGTCATTTTGCTGCAGAGCAAGTCGGAGGTTGCGCCTTCAAAGTAGTACACTGAACGAATTCCTGCGTGTATTATACATTAAAAGCCATGGTTCATAGTACCATAGTTAAAATAGTATTTCTGAAACATAACTTGCATAGGAACAAGGAAACATAACTTGTATAGGAATTGGGCATTACGTCGTACCTAGTTTGTATCCATAATTAACTCGTGTTAAGAAAAAATTCTTAATGAAGAGCTGTTGACAGATGGGGTGGCGCTCACAGTCGTTCGCATTCTTCGCAAATAACTTGGCAAGTAACGTATCCCACTATGAGAGACAGCGACAGTGTCAAAAGAAACTGGTAGATTAACAAAACTACAGAACTGTCTCGTTATTCACTCAGTATAAATATGTGTTCTCTATGTTACGCAGTTAAGTTGAATGACGATGTGCACGAATTTCTTCGATTTTACTCCTGTGATCATATGATTTTTTGTGGTTTTTAGTAATTCACTGCAGGAGCGCCGATTTTCTGTGATGTTTTTGAAAAACCATTTTTGTGATGCAGGTACTGACGACAGAGCTCCTCATGTAAGGGTATTAGCAATATGTTTCTAACACAGAACTCTAGGTGACAAATTTTATTCACAAGGTACAGCATGAAAACCATGATTATTTGAGCCAATAAGGTTTCCTCAGTACAAGCATATTTAAAATGTTCCTTTAAATGGCTACATCACATAACAGGTTTCCATTCATACACTCCTCCCCAAAATATCTGGAGTTAAAGCACTAGGAGCTACTAACTGCATGGAAATTGTTGCTGCGTGAGAAATGAAAGAACATCACTATCATTCATGTTCTTGAGTATTCATCAAACTTGTTTAACATCTGATATAAACACTTATTGATACTTTGTAGATAAGAATTCTGACCACTCCTATAAGGTCAAGTGAGTTGTGTGTGGGGATTTTTTCATTTGAGCTATATAGGTCAAGCAAAATATAAAGTTCCTAGGGTTTTCATTTTTGTAGCATTGTGTTGAATGTTGAGCACCTTTCGTGCTTGATTTTTGTTTTGGGATGGTGCTGTCATTGGTATTATAGCACATTTGGCTTTTCCGTACCCCAAACTCCCTGTTCCCCATGGTTGCCCCTCACCATATTGCACATGCTGGAAATAGGGGTACCCACTATCTTGATGATATCACACATCAAATCAGACGGGTGGAATCAGGATTTTCAGTATAGCACATTCCTTGCTGCAGATACATTTTGTGTTAGTAACTTAGGTGTTTCACCTTGCATAATAATAATAGCTCCAACCAAATAAGAAAAATTCCAATAAAGTAGAGAAATAAGATTATCTACGAATACGATATTTTTTCACACAAGCAAATCTTAAAAATGATGTTTTTTTTGGTTTTTATGTTATTATTTTTTTAACAATAGAGAAATGTGAATTTTTTTATGGCAGCTGTATCGTTCATCAGTAACTTCCTTTTCTTCCCAAAAATAAAATCATTCTTTGCAGCAGAGTTTTGGTAGATGCTAATAACTGTAATTTACGACTGTGATCTCCAGAAATGACTATTGTTATAATGAAATATTGCTTTAAAATATTTTGCGAGTTCATGCTTTTGTTTGATTAATAAAAATATTTGAGTGGTGAATTTTTGAAAAAGCTGTGGAATTTGTTCGGTGATTTTTTTCCAACACTTTTTGTATCATAGTTTTCTTCCTTGCATTTGGATCCCTGTCAGAACAAAGAAGTTATCTACTTTCAGCAGTGATTTTCTGACATAATGCAGATCATGCACTTCTCTCCAGCAACATTGGCAAATAAAGTTTGTTTTTATTCTCATTTCCAGATAGACATACAAGTAATACTATGTTCAAGATATACGGAAATCTTTTTGTATATTTATAAAGGATTATTGAAGTCCTGGTTCTCTCTCAAACCGTGTGTAAAGCCTCTGATACAGTGACCTTATTCTTCTTTTCGTCTGTGAATGGGTCACTTAGGACCTAGCAAAATCAACGCTTGTCATTCCTTTCAACCAAGTATTGTTTCATGTGCTATGGGTGAATGTATTTCATACTAGTTTAAGACCAGTACTGTTCAAAAAACTTATCTGTGAGAGAATAAAATGAAGTTCTTAACTTGTGAAATCATTTTTTGGCCATGGTTTTCTGTGTGAAAACATAATGTAATGTATAGTGTAGAAATATGTCTTGTATGGGGTGCAGAGAGCCATTAGGTGTCTGCAACTTACAAAGCACGTTTCTTTTTCCAGGTCATACTCGAAGACAGCCGCATTTTGAAAGTAGGTGTAGCTCCTACTGATGATGCAAAATACCTCTTTCGAGACTATGGAGTATCAGTGCGGGGCTGTTTGGACTTGAGGCATTTGCTTGCAGCAAAGGGCCTTACAATATCAGGTGGCCTTGCAGGCCTGGCAGAGAACATACTGGGTGTTCACTTGAATAAAGACTGGAAAATTCGTTGCAGTGATTGGGAGCGTGATCACCTTACTCAAGAACAATGTGAATATGCAGCACTTGATGCTTTAGCTGCATATGAAATTTTCATCGATATTGCCAGACCATCAGGATGGTTTCAGAGTGGACCTGATGCTGATAATGTATCAAAGATAACTGAATCATGTCAGCGTTACTTAGATATCAAATACAAGAGCAGAAAGCACGGTACAGCAGTGGAGAAAGATGCTGGTGTTAATGGAGCTTTTTGTGCTGTTAAAGAGGTCAAGAAATTTAAGCAGTCATCTAGAGCACATTATACTCGAAGTCGACCTCTGTATGATAACTGTTACTTACAAGCACCAGATGGAGAAATTCTTTGCACCTGTGATAATAGCAAGGCCAGATGGTAATTAATTTTTACATTGATATAATGAAGTCTGAAATGTATGATAATATTTAGAAGGAAAATAGTTTTCTTTTAATTTATCTTGTTTTCTTTGTATATTTAATGTATGTAAAATTTACAGGTATTTCTGTATATGCCATGTCATTAGACATGGAAAAGAAAACAAAACCAAAAAAAATGTTGTTGAAGCATACAAGACAACTAAGTTTTTACATTTGAGATGGGGTTGCCCTCAGTCAGTCCCTGCATCTATATGCATACTCCACAAACCACCATATGGTACGTGGCTGCGGATACCTTGTACCATTTACTAGTCACTTCTTGCCCTGTTTCACTTGCATGTAGAGTGAGGGAAAAATGACTGTCTGTATGAGCCCAAATTCCTCTTTTCTTCACAGTTCTTACTTGAAATGTATGTTGGTGGCAGTAGAATTGTTCTGCAATGTCTTTCAAAGACTACTGCTCCAATTTTTCTTGCCAGTGTATTGTGAAACGATTGTCATACCCCCCCCCACACACACACACACACACACACACAGGCGCGCGCGCACACACACCAGGGGGAATCCGCTCTGAATTCACAAAGCATCTCAGTAATTCTCATGTATTGATAATGAAACTTTATAAAGAAGGAACTTGTTTTGAAAGCCAAATAACATTGTGGAGTTTTAAATTCTTGATTTTGTGTGGTTTACTGCCAATTATCTCTGTACATTGAAGGCTGTAAATGCTCCTTCATGTTTGACTTAAATGTGCCTATTCTTCTTTAAATGATCCATGTAAATCAAAACCCAAAAGTTCATCCAAGGATGGAAACATCGATTAAATGTACAATATGATATAATCTACAATTAATGGTGTGACATAAAACAATATAGGCATATTCATTTAAAGAATATGCTACATATCTACATGAGGAACTATGAGAAATCTTTGCCCAACATTGGCACCACATTTGTTTAAAGCAGTCGGGCCAGATAAGAAAATTAATTACTCAGCAATATATGAATTATTTTACATAGAATTGTAGTAGTATCTTTCTTGCACATGTTTGGTACCGTGAATTGGTTTCGATCCATCATTTAATCCCAGAAATGAAACAGTAATTGAAGCAGTGGGTGTACCAGATAGACAAAGTAGGTTCTATCTGCAGTTAAGAACAGTACTTACTGACCCTTCCAGTATATACTTTCTGTAAAAAGGGGGGGGGGGGCAGTGCATTGACCAAAATGTAGACTACTTGCCTAGGAAAGTGCTTTGATGGTGGGGTTTGAAAACTGATTAAATGGCTTGTCAACATTATTCACTTCCTTTGGCACATTCTGATTTCCATATATTCCTGTGATTAAGAAGTTTGTGGCTCAATAATTTTCTGAGTCCAGTGACAAAGTTATGGCAACTGTGAGTGAGTGCATACCTACCCTTCCAGCATATACTTGCTGTAAAAAAAAAAAAAAGGGGGGGGGGGGGGACAGTGCATTGACAAAAATGTAGACTACATTGAAAAATAAGTACAGGTTTACATCTTAAAAATGCTTTCATTGTTGCATTGATACCTTATCACATCATACATCCCAGTTTTTACCTGTGGATCTGAAACATGGACTGCAAGGAGAAAACATGGGGATCCCAGTTTTTACCTGCGGATCTGAAACATGGACTGCGAGGAGAAAACATGGGGATCCAAGTAGCTGACTTAAAGTTTGTTGGAAGCACAGCTTGTGGTTTCTTAACAAAGTCAATAAAAGTGCAAGATACAAAATCTGTATACATACTCTCAATATTATAACCAGAATGACCATGACCAACTGGAAGTGCAGAGAAGATAAAACAAGGCTGTGAAACCCTCAACATATTGTTATTGAAAGAGATATCGTAATATGTCATTTTAAACATTTTATTCGTGTATTTAGTCCCTTAAATGATTCTAATAATTTTATAATAACAATGTCCTCGGGAGTGAGCTTCTTTATGTTTATATTACGTTAATTGTAAACGTGACATAAACAAAGAACTATGAGTTAGGCCACCGTTGTAGTATGCAGCTTACCTGGTGAGGCAGGCCTGCTTTCCGACGAAAGCAGACATTTGAGTACAAACTCAAATTGTAACTGCTTCTGAATATGTATTTACTAACAGCTTCAATTCCCATCACCAGTTTTAATAATTTCAAACAACTTATTTGTTGTAATAATGTAAGTACAATGTATTCAATATTTGAATGTTTTGTTTCTCAGCAATACAATAATTTGTTGGTATAATATATAAGCAAATTTTTGCATACGTGGTACCTTAGTTTAAGTAGAAATTCTTTTCCCTTTTGGAAACAGAGATCTAGTTTTTCCCAGTTATGCAGATAAGAGCAATAGGGTGGGGGATGATCCATGCTCATGCTAAATAGTGAACACCTCAAGGAACTTGGCAATACTTCTGGCTGGGAACTGGTTTTGTTGAACCCAGCATTTCCAAACTGGTGGCTGGTGTGCACAGCTAGTCACCTATATCCACAGCAGCAAAGTGGTGAAAATTTGTGTATTGTGGGGAGTAGGTAAATTGGCTGGAAAAAATGCAATGAACTCTCAATGTCAAATGTGCTGATGGACTCGACAGTTTAGCTGGTAACTTCTGGGGAACCTACCATACCTCATTTGTATCTGTCTTTACCAAACATCATGAGTACCTGTCTATGTGATATATATATTTGTGTAACTGCTTGTGTAAGCTCTGTGAAGGAGGAGGATTTCCTGTGCCACAAAGTGATTGTTCCATCCTTTTTTTTTTTTTATCTTGATTAGCCTGTCTCATATAACAGATCTGCCATTGTACTTTGGGTGTACTTTTTTCACTTAACGGATTTCAGAGGATTATAATATGGTTTGAGATCAGCTGAAATTATTTTAAACATCAAATAATTTGTGCTGTATTGCAAATCTTTCATGTTATCCTAAAGTAGTTGTAAAATGTTATAGAGAATTCGGTATATATCAAGTTTATGGGCAGTGTACAAAAATGTGGCAATTTTGTTTTTCCATGGAAGAATTTAAGTTTTCTGCTTTGTACTGAATAGTGGCCATTTTCCTTACTTGTGAAAAGTTTACTCGCACAGGATACTGTCACACTGGACACAGTTCACGAGGGTAACTAGCTGTTATGAGTAGAAGAAATGAAAATAGTATATAATATAGTGATACGGATCCCCAGTAAGAAACAGTGGAATGGTTCATATGCTAGATATCAGTAGCCAGTGTTTGGCATATAATGAACACGTGAAATATTTTCGTCAGAAATAATTGAATTTAATGTGGAATTCCCTTTGGCTGATCTACTGCAACCAAAGAAAGATGGCCCTTTTCATGTTACTCCACGCATTGGTCACAAGCACATCATCAACAGGTTGAACATACACAAATGTCTTTAAATGCCCCTGCAGCCATAAACCCAAAGGATTCAGGTCTGATGAAGGGGGAGGCTATGCTGTAGGACCTCCTTGACCACTCCATCACCCACGACACATTGTAGTGAGGTGCTGTCACACAATATGTAGGAAACATGGTGGTGCTCTGTTGTGCATAAACGACAGCCATCTTTCTGCAAGGGCAACATTCTGCAGTACTGTTTGTTGGTATGTTTGGTAAAGTGTATGGTCCTATGAGCCTATCATCGACAATTCCTGTCCATGCATAGATACTGAAGTGAAGTGTTCGTGTTCCCCGTGATTGCTTGAGGATTTGCATCTGCCAACATGTGTGTATTGTGGTTATTTACTCTGCCATCTCCTTAGAACTCTGCACCATCTGTAATATTACATATTACTTGTCACGTGAAAATAACCCACATGTCAACAGATATCAGTATTCGGACATATAATTATGGGAACTTTTATTCTAGTTTTGACCAATACTACCTCCTGCAGGAATATTTGCCGCTGCCCCCCCCCCTCTCTCTCTCTCTCTCTCTCTCTCTCTCTCTCTCTCTCTCTCTCTCTCTACATAATCGCTGATTTGCATTTATCCTATTCAACACATATTTAGAAGAAGTAGTAAATGACTGCCTTTGGGAAAAAGATGTGACACTGATGGACATGAGAATAGAGGAAGAGATGGTGGTACAGGGAAGAAATTTTAAGTATGAAGGACAGTTCACAAATAATGCACATTATTTTTTTTTACTTACACGTTTATTTTATTTCAATATCTCTACAGTCCTTCAATATAGTGTTCCTACTCCTCTATGACTGAATCCCAATGTCTCGGAAGCTCTATTATTCCATCCAGGACACCATTTCTGTTCCGACTTCTTTTCATCTGTCAAATGGCTCAGGTAACAGTGGTACACAGCTCTTCAACAGAAAGATAACGACATCCACACATGGGCTTATCCAGCTTCGGGAACAAGTCAAAGTCTAGTGGACTCGTGCAGGCTGTAGGAGGAGGAACAGCACTGCCCATTCATTTTTGTGCAGTTTTTGAGCTAAAACATTGCACATACATGGACGATAATTGTCATGGGAAATGAGTGGCCCAGCCTTGAACAACTGAGGTCGGGTTTTGTACATTTTTCTGCACATGTTTTGCATGAAGTTATGATAATACACTGCAATGATACTTGTTCCACGTGGGATTCTGTCTGTCATGATGATTCCTTGGTGATTGCAAGCAGAAATCATCATTTACTTGAGCTTTGATTGATTGTGTCGAAATTTTTTGGGATGTGGAGAATCTGAAACTCTCCTCTCATTGGACTGTGAATGAAACTCTACTTCAGAGTCTCTGAACAAATTTCATCAGTAGCAACAGTTCAACACAAGAATACTTGATCTTCGTGGTTGAATCATTGTCTGAGGAAGGTTGCAATGTCCAGTCATTTCTGCTTCTCTTGAGCAGTCAAAACAATGCGGTACTCATCCCTTAGAAATTTTTCTCTTCTGCAAATCATTTGTCAGAATACAGAATACTGATATTGTGAGAATTCTCCTGGCTTCAGAGAGTTCTTTGCAAGTCACACTTTGATCTTCTCCAAGAGCATGGATCACAAGTTTCACACTTTATCTGTTCATGTTTTTGACCTTCCGGGTCTTGGATTATCGTCTATGCTTATATGACTTAAATGACCACCACAAAAATGATTAACCCAATGTGAAACTGTACTACGGTTCACTATAAACTCGCCACAAATTTCACTGAACGCTCTGTAGATTTCTGCTGGGTTTTTGCCATGTAAAGTTTTGCTCTTGATGTACCGCCTCTGGCCTTCAATAGTCACAGTACCAGAGACTACTGCAAGGTGCATTTGTAACTCTTGTCAGTTCTATCTTAGATACACAGCGAAAAAACAGAGACAAGTGCTTCTTCCTCGATTTCCCAACTATATCTGATGTAATTTTCTTTGATGATGCAGCAAACAGGCCACAGTAATACCACCATGTGCATTATTTATGAAATGCCCCTTACATTTGGGATACAGAATAAAAAGTGCATTGAGGTGCAACTAAGAAGTAAAAACGAAAATGGCAATGACAAAGGCATTTTTTAATGGACAAAAGAAAATATTTACTGAATCCACAAATAAGCAGGTGAAACATCATCTCCCAAAAGATGTGAAGATTAGTTAATAGCTTTTTGAAATGTGGCTTTATAGGAAAGTAGATGATGTGAATTGGAAAATGAAATAGTACGGTTAAAAACAGATATTAGTTAAAGACAAATAATAAAAAAAAATACAAGAATAAAAGTAAATTGATTTCTGACAGTTGATGAAAGCAGAATGTGTTAGATGAATTGATGAATTAATTGCAGTAACACAATAGAATACGAAGTTCAGCTTCAAGAGTGGTGTAGTGAAGGCAACAGAGGAGCAACTAGCCAAAGACATAGGGCCCATAGAAATCCTTGGATAACATGTAAGATATTGAACATAGTTGACAAAAGAAGAAATTCAAAAACTTAGCAACTGACACAGGCAAAAGGGAATGCAGACATCTAAAACGCGAGACTGATAAAAGTAGCAAAATGAGAAGCAGTAATGACTAGGGGGAAAATCCAAAGCTGTAAAGAATGCATGATTATGGGAAAGATAGATACCATCTACATGAAAATTAAATGGACTTTACAAGAGAGGGAAACAGCTGTTTGAATATTCGTAGCTCAGATAAAAACTCAGTACTAAGCAAAGAAGAGAATGCTGAAAGATGGAAGCAATATATCAGAGGGCTGTACAAAGGGAACAAACCTAAACATCAAGTTCTGTAAAGGAAGGACGATTTAGACGATGAGGGATTGACTGTGTGATAGTGAGCAAATATTTTACAAAGCACTAAAAATGCAAGGTATCTGGAGTAGATGACATTCTCCTCAGAATCCTTAGGAGAATGTACCATGACAAAACTATTCATGTTTATGTTCAAGATATATGAAAAAGGCAGAACACCCTCAGACTTCAAGAAGAATGTAATAATTCTAGTGCCAAAGAAGACAGGTGCTGACAAGTGTGAATGTTACTGAGCCATTGGTTTAATTAGACACAAATGCAAAATACTGCCACAAACTATTTGCAAGAGAATAGAAGGACTAATAGCAGTCGTCTTGAGAAAGGTCTGTTTGAGTTTTAGAGAAATTTAGGAATGCGCAAGGCAGTACCAACCTTCTGATTTTTCTTTGAAGAAAGATTGAAGGTAGTGAAACTTGTCTTTTTAGCATTTGTAGATTTAAAGAAAGCATCTGACAATTTTGACTGGAGTGTACTCTTGGAGAACTGCACAAAAAAGTTCTGTGTGCTATCTATCATGCAGTGGATGCTCCGGCAGTAGACAGTGGCACATCTTTAGTGGTGTTCCAGTGTTGCACCAACACCTGAGCCTTTCTGTGCAGATGTCAGATGTAAGTAACTAATTCAGTTCTCTTTGGACACAGTGTATCACATGCTCTCAATTATAGTGTCATTTTATGCCATATATATTGCAGTTTCTTGAAGCAAATAACCGCATCTATACAGGTTTGTCCATGTTTGTTAATACTCTTAACTTGATAATATAGTAGATGTACTGTTTTCTTCCAGAAGAAAAATGATTAGCACTTGTCTTTAATACTTTATGCTGTATGCACATCCAGTATGGTGATTCAGCAGATACTCTGAATGTATTCTGTTCACTCACTCAAAAATTAGAATTACTTTTTGCAAATAACAATGTACCTGCAACACATTGGAGAGTAGAGATTCTATAGTCCGTGAGACGAGTGATTGGTACTGACAGTTCCGGCGGGCAGACGGCGCTGTTGCCGAACGTTGCTCACAGCACGCAGCGCCCTGTCTGCTACACGCATTCTCTAGCAGCAGAAATAAAAGCGAGACAAAATACAAGTCGTATTGGTACGCGTGAATTTATTTAAAGTTGATGCTTGAAATATATTAACTCGAAAACTGATAAGAGCTATTTAGTACAAGTATCTAAGATGCTGAAACATAATAAAGTTATTTGTTAAACTTCACAACTGAAATGAAAACTATTTTCGCAAGTTGTTGAACATTAGCAGTTTTGGTTTCCATTGTTAAGTGTTAGCATTATTAATTTGTTCTACTACAAGCTACAGAATAATTGGTCAGTGTATTAAGAGTTATAATCTGAAGAAAGTACTCACAATATGATGATCTGGTTGTAGATCGATAGCAAACTCCCTCCTTACATTCCTGAATACGTTGTAGTTACTGTAATGGAAAAACACCACTCACATCACTGTCAGAATCTGATTTGACATTGTCTTCCTCAGCACTACTCGAACTATCACTGCTCTCTCCCAGATGTATAATTAAATTTTTGATGCATTCTTCCACAACCCCTTCGGTTTTGGCCACCTCTCTGATGGCACTTGCAGTGCTGTTTACAATTTTAGCCAACGTCTCGCTTGTCACTTTATTGATAGCTGCTGGAAGGAGAGTTTCCACTTCAGAGATTGTGAATTTTTTATTGTTTGCAGCAATGTAATTTTTTATCTGCACCCACACTCCTTCAATTGCATTGTAGTGACAGTGGTATGGAGGAAGCCGAACGATTTCATGCCCGTGCCTTTTAGCAATCTCGTCAATTACATATGTTGGAAATTGGGGTTTCTTTTGTGCCACAATTCCGAGCAGTTCCGCCTTCCTTAAATCTTCTCTGAAATCTACTTTTCGCCGTTTCAACCACTGAATGATATCGTCTTTTTTTGTTGCCAAGGTTGGTGCCTTATCGTGAACAACCGAATGATAAGGCGCATTGTCCATAACAATCACTGATGGACTTGTCAGATTTGTCATAAGCGATGTCTCGAACCATTCTTGAAATACTACACTGTTCATTTCTTCATGGTAATCTCCCGTCTTTTTTGACCGAAACATTTTCAAGCAGTTTGGCACAAAACCTTTCGATGTTCCTGCATGTAAGACAATAATACGCCCTCCTTTGCCAACAGGCACTGCCATTGTCCCCTCGGGCGTTCCATCATTCCAGCCTCTACGTAAAGAATGGCTGGTATTGACCCAAGTTTCATCTAACCACACTATACTTTCGAATTCCACACCCATGATCCTGCGCAGAAATCTGCACCGCCATGCAACTACATCTGTCCTTTCCATTAATATTTTGTGTCCGTTAAACAGTGAATAGCTGAAGCCTATGTCTTTCAACACTGTACGCAATGAAAATTTGCTCCCTTTAAAAAGATCGTCTTTCTGAAGCGACACCAGTAATTTAGATAGAGTGGGATGTTCCCTTCTCTTATAATAGCTGTATATATGACGACGAATAGCGTCTTTCTGAAAATCGTCCAAAGCTGTCACCTGCTTATTTCTCGGTCGCTTCTTTCCTGGTGTGTGCAGCTTTGTTGTGCCACACTCGTCACAATCTACACTATACTGTTCTTTCCCTATCTTTACAACGGTGTTCTTACTTATTTTCAATGCTGCTGCAGTTCTCTTCACAACCTGAACAACAGGAATTAAGGGCCCACCTTTGTCCTTTTCTTTCTCAAAGTAATCCCTCACAGAGCACACGAATTCACGGGCCTGGGTGTGTAGCACACTTTTCTTCCACCGTTTCACTTCTTGTGTTGGGCTGGTTCTACCCGCCGCACTAGACATTGTTTACAACGAAACATAAACCAAGAAACACTAAAAACAACAAAAACGAAATAAACTGCGAATTCAACTTCAGACAAACGACCGCACCGCCTGCACGCGAGACACTGGTAAGTTTCATAAGCGCGCGCGACCGGGTTTCAGAGCGGCAACGTGGCCCTTGCTACCCGTTCAAAGTCAGGCCGTCATTGGCTGCCTGCCTGTGGTCGCTAGGCAACGGAAAGACGCTACCGAGCTGTCAATACCAAAGACTCGTCTCCCAGACTATAGATGGCACTGTTTGTGTGAAATATTGTGCAATACTTGAGAAATCAAACCTCGGATGGTTCAAAATTTTTGATAGAACATGTAATATTATGAAAATTGTAGAAGATAATTGTGGGTTAATCTCCTGATAATCTAACATTCTAAACAATTTTTTCCCTTTAAGGTACATACAGAACAATCTTGGTGATCTGATTGCCGAGGACCCATTCACTGTAAAGTTGCGATTTGAACCTTCAGGCAGAGCCGTGGGAGAAGTGGGAAGTTACTACACCCAAGTAAAAGACAACTGTTGTGTTGTTTGTGGTCGTACAGAGTCATATTTGCGAAAAAATATTATTCCTCGTGAATACAGGAAATACTTCCCAGGTAAGTGCACTTAATTCATTTGTATACTTTTAAAATTATACGTTGTCTCCAGTGTACCACTGAACTGGAACGTCATCCACAAGGTACTCTGTTTTCATTGTGTTTTTCCTGTGTAATAGCTGCTTTAGTGTTTGATTGTCGCAGGCCTTAAATTCACCCTGGATATTTCCTAAACTGCATTCAACTGCAGTGTTATGAAAGATCAGATGTCTTGCGTGCTAATTCCTACCGAATGACAAGATCTGAGACAAAAAATTGCAGATAGTAACAAAAAGAGGGTTGCAGATGTTGCCAATCATTTTCTAACTATGATGGTTGAAGTGAAAAGGATATATCATGTAAAGTGCACAATTTATTTTCCCATTACAATTACTGAAGAGCATTTTAAATGTGTCATATTGTGCTGCTGACTACCAGCTTTGACAATTGGCATTGTTTTAGTTAAGGAGAGGACATGAAGAGGAAATTCTCAGTGTGTGTGATACCTGTTGACAAGATTATTGGGAACAGAAATAGAAAAAAAAAAAAAAAAAAAACCTTGTAAAACATATAAAACAAAAATTTCCAGTAAAAATCAGGAAATGAAAATCGTTGATAAAATGACATTGGAAATCAGAAACTGGTGGAGGGCAGGTACAGTGAATAGTATAATCTCCTTTATCTGTGACCACATTTCCTGTATGTGTATTAATGGTAAATTTACTGTTAGTGTGTTCATCCATTCTGTCACAGGAAACATTAACTCAAAAAACTGTAAAAATTTGAGACAGTATCATTGGTCAGTACTTATGTTTAGGAGGCAAAGTTTTTAGCACTGCTGATGGATGCACACATCTAAAGGGCCAGGGAAAGTTAAAAAATAAAAGTTGATTACCCTGATCTGATTATGATAGGACCCCACCTGTTGTGGGATGAGGGGAAGCAAAGGTAAAGGGGAGCTATCAGAGAGTCAAACGTAGTATGTTTGTTACCACAGTTTCAGCTTCAGTCCACAGATAGTGACAAGTGTGACTAGTAAGAATATGTTAAGAGAAATTGAATGAAGAGTGCAATTAAGAACTACAAGGACAGGGAGGTGGGAGAAAATATCAGTTTGGGGGGGGGGGGAGGGGCAGAATGAAGGTGAAGAAGTTAAAAGCAATCAACAAAGTAATTAAATAAGATGCAACAAGTAAGAAATTAAAAATCTAATAATAAAAATTAATGTTATAAGAAAGTGATAATGGAGAAGAGAGGGTGTTGTATGTTAATGGAGGTTAAGTCCAGGAGGGAGTTGTGATGCCAGGATATGTTGAAAGGGGATGCGAGGATATGTTGAAGGGCCAGTCCCCATCTCCAGAATTCAGGCAAACTGGTATTTGGTGGGAAGGTCCAGATAGCCCTTGTAATGTAGCAGGCATTCAAATCTTTTTAGTCATGGTATAGAGAATGTTCAGCAACTGGGTGGCCCCAGGGCAGACAGTTGCTTTATGCCATCCATGTGCTCATCCAGTTAAAAACACTTTGCAGTGAACACATGTTAGTGTGGTGTTGCAAACTGCCCATCCCATGAAAGTGAACATGTTTTAGTTGCAAATCATGTGGTGTCACAAATTGCGCATCCCTTGAAATTACAGTGGTCACTGGTGGTGGGGCTGGAGTGGATGATAGTGAGTGGGTGTGTGGGGCAGGTTTTGCTTTGGGAAGAAGTTGTAAGTTGATGGTTATACTGTTCTTCCTTCATGCTCAATGGCTGATAAGTTTTTTAACACCTCAGCTTATTTGTGTACTTTTAGTGATTATGAAACATTGTCTTCACAACATGAACATGTCCATTTTTCTCTCTTCAGTACATCTAATGCTCTGCTGTGGAGACAATGTAAGAAATTATAATTTTATTTACTTTTTACAGTAGGAAAGGCAGTTGATCTGTATGATCTATATTTATTCGTAGACAGTTGGAATGTGGACACAAAGGAAAATATATCTACCATATCATGGTCACAGCTGAAACAAGCAGTTGACATCGAATCAACACAAAGTATTTTTTAGATATATAATCCAGGCCACTTCCATATGTTTAATACCATGTACCCAAGTCTTTTGTTTGTTTTTGCAACTACAGTGTATGACCATATTTCATCTGATGTTTTTTTTTTTTTTTTTGCAGCTGTAATGAAAGATCACACATCACATGATGTTTTATTGCTCTGTTGGGAGTGCCATCAACTCAGCAATTGGCATGACTTGTCCCTTAGAACAACACTTGCAAAAAAATGTGATGCCCCAATAGGGACAAAAGAGAACTTGAAGGTAAACACCTATAAGATGTATAAAATTAGAACTATTTTTGAGAGAATAACTATGTACAAGTATCCATATCAAAAGTCTTTGTGTGGTAAAAACTATATTTTTGACTTCATTTGTTTATGAATGGGACAGTGCTGAAAGAGAATTCTGAAATGAGTCCAAAAAGTAAAAGATGTCATTTTTTTATAGACCTATAATATTCCTGGATTGAAAGAAGTTCGTTCTGCAGCAGTAGCTCTGCTGAGAAATGGAGATAAAATTCCGCCAGCACGCAAAGAAGAGATCAAGAAGAAAATTTTAAATTATTTTCAAGAGAGAGGTGAAAATAATGTGGAACTGACTCCAGAAATGTTGGAGGAGGCATCTGTTGTTGAAACTTGGTAACTATATACTTCAGTTATTAATAAGTACTGTGTTCATTGTATATGAGGTGTATTCAAAAAGTAACTAGAATTTCGTAACTTAACGTATTGTATTAGTCTGATTTGCATGATTTTTTCATTGTTGTATTGATGAAGATGTCTGAAAACTATGTGTACTGTGTCAGCCATATCAGATGTTTAATCTGTTTCCAGCTGTCAAAAAGGTTAGATAGATTTGGTAGACACGGTGATTACTTATTTTACGTAAATGGATCAGAGAATTTGTGTTAAATTTTGCTACAAGAATGGAATAATGTGCAGCACAATTTTGATAATGTTAAATATTACTTTTGGTGACTCTGCTTGGTGTAAAAACAAGGTTTATGAGTTATACTAGCGTTTCAAAGAAGGTTGTGAATATGCTGAAAAGTCATGAGTACCTGGATGCTCCATCACATCATCAGCCAATGAAATCATGAAAATATGAAAGAAATGATTATGAATGATCGCCAAATTTCAATTGGATAAGTCTCTGATGATGATGAAGTATCAGTTGCCTCATGCCACAAAATGGTTTTTGTATGCTAATTCTAAAATGTAATTTCAAACAAAAACAACAGTGAATGTGAGGTGCTCAGGAGTTGCTAGCTGACTGAAACATGTCAGGATAGGTGATGAAACATGAGTTTATAAGTATGACATCAAACCTAAGGCTCAGGTAACCCAGTGGAAGCATGCTTAGTTTAAAGTTATTTTTTCACTGTCCTGTAATACATTGCACCAGCCACAATGCAGCTCCACTGCGATTACTCTTATTGAACACTGGATGAATTGGTTGACATGTGAGAAGCAGCTGGAACTCTACCTGACTAATGTCATATGGTTGGCAGCTGCTGCGAATCGGTGAGTTGGGAGAGCTCCTGAGAGTCAGTACTATCTTCTCCTGTGGATCCTGCCACCTCTTCTGCAGGAAGGATGAGATGTGTTGTTACTCATTCGTTTTAGTTTGAGTGGCATGTCAATGGTAGATGTAGGCGTCCTGTACAGGGTAGGTGGGGACCGGGGAGGACTCATGGTGTTAAACCGATCCCACTAACTGACAAGTTAGAGGAGCTATCTTTCACTGAAACTGAGCCAGTGGGACACACTTCATCAGTTTTGGGGAAATCTGTTTTGTCCTGTGTCTATTGGAGGCAATTGCAGAGGGATAGCAGTCTATTAATCCTCACCAATTTGAATGTATGGGGAACAATGGTATCCCTGAGGGAAATGGCAGCAAAGGACAGGAAAAAACACAGGGTGCCCTCAGTGTATGTGCCAGGAGGCCTCATTCAACAGGTAGAAGAGGCTGTTCTAGCGGCCAATGAGGGAACAGGCTGCAACCACCTGCAGATTGTGATGCATGTCGGAACAAACAGTGCCTGTCATCTGGGCTCCGAGGCCATGCTTGGGTCACTCCAGTGACTAGCAGAGAAAGTTGAGAAGACTGGCCTTGTGTGCAGATTTTGAAAAAACTCGCAGTTTGCAGCAGTGTGTGCAGAACTGATTGTGACTGAGTGGAAGGACTGAACCAGAAACTTGAAAGGTTCTGCGACACGCTAGGCTGTGACTTCCTGGACTTGCACTGTAGGGTTGAGAACTGTAGGGTTCTAAATTGGTCAGATGTGCACTACACATCAGAGACTGCTACCCAGGTACCTGACAGTGTGTGGAGTGCACACAAGGTTTTTTTCTTTAGGTAAGGCAACTCTCCATCCATTCCAGTGCAATGGCAATGTCCCTGGTTCCACTAATATTTACAGTTTTTCCTTCCACATATTTCATAGATCTTTTAGACACAACTATCAAGGCACCTAAAAGTATTTTTATGTACTTGCTGAACCTACTGGGAGGAGGAGGAGGAAGGAGGAAGGTCCATCAAACCAAAAAACATTTGAGCAGCCTCTTTTCCTTTTCCTATTGCACGCATTGCATACAGCAACTTCAAATTCACATCATATGAATTATGCACAATGTTCGAAGTCATTTTCGAGGTAGATTTATTGCAGGATCTACACAGAACAACTAATTTTGATGCTAAACCCTTCCTGCTACTTTGTTGTTCACTTATTTTCAGATAGCCTACATCACTTTGTTTACATTTTGCCACTTCTTTTATGAAAGAAGATGCCCACATCAACAACAACAACAAATCCACTACAAACAGCGTCAACATTAGCACAAAAATTTGAATCACCAGGAGGCGTGCCATGTGGGAGTTTCTTCCCTGAAGAACTGATACGTGGGTTACTTTCAACAGAGTGGCTTGCTTTGTTCGTGAACTGGTTGGAATATCCTTTTATTAAATTTCTTGATGCATGGCATAGTTCGTATTTATTGCAGACTAAAGGATATGTACTTCCACAAATATATGTAGCACTTGGGCAACAAAGATTCAGTAACATGTGAACAAACTGCTTCAGCAAAACAAAACTAAATACTAGGAAAGATAATCATTTATAGACACTAGAAGGCTGCACTGTTACCAACATATACTATGTATCATAAGCGTTATCACTGGAAACAGAAAGTTAACAGTCCTTTTCGAAATAATACTGGTCTCTGTAACAGAAATAAAGGGGGCGTGGCGGCATACAAGACCGTAACTAAAATTGTGTGTGTGTGTGTGTGTGTGTGTGTGTGTGTGTGTGTGTGTGTGTGTGTGTCTTGAAACCCTATAATGTATATATCAGTGTAATCAGGAAAGACTATAGAATTTAATAAAGTCATAAAAAAATTTCGATTTCTCCACCATTTATAAGTACCCTGTATCCTTAAAACTATCGAAATAGAAATTGAAGTTGCATCATGGGAGATTATTTGGGCAGGTCTCAGTATCAGGGGTGGGCATAAAATCTTAATAGGGTCCTTTCCACCAGCAGGGTGTATAAGCACTGGGAAATATGGGAAAACCCAGGAATTTTTTCATCTGGAAGAAAACTGGGAAAAACCCAGGAATTTTTTAGAATTCTGGGAATTTTTCATTGCTTTAGTTTTGAGTTAAAATTTTGCAATTTTATATGTTAAGAACTGACATGCTAACAAATAATTTTACTTTAGTTTGATACTGCTGAATAATAGTGAAGCAATAAAACATAAATGTGAGAAAAACACCAACATAAAACTTAGGTTGCAAAGAAAATGTGCCATTTACAGCAACAAAAAACACCAACATAAAACTTAAGTCGCAAAGAAAATGTGCCATTTACAGCAACAAAACACAGTGCACACACAAGAGTCTGCCAACAGCAAAATGTGTCTAAGGCTTTAGGATGAAGACTATGCAATACATAGTAAAAACAGACTGCTTTCGAAAAACATGGCGTCACAACTGTTAAAATTATGTTCATTCGAGCAGTTGCCAGCGTGTTCAAGCACGTAGCTGAAGTCGCGCATGAGCAGTGCCTTCTCCTGATTCTCACCTACTTGATGTATGGCTGTTAGATGTATAAGCAATAGCTGCAAGCAGCCATATGCTATCTGAAAAAAAATTTCTGGTGCGCCCATGCTGCCAGATTCATGCATGTGCAGGGCAGTCAGAGTTGTAATGGGGAGTAGTCTCCACGTGACATTGTCATCACGTCAGTGGTTTTCCCTCAGAATCAGGTGGTTTTTATACATGTCTTGTGTGCAGTTTTTGCACCTAATGGCTAGTGGAAATTGTGGAGGATTTGAAAAATATTTGAGTGGTATTACATTAAAATTATTTTTAAGCGTCACTTGACCTATTCAGTATACAGGAAATAGTTTTATTCGCTAACATTTAGCAGCTCTTAAATTTTTATCATATAAACATTTTTAATACATGGATTGTGTTCTCTTTCCCGTATTGTCATGTGCTCTAGTATTAATGAATCTGCGACCGCATGCATAGTGCATACCTGTAGTGGCAGTGATAATGTGGTGTTTTTTATGTCAGTGGATATTGTTTTAGTGCTGAATATCAGTAAAGTAAAGGCGCAGTACAACAGGAAATTTCATGCTGAATGGCTACGCAGCAGTAAATTTGCTGACTGGCTAGAAAGAATTCAAGGCAATGGCACAAGAGCATATTGTAAATTTTGTTGTAGTACTTGGTTAGCGTGTTAAGCCACAAAAAACTAACAAACACCGCCCGAACAGGCCTTGAAAGCCCAACTGTACTAACCGACCACTGTATCATCCTCATCCCTTAGGCATCACTGATGCGGATACGGAGGGGCATGTGATCAGCACACTGCTCTCCCGACACTTGTCTGTTTTCATGATCAGCACTACCACTTCTTAATCAAGTAGCTCCTCAGTTGGTCTCACAGGAGCTGAGTGGCAACATGCTTGCCAACAGCACTTGACAGTCATGGTAGGTGACCCATCCAAGGTCGACAGCACTTGGCTTTGGTGATTTGATGGGGACATGTGTTACATCTGTGGCAAGGCTGTTAGTATATTAAGCTACAGTGACACACACACACACACACACACACACACACACACACACACACACAGAGAGAGAGAGAGAGAGAGCTGCAGTACCATTTTCTAGTGGGAGACAGAACTACCTTTCAAAAATGTTAAAGAATCTTTAGAAGAGAATTAAGCCGAAGGTTCCCTTGCATTATTTGTTTCCAGCCCTTGTGGGATCACGTCAGATTATCACTAAAGTGATTTGTGCAAAAGTAAATTCACAGACAGTGATATTGACAGAAAACTTCAACTACATAGAGCAATGTGTAGAGGAGCTATGAAACATGTACTAATGTCATGAGACTTCCTGGCAGATGAAAACTGTGTGCCGGTCCGGGACTCGAATTCGGGACCTTTGCCTTTCGCGGGAAAGTGATCTACCAACTGAGCTACCCAAGCACGACTCACGCCCCGTCCTCACAGCTTTACTTCTGCCAGTACCTCATCTCCTACCTTCCAAACTTTACAGAAGCTCTCCTGCCAGGAAGTTTCATATCAGTGCACACTCCGCTGCAGAGTGAAAATCTCATTCTGGAAACGTCCCCAAGGCTGTGGCTAAGCCAAGTCTCCGCAATATCCTTTCTTTCAGGAGTGCTAGTTCTGCAAGGTTCGCAGGAGAGCTTCTGTAAAGTTTGGAAGGTAGGAGACGAGGTACTGGCAGAAGTAAAGCTGTGAGGATGGGGTGCGAGTCGTGCTTGGGTAGCTCAGTTGGTAGAGCACTTGCCCGCGAAAGGCAAATTTCAAGTCTCGGTCCGGCACACAGTTTGAATCTGCCACGAAGTTTCATATCAGCACACACTCTGCCGCAGAGTGAAAGTCTCATTATGTACTAATGTCTTGTTTTGTGGAAATTTGTGGCAAGATATTGGTGACAGCATGTACAGCATTGGAACTGATGAATTAAAAGACATTAGTGTGACAAAATGTTTAGGAATAATAGTTATACATTACAATGCTGCAACCAATACAATCATTTCAACATTTTTTCTTAAATTAGGTAACCTTGAGCATTGTAATGCACAGTCTATTCTAACAGCAATTAGAGAGATGCTTGAAGAATTAAAATTACATCTAAAACAACCTGCAGGGTATAGGCCTACACAATGTGAATGTAATGGTTGGTGTTATCAATGGTGTCCATTAAATCTTGAAAAAAGACATTCTGCTTTTGATTCTTATGAAGTATGTACGGCTAGTGTTACTGTGGTTGAAGTGGAAGGAGTTTTTAGTCAGATGAACATTATTAAAATTAAAGTTAGAAATGGAGTGAGATCCGAGTTAATGAATTCGAGCAGGAATGAGAAGGAAGAAACAATGTTGCCAGAATTATGAACTGCCAAAAGAAGTGCTGAGGCAAATTGGAACTGTTACGCTTGTAAAGCATTTGAATGTACTTCATCCGCTACTATCTCTGCCTTTGGTGGTGAACCTTTTGTCGAGGAAGACGTTGATGATCCGAGCTGTTATTTTCTCTTATATAACTTCACCATGACGTATTTCATAATACAATTCTAGTTTTAAATGCAAAGGAAAAATTGGATTGTTTCATATTCTTGTTTACTCAACATACTCAGTGCTCAAAAAGATTATCATCTAATGACTCTGTTAAATGCACCAAAAACATCTAGTGGTCCCTATTGGTTCGGAATAAGCTTTTTAGTGGTAAATCACATTTCACTGTTGGCAACACTGCCACATGACCGATGTTTACGTTTCATAATTTTGCTGTTCTCTCTTCGCTTATAGCGCTCATGTCAGATGAAAACAAAACAAATTTCTGTGGCTGGGAGCTCTCAAATGAATTAAGATACATTCACATAATTATGGAAGACAAAAATGTGTTGTACCGTAGTTTGAGGTTTTGTGTGGGTTCTGACAGGGACCTCATCATGCCCTGGAATCTTGTTTAGTTTCTCGGTGCCACACACTGTCAGTAATACTTTCTGTTGGTGGCCAAGAAAATTGTGTTTCACCTCCATAAGAGAAAAAAATTTAAGTATGGAAATGTATGAGATAAGTATACAATTTGATACTGATGCGTAAATAAAACAATGGAAACTCCACATAGGAATATCAACAATGTAGGAAGAGATAAGAGTGCTACTTACTGTAGAGAAGACACATTAAGTTGCAGACAGGCACAATTAAAAGACGCTTACACAAAGCCTGCAGCCACAGCCTTCAGCAAAAGAGAATTAGGGAAACACACACCATTCTTGCACACAAGCAAGTACACCTCATGCACACATGACCACCAACTCCTGCAGCTCAGGCCAGGGCCTACTTGTGTGCATGAATGGTGTGCTTCTCTTTTGCTGATGAAGGCTGAAGCTTTGTGTAAGTGTCTTTTAATCGTGCCTGTCTGCAATTTAATGTGTCTTTTCCTACAGTGTTAATGAGTAAATAAGTTTAACAAAAGGAGGTACAACAATTAGGTAGGATAAATTTTCCAATAATTCATAATTTGAATCCCTTATTTTTCCCCATAGCTAAAGCATGCTTTGTCCCAATGAAAGGCTCTTGTCCTGCAGTCCTCGTCTCTTCTCTAGTAATTTATGCATCATGTTGGCTTGCAAACTTGCATAGTATTTATCATTTAGAAGAAAGCAATGAAACCATAGTAAACAAACACACACTCATAGGTGTATAATTTTGGGATATCCCAGACAGCAACAAGCTGTTGTGCATTTCAAACATCAACCTGTAATTGTATTACATAGTTGTGTAGTAAGTTTATGATTATACATATAATTTGTTGGTGTCTTGGAACATCTCTCAATTACTTCACAATATGTGTATGTTTGTTCTCATTGCTTTGTTCTAAGGTTAAAAAATCTGACCACATTCCAAGCGGAACAGGTCGTATTTAATGTTTTCAGTATTATGATTATGGCATTTTTTCGTTCTTCACGTCCATTGCATTAATTGGTCACAGATTTCTCTATTAACTGAGATATATCTGGAAAAACAATTACTTAATTATTCTGTTGTAACATATTAATTGTTATTCTGGTTAAGAATAACAATGTTCCAAAAAGGATATATTGTAACACACCATGTGTGGAGATATTAAGTCACAGATAGGCACAACAAAAAGAATGTCGAACACACAAGCTTTCAGCCAGAAAGGCCTTCATTGGAATTATCCACCCGCTCACACACACACAAACACACACACACACACATGTATGTGGGTTGCATTTGTGCAAGTATGTGTGTATGTTGTGTAATTCCAATGAAGGCCTTTTTGGCCAAAAACTTATGTGTTTGGCAGTCTTTTGGTTGTGCCTATCTGCGACTCAATATGTCTGCTGTATGGTGTGTAGCAAACTTTCCTTTTCATGATATTGTCGTTATTCCATCCTGTATTTTCCACTTAACAATGGTTTATTATGCCAAATTATGTAGTAACTTCCTTTTTTAGATTGATGTCATTAATTAAAAAAACTCATTATATTAACACATTTCCATTTGTAGATATACTCTTGCGAATGTTATGGTAATTACATTATATTAATTTCAGTGTACTTAACCAAGACTACCAGCCACATGGACAGAAAGTGGTTGAATTTTTTAAGCAAGATGGTATGGGTGGCTTGGTGCAGTTAGAAAGAATGTGGCGAGAACACTTTCTTGAAACAATGCAACCCAAGTACCTACCACCATTGTGGTCTGTGTCACACAATCATCACCGACTAGCCCAGCGAGCTGAACAGAACAGGGTTTTACCTCATGAGTTAGATATTGCTGGTCTTGGACACATTACAATCAAAGATTCACAGAAGAGATGTGAAGATCCAAGTGGTTGACTTTATTTGATGTTTTCACTGAATGCACTAAAGCATTTATTCTGTTAATTATTTGTTTTGTTATTTTGTAAGGAGACAAATATATATATTTATTTTTCCTTCCAGATATTTCCTTAATTTTTGCAGTTATGGTAATGTGATGTTTATTTGACTGTTTACCTCAGGCTACATTGTTAAAATTTGGTTTCTGTCTAATGTACAGTTTCTTATGGGTTTGTAAGGGAATGTCATGAGTTTATTATGCCTTTATGAAGAAAAAATGTACAGCGCAGAAGAAATGCTGAGTGGTGAAGGAATGTTCGTAAGTGGGAAATACAGATTGATAGTGAAGTCCATTACCTTCAATTGTTAGTTCTATATGTTGGAGATCAAAATTACAATGTCATACTAAGAAACAGGACATCCAAGTACTGAAATTGTGATTGTGCAAACAGTTCAGAAGAATGTGAGTGGAGAACAGGAAATTACCATATTTTTTGTTTTCAATTTTTGCATAAATTCCAATGTGGTTATCCATCTACACCTGTTCCTTTTGAAAAGGAAACTGGTCTTTATACAAATGAAAATATTTCAAAGGAAGACAGGCTTTTGTATAAAACATTGCTATTTAATTGCCACTTAAATTAACAATCCAGTGTTAAGGGGGTTAGATTGACACACTACAATAAAGTAAATATGAATCTGAAATAAAGCTACATCTCTTCAGTGTCTCATATTTACAATAGTTATTATTTTCTTCCACTTGAGGACAAAGTTTTAAACATATTAAAAATGTCGACACTTATCTCACAAGAAAATAATGTGAGCAATTTAAAGATTGTAAAGAAAATTAATTTGTATTTTGACAAGTAGCTTGTTTTGAGAAATTACGTAGGAGACTTTCTATAAAATCTCATAAATAAGATATTTGAGGTACAGGCAATGTAATTTTTTTAAAATTCAGGTAAGTCATTGTTTCATTATACATATACCGTAACAATATATTTCTAAAATAGTATATTCTACCCAAAATGTTATTCTTAAAAATCCTTAAATGGATACTTAACATTGTTTACTTGCCAACTGAATGCATTTCTTAACATGGGTCAGCAGTGAATCACCGTTGTTTATGTACTGAACATATTAATGAAACATTACTGCAAATCTCCCAAAAATACAAATTTAGGAGGTCCAAATTCTTTCACTGTTACTAAGATTTCCATTAAAAGTTTTTGCAGTAATAAAGTAGGAAAACCTCAAAAGATAACCCTACGATTCAGCACGATATAAAATTAATTGTAGCAAAAGATGGCATTTAATGTCTCTACCATCTGCCTGTCACGTAAATACACATAAAATATGGTAAGGAACACTATATTGTATACTTGCTTAAATAAATACCTGATTAGCAACAACTTTTGAAACACGTTTACCCTCAGGAACATATTCAGGATTTTTATCTGAGTCATAGTTATCTACTCTCAGTTTCAATATATCATCTCCGAAAAACACATTACTGGCATCAACACCACATGTGTTACTACTCTTGGCAGCCATGTTTTTGGCCTTCACCACTGTTTACATGTCCACATAATGACAACTAAGTTGCCATTAGCAAGAATCTGGAATTTGAGATAAAGCTTTCGTGGAACTGTCAACTAATATGACTAAAGCACATCATTTTCCATGTTTTACGTACAATAACTCTGTTTCTCATTGACTGCCCCTTACCATCATTTACATCCAAGGCCTTCATATTGAAGTCTCTGTTTTCCATTATTCTTGGAATTATGTCACCATGAAAATAGACTTAAATAGGGTGTTTTACTACCATCATTAAATTTCCCTCTTTCAGTTACACCTCATGGTACCTGCCTGGATAGCTGCACACATTAGCACTCCACTTCTGAGATTTGGAGAGGCGTGCTGGCCCCAGGTTGAATGCACTCAGTGGATTAATGATGGAGGCCAATATGCTGACGAGCCTATATGTGGTTTTTAGGTAGTTTCCCACATCTGGTACTCAGGTCCCACCTCAGTTATACTATTCTCAAATATTTCGAAAACTTTCTCACAGTTTTACATGGACAATACTAGATGTAGAGAGACTGGATACACATATTTTGTTCCAGGGGAAAAGGGATGGTGACAGAAAGGGAATGTGGATATCCTCTGCCACTAATATTGCCTACTGGAGAATAACATGCCAAATCCATGAAGATATGGGTAAGGCCAGGCAAAAGACGAAGTAGTAGTTTCACTTCACGGTAGTGCCTTGATAAAAGGCAAGAGAGATTGAGTGAGTTAGTGAATGTTACAGACCACTCCCAGTAAGCCACAGCTGTAAAACTGAGTTAGCTACAAAATGCTGTACATAAAAATTGGATACAGTGCTGCTTTACCACACAGAGGAGGCATTCAGCGGCAGACAGGCACAATTAGAAGCAGACCTGGAAAAATCAGCTTTTGGACAAATTGCTTCCTCAGAGCTCAAATGCACATGCAAGTGTGTGTGTGTGTGTGTGTGTGTGTGTGTGTGTGTGTGTGTGTGTGTGTGTGTGTCCGCTTGTGCGTGCACATGTATGCATCACAAAAAAGGTGAAAAACTGCAGATCATTGAACAGAAAATCATGAGAAAGATCTTTGGACCAATCCACGAAGAGAACACGTGGAGACATAGAAAGAACCAGGAACTGTATCATCTAATCAACAACTGCACATAGTACAGAAAATTAAAGCACAGAGAATAAGGGCGCATACTACCAGGAGGACAGAAACAGGGCTAAAGCTGTGCTTACAGGAAAACCTTATTTAACTTGTCCAGTTGGAAGACCAGTGAAGCACTGGAAGGATGAACTCTACAAGGACTTTTAGCAGTTGGATGTCCATGAGAACTGGATCTAAAGTGCGCAAGAACACCATCTACCACATACACACACGGAAAGTGCAGCATGTGGAGATATGTGCTGTGGGAGGAAAAGAGAATCAGTGAAAAGGAAACAACTCTGCAGCTGAGCTGCAGAAAGATAAGGAGGATGGGGAGGCAGAAGGCGTCTGTGACAGAATTGTCTTCAGACACTGCAGTGAGTGCCAATTTGAGCTGGAGTGGGGGCTACTAGGTTCAGCATCAGGGTATCTGTGCTGGTTGGGGAAGACCTATGCACAGGAGCTGAGGGGGGGGGGGGGGGGGGGCATAGTGTGAGAAGGGGATAGAGGCAATTAGGGTACAGTGATTAGTGGGAGTTGATATTGGGGGCATTTCAGGGATGAGGGATATGTTGCAAGGAGGGTTCCCACTTGTCCAGTTGAGAAAAGCTCGTGGTGACGGGAAGAATCCAGATAGCTTAGTCTGTGAAGCTGTCATTGAAGTCAAGCATGTGTAGCATGGCATCCTCAGCATCAAGATGGTCCAGCAATCTCTTGGCCATGGTTTGGAAGGGGGCATTCAGTTCATCATTTTGGTGCGATGTTACGTGTGCTGGACTGCTGTTGAAATTGCTCGTCAATATTTTATAAAGTTTTAGTCTTCATTTACTTATTTTTAAAGTTTATTTGTGTTAATAGTTGTAAAAGTAACTAATTAGTGGATTTTCATTAACCTCAACATTTCTTCCTGTGTTATTGACTCGAGTGGTCTGTTATTCGTGAGTGTGCTTACGTCGTTCATCCAAGCCACGCACCTCAGTAGTGTGTTTACATTTTGCAGCATGCAGTTGCAGCTGTAGCAGTTAGAAAGCTAAGTACTGACAAAGTTGCTTGTGCACTATTAGATAGTTATTAAGTTTAATAGTTTTCAGTGGTGTTTCGTGCTGTTTGTGGCAAAATAACAATTCAATAATAGTTTGGAAACATTCGCTCGCTGTGTTGTTTAGAGTTTTCTGTGCATTGAAGTTGTTTTGTAAATTTCGTGCTTTAGTTTTCAGCTGATGTTTCTCATTGTTTCTAGTGAAATCTTTCATTCAGCGTTTTAACTTTGTTGAGTGTTCCAGTGGCTGCTTGAATTTTTGGTTTTAGCTAATAATTTTGTGAAGTTATGTAGGTAATGATATTAATTGTGGCGTAGTAGTATTAACACAAGTAGTTGCTTTCTTAGTAGGCAGAGAATTTTGAGACTGCTGTTATTAGTTCTATAGATAGTCCAACAGGTGTAACTGAACTTAGGTAATGTAGACGTATAGTTTTTTTCAGTAACTGTAAAATTTTACCATGAGCGAGAAGTGTGGGCTCGGTCATAGATTTGTGGGTAGTGGGTTATGGTGTGGGATTTGTCCAAAGTATTTTCATTTGGGGGGGGGGGGGAGATGCAGTGGGAAAACCAGTGGACATTTCAGTGAGATCATCTCCTGGGAATGCAGAATCTGTAGTAGAAATATGTTGATAGAGGAGCAGGAGCGCAAGATCTGTGCCCTTCAGGTGCAGTTACAATGTGCAAATGAGGAACTAGATAAGTTGAGGAGGGTGAAGGATGGTGGGTGTTGGAAACTGGCAGTTGGCAAAAAGGCAACTAGGAGGAGGAGGTATTCAGAAAGTTACACTTTGCAGATATGCAATAGATTTGACCAACTGTCAGAGTTGAATAGAGAGGAGCTTCTTGTAGCTGTAGATGTAGGGAACATTCAACAGTGTTCACCATTTAGGAGGCCTAGGTCAGTTGCAAAGTCTAATAGAAACAAGAAGATTCTGCTGCTAGGTAGCTCGCACGGTAGAGGTGTGGGCCAGCAATTGCAGGAAGTGGTGGGGAGTGAGTACCAGGTCACCAGCATTGTGAAGTCTAGTGCAGAGTTGGCTGAGGTGACTGACAGCATTGGGGAGTTAAGGAGGTATTTTACGAAGGAGGATCAGGTAGTGATAGTGGGTGGTGCAGGGAACAGACTTGATAGGGATGGGGAATATGATGTAGGTGGTGACCTGGTAAAGATAGCTACTCAAACTGTTGGCACTAATGTTCATTTCATGCAACTGTTTCAGCGTCACGATCGGCCTCATCTTAATGCAGCTGTTAGGCGCATTAATGTGGGTCTGGAGAGGGCACTGATAACAGGGGGCATGGGTCACATTTCAGTGGTGCCAGCTGGATCTATCAGTAGATCAGGTTTCATAGGCATCATACAGATTAGCTGGCTGTTTTTCAAGGAGATTGGTAGATCTCCTAAATTCATGTGATCTGATGCAGGCAGTGTTTTTTCGTACTAGGGTGCAGGGGAACAGTAGCACAGCCGTAGACAAAGCTTTCCATTAGCACGCTGTAAATGGGGTACTAGCAGTAATAGGCAGCCTGGGTGGCTGACTAGTGGGATAAGGATATCATGCAGAAAAAAGTGGGAATTATATCGAAATGTTAGAAGTAGTCGCAATCAAGCTACAGTTGTCCATTACAAACAGTATTGTAAGGTGCTAAAAATGTTATTAGGAAGGCAAAGAGTATGTGGTATGCAAATAAAATAGCTAATTCACAGGATAAAATTAAAACCATACGGTCAGTTGTGAAGGAAGTGTCTGGTCAGAACCACAAAGTCTACGATATAAAGTCAGTTCATTGTAAAAATATTTCTGATACTGATAAATCAGATTTATGTACAGTATTTAACAATCATTTTCTGGGTGTTGGTGGTGAATTAAATAAAAATTTAGTTTCTACTGGGAATCATGTAACTTCCTTGACAAATGCCTTTCCGAGATTGATGTCTGAAATAATCCTCTGTGATGTCAGACAAGGGGGAGATTGAGTCAGCAATTACATCACTGAAGACTAAGGACTCTCATGGATATGATGGAGTGCCTAGCAGAATATTAATGTACTGTGAGCACATGTTAGCCCTGTATTTAGCCGTATTTGTAATTTTTCCTTTAGGAGAGGTCAGTTTCCTAAACGATTAAAGTACTCAGTAATAAAGTTGCTTTATAAAAAGGGAGAAAGGGATAGTGTGGACAATTTTAGATCTATTTCTATGCCATCAGTGTTTGCTAAAGTTATTGAAAAGGCTGTATATGTAAGGATAATTGAGCATTTTATATCGCACGATTTGCTTTCAACTGTACTGTTCGGCTTCAGAAGTTATTTAACGACTGAAAATGCTATATTCTTGTTTCTCTGTGAGGCACTGGATGGGTTAAACAAAAGGTTTCGAATGCTAGGCATATTTTTTTGATTTAACTAGCTTTTTTGATTTAAGTAGCTCACAATTGGTTCACCTCTAACTTTAACAACAGTCAGCAAAAGGTCATATTTATATACATGATACGCCCTCTAGTATTACGGGTAACTCTAAAATATTTCTGTTTGCTGAGGACACTAACTTGGTAGTAAAGGGTGTTGTATGCAACATTGGCTCGGTTTCAGACAGTGCAGTTCATGAAATAAGTTCATGGCATGGCTTGTAAAAACTAAACTAACGCGAAATCACAGTAAGACTCTGTTTTTAGTTTGTAACACACAACTCAGCAAAACCTGACATTTTAATTTCACAGAATGGGCATATGATGAGTGAAACTGAACAGTTCAAATTTCTTGGTGTTGAGATAGATAGTAAACTGTCATAGAAATCCCACCTTCAGGATCTTGTTCAAAGACTTTATGTTGCCATTTTTACTATTCGAAAAGTTTCTGAAGTGAGTGATTGTTTGACACAAAAATTAGTCTAGTTTGCTTATTTTCATTCACTTATGTCGTATGGTATTACATTTTGGGATAACTCTTCCCATTCTAAAAGGATATTTTTGGCTCAGAAATGGGCCGTTCGGGCAATAAGTGGTGAAAGTTCACAAACCTCTTATTGACCCCTGTTCACGAGTCTGGGTATTTTGATATTGGCCTCTCATTACTGTCATTTCTTGTTAACAATATTAGCTTATTCCTAAGAATAAGCCACTTTCACTCAGTTAATACTCGGCAGAAATCAAACCTGCATTTGGATTGGACTTCCTTAACTCTTTTGCAGAAAGGTGTGTAGTGTACTGCTGCATCCATTTTCAATAATCTGCCACTTGAATTCAAAAATCTTAGCAGTAGTCCATGCGCTTTCAAATCGAAACTGAAGAGTTTCCTCATGGGTCACTCCTTCTATACTGTCGAGGAGTTCCTTGAAAAATTAAGCTGATTCTTGTTGTATTGTTGATTGCGTTTACTTAAACTTATGGATTGACTTTTTTTTGGGTTCATGAACATTTTATTTTTACCTATTATCACTTTTATGTTGTAATTTCACATACTGACATGTTCCGTGACCATGGCAATTTGCTCCTCAATTTGTTTGCATGGATCTTGACGTGTAAATAAATAAATAAATAAATAAAATAGACAAAAGGTTGTTAGTGGCTATGCCCACATGATGCTATACAGTATTTGCATATGAGTTGGAGGCCGACTCAAGGATCTTGTTGAGCTGATGAGGATCAGGAGAAGTGAATAGAGGAGAAAGTTTAGACATCCGGAGGAACGTGAAAAGGTTGTTGCCCCTTGAATGGGTTGGCTTGGTCTGGCACCATACTGTGAATTTGTTTGTAGGTGATGCCATCAAAAGGAAAAGTGAGCAAGGATATGGTTTGTCATGCTGATCAAGAAGGAGGTTGAAAGTTTTGGAATCAGTATTGTATTGAGAAACGTAGTGTTCAATGGTGGCAAGGCCATAGGCATTGGGAATGTTGTGTAGAGGGAGGTGGAGGGATAGTGGTCATGACTACTAACTAGCTGGCTGTCCACATGTATGACTCCTGCCAAATGGTGGCCAAGAGGCAGCTGAATGACCTTGTTTCTGAGCATGCCATGCAGCGTGATGTGATGTGCTTGACTTCAGTGACTGCTTCACAGTCCAGCATATGCATATGCATAAAATACGAAGAAGAGCAGATAGAAGAGGTTGACAGTCTTAAATTCCTGGGATTACAACTTGATAATAAATTCAGTTGGGAAGAGCACACCACAGAACTGCAGAAACGCCTTAACAAATCTGTATTTGCAATTCGAGTGTTAGCAGACATAGGCGGCATAAAAATGAAAAAGCTTGCATACTTTGCCTACTTTCATTCCATAATGTCATATGGTATAATATTTTGGGGTAACTCTTCAAGTCAAACAAAAGTTTTCAGAGTCCAAAAGCGTGTAATACGTATTATTTGTGGAGTAAATTCACGGACGTCCTGTAGAAACCTCTTCAAAGAACTGGGTATACTAACTACTGCCTCTCAGTATATTTACTCATTAATGAAATTTGTCCTAAATAATATATCTCTTTTTCCAACAAACAGCTCAGTTCATACATACAATACCAGGAACAAAAATGATCTGCACAAGGACTTAAAAGCACTTACTTTAGTTCAAAAACGGGTCCACTACTCAGGAACACTCATCTTCAATAATTTGCCAGTAAACATAAAAAATTTAGTTACAAATAAAGATCAGTTTTAAAGGAGCCTGAAAGACTTACTAGTGGCCAACTCCTTCTATTCCATTGACGAATTTTTTAATAGAAACAAATGATGTATTGTATATATTCATACTATTAGTATTGTTATTTCAGCTTTAAAAACAAAAAAATTAAAAAAAAAATTGACATGACCCACATCCACGAGGATCTCCTCAGCACGGATCTATGGAACGAAAACTAATCTAATCTAATCTAGAACTGCACACGTAGATTGAAATGTTGTTGTTGTTGTTGTTGTTATCTTCAATCCTGAGACTGGTTTGATGGAGCTCTCCATGCTACTCTATCCTGTGCAAGCCTCATCATCTCCTAGTACCTACTGCAGCCTACATCCTTCTGAATCTGCTTAATGTATTCATCTCTTGGTCTCCCTCTACGATTTTTACCCTCCACGCTGCCCTCCAGTACTAAATTGGTGATCCCTTGATGTCTCAGAACATGTCCTACCAACCGATCCCTTCTTCTGGTCAAGTTGTGCCACAAACTCCTCTTCTCTCCAATTCTATTCAATACCTCCTCATTAGTTATGTGATCTACCCATCTAATCTTCAGCATTCTTCTGTAGCACCACATTTCGAAAGCTTCTAGTCTCTTCTTGTCTAAACTATTTATCGTCCATGTTTCACTTCCATACATGGCTACACTCCATACAAATACTTTCAGAAATGCTTTCCTTGCCATTGCCAGTCTACATTTTATATCCTCTCTACTTCAACCATCATCAATTATTTTGCTCCCCAAATAGCAAAACTCCTTTACTACTTTAAGTGTCTCATTTCCTAATCTAATTCCCACAGCATCACCTGACTTAATTCGACTACATTCCATTATCCTCGTTTTGCTTTTGTTGATCTTCATCTTGTACCCTCCTTTCAAGACACTGTCTATTCCGTTCAACTGCTCTTCCAAATCCTTTGCTGTCTCTGACAGAATTACAATGTCGTCAGCGAACCTCAAAGTTTTTATTTCTTCTCCATGGATTTTAATACCTACTCTGGACTTTTCTTTTGTTTGCTTTACTGCTTGCTCAATATACAGTATCGGGGAGAGGCTACAACCCTGTCTCACTCCCTTCCCAACCACTGCTTCTCTTTCATGTCCCTTGACTCTTATAGCTGCCATCTGGTTTCTGTACAAATTGTAAATAGCCTTTCGCTCCCTCTATTTTATCCCTGCCACCTTCAGAATTTGAAAGAGAGTTTTCCAGTCAACATTGTCAAAAGCAAAAGTCTACAAATGCTAGAAATGTAGGTTTGCCTTTCCTTAATCTTTCTTCTAAGATAGTCATAGGGTCAGTATTGCCTCACGTGTTCCAACATTTCTACGGAATCCAAACTGATCTTCCCCGAGGTCGGCTTCTACTAGTTTTTCCATTCGTCTGTAAAGAATTCGTGTTAGTATTTTGCAGCTGTGGCTTATTAAACTGATTGTTCGGTAATTTTCACATCTGTCAACACCTGCTTTCTTTGGGATTGGAATTATTATATTCTTCTTGAAGTCTGAGGGAATTTCGCCTGTCTCATACATCTTGCGCACCAGATGGTAGAGTTTTGTCAGGACTGGCTCTCCCAAGGCTGTCAGTAGTTCTAATGGAATGTTGTCTGCTCCCGGGACCTTGTTTCGACTCGGGTCTTTCAGTGCTCTGTCAAACTCTTCACGCAGTATCATATCTCCCATTTCATCTTCATCTACCTCCTCTTCCATTTCCATAATGTTGTCCTCAAGAACATCGCCCCTGTATAGACCCTCTATATACTCGCTCCACCTTTCTGCTTTCCCTTCTTTGCTTAGAACTGGGTTTCCATCTGAGCTCTTGATATTCATACAAGTGGTTCTCTTTTCTCCAAAGGTCTCTTTAATTTTCCTGTAGGCAGTATCTATCTTACCCCTAGTGAGATAAGCCTCTACATCCTTACATTTGTCCGCTAGCCATCCCTGCTTAGCCATTTTGCACTTCCTGTCGATCTCATTTTTGAGACGTTTGTATTCCTTTTTGCCTGCTTCACTTGCTGCATTTTTGTATTTTCTCCTTTCATCAGTTAAATTCAGTATCTCTTCTGTTACCCAAGGATTTCTACTAGCCCTCGTCTTTTTACCTACTTGATCCTCTGCTGCCTTCACTATTTCATTCCCCAAAGCTACCCATTCTTCTTCTACTGTATTTCTTTCCCCCATTCCTGTCAATTGTTTCCTTATGCTCTTCCTGAAACTCTGTACAACCTCTGGTTCTTTCAGTTCATCCAGGTCCAATCTCCTTAAATTCCCACCTTTTTGCAGTTTCTTCAGTCTTAATCTACAGTTCATAACCAACAGATTGTGGTCAGAGTCCACATCTGCCCCTGGAAATGTCTTACAATTTAAAACCTGGTTCCTAAATCTCTGTCTTACCATTATATAATCTATCTGAAACCTTTTAGTATCTCCAGGGTTCTTCCATGTATACAACCTTCTTTCATGATTCTTGAACCAAGTGTTAGCTATGATTAAGTTATGCTCTGTGCAGAATTCTACTAGGCGGCTTCCTCTTTCATTTCTCTGCCCCAATCCATATTCACCTACTACGTTTCCTTCTCTTCCTTTTCCTACTGTCGAATTCCAGTCATCCATGACTATTACATTTTCATCTCCCTTCACTACCTGAATAATTTCTTTTATCTCTTCATACACTTCATCAAATTCTTCATCATCTGCAGAGCTAGTTGGCATATAAACTTGTACTACTGTAGTAGGTGTGGGCTTCATGTCTATCTTGGCCACAATAATGCGTTCACTATGCTGTTTGTAGTAGTTTACCCGCACTCCTATATTTTTATTTATTATTAAACCTTCTCCTGCATTACCCCTATTTGATTTTGTATTTATAACCCTGTAATCACCTGACCAAAAGTCTTGTTCCTCCTGCCACCGAACTTCACTAATTCCCACTATATTTAACTTTAACCTATCCATTTCCCTTTTTAAATTTTCCAACCTACCTGCCCAATTAAAGGATCTGACATTCCACACTCCGATCTGTAGAATGCCAGTTTTCTTTCTCCTGATAACGACGTCCTCTTGAGTAGTCCCCGCCCGGAGATCCGAATGGGGGACTATTTTACCTCCGGAATATTTTACCCAAGAGGACGCAATCATCATTTAATCAAACAGTAAAGCTGCATGCCCTCGGGAAAAATTACGGCTGTAGTTTCCCCTTGCTTTCAGCTGTTCACAGTACCAAAACAGCAAGACCGTTTTGGTTAGTTTTACGGTGCCAGATCAGTCAATCATCCAGACTGTTGCCCCTGCAACTACTGAAAAGGCTGCTGCCCCTCTTCAGGAACCACACGTTTGTCTGGCTTCTCAACAGATACCCCTGTTGTGGTTGCACCTACGATACGGTTATCTGTATCGTTGGGGCATGCAAGCCTCCCCACCAATGGGAAAGTCCATGGTTCATGGGGGCAAGATTGAAATGCTGCTTTCAATATATCCTTCACTCCCGACCCCTGATCTCAATCTTCACTGGTCCCTGCCCCCACCTACCTGTGTCCACTTTGCTGCTCCCACTACTGTCACTGCACTGACACCTTCTGTCACCCCCCCCCTCCCCATCCCGCCTCCCCCAACTGTGCATTTCAGCTGCACAGTTGTTTTCTTTTCTTTGGTTTTCTTTTTCTCCCACAGCACAGCTCTCCAGATACTGCACTTTGCAACCCACCATCCTGACCCTGCTACTTCTCTACACATCTTAAAGGCAGCACTGTCTCATCTTCTGTACCCCCTATTCACTACAGTGGTGCCATAGTGCCCTGAGATGACCGTGTGTGTGTGTGTGTGTGTGTGTGTGTGAGAGAGAGAGAGAGGGAGAGAGATTTGATGAAGGGCTAGTGGGAAAGCTGATGTTTTGGTTCCAAAAGCCTACTTTTAGTTGTACCTGTCTGCCACTCAACTCAGTGTGGTGACAACAATCTGTCCAACTCATATTATCTCACTCTGGATTTTCCATTGTTTAAATGCTGTGAGGATGATGATGAGGGCTGTAGTTGGAGTCCATGCTATCCATGACTTAGGTTATCTTGGAACATAAAAAATGTTACATATAGAACTGTGAATATTTCCTCCCATTACACACACGTACATATTGGCAATCATGGACCCTGAAGATCATGTGATTACTTTGCAGTATCCCCCTGCAGATGGTGTTCTTGTGCACTTTAGATCCAGTTCTCACGGATATCCAACTGCAGAAATTCCTTCTGCAATTCATCCTCGTATTGCTTCATTGGTCTTCCAGTTGGACAAGTTCCATCAGGTTTTCCAATAAGCACAGCTTTAACGTGGCAAGTTTCTGTCCTCCTGCCAGTGTGCCCTGCCAGTCTTATTCTCTGCGCTTTTATTTTTTGTACTGTGTTCGGTTGTTTGATTAGACGATACAATTCCTGGTTCTTTCTGTGTCTCCATGTGTTCCCTTCATGGATTGGTCCAAAGAACTTTCTCGTGATATTCTGTTCGATGATCTGCAGTTTCTCTGTATCTTTTTTTGTGGTGCTTAACGTTTCTGCCCCGTATAACAACACCACTACTGTCACTGCCTTGTAGGCTTCAAATTTGGTCTTAACTGACAGATTTTTTGATGTCATTATCTGCTTCAGACTGAAATAAGTTTTAGACCCATTGACAGTACATCAAGGTATTTAAAATTTTCCCCTCTGGTTATATTCCAGTTGTAATGTGGGATTGTTAGGGACATATCTGGATACTTCCACCATATCAGTCTTCTGTGCATTAATCCTCAATCCAGTCTCACTGGCATTTTTTTTTTTTTTTTTTTTTTGCAAAGTCCTCTACAGTTTCTGCATCTTTTCCTCTGACTCTGCTACGGGTGCAACGTCATATGCATATCCACGTAGCTGTGTTCTTCCATTTAGCTTCACCAGTTAGCCTTCTCCTTTCATTTCTTGAGTTTCTTTCTCCAGGACCAAATTAAAAAGCAATGTTGAAATTTCATCACCTTGTCTCACACCTGTTCTGATGTGGAATTTTTTTAATAGCTACCCCTGGTATTTCGCTTTTGCTTTTGTCTCTGCTGAACACATCTCCAACAAGTTCATGAATTTCCTTGATATGCCAAACTCCCTGAAAATGTTGTACATACACAATCTGTGTGTACTATCATACGCCTTTGAGAAATCTGCCAATGTCCAGGAACCGATGGTTGAATTTCAAGTATTTCTCCCAGATTTGTCACATGGTGTAAATTCGATACATGGTTGATCTTCCTACCCAAACACCTGCCTGGTACTTTCCGACAATATCTTCAGCAAAAGGTTTCAGCTTTTCAAGAATTATTAATGAAAACACTTTATATGGTACACTTAGAGAAACAATGGTAGCTGACTTCCACTTTGTTGGGATCTCTTTTGTCCATACTTCACTTATGAGACTGTATATCTCTTTCAGAAGTGCTCCACCTCCTGCCTTCAACATCTTTGCTATTATCCCATCATCTCCTGGTGCCTTATTATTCTTCAGTTTCTCAATTGCTCTATCTGCAGTCTGTTGAGTTACTTCAAATCTTCTTGCTCTACACCGTCTAAAATTCTTCCTTCTCGGAAGACATTTTCAGGATATTGAACAACTGCTCAAAATATTCCCTCCACCCATCCAGAATTATTTGCTTGTCCATTAGCTTATTTCCATTCTTACCATTGTCCGCCTCAATAGCTGAGTGGTCAGCGTGACAGGTTGCCTTCCTACGGGCCCGGGTTCGATTCCCGGCTGGATCGGGGATTTTCTCTGCTCCAGGACTGGGTGTTGTGTTGTCTTCATCGTCATTTCATCCCCATCCAGCATGCAGGTCACCCAATGTCGCATTGAAAGTAATAAGACCTACACCAAGGCGGCCAGACCTGCTCCTAAGGGCCAATGGCACCAAACGCTCATTTCCATTTTCATTCTTACCATTAATAAATCATGCCTCATTTCTTTGACTGTTTCTCTGAAACATTTTTCTGCTGTCTGATATTGTATTTTCCCTCTCTATTTCGTGAATCACTTAGATCATTAATTTTATTTTTTCTGTCCTCAGGACCCTGTTTGTTTCTGTTATATTTTTGGCTGCTTCCTACTTTTCTGCACAATTTCTCCCCAGCATGAGTGTTTTCTTAGCTTACCTCCTGGTCTTCACAGCTTGTTCACATTTGTCATTGAACCGTTTCTTCTTGGTTCAGCTTTTTTCTCCTGGAATCCCCTTTGTTGCCTCAGTTGTAGCAGTCTTTATGTCTTCCCATTGATCATTAACACGTCTTTCATCACTGTGACTTGATGACAGGACTTCAGATTTTTTAGCACACTGATATTACACTAGTGACACAACTCTATATCTTTAAGCATCTCAGTATCAAACTGTAGTTGCAATTTGCCAATTACTAGGTAATAGTCTGTGACCACATCAACCCCTCTGTAAGATCTCATGTCTGCCATATACTTCTTGTACCTCGCATCTAAAAATATCTGATCAATTGTATTACTATCTGGGAAAGTCCACATACAGTTGTGTATCTGTTTCTTGGGGGAGGTGGTCAAGCTCGCCACAAGGTTCTGGCTGAGCACAAAACTGATGACATGCAGTCCATTTTCATTTGTTTTCGCATCTACACTTTATTTCCCAATTGTTGGCCTTAATATCTATGGTTCTTTCTAGTTCTTCATAAAACTCACTTTTCTCCTCCTCGTCAGTTACATCTGTTTATGCATATGCATTAACAAGTGTTCCATTTCCATACTTACACCTTATAGTGAGACATGATATCCTCTAGTTGTTGGTACTGAAGCCCTTCACGTGCCTTATCAAATCCTGCTCCATGTTCATGCTCTTCACAGCCTCCATAAAAGATTACTGATTTATTCTCATGTAAAATCCTTTCTCCACACACCACCTTGTTTCTTGCAATGCAGTGGCATCCACTTTGTACTTCTCTGACACTATGCTATTGGCAACTCCTGGTCTGTATTCCATGTGTCAGTTCATAAACAAATCCATCTGCTCTTTTTCATCTTAACAGCGTTACATACTTCAGCACACTTATAAGATTTCTGATAATGATAAATGCCATCTGGCCACATTACAGGCATTTCACAGGGTAAGCCCAGTAGTGGGGCTGCCGCTTTCCTGCTTCTAAGCTAGCAGGATTTGTTCTCAGGGTTTTCTTTCCCAGGGGGATAGTTTTCCCTACATCTCAAAAACTCCACCTGCGCTATGGAATACACACATACAGAATATGCAAGAAATGGAATAATAGGCAAGCTGGGTTTTTGTGAGGCATGCTTTCTCTGGCTACTCTGCTGAGACCTTTTTCTGGTAACTCTGCTGTGACCTTTCTGGCTAAGTAGTACCAACCAGTACCTATGCTACCACCAATATAGCTTTCAGCTTCATTGGAGTATGCAAACTATCATGCTAGCACGGACAGTAGTACTAAAGGGCAGTGCCCTCTGGGAGAGTAATTTCTCTCTTAACCTAAGACTTTTATAAATTTCTTCAGCTGATTTCTTTCATAGCTTAAGAAATTTATAAAAGTCTACAAAAGGTTGTCCCATCAATGCACTTTGTTTTATAGATCAATGAGCCGTGTCCACTTAGGATACAGATTCTTTTCATCTCCTTCCTGCCAAAATGCACAACTTGTTGCACTTTCCCCATTCAACCAGAACTGTCTTGAAAATATACATTTTTGGTTAATGGATTCTATTATCAATATACGTAAACCATTTTGTCAGATAGAAATTGGCTGAAGTTGTGCTAAGTAACAAAGTGTGTCATATCCTATTGTCGGTCTTTATCTTTGCCATTAGATCCTTTGTGCTCACTTCCAACACTGCAACACACAATCTAAATCTGCAGTTCACTGTCTACTTATGTTCATTGTCTCCTTTGGCATCCATGGTCATCCTTTTCATCTCTTGCTCCCTGTGCATTCCCAAAGGACGGCTCACACACTTTATACATAAAGGATGATTCAGTAACATAATTCCCAGCACCTGAGTTTAAAGTAGGGCTCACACGTATTCCTTTTGTAAAGGCGAAGTCCAGAAAAAGAGTTGGTACCTTGCCAGTCAATAAGTGATCACTAAGTCTGGACTTCGAAACTAGGGGGATTCCCCAGGGGAAGACAGCATGCCATCAGAGATGCTGGTAATCTTGGGTGATCAAACTCCAATTAATACACCAAACTGATTGATTCAATCTCCAGCCAACGAACAGAAATGGAACAAAGTTATGGAATTAATAAACCTTCCAACTGCACCTTACTACCTAGTAGTATCATGCACGGAAGGGGGTTGTAGGTGAAGTATTCTGGGCTCAGAAAATTATTTTCATCAGCGTGACACAAATGGTCTCGTTGGATTGATACTGAAGCTCAACACACACCCAATGTGCAAAAGTGTCTGTAACCGGAAGTAAATAATAGATTAAATGGAAATTTCACTGAATGGTTGATGACACAGTTTTTCTATTACTGGAACACCCCAAAAATATTCTTGATGTTATGACACAGTCCTCTCCCCTAGACTGAACACATTACATTTACATTCATGCCCCCACTGGGAGGTGTAAGTCTGAATGGTAGAACGAAACTTAAGGTACAAACAAGACCAGAATAATTTCAAAGTACCTTCAATCTTGTTTTGAAGACTGTGACAGTAACAAATGATACCCTTTCCCGCAAGCAAGTCGCTGAACTTAGTGCTGTCGACTGGAGGCAAAGGCAGCTTGTGGTCAGAAACTGTGTTGGGTACATACCTGATGGCATCTGTTGACTGGCTGTGGTGGTGCTGCCTGGATTGGGGCCAGTGTGGTCCTAATACTCGTATGGTGTAGATATACTTGCATTTTGTTGCCTGTTTATGACACAGTAGATACAGCAATATGGTTCACAATAGGAGCGACTCCTGTCAACGTTGTGCGTGCCACTTGTTTTTGTGTGTGTTGTAGTCAAAAGCCCTCTGCACATCAAGCTGCAAATTTATTGTTTTGCTGGACTGTGCAGTTGTTGAGTTTCTGGGTCTGTGCCTCCTACAGCCCCACCTATTCCTCTTGCCACTCTCGCCAACCCCCTCCCCCAAAGTAACTGAGGAATGGTGGAGACAAGCGTCTGAATCTTTGACTATGTCACTGTTGTCTACCTTGCCTGCACAGGAAGTGGAAGGTAGAGTAGGATCGACGCCCATTGAGGTGTTGTGCTGTGATGGCCAACATCCCATGTCAGTCTGTGGAGGAGTGGCCAGATCGGCATCACCAGGGCACCCCCACGTGTCTGGAACAGAAAACTGAGTGAGATTTTCAGGCAGTAACACACAACATTGGATTATTAGATGACAGTTCTTCGAGCCGTGATGTTATTTACCACCTCTTCTTGTTTGAAGACAATGTTATGGCGTCCAACTTGCTCTGCTTAAATTTCTTGCTTCTCCGAATTAGTACAGATAACGGAAACGCAAATAGATAGATCAGATGAAATAACAAACTGCTAAATGAAGTTGACTTCGTGCTTTAAGAAGTAACGTATTTCACGTTATTAGTGAACTAAGAAATCCACGTCCTCTATCATGGAAACGAAAAAACAGACAGTAAAATATCGATGAATCATCCAGTAGGAGTTTTTTTACAGACCTAAGAAAATTATGTTCTTCACCTTTTCTCACTAACCTCATAGGCTTGATTTCTGCGTACATACCGCGTTTTCATCTTTGCCGTTAACGACGTAGGCAAATGAATGGATAAAAATAGACGAAAAACATTTACGCTTATACACTGAAGAGCCGAAGAAACTGGTACACCTGCCTAATACCGTGTAGGGCCCCGCAAGCATGCAGAAGTACTGCAGTACGACGTGGCATGGACTCGACTATTGTCTGAAGCAGTGCTGGAGGGAATTGACACCATGAATCCTGTAGGGCTGTCCATAAATCCATAAGAGTACAACGGGTTGGAGATATTTTCTGAACACCATGTTGCGAGGCATCCCAGATATGCTCAATAACGTTCATATCTGGGGAGTTTGGTGGTCAGCGGAAGTGTTTAAACTTGGAAGAGTGTTTTTGGAGCCACTCTGCAGCAATTCTGGTTGTGTGGGGTGTTGCATTGTCCTGCTGGAATTGCCCTTGTGTGTTGGAATGCACAATGGACATGAATGGTTGCAGGTGATCAGACAAGATGCTTACGTACGTTTCATCTGTCAGAGTCGTATCTAGACGTATCAGGAATCGATATCACTCGAACTGCACAAGCCCCACACCATTACAGAGCCTCCACCTTGTTGAACAGTTCCCTGCTGACATGCAGGGTCCATGTATTCATGAGATTGTCTCCATACCTGAACAAATCCATCTGCTCAAAACACTATTTGGTATGACTGACTTACCATGCTAACTGCTTAGTCAGGACCACTCTCCAGTGACCCTCATGGAGAAGCTCGAGGACCCAGTCATGGAGGGCACGTGCGATAACAACGTGTGTCTAGCCATCTTTGCCCTGGATGAGGGTGATGCCTTGCAATGTTGAAAGATTCTGCCCATGTGCCCAAAATCCTGGAGTTTGTGATGTGGCAGATCCCTTAATTCTTCATGGCATGTAACGTACGCTCTGGCATGCCCAGTTACTTTCAACTTAGCCACATGCAAAAGTGTTTCTGCACCCCAATTTAGCGGCCATGCTAAGGTTCTCAAAAAAATCATAACATCCTCCCCAGCATTTCCCGAGAAAGGGGTGACCAAAGACACAGCGTTAGTGTCAAGAATTACTGCATTAACAGGAAACCGTTCCTTGTTCGCTTCTTTAGACCGAGCAAGCTCTATCTCTAATTCCGACACTCGCTCAAGTAGTTGCTGAATAGCCACCTCGGCTGATACAGACTGCTCCATCACTACCAGCGTTCGAATCAAGATGACAGTACACCCAGAAAGAAGAAACGGAAGGGAAGACGGACTATGCTACAGGTTCAGACAAACCACCAAACCAAAATTGGCACTTACGAGGTGCGTTCAAGTTCTAAGGCTTCCGATTTTTTTTCTAATTAACTACTCACCCGAAATCGATGAAACTGGCGTTACTTCTCGTCGTAATCGCCCTGCAGACGTACACATCTTTCACAACGCTGACGCCATGATTCCATGGCAGCGGCGAAGGCTTCTTTAGGAGTCTGTTTTGACCACTGGAAAATCGCTGAGGCAATAGCAGCACGGCTGGTGAATGTGCGGCCATGGAAAGTGTTTTTCATTGTTGGAAAAAGCCAAAACTCACTAGAAGCCAGGTCAGGTGAGTAGGGAGCATGAGGAATCACTTCAAAGTTGTTATCATGAAGAAACTGTTGCGTAACGTTACCTCGATGTGCGGGTGCGTTGTCTTGGAGAAACAGCACACGCGCAGCCCTTCCCGGCCTTTTTTGTTGCAGTGCAGAAAGGAATTTGTTCTTCAAAACATTTTCGTAGGATGCACCTGTTACCGTAGTGCCCTTTGGAACGCAATGGGTAAGGATTACGCCCTCGCTGTCCCAGAACATGGACACCATCATTTTTTCAGCACTGGCGGTTACCCGAAATTTTTTTGGTGGCGGTGAATCTGTGTGCTTCCATTGCGCTGACTGGCGCTTTGTTTCTGGATTGAAAAATGGCATCCACGTCTCATCCATTGTCACAACCGACGAAAAGGAAGTCCCATTCATGCTGTCGTTGCGCGTCACCATTGCTTGGCAACATGCCACACGGGCAGCCATGTGGTCATCCGTCAGCATTCGTGGCACCCACCTGGATGACACTTTTCGCATTTTCAGGTCGTCATGCAGGATTGTGTGCACAGAACCCACAGAAATGCCAACTCTGGAGGCGATCTGTTCAACAGTCATTCGGCGATCCCCCAAAACAATTCTCTCCACTTTCTCGATCATGTCGTCAGACCGGCTTGTGCGAGCCCGAGGTTGTTTCGGTTTGTTGTCACACGATGTTCTGCCTTCATTAAACTGCCGCACCCACGAACGCACTTTCGACACATCCATAACTCCATCACCACATGTCTCCTTCAACTGTCGATGAATTTCAGTTGGTTTCACACCACGCAAATTCAGAAAACGAATGATTGCATGCTGTTCAAGTAAAGTAAACGTCGCCATTTTAAGTATTTAAAACAGTTCTCATTCTCGCCACTGGCAGTAAAATTCCATCTGCCGTATGGTGCTGCCATCTCTGGGACATATTGACAATGAACGCGGCCTCATTTTAAAACAATGCGCATGTTTCTATCTCTTTCCAGTCCGGAGAAAAAAAATCGGAGGCCTTAGAACTTGAATGCACCTCGTACTTGTCATGTTGCAGGAGTTGCTGATCCATTGTTGCCCTTCTCACGTGCCACATATCCTCGTCGATTACCAGCCACAATTTCCTCCAAATCCATGGAGAAGACCACTACTGTCATCAACTGTAACAGGAGTGTGTGATGCACAGGTGGCCTGACTGACACCACTTGTAATAGGATGACCGGAGCGACGACGTGGTCGGGTTTGTAGGGCGTGGCTGGGTAGAAGAAGGTGGCTGTTTTTAGCAATCTTCCTCTTTATTATTGGTTCTTCCAATACATTTTCCGGTAGCTCAGCCCCAACGTTTGTGTCATGGTGGAGACGTGCTGATGCACACAGCCCGGGGAACGCAACGCTGTGCTCAGTCTGTGGCTGCGTAGGCGGTAGGAGGTTAGCAGCACGAGGCCCGGCCCAGCTCGCCTCCTGCAGACGCGGCGTCTCGTGACAACGCTGGGAGTCGCCGATGCAGCAGCGGGCAATGCCCTCCGCCGGACGGTCTTCAGGGACAGCGTCACTGATGACGACGACGACGACGAACGCCCAATCGGTCGAACCGAATGCCGACGCCCACCTCTGATGCCCTTAAATAGTGCAGACCGCTGCTGAATCCGCCGGTTACGCGGCATCATGTTTATTAGAACGTTCTCGACGAGTTGGCTAACGCAACCGCGCCACATGTGGCCCGCGCCTGCGTAATTCTGCTAATGCTACGTTCTGGCTGTTGATGGCTGCCGCGCACGTACACACATATTGACACTCATTGCAAAACTGTGTCACCTGCATAACGCGCCAGCCAGCCTTTGTCCGCCGTCTGCCGTGAGAAGGCGCATCGCGCACTGAAACACACTAAATCACAATTTTCCACCATATTTCCTAAAAATAACCCCTTGTCCTATACACTGTGATTGGCTGAGAGTATCATGATGTCGACATTCCACAATTTGTCGTTGAAGCGGTGCAACAATACGACATCATGTCACTATGCCATGATACAACATAATATGATGTTGACAGGAAGTTGACCATAACTCACATAATTGGGTAAAATGCATAAAATTGTGGAAAATATGGAAAAACGAGTTACTTACGTATCTGTCTGGGTGTGCTGTGTGCTTGTGTTTCAAATAACGAAATATTAAATTGTTATTAAAGAATAGGTCTCAAGTGATGTGGCTTAACATAATACACTCCTGGAAATGGAAAAAAGAACACATTGACACCGGTGTGTCAGACCCACCATACTTGCTCCGGAGACTGCGAGAGGGCTGTACAAGCAATGATCACACGCACGGCACAGCGGACACACCAGGAACCGCGGTGTTGGCCGTCGAATGGCGCTAGCTGCGCAGCATTTGTGCACCGCCGCCGTCAGTGTCAGCCAGTTTGCCGTGGCATACGGAGCTCCATCGCAGTCTTTAACACTGGTAGCATGCCGCGACAGCGTGGACGTGAACCGTATGTGCAGTTGACGGACTTTGAGCGAGGGCGTGTAGTGGGCATGCGGGAGGCCGGGTGGACGTACCGCCGAATTGCTCAACACGTGGGGCGTGAGGTCTCCACAGTACATCGATGTTGTCGCCAGTGGTCGGCGGAAGGTGCACGTGCCCGTCGACCTGGGACCGGACCGCAGCGACGCACGGATGCACGCCAAGACCGTAGGATCCTACGCAGTGCCGTAGGGGACCGCACCGCCACTTCCCAGCAAATTAGGGACACTGTTGCTCCTGGGGTATCGGCGAGGACCATTCGCAACCGTCTCCATGAAGCTGGGCTACGGTCCCGCACACCGTTAGGCCGTCTTCCGCTCACGCCCCAACATCGTGCAGCCCGCCTCCAGTGGTGTCGCGACAGGCGTGAATGGAGGGACGAATGGAGACGTGTCGTCTTCAGCGATGAGAGTCGCTTCTGCCTTGGTGCCAATGATGGTCGTATGCGTGTTTGGTGCCGTGCAGGTGAGCGCCACAATCAGGACTGCATACGACCGAGGCACACAGGGCCAACACCCGGCATCATGGTGTGGGGAGCGATCTCCTACACTGGCCGTACACCACTGGTGATCGTCGAGGGGACAACGTGCTCTAGAAGGTGTAAGTCAACTACCCTGGCCAGCAAGATCTCCGGATCTGTCGCCCATTGAGCATGTTTGGGACTGGATGAAGCGTCGTCTCACGCGGTCTGCACGTCCAGCACGAACACTGGTCCAACTGAGGCGCCAGGTGGAAATGGCATGGCAAGCCGTTCCACAGGACTACATCCAGCATCTCTACGATCGTCTCCATGGGAGAATAGCAGCCTGCATTGCTGCGAAAGGTGGATATACACTGTACTAGTGCCGACATTGTGCATGCTCTGTTGCCTGTGTGTATGTGCCTGTGGTTCTGTCAGTGTGATCATGTGATGTATCTGACCCCAGGAATGTGTCAATAAAGTTTCCCCTTCCTGGGACAATGAATTCACGGTGTTCTTATTTCAATTTCCAGGAGTGTATGTTATTAACAACTAAACAAACCAGCAACTTCTACTTATGCTTCCCAACTCCAGTGTGTCCCAGTTATACAAAGAAGGGGTTCAAGAGACGTGCTTCAACATCAGTGATAACTAATTTGAGCACATACTACACTGCGATTGCCTGATAGCAACATGATATAGACACGACTTTGGGAATGGTGGGGTAGATTTTAGATAAAATGGACAAAACACTTAATATTTTTGAAAAGCCTGGTAAAAACTCGAAAATGAGTGAAAAATACGTAAAATTTGGGAAAAAACGAAAAATATGGAAAAATACATAAAATTGTGAAAGAGTGGGAGTACTTACATACCTGCCTGGGCATGGTCTCTGCTGATGCCATGTAACACTAAATTGTTGTTAACAAATAGACCTCGAATGATGTGACTTCACATACTTTTTTTATTAACAAAAGCAGTAGGACAATGGCAGTGCGCATTTTGTTTGTATGGGTTACATACACTCAGTGGCAAGCATGCATTCAGGGGCAAACCTGTTGTTCTCTTAACTGATTTATGACCCCTGGGGGTTGATTTATAACCCCTTGAGGATAATCCATTCTTCTGAGAAACCCCCTCCTTCTCCATCTCCTCAACACCTCTGAGAAATCCCCAACCCCTCCCCCTCGCCAATAAAAGCACATTTTTATTTCAGATTAATTAACTAACTCATTAAACTGATCAGTTAATTAATCTCTCTCCCTCTGGGAAATCCCTCAGCGCTCCTCCCCCTCCCACATTTCCCCTTCCAATTCCTATCTGGAAAATGGCTGGAAAAACACTCAGACTGGGCTGGAGAGGAAGGATCCCATGATACAAAATTTAAATCAAAGTCAATTACAGAGCAGAGGATATATTGTTTATTTATAAAATTCAATATTCAAAGGTTGGATGTCTTATTTGGTGGGAAAAGCTAGTGGTTTTCTATTGTTTATTTAATTTTGGAAAATGTAAGTCTTGTAAAATACTTCGAAAAGAAGTAATTAAACACATAAGTAGATCGTTTTTGGGATGTAAATAGTTTTTTTTTCTATTAGCATGAGGAATACCGACATGAAACCGACGTCAACATAACTCACTGCACGTAATAACACAGTTAAAATTTATCCGATCATGTCTTTACACCAACCGCAGGGCACATGTGCCAGCCCCCTCGTGTATGCCCACGTGTGGAGGTCTAGAGAGAGGCATGCACATAATGCTGGCTCACACGGCACACAGACTGGAAGTCATGATAATTCCCAAACAAAGTATCAGGTGACAGCAACCATTTGTGCAGTTATGCCAACAGGTAAGATGAGGTAGAAAGCACTAGCTTTCAGCTGCCACAAACATCAGACATGATGTCCTGCTCTGATTACAGTGCTACAGATTATTGGTGGGAATACATATCGTAAGAAACGTCGCTAATGTAAACGGAAACATTCCACAAAGATTGTGAAAAAAAAACTTCACCTAAGATGTGTACTGCAAATAGACTATAAAACACACACCCACTAACAGCTTCGAGCAAATGCACGGTGCTAGAAGAATGATTCCCTTACTCAGTTCACTGGGACTTTCATGACAACACCTCTGCTTCCCATGGTGTCCACTGCCTTGTGCTCAGGCCCGTGGACAAATAGAGAAGGATCCAGCGGCCCCCAAATGACATCGCTAGGAACTGCTGACCGGTGATCACATCACAAAGAGTGACATGGTCCATCCTAATGTATACAGACAGTCGAAAGCAAATCAAGTTTTAAATTTCAAGAATACTCGCCCTATCTCAGCAGTCTTATATGCAGAGACATTTGAGAACAAAAGCACCTTCCTCCACGCATTGCCCACAACCCACACAGTCACAAAGGCAGCCAAATGCATACTGAGCAGTAGTTCACTATTCACACATCCAGGGGGCGCCTTGAGCATCGACAGTCGCCTCCTGTACAATCCAGCTACCCCAGAGCAGAAGTCGGCGTCCTTTTGGTATTTGATAGCTGCGAAACCACCTCCATTCTCTCTCAAGTGGCTACTTCCTGTTTGTACATGAACGAATGTGCCCAAACACGCAGACAGATGTTTTCATCCTTCCTCAAAATACTGCATTCCTATTGCCTAATGCTGAATCAGTGAAGATATATAAATCCTAACCCTTCCACTCCTGTCCTCATTCTGCTATCATCCAGGGCAGAGTCAGCTCGATTGTATTGCTCTCGCTCGTGTGTGCATTAATTGCTAATTTACGTTGTCTCTGATTTAACATGAATCGTTCAGTGGCATCAGGCAGCAACAGTGGCAGTACCACAGGAATGGGAGTTATCAGGTAAGGACATATTTAATTTCATAGCACGAGATCGGTTTTCGTGGTGTATATTTTCGTAAAAAGTTTTGCAGTATCAAATCACAGTGTGTTCAGATTTCGAAGTATATTTTGATAGAAAAAAAAAATTCATAGTATCGTATCACTGTATGTCCATAATTCGAAGTACATTTTCGTAAAAAAGTTTTGTAGTATCAAATCCTTCTGTGTTCAGATTTCAAAGCTGAATTGTCATAGCATTTGTTCAGATTGTTGCTTCAGTGTACATCCACCAAATCGTGTATGAGTTGGAGTTGTAGAGGTTGTAGTGGCAGCAGCAGCAGCATAAGTGGTACATATGTTCTTCATATATGTAATGTGATGCTGTTATTCAGTGGTCAGTGAGTTCTTGCAGTTGTACATGATTTTGAGGATCAAAATCAATAATTGTAACTTTTTCACTTAGAGTTTCCTACTGTTGAATACATGTCATCTCGTTGTTTCATTATATGGCCAGCAAATAATTGTTAACCTGGCTGCTGAAAGACAGCAACAGCATAGCAGCAGATGCATTGTAAATAATATATAAATAATGTATTTTTTCTTCATAGTTCTGTGTGTATACATAATATGGTGCTGTTACACAAAAGTTTCATCATATACATAAAATATTTTGCATATTCTTTGTTGTTGTTGATGATGATTTTGAGGAGCAGGAACAAGGAGGAACACAGGTTTTGATACCATATGCACTGTAGCTGTCGTGTAAATACATATCCATTCATCAAATTTTTTTCTTCGTTTTGTGGGTGTACATTCTTTTATATCAATAAGTTGCTGTTTTAGGTGATTTTGGAGACCTTGATCGATTGATCCATGGTGGTTTGGGCGAGGAGATGCCTGAATGGGTTGGGGAGATGGAGAAGGAGCTGCGTCGCCATGAGGACATTTTGGATGTCCTGAGCGATATGTGACAGAGCCAGAGCAATACAGGTAATACCTACTCACTCTGCTTACAAATAACCAGTATTTTTTTTCCTTGCAGCTGCATGTGATGTCTGGAATGCTGTACTTATTTCTCATTATTTTTTCTCTACAGAATCACCATACATGCAGTATGCAGTGGCGTGAATAGCAGGGGCAATGAAAAAATCACCAATAACACACTCCACTGTGTAAGATGGACCTCCTTACTGCACGGGAAGACATTGCAGCACAACCCACCACAGCCGCAGCCACCGCCACCCCTTCCCCCACACCAGCACTGCTCTAGTATCCATGGTCAACCCTTCCTCTGGCAACTTGTGGGAAAAGGAACCATCTCTGCAGCTGCAGCCAGACTGCTCACACTGGAGCAATGCACACTCTCCTCCTCCCCCATATTCTTGCCCAGGCTGCAAGGTACGTGCACCTCTCTGCTGCTCCATGCAGCCATCAGCAGCAGCATCGTTGTCAACTAGTCATAGTTATAGTAATGGTAGTAGTAATCCTGTGTGGCATCTAAGACACATAGGAAACACATCTAAAATTACATCACCAGTACTTGGAGAAAACCACAGAGATAGTATCTGGGCAAAGTTGCATACTATATAACTATCAAAGTGTGTGAGCGGGGTAAAATCAGAAAAAAGTACACAGAAGGTTAAAAAAAAGATTTATTTTTCATCCAACTTAAAAGCAATTTTACGTTTTCATAAGCACATGCAGCGACACTATTTTCGTACATCTTTTTCTTCTAGAGCCGACAGAGAGCAGAACACTCATAGAACTCCAGGTCTTGAATAGCAGCGAATTTGAAGAGTCGATACATCCATGTTATCTTCTCCTTCCCCTTGATGTAGATGATGGTATCTGTGTGCTCAAATAATTGAAGTGACATCACCATATCTTTATCATCCCAGTGAATTCCACAGTAGAAACGTATTAATATCTTTGCACTCCTCCTTGTTTTAGCACACTTCACGTCCTTGAAAGACCTTGGTCATGCAACGCTTGCTGAGAATGTCTGTATTATACCTGTATCTTCTGTGTATGCTATGAATGGAACACCTTTAAGTATGAACTGTCTACATTCATCATCATAGAAACCCTGAGCATACGCAATGATGTCTCTTGAGAGACCATTGTGAAATCCTCTGGGTATGATGCAGCACCTGTTCATTTATACAGCTTGTTGCACAACGCTATTGAGGGGCAATAGTTAATCACACAGTCATGTAGAACTAGAGCATACACTGCAGTGTGTTCTGAGAAAATTACTGAAGATTCAAATTCAATTCGTACATCTAAAGGTCCATATTTAATTATCTCGTTCTATTTTGAGCAGTCTGTTATGATGACTAGCACCAGTTCCTTGGATTTCTGTGGGCTGAGTAGACATCCTTCATCTTCATACTATGAAGCATGCAACTATGCATACATGTCATATGCTAGACTGAATCCATGTTCATTCTACTGGAGTGGTAAACTATCAAATGGGTGGAATTCAGAGTTCAGGTAGACTCTGGCATTAGTTAATCTGCAACTGTCAAATTTGGTTGAATCATTTGCTATATTCCCTCTTCTGTAGGCCTGAAACGCAAGGTTCTGTTTCACTATAGCAGTACCATCTATTTTTGCAAATGATCCATCAAGATATATGAATTGCAGGGAAGGGTTGAAGCGTATTGTTGTTGGTTATCATTTCATCATAACTGTTAAATGCGGTTTATGCATAAGGTTTATGAGAGGAGTATTCCTGGCATATGATACACTCATCATATTCCACTGGGCTAGTTATATCAAACGACGTCATTGCGCGACTTCAGATTTACTGATTTAAGGAACTTGTAGCTGTTAACACCTTGCTGTTCTGTTGTGAAGTAGCACGCTGTGCGTTGGGTACTTTGGTTTTAGACCTTAACGCCCATCCTGTGGGATGCTGTGATCCCGACTAGTTAGAACTCGCCGCCCATGCTTTCGGTTTGGCAAATTAAAGGTCATTGCTTCTGCCTCCAACAGGTCCCATCTGGCTGAAGGCCGCTGGCGCCGTTTCTGGGTCTCTGTACGTTCAAGGTCTCTGTTGGTTCCACTTTAGATGTAACCGTACAAGGATTTCCTCGCCGCGAAAATCGACAAGTTGATTATCCTGGTCCACAATACGTAGCTCCCGATATTCCAATGCCTGAACTATTACTGGGAGGTAAATAATATTGGTAGCGGTCTCAAAGATGTTATACCCTGTTCCCACTAATGGGAATAATCTGTAAGTTGTATGAAACAATCTGTTGTTTAGATAAGAGTTTGTTGCAGCGTTACACTCGACACAGATATATCTACTGTCTAGTCGGACCTGTAGCATTTATTACGATCCTTTTTCAAAATCTGTCCTTTTGTGAAATCCAGTAGCGGTCCTATTGAGATCCTTTCTGGTTACAGTCAGTCGTTGCACTTATTCTCTTTATTTCAAATTTAAGTGTTTTGATATTTGCACGTAGCACAATCCCTTTTCCAGTCCATTTTAAAACTTCGTTTAAATCGTCAGTATTGCGTGCACCAGGTTCTATTTCCACAATTGCTTTTTCACCATTAATTTCCAGATGACGTTTATTGTTAGCCCCTGTGATATTCAGATGCTGTTGTATGTCTCCAGTCCAGTCAGCGTAATAAACCACTCCCCGTTGCTTAAATCAATCGGTGGGAAGTAATTCGCATGTAATATTGACAATCACTCTTTGAAACTCAGAATATACGAACTGCATCTGAATCTTAACAGATGGGTGGATGTTAATGCTTTTCCTTAATATATGCTTCTTTGTAAACGTTAGGAGGGACATGATGCACAGATGTCCACATAAGTACTTATTAATGTCTTGATAGCGATGAAAATTGTAGAACACATGTCTTCTGTCGGTGAAGTATCGTTGTAACTCTTTCGGTGGCTGCAAGTCTCCAATGAGTCGAAACAGTAGGCGTTATTTGTATATTTCTTAACATACGCCACCCCGTGAGTTCATGGTCCCCCAGCAACATCTAAATTCACAATTCCGCACTCTCCAGGTTTCCACATAGTCTTCAGTAATATATCCCACATAAACACAGCACTGAATCTTGGAATGCTGAATTTTTTCCTAACAAACTCGAGCAGATCTGTATTTGTAAGCGGTCTATCCATAAGTTCAGCTAACGAACTTTTTCTGTATTTATGAAGAGACCTAGTCCTTTCTTGTATGGTTTCAGACATAGTTCTTTTCCGATGGTGCTGCTTCCACCATGCGCTTATGTCTTCTTGCTTCCTCTAGCTGCTCCTGGGAGTTCGGTACGTTCTTGACTGTTCTGGCAATAGACACAGCACCACCAGTCAGTGAACCCATCGCTGAGAGATCGGCGAGGGCGAGAATAAGGAAGGGGATAATTCTGCCTGATGTCTTGGGTATCGGAAGAATCCTGAATGCTTTAACAGATCCTTTATGCATGATGGTACTGTTAGCTGCATACATCGATGTCAGGAAACAGTTTTTTTAAACATCAATGGCCTGGCTTCTTGTTCTTCATTGTTATCTTCTTCTTCTTCGGTGCACGACGTGTAGCGTTAATAACTTGCTTGAAATTCACGCCCAAGCCCAACATAATTTTACAACTCATAGTTTTATCAACTACAAATTCTGCATGCACTGTCCTATACCAATATCCTTTCTCGCACATATTGCCTTGCCTTTATCAGCTAAAATTTGATCTGCAGTGTGACATCATGGGAGAGCTTTATGTTTTGCATATACAGTGTCGTATTCCAAACAGTCTCGTCAAGCAGGTTAATCCCCTTATCACCATGAGCCAAACATTTATGAAGCTTTGTACCAAGTCCACAGTAATTGTATCCTGGAATGTGCAATTCGTTGGGAAGTCTGTCGAGAATACCATCACCTTCTATAATGCACCTCCTGCCGCCAATGCTATGCTACTGTGTTGGTTGTGCTCTGATCACCACATTATATAGCAAATCGACAGCGTCAATCCAGCTGTTTTGTGTTGCAGGAAAGTGGAGCCATTTAACTAATGTTCTATTCCCTCGACATATTACGACTTACTCTATGAGAAACATTTGTGGTTCTGAGCTCTTCTGCATTTCCTCAGTGTAAAAGCGTTCTGAAATTTCAGTGCCACATCTATCCTTTAAGATGTAAGTTCTGGAATTTGTTTTCTGTGCTTTGGAAACTGTAAATATCTCACTCGGTCAATTTGGTTGGTATGACATGTCAGATGCTGTCTTGTGTTTTGAGATGCACACTAAATCAACCACATTAAATTTCTGTTTATGTGGATCCAGCTTCAGTCCGTTATCATGAACACCAATTGGTCTCATTTTTATTGCGCTATGTTTGATACGATTGTAATGTGAAATTATTTGTAGGAGGATATTGGTCCATTTGGATGAGCTGTGAAAATTAAAACACATCCACATTTGACTTTTTATTAATCTATTCAGATGTTCCATAATACTTGCCTTAAGGTGGGTGAATGTTGAGTAGTGATGTATTCCATACCACTGCATCGTGGTCTTGAAATATCTATTGTAAAACTCTCAATTGTGATTGATTTGGAGATTATCAGAGAGTCGATTCATCCCTGTCTGCAGCAGACATTCACACACTCTGAAACAGCTCTCACCGTTTTTGTTGTAATGGGTAATGACAGATAATTTGTCCGCCCCTGGTAGCTGAGTGGTCAGCGCGACTAAATGTCAGTCCTAAGGGCCTGGGTTCGATTCCCGGCTGGGTCGGAGATTTTCTCCGCTCGGGGACTGGGTGTTATATTGTCCTAATCATCATCATTTCATCCCCAACGACGCACAAGTTGCCGAAGTGGCGTCAAATCGAAAGACTTGCACCTGGCGAAAGATTTACCCAGTTTTTGGTGCGCAAGGGCTTTTATAGAAAAGTGAATGCTTGTAATAATAATAATAATAATAATAATAATATATGAAGTCATTACAGCGCCGTCATCTTATTGACTGTGCTAGAATGTTTACAGCTTACATTATATAATGATGGGATAGTTAAATAAGAAAAACAACAAAGATTTGCGATAGCATGTTTTTTATTTCCACATCAGCAGTGATAGACATCAGTAAGAATTCACTGGTTCAGTCTTCACAACAGTTCAGTATTTTGCAAATAAAGGTTTCTTGTATGCACAGAATTCAGCATGTATTTATCTCAAACTGATGGGTATTCCTTCAGCATCTTCTTTTGGCACCATTTTGCTGCAGCGCTCTAAATTGTCTGCATGCGTGCAACACATGTGGAGATTGTTCACAATGTCTTTATACACAGTTTGGACACATAGCAGCACTTGGTTCTGTCTTTCCAACACAAGGGATAGCACCATCTACAGGCTGAAGAATTTTGTAATGGTGGAGAGTCGCAAATAAATAGATCGACCTCAAGATCTCACTATGAGTGTCACGCCATCGAACAGTGATTTTACGGATAGTTTCAGGCCAGCACAGTAAATGTCTGGAGATGGAGAATACTCAGAGGTCATCTGTTGGTTGATGTAAGGCTCTGAATGACATAGTTCATCCCATTTGAGCTCTGTAAACCACACATCAACATTTCTCAATGCATTTTCAGTCTCTAACACAACACGCCAGTCACTGTCCACTGATGCTTCTACGCCAATATTTAAACGCTTTGAACTGATAGCTGTTAAATTATAAGTTGAAGTGGAAATCAGCAGAGCGTGGGAGGAATTGCCAGTTTCTCAACTACCACATCAACACTCTGTCCTTCCAGTAACACCAGAATGTTCTATGATGGTACATACGTTGGGGACCAGAACTAACATGCACCTTAGGTGTGGGCCCCCCGGGACTGTTCTTCTGAGAGTCAGGAACTTGCTGGTGTCTGAATTCAACAAATCAATAAGCAGGACGGACAACAGCAGCTCATTGTCCTGCTCCAACATGCTGGTCAGGTGCAGTACGTGATCCCACAGTGCTGCTGCTGGTCCTGATAGGCCAGAGTTCGCTGCAGGTCCTGATAAACTGACTTCTGCTCGTCGAGACTTGCTGACGGTCGCTGAACAAAGAAGAAGAAACAATAAACACTCACAGACAAAGACATAGAGTTGAACAAAGAAATGGGGCTTGACAAAGAACAGGAGGAATCGCTACATGCGGTAATAGTAGGAAAACCTGTAATGAGTATTTACTGTTAAGCTTCTTTTGCAATCAGAGGCAGATGAGGATCTTGGCTGCTGTTTACAGTTCATGATTCTTCCACTGACTGACTGTGACTAAGAGTGCATCTGTTTATATCCTCCAACATCACCATTACTTGAGTGGATGTAGTGCTTCCACATTCCTATTAGCTCCTACCAATTTTCAGATGAATGATGTGTTCCTACTGGTTCATGAGGGAAGTGATTGGGGAGAAAAAACCCACCTCAAGTGTCCTCTGTGGCAGCTTTGTGAACTAGTTCAGTTGAAGCCCAACATCGAGGTAAATACCTCTGGTTCATTCTGTCTGGGGTAGTGGAATATGACAAAGTTGTCTCCTGCACTGTGGGCTGACAGACGATTTCAAAAAACACAAATAGCTCCAGCACTGGCAGTAGTCTCTATGAGTTGTGAAATGCATCTTCAGCCCATCCCACTGCATCGCCATTATTTGCTGAACAGTATTCACCCCATGCTCATCCATTATTGTCTCCTATTATTCGTCATGTAGGAGGCTATGGATGCAGTCCTCCGCTATATGCTAACAGGTAATTCACTTTCCAGAATGAAATTTTCGCTCTGCAGCGGAGTGCGTGCTAATATGAAACTTCCTGGCAGATTAAAACTGTGTGCCAGACCGAGGTAATTCACTTATTAAACTCGTCTCTGTCTGATACTATCTCCTCAAATGAACACATATGACAGTACCTTCCCAAGAGGACACTATATATTAAGATTCTGCAGTGACATGATTCCAGACAGAGCTAAAATATCCAACAAAAATCGTACTATACCACATCTCTCATTTTCCTCATCATCACATGAGCGCTCCATAATGAGTCCTTCGTGTCTGACAGCTCAACGCAGACCAATTTAGGGGTGGGACCCAACTGCAATACTATTGCCACTTGCTGGCGGCACATAGAACTAGAGCTTCAGTAGGGACATGACCATTGCGGCTTGCAGATGACCACACCCAGTGCCAGATGGCAGACATATGCATGGGCGATCCCAACAAGTGGCTAATATACCGCACTTCATTCCATTCCTTGGTGCTTACAGCAATTAAGTCAAGGGAAGTGGGGGGCAGACATGAGCTCTATGACATGGGGGAGCAGTGTCTCCCACAAACTGATTAAATAAAGAATATGCATCCATATATAATGATTATTGTCAGTGATTTGAATTTTGTATTGTGGGATCATTTCTCTCCAGCACAGACATTCTTATTCCTGCCAATTTCCAGATGGGGAAGAGGAGGGGGAAAGGGGAGCTTGGGGGATTTCGAAGAGAGAGTTAACTGCTCAATCTAATTAATTTGACAATTAATTTGATATCAAAGGAGTGCTTGTATCAGCGAGGAGGGGTTGGGATTTCCCACAAAGATAGAGGAGGTGGAGGGGGGAGGAGGAGTGGTGGGGGTTCCTCAGAAGAGTGGATTATCCCCAGGGGTTAATAAATCAACCACCAGGGGGTCATAAATCAATTAATAGAACAATTGGTTTGCCCCTGAATGTATGCATGCTCATTAGTGTATGCTTGCCTCTGACTGTATGCAACCCGCACAAACAAAAAGTGCCAATAGCACCTTTGCCCCACTGCTAACAAACAGGCATAGCCTATAACCTTCCTCTTCACTGCTCAACTCCTGGGTGAAGTCTATCCACTCAAATGTACCAGTTACAAAAGAAGAAGGTGTGGAGGGAGTGTTTGATCCTCATTGGTCTAGAGGAAATGGGAGAGGAGAATAGGTTTGGAGTTGGAGGAGGGGAGGATCTGAGGCTTCCTCTGAGTGGCCTTGATCAATTCCTGGTGGTTCCACAGGGGAGAGGGAGTGGAGGCACCAAGGAGCCCAAGTGTGTGACTTGACACCAAGTGTGTGACATGTGACCCCCTTATCTTATCACTGATAAGAATTGAATGTTCCTGAACTGGGACTGATAACCTACCTGTCCCCAGAATCCAAATTGGTCCTTTGGATATACACTGATGGGAAAAAATCACTACACCAAAAAATAACTAATGTAGAGTAATGAAATTTCGGAAATACATTTGTCCAAGCAACAATTTTAAGCGATTAACATTGCAAGATCACAGGTTAATAGAAGTGCAAGATAAGCCATTGCAAATGAGAAATGCTGGTTCGTTAATAACCGGTGTTACCGCCAGTACGTTGAATGAAAGCATGAAAACGTGAATGCATTATGTTGTACAGGTGCCAGATGTCAGTTTGTGGGATGGAATTCCATACCTGTTGGTTGGTCAATACAGGGACAGTTAATGCTGGCTGCAGATGACCCTGGATCTGTCGTTTGATGTCCCATAAGTGCTCTATTGGACGCAGAGCTAGTGATCAAGCAGGTCAGAACAACAGGTTGACACTCTGTAGAGCATGTTGGTTTACAACAGCGGTATGTGGGCAAGCGTTATCCTGTTGGAAAATACCCCATGGAATGCTGTTCATGAATGGCAGCACAGCAGGTCCAATTAGCAGACTGACATATAAATCTGAATTCAGTGTACATGGGATAATCACGAGAATGCTCCTTCTGTTGTACAACATCACACCCCAGATCATAACTCCAGGTGCAGGTCCAGTGTGTCTAGCACACAGACACGTTGGTTGTACGCCCTCAACTGGTCTCCTTATAACCAACACACAGCCATCACTGGCACTGAGGCAGAATCAGCTTTCAGCGGAAAACACAACAGACCTCCACTCTGCCCTCCCATGAGCTCTCACTTGACACCACTGAAGTGCAATGCATGCTACAGGGTTTCTGGCTCGGAACTGTCCTGGAAGTAACCGATTTGTAACATTTCATTGTGTCCCTGTGGTGCCGAGTGCTTCTCAGATTGCTGCTAGAGATGCACTATGATGTGTCAGAGCCACACACCAAACACGATGGTCTTCCCTTTCGGTAGTGCCACATGAAAATCTGGAGCCCAGTCTTCTTCCGACCGTACATTCTCATGACCACCACTGCCAGTATCATGTACATTGGCTGCATTCCTACCAAGTCTTTCAACACTATCGCATAAGGAACATCCAGCTTCTTGTAGCCCTATAACACGACCTTAAAGCGGGAACGTGTTGTATCTCCGCTTACAGTTACTCATGTGCAGTGAACCGGCATTTATCGCCGCGCCCACGCACTATGCTCATGGGAGAGGCTTTGTGGCAATAAACGGTTAAAGCGGTTTCTGGACAGGACACATTTATTTTTCCTACCTTTACGATAAATGTCACATAACAATCTTCGCTGATGTTCGTCTATACGGGTGCGTTGCACCGGCGGCACGGCTCGGTCACCGATCCCGGAGGGTGTACACTCCAGTGACGAGCCGTGGCGCGACCGCGTGGACCGAGCGAGGCAAAAGGCCGCGTCACCGAATGTTCTGCTCCTGGCGCGACAGGAGGCGCCGTAACGTCCGCGAAGAAACGAAGGACAATTGAACGGCGACTGCGTTTGCGACCGCGCGTACGCATTTACGGCGGAGTCACGTTGACTGGACGCACGTGGTCCGCGGCGGAAGAACTGGGGGGACGTGTGTCGCGTCGCGTCGACTAGCTCGCACTGGGGGCAGCTTTGTTCCCGTGCGGTCCGGTGTGCGACGCACCGTTGCCGAAATTCCGCGTAACGGTACAGCTGCCCCTGCTTGTGTCGGCAGTGCCGTAGTTCAGCCCCTCGTGCGTTGGACGGTGCTGCCGCCACACAGATCCCCCCTTGGAGAGCGGAGCTCCGTAGCTGCGAAAACGCGGCGATCGTTCTGTGGCGCGCGTGTGTTTAAAGTTCGCGCGCTGCGTGATGGCAGTGCGGCAGCTTTGGTGGGGGTCGGTCGGCGTCGGAAGGGCGGCGGCCCGTGACGTCAGCGCGCCGGACCGGCGAGCGTGCGGTGGGCGTGTCCTCGCGCTGGCGGCTAGTGACAGCGGCAGTAGGCACTGGCTGCGGCTGTCCGTAGCGATGCGCGTGAAGGCGCGCGTTGCAGGTCATTGGTGGTGACGTCTCGAAGGCGCTTGCGCGAGTGCGTTGCCGTCGGAACTCGAACGCGGGTCCGGGAGCTACTACGGACAAGCCGGGTGGTGTGGAGCGCGATGTCCGGAGCTCGACGGAGAAGCGAATGCGGTAAGCTGGCGCGGATGCCGATCCGGCCTCAACGCCCGACGCGGCGGAGGCAAACGACGCGAACGCGGGTCCAGGAGCTGCGCCGAAGGCAGGAGACGGTGTCCGGGGCTCGACTGGAGTTACCGGCCGAAGGCACTTGCAGCTGGAGGTCGGGTCTCTACAGCGGACGGCGGCTCGTGGGCGCCGAATTCTGACGGCGTTCGGCGGCTCGGGCGCGTGATTGCCGGTTTGGGTGTCGTGGCGCGCTGGCGACGCAGCACGGCCGTTTGAATCGGACGCGGCGGCCGGCGCGCGTGACGTAGTCCGCTGGCGGCTGTGGTGGGGGCGACCGGTGCGCCTGTGGTGGGCGCGGTCCGGGCGGCCGTACCAGCTGCCTGGGCGTGGTGGTGGGAGGCGCACGTGGCGGCGCGATGACAGCAGGCTGCAGCTGTGCGTCACCGGCGGCTCCGGGTGCAGGTTCCGTCTGACCGCTGGCAGAGGGAGTGTCGTCCGTGATCAGATCTTCTGCCGGGTCGAAGAAATGCGTGGCTGATGGAGCGGGCAAGACGTAGGCAGGTTTGACGCGGTCGATTGACACTGTCGACGGCTTTCCGTTGCACTCGATGACCAGCGTTTTGTCTCCTCGGGCGATCACGCGGTGCGGTCCACTGTAGGGCGGTCGAAGAGGTGGCCGTACTGCGTCAGTACGCAACATGACGTGCGTGCAGCGCTGCAGGTCGGCGTGGACGAATATCTTCCCGGTGCCGTGCCGCGTCGGTGCGTGCGCTCGGAGGCCGGCCATGTGACTGCGCAGACGTTCCGCCAGAGTGGGTGCCACGGCGTCGCGTGGGAGTCTTATATCTTCGACAAAATCGCCCGGGATTGTCAGGGATTGCCCGTAAACGAGGTCGGCAGGTGATGCGCCGATCTCCTCCTTCGGCGTGACTCGCAGGCCGAGCAGCACCAGTGGAAGCGCCTCTGGCCATGAGTTGTCGTGGCAGGTTAGAGCGGCTTTGAGAGTCCTGTGTAACCGTTCGACCATGCCATTCGACGCCGGATGGTAGCTGGTTGTCCTGTGTAACCGGGTGCCACACAGTCTGGCGACGTGCGTGAACAACGCGCAGTCAAACTGGCGGCCGCGATCAGTTGTCACGTGACTGGGACATCCGAAGCGTGCCACCCAGGTGTCGACGAATGCGGTGGCGACGGTCTCGGCTGTGACGTCCGCGACGGGCGTTGCTTCCGGCCAGCGAGTGAAGCGGTCCACCATCGTTAGGAGGTACCGCTTGCCTTGTGAGGGAGGAAGCGGGCCGACGAGGTCCACGTGAACGTGCGCAAAACGGCGTGTCGCGTCCGGGAAGGTGCCCACGGGTGCGTGGGTGTGCCTCCCGACTTTGGCGCGTTGACATGCGGTGCAAGTGCGCGCCCATTCACGACAGTCCTTCCGAAGCCCGGGCCAGACGAAACGCGCAGCCACGAGCGTCGCAGTGGTGTTGGTGCCGGGGTGTGACTGTCCGTGGACACGGTCGAAGGCACTGCGCCGGAATTTCTCCGGGAGGAACGGCCGGTGCGTGCCGGTTGAGGTGTCACACCAAATCTTCCGTGCGGAGCCGGGGACAGGCACCAGCTCCAGTTGCAGGCCGCTGGAAGTGTCGTGACGGAAGCGGTGCAGTTCTTCGTCACTCTCCTGTACTTGGGCCACGTCCTCAAAGTTCACAGGGGGTGAAATAACGGCACACGCTCGGGACAAACAATCGGCGACGATATTGTCTATCCCCGAAATGTGTCGAATGTCAGTCGTGAATTGCGACACGTACTCTAACTGCTGGAGTTGGCGCGGTGAACAGTTAGTGTGGTTGTTCTCGAACGCGTGGGTAATTGGTTTGTGATCGGTGAAAACGATGAACTGTCGGGCTTTTACGGACGGTCGGAAGTATTTCACCGCCGCGTACACCGCAAGCAACTCTCGGTCATAAGCACTCCAAGCACGTTGCGAATCGGAAAGCTTTTTGGAGAAAAAACCGAGAGGCTGCCAACTCCCGCCGACGCGCTGTTGTAACGCCGCGCCGATGGCGGCCTGGCTGGCGTCCACGACAACAGCTAAGTCCGCGTCATGTACCGGGTGCGCGAGCAGCGTCGCTTCCACGAGATTCCTTTTTGAGTCCGTGAAGCTCTGCTCCATTGCGTCTGTCCAATTCACGAGGGTCTTTCCTTTTGAGGTAGGACCTTGTAACGCCTTAGTCAGCGGCTCTTGCACGGCTGCGGCGTTGGGCAGGTGTCGACGATAAAAGTTCAACATGCCGAGGTAACGTCGTAATTCTTTGTGCGTCTGCGGACGCGGCATGTTCTGTATTGCCTTCACTTTCTCCGGTAGCGGTGTCGATCCGGTGGGCGTAATTAAATGGCCGAGGAACTCAATTTCCGTCACGCCGAACTCGCATTTAGCGGGGTTAATGACGATGTCGGCTTCGCTCAGGCGCTGAAAGACGGTCGTTAAGTGGCGGCGGTGGAGTTCGGGCGACTTGGAATACACCAAGATGTCGTCGAGGTACGCGAAGCAAAATGGCAAGCCTCGCAAGACGCCGTCCAGGAACCGCTGCCAAGTCTGGGCAGCATTCCGAAGACCGAAAGTCATAAACAGGCTTTCGAAAAGCCCAAAGGGCGTTACGATGGCTGTTTTTTCGATGTCTTCGGGCGCCACCGGAATTTGGGTGTACGCCTTTGCGCAGTCGATCTTGCTGAACACCGCGCAGCCCGCCAAGGCGTAGCTGTAGTCTTGAAGGTGTGGGACTGGGTATCGGTCCGGCACCGTTCGCGAATTAAGGGCGCGATAGTCCCCACACGGGCGCCACGAATTGTCTTTCTTGGGCACTAAATGCAACGCCGATGACCATGGGCTGCTCGATGGTCGCACGATGCCTTGCCGCAGCATGGCCTCGAACTCTGCCTTTGCTGCTGCGAGTCTGTCCGGCGCGAGTCGACGTGGGCGACACGATATGGGGGGTCCGGGTGTGGTTATTATGTGGTGCACCGTCGAATGTTTGATGTCTCTCGGTGCACCGGCTGGGCGGGTGAGGTCGGGGAATTGTTCCAGAATGTCAGCGTACGGTCCGGGGCACTTCACGGGTTTAACGCTGTAGTATGCAGCCTGCCGGCGCTGTCCCGCTATCTTTAAATTAGTTGTGGCGTCGATGAGCTGGCCGTTTGCGATGTCGGCTAGCAGCCCGTAGTGGCCGAGAAAGTCTGCGCCCAGGATCGGCTCGTTGACGTCGGCCACGGTAAAAGTCCACGAGAACGTGCGCCGTAGGCCTAGATCTATATTGCGGCTGTGTGTGCCGTAGGTTTTAATAGCGGAATTGTTCGCCGCTGTAAGGCAGAGTGCCTCGGCCCGCCTGCGGTCTCGTAACATAGAACGGGGGAATATCGAGAGGTCCGAGCCCGTGTCGACGAGGTACCTCACGCCTGCCCCCCGTTCCGCAATAAACAGACGCTTCGATATCACACTGCAGCCGGGTGCGCCTAGGTCCGGTCGCAGCTGGCGTTTGGGTGCGAGCAAGGAGCGCGGCACCTGGTTGCTTCGTTGCCGAAGCGGGCGTGGTACCAGCAGTAGCCGCTTTGTGCGTGCTGTGACGTCTGCGGGGTACCGTTGGAGCGGCTGTTGCTGCGTTGCCGGCTGCGCGAGCCGCGCCGCCTGTCGCCCGGTCTGCTGCTGCTGCGGCGCGTGCTGCCCTCTTGCTGCGAGCGCGCCAACCGGTCGACTTGCGTCGAGAGAGCTGCCACCTGTGCGGTCAAGTTTTGCACTAGCTGGTGCAGGGCGGCATCCGATGCGGGTGCGGGAGGCGCTTGCCGCCACGGAGGTGGGGGGACGGAGTCGTAAGCTGCCGCAGCCGCGGTGCTAGGCGCCGTTGTCAGCGCGTCGTGCACCCTGTCGGCCAAGTTAGCGACGGCGTCCAGCTGCATCTCCGTCTGTGCGGCTATCACTGCCTGCACCTGAGCTGGGAGGCTGCGCACCCAGATAGTGCGCAACAGCGAATCTGGCACCATATCGGACTGTGCGAGGCTCCGCAAGTGGCGCAGGAACTGCGAGGGCCTCCGATCGCCGCATTCCTCTTGCCGCAGCAGTTGGTGCACTCGCTGTTCCTCTGACGACGAAATCCGCCGGATCAGCTCTTCCTTGAGCCGTTTGTAGCTCGACTGCGTCGGCGGGGCGGTGATTATATCCCGCACTTCGGCAGCATAGTTCTGGTCCAACTGACTCACTACGTGCCCAAATTTCGCCAGGTCGCAGGTCACGTGGTTGCTCATAAATACAGCCTCAACCTGGCTGAACCACATTACAGGGTCGCGCAGCCAAAAGGGAGGCAGCCTGATCAACGCCCGTCCAGCGCTTGTAGGCGTTCCGGCGGTTGTAGGAGGCGTCGGTGTGGCGGGGATTTGCGCGCCAACATTGTCCTGAGCTGTCTGTGGCTGCGCGGCGTCCGCGCGTGTAGTCCGTGCCTGTAGCTCACTCTCTAGCCTCGTGTTGCGTGCGAGCAGTTCTTCGACGGTCTTTTGTAACTCCTCTAGCGTCGCCATCTTAGTTCAGAGGCGAATCCTCGTACAAGAGGAAAGTACACAGCGAAAATAACACACGGGAAACACACGAAAAAAAAAATAACACTAAGCAGTCTGCGATCAAGACAAACGCGCACAAAAAACAATACAAAAAAAAAGTTAGTTAAAAAAAATTTTACTACGGAGCACTGTTCGGCGCGGGCGAGCCTACTCGCGGTTCCACGTCTCTCGTACCGACGAACGTTCGTCACCACGTGTTTTTTTAGCCTCAGATCACGTCGGGGTCACCAGTGAAGCGGGAACGTGTTGTATCGCCGCTTACAGTTACTCATGTGCAGTGAACCGGCATTTATCGCCGCGCCCACGCACTATGCTCATGGGAGAGGCTTTGTGGCAATAAACGGTTAAAGCGGTTTCTGGACAGGACACATTTATTTTTCCTACCTTTACAATAAATGTCACATAACAATCTTCGCTGATGTTCGTCTATACGGGTGCGTTGCACTGGCGGCACGGCTCGGTCACCGATCCCGGAGGGTGTACACTCCAGTGACGAGCCGTGGCGCGACCGCGTGGACCGAGCGAGGCAAAAGGCCGCGTCACCGAATGTTCTGCTCCTGGCGCGACAGGAGGCGCCGTAACGTCCGCGAAGAAACGAAGGACAACTGAACGGCGACTGCGTTTGCGACCGCGCGTACGCATTTACGGCGGAGTCACGTTGACTCGACGCACGTGGTCCGCGGCGGAAGAACTGGGGGGACGTGTGTCGCGTCGCGTCGACTAGCTCGCACTGGGGGCAGCTTTGTTCCCGTGCGGTCCGGTGTGCGACGCACCGTTGCCGAAATTCCGCGTAACGGTACAGCTGCCCCTGCTTGTGTCGGCAGTGCCGTAGTTCAGCCCCTCGTGCGTTGGACGGTGCTGCCGCCACAACCTCATTCAAACTCTGTGAGGTGTTGATAATGGCGTCTTTGTCACCTTAAAGGCATTCTTGATTAATGTCAGCTCACTACATCCAATCTCAAAGGTAACTAACGCTCACTGCCGTTACAGCATGTATTTAAAGAAACTGGATTTGCATCCTCTTAGTGGCGCTACTAGCGTCACTCTTATGTGACTGGTGCAAAATTTTAATAGACATCATAATTCAGATGTAGAATCACGCCTACCAACTATCGTTTACGTCGAACAACTTCTTATTGGTGTTGCAATTTCTTTTTCCATCAGTGTAGTCACATACTGTCTGCATCGACACACCCATCCAGTTGAAACGTCCTCGCATATGAAAGCTTTATGCTGCACTTGGATCGAACCTGGAACCTTTGCCTTTAGTGGACAAGTGCTCTACTGATTGAGCTATACAAACGTGACTCACAGTCTGCCCTCTTAGCCTTACATCTGCCGATACCTTATCTCCTATCTTGCATACATACCACAAGGCAGGCAGGAGAACTGTGAAGTTTGGAAGGCAGGTAATGAGATAATGGCAAAAGCAGAGGTGTGAGGACAGGACGTGAGTTGTGTTTGGATAGTTCAGCCGTTGAGGCACTTGCCTACGAAAGGCAAAGCTCTCAGGTTCAGGTCCCATTCTGGCTCACTTTCAAATCAGTGCACACTCCACAGCTAAACGAAAATTTTTTCTGAAATCGACCCTAAGGCTAAGACATGACTCAGCAATATCCTTTGTGCACGCCACCACCAATATAGGGGTACCAGATCTATTTTACTAACATTGAAAATATTTTTCCTCACACTTAAATTCACAGCTAGTATTATGTCTTTTAGCCTATGTGCTGGATCCAGCCATAACCCCAGAAAAAAGGCTAGTTAAGGATGTTGACAGACAAAAACTTCCCCATACCTTGTCTACCTATCCAGTAGGGAGCGCGGGAGGGAATCGTGTGATTGCCAAAGGGTGCGCCTAGAGCCTTGGTAGAGAGACGTTGACCCTCCCTGGTCTCGGCTTCTGGCTCAGCAAAGCATCTCTTCCTTCCCTCTTCTCTCCAATGATTTTTCGAACTTTGTGCACCACTGATCGACTACCGCGGTGGCACGCTCAGCAACTCCTGGGCTCACCATACTGTATTTCTGATTGCAGAATATGCGCCACTTTTATCTATGTAGCCTCCAGTTTTATGTGTATTTCGGACGTCCACATCCTTGTCCATCCCAATGAGGAAGTATGCTGGAACCTAAACACCTTTTTTCTTGGAGTGCTAGTGTGCAAAGTACGCAGGAGAACTTATGTAAAGTTAGGAAGATAGGATATGAGGTACTGGCAGAAGTAAAGCTGTGAAGATGCATAGTGAGTCGTGCTTGGATAGCTCAGTTCCAAACGGCGCTATAGCTCAGAGTGTTCGTTCAGTCGTGGGACTGGCCATCCTCTGTAACAGAAAAAAAGCCGTCAAGTTATCAGTTTGCATTTGAGAAGTGTCATTTGAAATCACCACAGAACAGCAGAAGAAAAACGACGAAGAAACAGAACGAAAGAAAAAAATAAAGAAAGTTGGTAGAGCACTTGCACGTAAAATGCAAAGTTTCCAGATTCGAGTACCCTTCCAGCACACAGTTTTAATCTGCCAGGAAGTTTCAAATCAGCGGTCACTCCAGCACAGAGTGGACATTAATTCCAGAGCCTTTGCATCACATTTGCCGAATTCCATCCCATTCAGATAATTCTTTTGTGGTGTGTCTATTATTTTTTATTAGAGTGTATTTAAGTCACGAGTGGGCATCTAAACTATCTGAGCTAAGTAGTTTTCATGTAAAGGATTTTTTGTAGGAAGTTTTATCGTGCACATTACGTACAAAATTGTAGTTACATCATGCAATTGCTGAAGGGCTCACATCTCCTCCAGTCGCGACAGTAGGACTGGGGAATTTGCTGATGGTAAGTGAGTGTTTAAGGAGACCAAATAGCTAAGGTCATCAGTCTCCTATTCAGCCCCAATGACAAAAGCAATATAGACATTCTGTCTGTGTGTAAATTGTGTGTGCAAGTGTGAGAAAGTGATCTAAGTATTTGTTTAGCATGTATCTGAGGTGTAACACGGGAACTAACCCAGTATTCACCTAGTGGGATGTGGGAAATAGTGTAAAAACCACATCAACGCTGGCCAACACAACGGCGTTACTATGTGCAATTACATGATCGGATTTACAACAGAGGTACATAGTTATGCACTAAATAACTGAGATTTTTTCGAATGTTTTCTGTTATATCTGGGTGTGTGTGTGGTGATCGATAGAAAGATCCGATTTTAAGTTCATGCCCGCCCTTAATATTGAGCCTTGCCCAAACAATTGGATATGCAACCTCTATTTCTACGTCTTTGGATTTACGTTTTTTATCTACTATGACGAACATGTTACTCCATTTTCCATTAGCCTAGCCTTTTGATACACACTTACCTTTACCACAAGAACCTTACAACTATTAATTTCGGATTTTATTCAGCTTTCTGTGCCTAGTATTATGTCAATTCCATTTAATTTTAGATGTGTTTCAAACTCTCACACTTTGTTTTGATGCTTTGATAGTGGATCACTAGGATTTTAATAGTTACATCAGTGGGGAAAATTTTCTTCAATATTACACTAGAAATTCGAGACCTCCTACAGGTATCATTATCTGAAGTGGTTGGAAAGTTGCTTTGTAAAAAAACTTAAGAAAGGGACCTGTATGCATCCCATACAAAGTCCGATATCTGCCAAGGAGCCTGTGATGTCTAGTGCAATGTTTCCCAGACTGTGTTCTTACTCTGCAGGAACTGAATAAGTGCTCCACAAAAAGCTGCTAATAACATAGGAATTTTTCCTTGACTTTTTGAAGATATTAATTATTTTTGAAAATTTTATTGTGATTCTTGTGTTCTCAGTTATGATTTAAAACTGAAGTAATAATTGAATAAAACAAGTTTTTGTCGATTTTTAAAATTTTATTAACCTTCAAAATAAACAAAGTACGCCACCAAAGTATTCTCAAAGTGTTCTGTCAAAGGAAAAGTTTGGGAGCCCCTGGTCTAGTGAACTGCTATGCCACTGGTGAGAAACGCACACTTGTCAGCCCTGTGGCTCATTTCCAGGAGGTTGCAGCCTGCTTGTTCCATAACCTTCGAAATGTCTGGATCAGTCTTTCCACTGTACTCAGAACCAAGGGGCAGGTATAATTTTCTGTGAATGACCGAGCAACCAAACAATATAGTATTTACTAGCCGCTGTATTATACCTCGCATGGGACTGAGTGGAATCAGAGAATCATTTTTATCAATTTATTATGTTATTCGTAGCTGCTATTTTTTTCAGCAACTGCAGTATGGCACATATTTCGAATAAAATTCAACTGTCAGTTGCATGTGATTTTTATTTTACTTTACCTGCTTCGACAGATTAATGTGTCATCTTTCGAAAGCTACAAAACAGGAACTTTATGTAAAGTATAAGAAGCGTATTACAAAAGCTTCGTTAATGTTTGTTTAGCAGATGTCAATATCTTCTGCATAGAAGCATAAACATAAATGGAATATATTTACTGTAATTTATCAATCCATAGTAAGAATTATTACACACGATACGTACATTTTTGGACACGTCATGGCATTGTACTTCTGTGAAGAAGATATTGGCATCTGCTACACCAACATTAAGTAAGTTCCTGTAATTCACTTCTTAAACTTCACACACATGTAAGCACCGAACAAGGTGGCGCAGTGGTTAGGACACTGGAATGGCATTCGGGAGGACGACGGTTCAAGCTTGCGTCCGGCTATCCTGATTTATGTTTCCCGTTCATGCCCTAAATCGCTTCAGGCAAATGCCAGGATGATTCCTCTGAAAGGGCACGCCCGACTACCTCACCGAATCCCTAATACGGTGGGACCGATGACCTCGCTGTTTGGTTCCCTCCCCCAAAAACAATCAACTAACATAAATATAAGTCTATGTTTAATTTCTATTAAGAGCGCACGCACTCCGTACAGTGAAGGGTATTGAGTGCTCTTGGTTCAGCAGGAAATATTTTAAATAACATTTTCAGGAAGCACTATTTGTGCACGAGACTATCACTACTAACGTTAATATACGTCAATGCCAAGGGCTATTTGCAAACGGCGGGTAATACTGTCATCTCAAGTATTGTAAGATCTCTGCAAATCAGATGTTGGGAAGTAGTTTGGATTGACGCTGCAACGTCGGAGTCTGAACAATTGCACTCGCTGCATCGCCACATAAGGTTTTCGGTTTTGTGTTTGCTGATAAGGCGTGAAGTTTGAAAAGCGAAGATGTCAAGTGAATTAGATGAAAGGTAACCTAAACAAACCAATTTTTATATTGGTTGTTTTAGAAATATCATTACTATGTGAAAAAAGCAAAATGAAGTTTTGTCATTTTTAAATTGCCACTGGACCCTTTATTTTAGAGTCTTGGATGAATTGGAAGCCTTGCAGGCTATACTGATGGACGAGGTAACAGTGAAAACTAATGAAAGGTAAGAGTGTGTGTATTTATTAGTTATTGATCCTCATTTCTGTTCGCTCATTTGCGTAGGCGTTCGTGACAAGTAATGAAACACATTTAACGTGATCTCTCGCTTTATGGGTTTGTTTTGTTATATTTCACAGCTGTGTTATTAATAAAACAATGTACAAATACATTGTTGTTTCACTTGCAATCTTTCTTGTACTGAAAAAAATAGTGCGACGTCGTAGTTTGCCTTGAAACACAGTGCCGAATGTGTAGGAAAGTCGTGTTATAGTCGATGTGTACTTAACAGAAGATAGAAGAGATGAGTTGATTCCATCCGTATTGAAATTCATCGGAAGGGGGCAGGGCGGCGAAATCACATCTTTTCGCACTCGTTCAGTCGTGCAGCGTATTAGCCTTCAGCCTGTTGTACTATGATATCGGCTACGTTTTAGTAATTGGGTGCAATCTGAAACATAAGGCGCCAAATATTTAAAGTATTAAGTTGCAAGGAGAGGTTAACTTTTTGCTCCGATCAGCGGATAGACCTACCCATAGTTCGTAATGCACTTCATGTTAAAACAATATTAATGTTTGCAGTCACTACTGACTATAATTGTACCATTTTTGTCATTTATGCGGTTTTCTCTAATTTTAATTGAATCTGACAGGATTACGGTTACTGAGCTGCAGGAGTTGTAGTTAGTTTTGAGATGCAGTGGTCGTCATTCGGTAGTGATAGTTCACTTTTGCATATTCACGGGGACAGATGAACAAACCTGAAGATAATCTTTAATGCCTTGATGTTAACGTAGCACTGTGGCAGTGAATGTAGTGAGATAATGTTCTGTATGTGATTACTGTACATATTCATATCAATAATAAAAAAGATGTCGAAGTGTGAAGCATATTTACCTTCAACGTTTTATGAACCAAAATTTTACTATCATGTTCTTCACTATTATCCGAAACTTCAACATGGACACGAAAGACGCGTAGCCAAAGTTCGTAAAACTCCATTGTCATCACAATTGTCTTAATGATGTTGATAGCGAAAAATTTTGTTTGCCACTTCCGTCTATCTCGGGTTAGAATGTGATGTTGTACCTTCCTTGAAATCTTTGTTATGGTGGCAAACTGATCTGTAACTTTGCCCAAGGTCTTGGTTGGTTTGGAAGATAACATGGTTGCAAGCAGGCAAAGCCAATGAATTTGGATTTCAAATAAAGATTTGGTAATGGATTGAAATTTAACATACCCTAACATTTATGTAACAACATATTTCACAATACGAGCTAGAACTGCTACATATATTAGCTAACAGACAAGTCTCTGCCAAGTGTTTTATGTATGTTATGTAGGTATATCATGCATAAATTATGAAGAATGTAAGGGGGACCCACTGGGTAACTTTTATACAATCTGGCATTATGCAGAAAAGTTTTTGTGTAATAGTTTTAATTATTGTAGTGTGTTGTTTGTAAGATGAATAACAATAGTTGCCTTTCTTCGACAATAATAAGTGAATTAGTGTTTCTGTTGTAACAAATCCAGAGATCCACAGACATTAAAATCATAAAACATAAGATTATGGACATGCAGTGACTGGCCCATGCCATACGTAAGTGTAAATTAACAAACATTAAAGCTATGATTAACAAAACTCAGATTAGACCATTAATAAAAGTGCAACTCATAGCTATACTCAGATTAAAATGGCTTTGTGGTGGATACTTCAGGGAGTCAAGTGGTAGGGGCTAGGCACCATCCAGTCTTAGTTCTGTCTTAACTGCCACAGCCTCTTTCACAGTGCATTGTGAAGGGTGACTAGCTGCAGACTGCCAACACTGACTACTGCTGTTGCAATCTGTCGATCACAAAGTAATTTTAATCAGAGGGTAAGAGCCAAGAACATGAAGTGACAACTGAATGGAGCTTCTGAGAGGAATAAAACAACAGCATTGCATGAAAAATAGAAGAATTCACCATGGCTTTGAATTATGGGTGTATTACTATTTGCTTTTGTTTAAACTCTCCTCAGTTCCAGTTCATTTTCAATTCTGAGGGTTGTTTTTTTAAAAAATAGTGGGCCTACTTCATTGGAGATTTGTGAAGAAATTACTTTTAGTTTTATGTAACTGCAGAATAATGTTAGTACTTGACAATGGATAGTAGAAGATTTTTGAAATGATAAGGGCTTATGGATAAATTGAAAATCCCTGAAAATTTAAGATATAATTTAAGCCTATCGTGTTAGATACTCCCACAAGTATACAGAGAAGTTGCAGCATTAGAAAATTGCAGCGAAATGCAGGAAGGTCTGCAGCGAATAGGCACTTGGTGCAGGGAGTGGCAACTGACCCTTAACATAGACAAATGTAATGTATTGCGAGTACATAGAAAGAAGGATCCTTTATTGTATGATTATATGATAGCAGAACAAACACTGGTAGCAGTTACTTTTGTAAAATATCTGGGAGTGTGCGTACGGAACGATTTGAAGTGGAATGATCATATAAAATTAATTGTTGGTAAGGCGGGTGCCAGGTTGAGATTCATTGGGACAGTCCTTAGAAAATGTAGTCCATCAACAATGGAGGTGGCTTACAAAACACTCGTTCGACCTATACTTGAGTAGGCCTATTGCTCATCTGTGTGGGATCCGTACCAGGTCGGGTTGACAGAGGAGATAGAGAAGATCCAAAGAAGAGCGGTGCTTTTCGTCACAGGGTTATATGGTAAGTGTGATAGCGTTACGGAGATGTTTAGCAAACTTGAGTGGCAGACTCTGCAAGAGAGGCGCTCTACATCACAGTGTAGCTTGCTGTCCAGGTTTCGAGAGGGTGCATTTCTGAATGAGGTATCGAATATATTGCTTCTCCCTACTTATACCCCCCCCCCCCTCCCCCCAACCCTCCGAGGAGATCACGAATGTAAAATTAGAGAGATTCGAGTGTGCGCGCATGCTTTTAAAGTGGCATAAAAGTGATATACTTCTAACATAATATATAGATGGCAGCTTTTTTTTGTAGGAGAGGTGAGTCAGATGAAAATAATGTGCATATGAAACTATTTATGAAAGAGAGAGAAAAGTATGATACAGTACTGCACTCCTCATTTACACCTTCTTTCCATATCAATTTTTTTCCTCCCCAGAGAGACCTGTTTCATGAGCTTGAGTTTGTCATATAAATAAGTAGACTGTAGCAGAGAAACAAAATAATGTTGAAATAGGTAGTAAGGAAATAGAGCTGTAAAATTAATGTTTATCTCTGTTCATTGAGCTAAATTATCAATTACAGGAAAAGAGAATAGATTAACTATAGGAAAACTTGTGAAAGTGTTAGGAAGTAATGAACACGTACTGATATATTTCTGAATTCACCTTATGATGAGTATGGTTAAACCCATATATGTATTAGTGCCATACCAAACCTTTGTTTGTACTTGCTATTGTATAGCACTCCACCACATCTGTCCAAAAGCAACAGACAGAAGAAAAAGGTGCTCCCATACTACAGTGGAATGCAAGTATTGGGGCGGGGGGGGGGGGGGGGTGCACTTCATTTTGGAAAAGGTACATACCATTCTACACCTGTCACATCCATGTCAAATATTTAAACAGTTGCTGTAACAATGCAAATTCCATCAATGCTCATGTTGTACCATTGTCTATCCACCTGAGGAGGACTTGATGTCTAGGCTCTCATTATTCTCATTTTGCATTCCCCAAATCACTTCTTTTGTTAGAGAACTTTCATGCAGATAATAAATTACATGCTGCACAATTTTGCAGAACTTAAGAGTGAGCCCTAAGAAATTACTATATCCTTTTTAAACAAAATCATTTTTTTTTAATTTTTTTTTTTATTGCTAATTCAACCATCTCCTCCTTTCACACACTTACTGCCACGAGACTGGTCACAACTAGTCACTTCTGTGTAACACTGTTAAGGCAGGTGGGGCAGCTGCTGGTCGTATTCTCACAGGTGGTTATTTGAGTGGGACCCCCCTCCCCCTGCCCCCTCCCCTCCCCCATGAGTGATTGGCCCAATTGCTACACATTTATGTTTCCATAAATAACTATTGGGTGCACCTGAAAGTGAAGCTTTGGGCTTCAAAACCAGTCATGCAAAAAGTAAGACATTTGCTGGTAATTGAAGTGGATTTTTTATTCTATTTGTTAAGGTATTATCAGTTTAGTTTCGGTCGCAGGAGTTCCTCCTGACAGTTCTACTTGGTGTAGATTTCTTGCAGTGCATTGCCATCACTACTAGAAATGCGATCATTGTCATTTCTGTCTGATGTTTACAGAGGCATCTACTTTATCAGAAAATTTCAATAACGCTGCACCATCAACATCAAAATCTGTTTCTTCCAACATTGGTAACTCTTTACCAGTAAACCAGCCTTTTTCGACATTTGCAATGTCGTACCACACCACTGATTGGCAGGGCAGAGTCCATTTGAGCTTCAACCGTTCATACTCATATTATACGTTGTAACAAGACTCACTGTACATACCAAAATATAAATTAGCGTTCACCTTTAAAATGTATGTGGAACAACATTGAGATTTTGTAAGAATTAGGAATAAAAACTCAGTTAAAAGTAAAATAATTAAAAAATGGCAAGATTCAAAATGTAACAAGATATTGTACCTGATTTTCTGTATGCCAGCGTCAATTCAATCAAGAAATACAAATTAGTGCACAGTACTGTTATGTATTGTACTAAACAGAGTGGAACACTTGGTCACCAGCAGGCACATGATGTCAGGTGTGTGACTTGGCTGCGGTTGCTGGTGGCCCCATGGCCATAAACATGTTGTTTATATTTTTTGAAGGTTGTAATTGGCTAAAAGTTATCACACGCGAAATTCTAACCAACACATTTGATGAATGAAACAGCTGTAACTCCTTCACGGACATGACAGGGATGGTCTTGCAAGCATTGCCATCAAAACACAGTAATAACAAAGGATGGGAAATAAGAGTAAATATCTTGACAAACTCAAGAATTTCTCAATGGTTTTCTCACAAAATTGTCGAAAAGGACCTTAGAACAAGACTTTGACAAATTGAGAACACCAACAGGCGCTGTCATATTGCTGCAAAGGATAAAGACAAACTGATATTTGTCGTATTTTCTGTGAATAGTTACATGTTGTTGTATTATGCACCACTTTTCTGCAACCTAAATTAATTCATTTAGTTTTGTAATTCGCTGTAGTGTTTGTGTTTTTGCCCCAGTGGGTTTTGCTATACGTTTATGTGCCTATCTGGCACTCGGTGCCTCCTCTATGTGATGAGTAGCAATCTATCCTGATTCATATTGTACTGTTCCTTCCCTGGTTTTCCATTGTTTGAAAACAATTCGAGTAAGATGAAGACTTAACTAAAACATATATTGGATATAGACCACATTTCATCAAGATGGTATATGGCTCAGTAAGTGACAACATTAATCAGTCACACCAAGAAAACCAGAGAGATCACAGTGTAGGGACAATTGTGCAAACATTTCAAGATTTATTTGAATGTTTTTCTAGTTATCTTTAGATTGGTCGGAATCAGGAAGCTATTAATAAAAATAGTGACATTGTGGAAATAATGACAGAAGAGATACACTATGTGATCAGAAGTATCCAGACGCCTGGCTGAAAATGACTTAAAAGTTCACAGCGCCCTCCATTGGTAATGCTGGAATTCAGTATGGTTTTGGCCCCTCCTTAGCCTTGATGACAGCTTCCACTCTCGCAGGCATACATTCAATGAGATGCTGGAAGGTCTCTTGGGGAATGGAAGCCCATTCTTCATGGATTTCTGCACTGAGGTGAGGTATCGATGTTGGTTGGTGAGGCCTGATACAAAGTCAGCATTCCCAAACATCCCAAAGGTGTTCTATAGGATTCAGGTCAGGACCCTGTGCAGGCCGGTCAATTACAGGGATGTTATTGCAATGTAACCACTCCACCACAGTCCGTGCATTATGAACAGGTGCCTCATCATGTTGAAAGATGCAATCGCCATCCCCAAATTGCTCTTCAACTGTGGGAAGCAAAAAGGTGCTTAAAACATCAATGTAGGCCTGCGATGTGATAGTGCCACGCAAAACAACGAAGGGTGCAAGCCCCCTCCATGAAAAAAATGACCACACCATAACACCACCGCCTCCGAATTTTACTGTTGGCATGACACACGCTAGCAGGTGACATTCACTGGGCATTGAAAATACCCACACCCTGCCATCGGATTGCCACATTGTGTACTGTGATTTGTCACTCCACACAACGTTTTTTCCACTGTTCAATAATCCAATGTTTACACACCCCTTATAACAAGCAGCCGCTCGACCATGGAATCCTAGTTTTCTCACCTCCCACCTAACCGTCTTAATATTTGCAGTGGATCCTGATGCAGTTTAGAATTCCTGTCTGATGGTCTGGATAGATGTCTGCCTATTACACATTATGACCCTCTTCACCTGTCAGTCAATAAACGAGGTCAGCCTGTACGCTTTTGTGCTGTATGTGTCCATTCGCGATTCCATTTCACTATCACATCAGAAATAGTGGACCTAGGGATGTTTAGGATTGTGGAAATTTCGTGCACAGATGTGTCACAAGTGACACCTAATCACCTGAGCACTTCGATGTCCGTGAGTTCCACGGAGCACCCCATTCTGCTCTTTCACGATGTATAAGAACTACTGAGGTCACTGATATGGAGACCTGGTAGTAGTTGGCAGCATAGTGCACTTAATATGAAAAAAACTTGTTTTGAGTGTGTCCGTATACTTTCGTTCACATAGTGTATATAATGCTATTTGAGATATGAAGGAATGAATAACACCTGCAGATGATGATGTTACAATGGAAATAATTAAAACTGCCAGAAAAATTAAAAACTTATGAATTGTTTGCACAGCACCTGCAGTAAAGGAAGAAAATTCCTCCCACCCCTGCAAAAGGGAAACTGTAATATAAATATTCTACTTCACAAGAAAGGAGATGGTATTCACTAAAATTGTCACCAACAACATAGAAGACTCATTAGTTTTGTAAGTGGATGTAGCTAAATGGTCGATTTGAAAATCATAATGAAACTTATAAAACAGAGAAGTGTATATAAATTACTGCTATGTTGGGTATTAATAGAGTATGAAAACAGCTTTGCCAGTTTCAGTTAAATTTCTATTAAATGCTCTTCCCCATGTTAGTATACTGAGAAATATATATACATCAGTGCTACAACTTCATTTAGACTTAAATAAAATTCAGAATTGAAAGAAGATTTAGGTGACGAGTCCATAACACAAAACTAGTCTCGGCAGACCTACCGGAACTGAAGTGCTGTACAAGTTAAAATGGCATATTTCTGAGCCACCTTTGTTTTTCTTGTCTGGTACTGATAAGTAAAATATGACACAATTGTAAAAATGAAGACTTCATGATTGCAATGATATCTTGTTATGTTGTTTATTAAGTCGCAACCTATATCAGTAGTTTGTGATTGTTAGCATTTAATGTGCAATATAAAAAATTATGCTGTTTGCCTTAAGTGTAGTTGAGTGTCTGTTCTGAATGGAAGAACTTAATAAAAGAAATTTGAAAGTAGTTCTGGAAATCAGTTATAATTAGACTAGAATAAAACTAAATCAACATATTAAAATTTTAAAAACAATGCACAAACAGAAAAGTTATAGAACCATTTGATGAGTGTTTCCTTTTAGAGCAGTTGAATGCAACACTGGATAGACAGTAAAAGAGAGAACACAATATCGAAAATGGCCCTGCAGTGGTTTTTCTGAACCAGATTTTTTAAAAATTTCCACAGTGTCTTTACAGAAAGTTGCATTATCGCAGTTACATATCATTTTTTAATGCCAAATTCACATTCAAAAGTAAAGGGTCATTCAGCTAACAACAGAACGATGCATGTTTAGAATCAAGAGTGGAGACAGGGACATGAACAAATGGTTTAGGGTACAGAGTGGAATGGGAGATGTAATTCATCTTTGAAAGTTCAGATATCAAGCATATTCAGAATGTGTGTGCGCGTGCGATACTCTGTAGTATTATAGGTAATTCTAAAATATTTCTGTCTGCTGATGACACTAGCTTGGTAGTAAAGGTTGTTGTGTGCAACATTGGCTCTGTTTCAGATAGTGCAGTTCATGACATAAGTTCATGGCTTGTAGAAAATAAACTAAAGCTAAATCACAGTAAGACTCAGTTTTTACAGTTTCTAACACACAATTCAACAAAACCCGAAATTTTAATTTCACAGAATGGGCATATGATTCGTGAAACTGAACAGTTCAAATTTCTAGGTGTTTAGATAGGTAGAAAATGTCGTGGAAAGCTCACATTCAGGACCTATTCAAAGACTTAATGCTGCTATTTTTACTATTCGAACAGTATCTGAAGTAAGTGATCATTTGACACAGAAATTAGTCTGCTTATTTTGGGGCAACTCTTCTCATTCGCAAAGGATTTTTATTTTATTTATTTATTTATTATTTTTTTCCCTCTGAAACCGGCAATTCAGGCTATAAGTGGTGTAAGTTCATGAACCTCTTGTCGGCCACTGTTCACTAGTGTGGGTATTTTTACATTGGCCTCCCAATATATATATACTTTACTGTCGTTTCTGGCTAACAATATCAGCTTATTCCCAAGAATTAGCAGCTTTAACTCATTTAATATTGGGCAAAAATCCAATCTGCATTTGGATCGCACTTCCTTAATTCTTGTGCGGAAAGGTGTGCAGTATGCTGCTGCATCCATATTCAATAAGCTACTACAAGAATTCAAAAATCTTCGCAGTAATCCACATGCTTTCAAATTGAAAGTGAAGAGTTTCCTCATGGATCACTCCTTCTATTCTGTCGAGGAGTTTCTTGAAAAGTGAAGCTGGTTCCTATGTTATATTGTTGATTGCATTTACTTAAACTTATGACTTGACATTTTTTTTGGTTCATAAACATTTTATTTTATCTGTTATTACTTTTATGTTGTAATTTCATGTACTGACATGTTCCATGACCTTGGAGATTTGCTCCTCAATTTGGTCTACGGAACTAGTCGTGTAAATAAAATAAATAAAAAATGAAACACTGTCCTTGAAATGCAGAAGTAGACATTTTCATTTGCTTTGACATTTTATTACCTTCTTCATAGAGCTACATGTGTGCTTTTACTGAAATAAAGTATATTGTTATTTTCAGTGGCATGCCAGTATCTGTTGAAACCGTTTTACTTCCTGCCACTGCTGATGACACTCTTCAGCAGTATGTCAGGATAACACTAGTCGTGGAACTACCACCAGGATATCCAGATACTGAACCAGTAGTGCATCTGCGAAACCCAAGAGGTTTGGATGACTCTGTGCTAATGAAGATTGAGGAAGAGACTAAAAAGAAATGTGAAGATTATCGTGGACAACCTGTCATTTATGAGCTTATTGAGGTACCACATATTCAGTACTCATATTTATTATTTTATATATGAATGATATAAATGTATTTTCTATTCTGCTTGTATAAATTAGATAATTTAGAAAATGAAATAAATATTAATGAAGAGAGAGAGTAAACTTTGCTGTTATCAATCAATTTCAATATTAAACTTCCTGGCAGATTAAAACTGTGTGCCCGACAGAGACTCGAACTCGGGACCTTTGCCTTTCGCAGGCAAGTGCTCTACCATCTGAGTTTGGAAGGTAGGAGACGAGATACTGGCAGAAGTAAAGCTGTGAGTACCGGGCGTGAGTCATGCTTTGGTAGCTCAGATGGTAGAGCACTTGCCCGCGAAAGGCAAAGGTCCCGAGTTCGAGTCTCGGTCGGGCACACAGTTTTAATCTGCCAGGAAGTTTCATATCAGCGCACACTCCGCTGCAGAGTGAAAATCTCATTCTGGAATTTCAATATTGATCTAATTAAAAATGACAAAATGACCTAGGATGAAATAAATTATGTGAAACAAATGCACCACCAAAGATAAGAGGACACATTTGTTTTGAGTTTTGACTGAAGTGGTTGGCTACACATATTAATTATATTCTGCGGGGGGGCATATGTCCTGTTGCAGTTCACATTAACAGATTTTCCCTTCTTATTGTCAAGGTAGCAGTTAAACTCTGTGGTGTGTGTGTGGGCTAACTTTGACCCTGTGGTATCACTGACGTGCTGATGTTCACATTTGTATGTGCTTTTCCTGTAGGGTGAGCATTTTTCTTCCACTGACGTGTTTGTTAATTAATTCTTTCTTTGATATACATGCATTTTGTATCAAATGACCATCATCAAGGGATGTTAATTTGTGATTTCCTATTATTGCTTTCTTTCTTAATTCAGCCTGATTCACATCTTACCTTTGGTGCTGAGAACAATTTATTAATTATTGCACATCCAAGCATGATATTTGCGGCCTAAAATTATACACAAAATATGTACATAGAACACTTGATGACATCCCCTGCACGTTCCTGGAGCGTAGTTTAAGAAAGCCTATTATTCTCTTGGCATATATTTTATATTGCCTGAAGAAATAGATGTCCAAGGGTTGTGTGTATTTTGTAGTTTCAGGTGGAATGATTTTTAAAACTTTCAGCAGCAATTGTGCGTCCTTATGTCTAGACCAGGAGTAATGAAGTTCTGGTGACTTTATCGGGAAATGTGGAGTCAGAACTGATGGAAAAAAAGTATTACAGTTCTCTTGTCATCTTCCTGCTGACACTTGCATCAGTGAAGGCAGTTGGAAGGCACCGTTTTTCTATTTCCCATGACACATGGGGTCAGACTTTCCATTTGAATCTTGGATGCATATATCGACTTCGTCTGCCTATCATCTGTCCATTGATACAGCAACATTGATTGTTTAGCTGTGTGTTGCACTGTTAACAGATTGCAGCATTGACCCAGTGTTTCTCTCTATTGTTTCATGTATAACATTCCTTTGGAAGAAAGTTCATAGTTGAACTGGCTCTGATCACTGTTCCATACAGAGTCCATTTGGATGTTTTCTTTTGTGATGTTCACATTGATTTCAGCAACAAATGTTTGAGCTCTTTGAATTATCCCTTCTATAGTCACCCTTATCTTTTCGTACTTGGAGCATTGTTACACAGCGTGATGTTATCCTAAACTCCTTTTTCAAATTGGTAATGAATCCCAATGACACTCTAAAACTTTTAAACCCAAAATTTTGGGCTGCAATTCAACACCCAATGTTGTAAATGCCAGTATTGAACCAAAGAACTGTGCTTCATCAAATTTGCCATTGCACACTGTTTTATGATATTGAACTGAAGCATACGATTTCCTTTGAAAACTGTACTGTCTTCTCTTTTCTTTGCTACGTAGTTCAGTATGCTTTCAGTGTTGCTTTTAATCTTCAGTTTAGGGTATTTTTTTCTGGAGCTTGTCATTTATGTTGAAAACTCTGAAGTGACAATCATCATAGATGTTCTCTAGTGTGCTGTCCTCAGACACCATGATGACACTTTAAACTTCATATCAGGAGAAGGTTGGAATTCACTTTCACTGCTTGTCATTATCAGTACTAGCATCATTTGTGTTTGTGTTAAAACAGTATGCGCTTCTAACTGGTGATAACATTTTTGCACTATAATAGATACCAGAAAATGTGTCAATGGTTCATCTTTTACACCAGTATCATCGTCATGAAGAATAGTTCATCATAACTTCATCCCAACCAGTTGCAATTCATTAGCAGGATTGATTACAAATCACTGACCCATCTGATGATTCACTGTACAAATAACTTCACAAAATGCAACTTCACATACACAGTGCACCGGCTACTACTAGTCTCAACTGGTGTAGTGGCAGGAAAAGGTCGAATTCATCATGGCATACTCAGCAGCCTCCAATGGGTGAATGCAAAAGTTTGCTGATAAACGAACATCATTGGTGCAGTAAGGGATCTTTAAATGATCCCTCATGGGATTGGGGTGCAAATGTGTTGGTTGAGCCCAAATACTTTCCTTGTCATTGAATCAGTCCAGTAGGTTTGAGTTGTGACAGGCTATGAACTGAAGTCAAAAATGTACACATAGGCAGGTTTGCTTTGTATCCCACTTTCAATCCCCTTCTCTCACCCCAATTCACTGTATAACATTTTTCACCTTTTCAGTCTTGGTGTTGAACCCTTTTGCCTTAATGACACATACATCCCATCTGTTGAAAAATTATTTGTTAGAGAAAGTATATTTTATGGACTATAAGACATCCTTTTTTTATGCGAAAAATTGCCTCCAAAATTCAGGTGAATCTTATACTTGAAATGAATATAAAAATGGCCAGCATTTGACTTAGAAATTCCTGGCAGTCTTAGAAACTCTCGTATATTCGATGACGTGGGAACTCTATCTCTATCTGACACAAATGAATTCAACTGGCAGCAGCAGTGCTCCGATGGGACGAACATGAGTTGCAAGGATTCACAAGCTTGCTAACACTGTCTCCCTCCCAAACCACCATCACAAACCCAGAACACTGTCCATCCTTCAGGGATCTTAAAGGTCAGGCGGGTTGTATAAACAAAGAACTTTTTTAATCTGGTTTTGCAGTTGATAATAAAAATGGTAAAAATGTTATTTTTTGTAATTTGCGTAAACATTAAGGTGTATCTTATAGTCTGTAAAATACGGTAATATTGACCACGACAGGAGATAAAAAATTATCTTCTGTTTTTTAAAATATATGTAAAATTTCAGGAGTTATAATTTGCTCTCTTTCTTTTACTGATATTCTAGATGGCTACACTGATTTTTCCCCTTTGACATTTTTTATGGCACAGCTGACATCATTTGCCTAAAGATCTCTCAGGTTAATTTTCGGCTGGAGAATATAACAGACACATTTATTTTACATTATTTTTTTGCAGCTAGTGAAGGAACATCTGACAGCAAGCAATCTTCCATCTTGCCAGTGTGTTATATGCTTGTATGGATTTCGTGAGGGTGACCACTTTACAAAGACACAATGCTTCCACTATTTTCATTCACACTGCCTGGCATGTCTCGTGACAACTACCGAGAAAAATTTTCATGAAGAACAAGAGAAATTACCAGCCTGGCAGAAGCAACAAAGCGGTACCTTTCAGGTGAGAGAGTAGATATAGCACGAAGGCATGCTGAAAAGTAATGTCTCCAGTTTTTTTTCTGTGAAAACTCTTAAAGCTTTTTAAATAAAACAAAATATATTAACAGTCTACATTTTTATTTTATTTGTGAACACATTTCTCCCAACAGGAGACCACTTTGTTGATACTGTCACTGTAGAATGTTTGATTTTGTTGATGGAGCCACTTCACCAGCTCTGTTAGCACCGCTTCATCACTATCGAAGTGAAGTCCTCAAAGGTGCTCCTTAAGGCTTGGAAACCCATGAAAATCAGATGTGCCCTAGTCGGAATTGTGTGGATGAGGATCAGTGACAGTGATCCCAAGGCATTTGATTGCTGCATATGTCACAGTGGTTATGTGTTGTGTTGTCCTGCTGAAGGAGAGGGTGCTCCATGTGTGGACATTTTCTGCTCTTAGAAACTATATTACAGTGTATTGTTTTTCACACACCAACATAGTAAGTTAAACACTCCCATGTTACACTATACAATTCAGAGCCCTCTAGCGGCAGAGGGTTACAGCTTGTGTCAGTGCAGCTGGAAAGTAGACAGAGTAATACGCTTGATGTGTAATACCTCGAATGATGCTGAGAACAGAATAAAAATTCAGAGGCATTATTTTTCAGCACGCCTTTGTACAATCAGAGTAAGAGTATATGGCATCAAAAATTCTGATTGTAATACAAACAATGGCAGGAGTAGGGACAATGAAACCTTAGAAAAACCATTGTTTCCTCTTATAAACAAAATCTTTATTGTTTCAAACACATTAAATGTTTCACAATTGTTTTGGATAACCCTTTCCTTTGGGCAGTGCAAAAGACTGTTGACTACATAATAAATTGTACACTTGATTCAAACTGAGCTCGGCTGGCACTCAGATCCAGAACCTTTGCCTTTGCCTCTGTACGGTAGAGTGGCAACTGAAATTAAGTGAGATGGACAGGATGCAATATTGTGAGAATAATTTGGCAGAGCTCTGAAAAACCTAAGTTGAAACAACTTGCCTGGGATGGACATTTCATGTAACCAACCAAGATAAAATATTCCAGTTGAATTTAGGATTTATGAGCCAGGCAAAATACCCCCTGACTTCAAAAAGAAGAAGAAGAAGAAGAATGTAAAAATCCCATTTCCTGAGAAGGCGGGTGTTGACCAGAGTATTGCCAAACCATCAATTTAATACAGAAAAAGTGCAAAATGTTAATACCATTTATTTACAATATAATGGAATCAAACAATGGAGAATCTACACACACACACACAAACAACATTCTCTGGCAGCTGGAGCCACACTATGAGCAGCAGCAGTGCATGATGGGAGAGGCAACTGGGTGGTGGTAAGGAGGGGGCTAGGATGAGAAGGGGGAGGGATAACAGGATAGAGGTGGGCGATGGTGATGTGCTACGGGGGAGCATGCAGGAACGAAGTGGGGAGAAGGTGGTGTGCTGGGTGCGGACAGGAGGTTAGACAAGAGGGGGAGGGTGGGGGGGTTAGCGGTAAAGGAGAGGAGTAGAATGATGGTGGAATAAAGGGCTGTGACTGCTGGAATAGAACAGAGAAAGGGGCTAGATGGGTGGGGACACTGGCTAACAGAGGTTGAGGCCAGGAGGGTTATGGGAACATAGGATATATTGCAGGGAGAGTTGCCAACTGCGCAATTCATGTGGCACAGGCTGTGAAGCAGTCACTGAAATGAAAAATGTCATGTTGGGCAGCATGCTCAGCAACAGACTGGTCCAGTTGTTTCTTGGTCGCAGTTTGTCAGTGGCCATTCATGGGGACAGACAGCTTGTTAGTTCTCATGCCCACATAGAATGTAGCACAGTGTTTGCAGCTTAGCTTGTAGATCACATGGCTGGTTTCACAGGTAGCCCTGCCTATGACGGGATAGGTGATGTTTGTGACCAGATTGGAGTAGGTGGTGGTGGTGGTGGTTGTGGTGGGAGGATGTATGGGATAGGTATTGCATCTAGGTCTGTTACAAAGATATGTATGAGCCATGAGGTGAGGGGTTGAGAGCAGGGGGGTTGTATATGGATGGATGAGTACATTGTATAGGTTTGGGGGATGGTGTAACACTACTGTGGGAGGGGTGGGAAGGATAATGGGCAGGACATTTCTCATTTCAGGGCATGACAAGAGGTAATTGAAACCCTGACGGAGAATGTAATTCATTGCTCCAGTCCTGGGTGGTACTCAGTTACAAGGAGTATGCTCCTCTGTGGCCGGACAGTGAGGCTTTGAGAGGTGTCAGGTGACTGGAAAGATAAGGCATGAGAGGTTTGTTTTTTGTACAGGGTTGGGAGGATCATTATGGTGTGTAAAGGCCTTAGTGAGATAATCAGTATATTTCGAGAGGGACCACTTGTCACTGCAGATGCGACAACCACAGGTGGCTAGGCTGTATGGAATGGGTGGCAGCTGTCGAAGTGGAGATACTGCTGGTGGTTGGTATGATATGGACAGAGCTACTGATGTAGCCATCTTTGAGATGGAGGTCGACATCTAGGAAGGTGGCTTGTTGTGTTGAGTAGGACCAGGTGAAGCAAATGGAGAACTTTTGAGATTCTGGAGGAATGTGGGTAGGGTGTCCTCACCCTCGATCCATATCGCAAAGATGTTATCAATGAATCTGAACCAGGTGAGGGGTTTAGGATTCTGAATGTTTAGGGAGGAGTCCTCTAGATGGCCCTTGAATAGGTTGGCATAGGATTGTCTTGTGTGGGTGCCCAGAGCTGTGCTCTGGATTTGTCTGTAGGTAATGCCTTCAAAGGAGAAGTAATCATTCCTGGAAAGTGAGAACTATGTGTGGAAGCAGCACTTTAGCAAGCAAGATTTAAAGTTAAGTACAGGCACAGCACCCACTTTTAATTTGCATGAAGTTCTGAAAAATTTCACAACCTGCTGCCAATTAAAAGATTCAGTCTGAATATTTGTTTTGATTTTATGCATGACTTATGAACTGAATGGGATCTTGTGTTGAAATCTGGAAGTGTGCATAACATGGTATCTTTGACTGCAAGGAAGAGTGTTGTTTGATTTCCAGTGATATTTGCAGTTGTTGGATTTCATATTGAATATGCAGTAGAATTTTTGTAACTTCTATATCCCATTTATTTTTGTTCACTAGGGTTCATTTAGATTGATGGAATCTCTTGTAGAAGAATGTGGAAAGATATTATGAATATGAAAAATTACTTTTCAGGGTGCAAAATTTAAGGAGCTGTACTTGTGTGTAGAGAGAGTTGCTTACAGAACTTCTGTGCAATCTTTTCTTGAAATATTACATGATTAGGTTTTGTACAATACTAAAATGGCAGAAGCAACAAAAAAATCTGGAAAAGAGCTGTGAAACTTGCTTCGAGCTTGTTTAAACAACCCAACTTGATTATATCTCTCCAGCAGGTGGTATTAAGGAAATGTGTTTTAAACAATGTATATGACCATTTTAAAAAATAGGGAATGTTTCCAGAATGAGTACACAGTACTTCTCTTCTGTAAAAGTGTCACAGAGGGAGAAGTGATATGAGATTATTCTAACTGACCACACAAATAATTATGCAGAAGTAATAGTTTTTGCTGTGTAACATCTGTGAATGAATTAGCTGTGTGCTAGTGTGAGGTAGTCTGTTACAGCATAATGTTTTTTGGAGTGCGAGGTATGGTAACACACCATCAGTGTATCATTAATCCTGATTAATTTTATCAGCTGTTTTTTTACTAATGTTAGGATTCTGATCCTTGCTTGAGCTTTCTTAGAAAGAAATATCCTTACACATGCAACTAACACATTTTTCATTTTTGGCTTGTTTATTTGTGCAAACCACTGCATCTTGCCATCAAAATTTCTTCTTCACAAAACATCACTCAGTAAAGGAACTGTCAAGGAGTTCAGCCGTATCCATTATGGATCAAATTCACTTAATTTTGTGTGTTTCACAACACTCTTCCTTAGCCGACTTTCACTTACACTCGGAGATTCCTAGATGATACCTTTGAATAAGCAGTACTTACTTTTCTGTCATCCTCTCAGCTTTTAATTCCACCATTAGTAGAGCAAATTCCTGTGAAAGGCAAAGGTCCTGAGTTGAAGTCTTGGTCTGGCACACAGTTTTAATCTGCCAGGAAGTTTCATATCAGTGCACACTCTGCTGCAGAGTGAAAATCGTTCTGGAAATATGATCTTCCTTCCTTTTCTTTTCTCCTCCTTCACTGATATCAGCATGTAATATCTGGATTCTGTTGAATGGCCAATGGCTGTCCAGCCCCCCCCCCCCCCAAATAAAGGAATAAGGTGTTTTGCTATTACCAGTTAAATGTCTCATTACTTATCATCTAACACACACTGCCACTGATAAACTAACCACAGTTGGAAATATCAGCATCTTTTTCACAGTGGTTGATCACTGGAATGCCAAAAATATCATTAGACAATGTCTTGTAAGTGCAGTTTTTTAATTCCCCCACTTTTAGCAGAAGGTTTATTTTTGACTGTTTATAAAAATCATTGCTTTGTTGGAAACATTTGTTCACTACTGCTTTTGTCTGCTATGTGTTGTCAGATTCAGAGCTTGTATCGGCTTGTAAATCCACTTCTATGCGCAGCTGTCCAGTGAATAATGGTGTAAATAGAAATACACTGACGAGCCAAAGAAACAGGTACATCTGCCTAATATCATGTAGGGCCCTGCGAGCACACAGAAGTGCCACAGCACAATGTGGCATTTACTCGACTAATGTCTGAAGAAGTGCTGGAGGGAATTGACACCATGAATCCTGCAGGGCTGTTCATAAATCCATAAGAGTATGAGGGGGTGGAGATCTTTCCTGAACAGCATGTTGCAAGGCATCCAAGATGTGCTAAAAAATGTAACTGTCTGGGGAGTTTGGTGGCCAGCAGAAGTGTTTAAACTCAGAAGAGTGTTACTGGAGCCACTCTGTAGCACTTCTGAACATTTGAGGTGTCCCATAGTCCTGCTGGAATTGCCCATGTCTGTCAGAATGCACAATGGATGTGAATGGATCCTTATGTACATGTCACCTGTCAGAGTCGTATCTAGACATATCAGGGGCCCCACGTCACTCCAACTGCACATGTCCCACACGATTACAGAGTCTCCACCAGTTCGAGCAATCCCCTGCTGACATGCAGGGTCCACAAATTCATGAGGTTGTTGCCATACCCGTACACTTCCATTTTCTTGATACAATTTGAAACGAGACTCATCTGACCAGGCAACATGCTTCCAGTCATCAGCAATCCAATGTCGGTGTTGACGGGCCCAGGTGAGGGGCAAAGCTTTGTGCCACACAGTCATCAAGGGTACACAAGTGGGCCTTCGGTTCCGAAAGCATATATCGATTATGTTTCTTTGAATGGTTTGTATACTAACACTTGTTGATGGCCCAGCATTGAAATCTGCAGCAATTTGTGGAAGGGTTGCCGCTTCGATTCTCTTCAGTCATCGTTGGTTCCATTCTTGCAGTATCTTTTTTCAGCCGCAGTGATGTCAGAGATTCAATGCTTTACCAGATTCCTAATATTCATGGTACGCTCGTGAAATAGCCGTACAGGAAAATCCCCACTTCATTGCTACCTTGGAGATGCTGTACCCCATCGCTTGTGCACTGATTGTAACAACACATTCCAACTCACTTAAATCTTGATAGCCTGCAATTGTAGCAGCAGTAAATGATCTAAAACAACTGTGCCAGACACTTGTCTTATATAGGCTTTGCCAACCGCAGTGCCGTATTCTGCCTGTTTACATAGCTCTCCATTTGAATTCGCATTCCTATACCAGTTTCTTTTGTGCTTCAGTGTATAAAAGTTGGTTTGTGCAAAATTGTTACTCTTTGAAAGTTATTCACCAATTTCTTTGAAATTTTGACACAACATTTCATTTGAATACATACATTCTTCTTTACCTCTATGCACATTTTCATATACCTAGTGGAATAACACACACACACACACACACACACACACACCACATGGCAGTCCAGTAGATATATAAAAACATATGCATATTCGAATGCAGTGTTGTCAAAATTTCAAAGGAATTGGTGAGGAACTTCCAAAAATTTACAGTTTTGTACACACACAAATATATAGCCATATAAATGAAATGTAAATGTTCTTGCGTTCAAAATCTTAAATCTCCAAAAGTTCTTTTGAATTGCTTTGAAATAATGACACAATATTGCATCCAAATATGTATTTTTTTATAAAACTATTTTGTGAATATATATGTAACATACAGAAAATATAAAGGCGAAACATTATTACCAAAAATCTCAAAGTTTTTGACTGATTTACTTCAGAGTTTTACATAATACTGTGATAAATATTTGAAGACTCTCTCTCTCTCTCTCTCTCTCTCTCTCTCTCTCTCTCTCTGTGTGTGTGTGTGTGTGTGTGTGTGTGTGTGTGTGTGTGTGTGTGTGTGTGTGCGCGCGCGCGTGTGTGTGCGTGCGCGTGTGCGTGTGCGTATAATGTTCGTAGCAGGCAGGTTAATTGTATTTATGGCTTATCAGCTTATAGAGATAGAAAGTGGAAAGGGAAAGGAGGATATGGGCAGATGGATGGGGGGTGGGGGGAAATGGACATAAAAAGAGGGAGGAGATGATTTTTTTGGGGGGGGGGGGGAGAAGGATGAGGAGATAAGAACATATATCCATTTCCAATATATGTTAGAAACGTGTGCTTTTTTTTTCCAGTCTGAGCCAAGGCAATGTGTGGATGGTAACACCTAGTTATATTTAAAAAAACAATTGTAATTGATGTTACTGCAGATGTATTGATTCACACCATACACAGTGCCTTACTTCTGCACATTCACACAATTGTAAGTGTTATTTTTGATAATCAGGCTTACGTAACACCATCCTCATTGAAACTGTGTGTATATAGAATGGTATCGCAAACTTAAGGGGCATTCAGTATAAAAATAATGGAAAATGCAGAAAAAAAATCACAGTTGTGCTGATAATTCAAGCACAGAAGTGGTGCAGAGCGCAGAGAATTACTTTGGGTGACTAGTCACAACAGCATCACAATGTAAGGATCTAGATTTGAGTCTCACACTGGCATACTGTTTAAAACTATAAGGAAATTTCATTACAGTGTGCACTGGTCAGTAGAGTGAAAATTCGCTCTGGCTATATGAAAGTTTTGTTTGACGTGATTGAGTTGAGAAAATCTGTAGAAGTAGAGATGAGAGGAAAGGACAACACTGCAAGAAATATTAATCCCACATTAAAACATAGCAATGTCTTTGACCAAATGCAGCGGGCTTGCAAATGTGGAAGATGATAATACCTCCTCACTGTATTGAGAGATTTAAGAAAAGGTCTCTAAATGAGAACAGTAGATTTGCAGTAATGGTCAGAAGTGAATGGGAATGAGCTGAGATGAGAGCATTGTCAAAATCTTTTCTTTTCTCTTCACTTTTAACTCTGTATTTGTTGATGTTTTATGTACTTTTGAAAGAACATAGATGTGATCAGCTTCACTTTATGTGTATCATAATACAGTTTCATTGTTTGAGAAATAGCACCTGTACCTGCCATTATTGATTGTAATAACTTGTATGTCTTCAGTGGGAACTTCTAATATTTCACTACATTACTTTTAACCCCTTTGCAACACTAGCCAATCTTTGGGTACAGTAGATGCAGGAGCCATATTTCTGAACGACTTGCTTTTATTATAATTTTAATTACTGTAGGCCGAATGCTCGCCTTATGATAAAAATCTGTTCACATACATAGTTGGTTAAATGTATTTTGTTACTGAACTGATTTTGTTTGTATTAAAATTAAATGTTGAATCACTGTCCTCTTTGCCATTGTTTATTACACAATGCAAAATATTAAAACGTAAAAAAGCTGTTGATGTACAATTTTTAAATGAGTTATAGTAGCATATTTAAAATGTGGAGATGTCATTAATACATGACATTAGCTTGATTTTTGCCACAGATTGTATTTTGTCCAGCATGATTTTGTGATTAGTCTGACTGGGGACATGCAGATTCTGCAGATTCCACTTTAAATTTTCACTTCATTTCAGTATTTATAATTTTTATATGAAGTTTCAGAATATTCTGAGGCCATCTCTGTATGAATTTGAAACATTCACTGTTAAATTTAAATTAGGATTGCTCTATGTTCAGGAGGCAGTGCTTTGTGTAGTGGTGTAATATTCCTGCTTTTAGTGTTATGGACCTTTCATTAAAATATTTGCTCTTTGATTTAGTTCTGGGTTTTAGTGATGATCATATATTGGGTAGAGAGGCCAGATGATTCAGAACATAATCGCCACTGCAGCAATATTTACTTTTTATTTCACCCAGCAAGATTAGGGCCTTCGGTCCCCCTCTTATTTCTAACCAGAAATCCATAGTGATTCAGCATTATAGTTTGTTTCCTGTATGAGCAATACACAGGGTGAAGCAAAATTCGCGCACTCGGGTTTCGCAGTGTGACTTCTCACATGCCAGCGACAGAAAAATGTCTCTCACAAAATTTCGTCCGGCGAGTACATCCAACAGAAACAGGACATTAAAGAGTGGCAATCTGGCAACACTGTAACCATATGTATGCTAAGTACCTCTGTCAGGACACAGTTGTTGTGCTGTACAGTTGGTGCAGTGAGTAGAGTTTTGGATTAGCATGCAGGAGGTCGATGGTTGGATCCTGGGATGGGGCATATGTTTTTCATTTGGTAAATGTAGTCCACGTGGCGCGGTACCTGGCATCTTAATTATCAACAACGATCGCAGTGGGTCCTCTAGAAAAAATTTGCACTTACATGCTGCAATTGTAGAAATGGAAGATTGGTCAACTTTGAAAGAAACCCTTTGCACGTCGTGAATGTGAATTTATTCGCATCACTCCATCTACTAGATGCGAAACCTGTTTCCTTTGTACCCTCCTCCAATGGTCCCATAGATTAGTACTAACTATTATTCTTGCCTTGTTCAGGTCCGTTGCAATTCGTTAGGGCCTTAACCTTGCTAGTAGGAGTAGCAGTGTGCTTAGTACATATCTCAATGCATCATCATCATCATCATCATTATTATATTATTATTATTATTATTATTATTATTATTATTCTATCAATGGGATTGTGAAAACATCACGTCTGTTACCATTAGGGAAACAGTGTAACTCGAAACCGAACATTTCACAATTAGCAGTATCAGGATGAATCATGTGAAAAAATATATTCAGAAGGGTAATACGCGTTAGGTGGAATAGTGTACAGGTCTGACAGCGTGTTTATACTGTATGCGCTGTCCACCAGAAAGGGACTAGTTGCGAGCAGAGTAATGCGCCTGTGGTAGACTCCAATGTACATGCATACACGTATCAAATTTTCTCATTGTAAACCTTAGAGGTTTGTGTCAGACGTATGACATACACAAAAGGATGAATATGTGGATATGGTGCTGGTCCTTGGTGCATATGATAACTGGGCTGGCGTTGCCATTCGTGAATGTGCTGCTAGATATCCTCGTCGATACCACCCAGATAAAAATGTGTTTAATCATCTGGAGTTGCGCCTTCTGGAGTCAGGTTCTCTCCTTCCACCATCACGTGACAGAGGTCATCCATGGACTCGCCGTACTCCAGCTACTGAGGAAGCTATTCTGGAGGTCGTACACCAAGAACGTCAACGAAGTACACGTAGCATAGCAAGGCAAATGTGTGTCTCGCAATGTATGGTCATTAATGTGCTGCATGAGCATGATCTGCACCCCTATCATTATGCTTTCACACAACATCTGCATCCTGCAGGTCAAAATCAGCAGATGCAATTCTGTGAATGGTCCCAACAACAACAGGAAACCAACAATGACTTCATGAACACCATAATATGGTCAGATGAAGCAGCTTTCGCTCGTGAGGGTGTCTTTGATATGCACAATGCCCACCATTGGTGTGGGGTTAACACACACATCACTCACGACCTGGGATATCAAGTTTGCTTTGGTATCAACGAGTGGGCCCGAATATTGGGCGATAGGTGTTTGGGCCCCTACATGGTGACTGCACAGCTCCTACACGGTTGACTGCACAAAGGTGTCATGCATTTCTCTCAAATCTGTCTGGTGTACTGAAAGATGTTCCACTACATGTTCAGCATAGGATATGGTTCCAACAAGATGATGCACCTCCACGCTCTGGAATTAATGTGCGGCAGTATTTGGGCAGAACATTTCCAGGGAAGTGGCTCGGACGTGGAGATCCAGTAGTATGGCCACCACATTCACCTGACCAAAATTCCCTAGATTTTTCCTGTGGAGACACCTGAAAGAGCACATTTACTCTACTCTGCCAACAAATGTGGAAGAATTGGAACCACGTGTTCATGCTGCTCTTGTTACTGTGGACAGCTTTGCTGCAAAGGGTCCAGATCTGTATGATCTGGTGGGTTGTGCAATGTTTGGAAGTGCAGGGAGGTCGCTTTGAGCATCTGTTGTTCTGAGGACATCGTATTCTGTTGTGAAGGTCATGCAGTCATTAATATGGACGTTATTATTGTCACTGGTTGCTAATGTGAGACATCTGAGTGCTCATATTACATGTAGTATAAAGGACAAGTAGATATTATGTTATTGTACTGTGCTGTCATCTTTAGCATCTCGAAAATGTTTTTGTAGTTATTCTGTCCTGTATTGATAGGTCATTTGTTTCAACTGTCTGTTTCTTATTTGTCTAATCTCATATTTGGTATTTTCAGCATTACAAATTGTTGTAAATTTAGGATACATGTGATCTAAGAAACGGTGTATATTACAATATGAAATATCAGAATGAAATTTGCAATTATAAAAAATGCACCCCCACCCAGGATCGAACCCTTGACGTCCTGTGTGCTAACCCAAAATTCTGTCCACTGCACCAACTGTACAGCACAGATGAGATGTGTTGCCAGATTGACACTCTTGAATGTCCTTTTCCTGCCGGATGGACTAGCCAGAAGAAATTTTGTGAGACATTTTTTTTATCACTGGCATATGAGGAGCCCAAGTGGACGAATTTCGCTTCACCCTGTATAGTCATGCTACTGCTACTGCTACTTCTACCACTATCACTGCTACCAGCACCATCACCACCACTATGATTATGCCAAAGATCATTTACTTTTTAAAAAAAATGGTAATTGGATACCTTTAAGAAATACTGGAGGGACTTTCATTAAAATGTATGTTAGTCAACTTTCTGTGTGATATGGGGATGGCCCATGACTTGTTATGGTTTAGTTTAAGACCCACATTTTGTGGTGATCACAATACAAAACAGTCCATTACCTTCAGGTGAGGAACCCGAAAATAGTTTATACATTGTTTGTAAGGGGCACTTAAGTCAGGAAACCAGTAGATATAAAAATACCAGTAAGTCAGTTGTATCTCAGATCTCTATCAATCTGTCTTCAGGATGTGCTAATCCCAATTAAACTAAATGGTTGAAGGGATTCACCCAAGCTGTGAAATAAACATGGAAGAGTGATACTGTGATCAAGATCTGACCAAATATTAGGGATGACTCAAAACAAACCCAATGAAGCTAAACTATCTGGCCTATGGTCATCAACAGCAGAATGCCAAGTATAGACAGAAAAGTAAACAATGAGGAACGCCACTGAGTCCCATGCTGCTGTATGGCAGAAGTTATAAGGTGGCCATGACCACCTGTTGGCTAGCGGAATAGTATTTGATGCCACATCAAAGTGGTGCCAGCACTGTTTCAGCTCCACTTGGTCGCAAAGATCCTATCCCATGCTCTCTGGGAGACTGTTAAAGTTGCTAGGTGAAGACACCAGATCCCTCTGCTGTCTCCAATGGCCACATGTTGTTGGAAGTGTCCTGGACAAGGTTTTGGAAGGTGAACTGGTGTTGTGGCACTTAAGATCACCGGCTGGTGTGAGGAATTGGGAATGTCTGGCATTATGCTGGAACATGATGATGTGGTCGTTGTTGGCTGTTGCTGCATGAAGATCTCCTCCTTCATGCCTCTGTCCAATAAAATTGCTGCTCATATTTGTGAGTTCAGGCTGTATTTGTAAGATTGTGGGACTGGAAATGGTGAGCTTTTGAGTTTAGGGTGCACCACCGGATGTGGTGTAGTTGGTAGATATGTGTGGCGTTGTCTCGTACAATGGCACTCCAAACTTATGTGTTAACTGGTGTGATGTGTAGCCCATGGGTGTTAACTGTTGATGTTAACCACTGATCCTGGTATGGATATGACTTTTACTCCATACGAATGTGTCCTTATTGCTGTTGCTGGTGGGTGTCTGCAGTCCCTGGAGCAGTGGGGCCAGGAAATGAAGTGTTTGTAGCTACCTTCCATGAAGGAACTCTTTCGGGCTACAGTCTTAGCTGGGTGTGGTGCTGTACATGCTCAGGAACAGTGTAAATGTTACTGTTGTGATCCTGCTGCTTTCAGCATTGGCTTTTTAAATATATGTATCATACACTCTGCTTCACCAGTGGAAGACGGATGAAATGGTGGACTAAGACTGTGTTTTATGCCATTTGATGTGCACAGTTGTTTAAAAGCTGTTGTCATGAATTGGGGACCATTGACTGATATTATAGTTTGGTGTAGCCCTTTGATGGCTTGAATCCGACTAGCACATTTATTGTGGCTTCTGTTATGGTGAACACTATGCATACCATATATGGGTATTTAGGGTAAGCAACTATGACTGTTAGTCTCATACAGCCTAGAAATGGACTCACAAAGTCCAAATGAATGCGGTCCCGAGGTTTATTGGGGGGGGGGGGGGGGGATTGGTGTGGTGTGGTGTGGTGCTGCCTGATGCAAGGCACAAGCTGTTCAGTTGTGTCACAGCTCCCATGTCACTGGTTAAGACTGGTCAGTAAGTGCATCATCTCAGTTGGGCTTTCAGTTGTGACATTCCCCATTGCCATCAATGAAGTATTTGTAAAATGTACGGCAGATGTGATGACACTGTGTGTATTTGCCTCAGTGCATGTTAAGAGGACATTGTTTGTGACTGACATACGGTGGTAGATATGGAATAGTATCTGGAGGACCTCATCTGATTCGTGCAACTGTTATGAGAAATCCTTCCTTCCAGTATTTGTCTCCTTCCTGCATCTATGTGTAAACATAAGATTTCCTGCTGGTCAAAGTCCAGGTTTGGTTCCATTGAAAGGCTAGATCGAGCATCTGCATTTGCATGATGTGCTGTTGGCTCCTGTTTAATTGCATAGTTGCAGGAGCTTATGAAAAGTACTCAACTTTGGAAACATTGTGCTATTTGTTCCAGAAGACTGGAGTGAGCCAAATACTACTGCCAGTGTGTGTGGGATGTGATTAAATTGCGCTGCTTCTACGGTCGCAGGTTCGAATCCTGCCTCGGGCATGGATGTGTGTGATGTCCTTAGGTTAGTTAGGTTTAAGTAGTTCTAAGTCTAGGGGACTGATGACCTCAGATGTTAAGTCCTATAGTGCTTAGAGCCATTTGAATCTTTTTTATTTATTTATTAAATTGGAATTAATTCTGAATAGGTAAACACATAATTTCTTAATAGAAAATACAATTGCCAACACCTTCTTTTCTATATGTGAATAGTTCTTTAGTGTAGGTGCCAACATCTTTGGCACATAGCTAATAGATTATTCAGTATCATTATCATTCCCATATATCAGTACAGCAGCAACGCCAAATGGAGAGACATTCTTGGCCACAACAAGTCGACATGATTGTAAAAATGATGTAAGAGAAGGGCACTGAGTGCAGCATATACTTTATCTTTGTGGAAGTGCACTCACAGACAACTATCCATCTACAAGGGACACATTCCTTCCGCAACTAGTTTAATGATTGAATAATATGTGCTGCTTGTGGGAGGGACTGCAAATTGATAGCTGTTACATAGTGATCAGTGGACTTGATCCCTCCTTTGTTTAGGAGGTGCCTGAGGCATCCCACTTGCTCTTGGAAAAAAATAACAAAGTAACATTTGCCTAAGCAGCACTTTAGTCCTTTGTAACGGGATGTGTTTCCCAAGCACCCCCGATTCATAGTGCTTGTACCGATTACGTCATCTTGACAGTTAGTGCAAGTGGATACAAACATGGATAACTCTTCCAGTTACCTCTGGAAGGTTGCAGGAGCAGGAAAGATCCCAAAAAGCAAGCCCTTGTATTTGTATAAGCCAAAGGGAATGTTGATAACTGTGTTGTTTTGCAGTGCCTCGTCCGATGGTATTCACAAATATGCCTCGGCAAGGTCGGTCCAAGAATAATAATCTCCTCAACAAGCTTTGAGAGTTGGTTTCCTAGACGTGATGTATGATAGGATTTTACTTGTGCCTGGGCATTAATTGTTAATTTAAAATCTCCGCAAAGTGGGACCGAGCTATACTTGTGCCTGAACATTAAGTGTTGATTTAAAATCTCCAAATAGATGGACGACACCATTAAGTTTTGTGACTACTACCATGAGCATAGCCCAAGTGCTTGTTTTATCTGGTTCAATCAGTAGAGACAGTAAAGTTTCTGGTTAATAGCTGCCCATAATGAAACTGGAATGGGCAATGCTTGGCAGAAATAGGACAGAGTTTCTGGTCACAAGAAGATGCAAGCCTGGAAATCTGTGGTGCAGCCCAGGCCAGGTTTGAATAAGGATTAAATGAGGCACAGAGGTAGTCAAGATCCTGGAAGGTAACTCTATCAAAGAAGGCCTGAACGTTGTCATTGGTAGAAAATAAAAATAATGAGAAGGAATCCAGACTGAAAATGTTTCTGGCTGAGTGACTGTTGACAACAAATTGTGATATCAGCCGTGTGACCTTATTATAGGCCTAAAGTGCGCGTCATTTACGACGGCGGCCGAGTTTAGGTTCGTTCTGCACATCTGACGTCACAAAACACAGTCTGCCAATGAACAGAGAACGACATTGCCAGAGCTTGACTGCAGTGCAGACCACGGACGAGTGGCTTTAGTTTTAGAAACGTTCAGTCATAAATAAAGTAATTGAACAAAAGCAATGTCTTGATAGCAGACTTTCTTTTATAGAAAGTTTGGAAAAAGCATTGTTTATACCAATTGCTTCATATTCTATTAATTAATTAAAGCAAACAAGCAATAAGCCTCCTAATTCAGGCAATAGCAAGGAAGGGTGTTTGTATCATTCTCACGAACCGCTTTTTCGCAATAAAGAACAGCGGTAATTGTTTATTTCCTATTGTACATCGACGAAACGTGAATAATTCATAGTCATACCAACAGTGTTTGTCGGTATTTTGCGTGACGTTTAGAGTCCTTCAGGAGCTCATTAAAATGACGAGCTGCGTTAGCTTAATGGTTAAGGTGTTTGTGTTCTGAGAGGAAGGTTCAGAGTTCATACCTTGTTCGGTGCTTAATATTTTGTTTATTTAAAAACAATATTGAAGTGTCTTACTTCATGAATTTTATTCATTTGAATGTAATTTTTTGAAATGTCTATTTCTTTGTCTTTTCATTATAATCATAATAAGTTTTCGGTTTTTCTAATTTTGTCCTCCAATATTTCTTTTCACAGCAATTAAAAACAATGAAAAGGCGCACATACAATGTTCATGTTATCTAGTTTGTTTGTATATCTTCTCTTCTGCAGTCGCTGTTTTACTATTCATATTGAAATATATTCTTTGTGACAGTATTAAAAGTATTATTTAGAGCAAAATTTCGGCTCGTATGTTGCCGAGCTACTTGATAGTCTGACGCAATTCTTTGCTTCGCTGCTTTGGCAACATCATCATATTCAATGTTTTCGTCAACTGATCTATGTTTTGGCAAGTATTTGCTGTCCGTTGTGACAAACACAAATTTTTTGTGCATTGCGCCTCACTGACAATATATTTTAGTTTCTATGTTTTATTACGTCCACAATTCAGTTTTGTGTACTTCGCCAATTTTAATCAGAACTTATTAGAAAAAAAAACTTTTGTTACAGTCGCGAAAGACGGAATATTTCTCATTATTACATATGACACCTATCTGGTACTTGAATTAAATGAGATATTGTTATACAGTAAATTTTATATGAAATTTAGGTATATTGTCCACATTTCATTCTCAACTTTGTGGCAACTAAAATCGACCGTACGGAAAGTATATGCTGAGGACTTTTACCTCTGCAAACTCTTCAAAATTTCGTGCAATGGTTTACTACATTTAATGCTGCACAATAACTTCGTTGAACATTGAAACAAAGTTAAGTCATTTATGGGAGGAAGGTATCAGTCAAGATGATGTGTAAAAATCAAATTTTTGGGCCAAATAGTTTTTGTGAAATCGAATGATAAGTGTGTCAAAGCAGTCGGAACACCATGTGTCTGCACAGGCGAGCAGTGCAGTGATGACAAAATCGCACACAGTGCGGAATGCGGGGAGCACATCTCTGTAGCAGCGAAAGGGTTAATGCGGCCGTGGTGGCTTTACTTCATAAACTGCACGCTCCCTCTTAAACGTAAGTTTGTGAACTATGCTATACTATAGCGCTGCTTCTCTTGGCGCATGCATTGTTTGCAACTGGCAACGCAGCAATCTCCCGCGTCTGGGCGGGCATGCGCGAGCCGCCAAGATAAAAGAATTCAACTATAGACTATTGCGAATTTATCCTGGAGGGTTTTGAACTGTGATCATATGCTATCAATGTAGAAAAGAATGGAACTAATTCTGGGGATGTTTACCAAGTAAACTTTGTCTCCTGTGTCCACCTGGAGAAAGATGTCATTGTTCACATTTGTGGTATATATGAACAGCTTCTTAGCTAAAGATTGAATGGGGAACTTGCCTGAAGTTGCGTGCACCATTCCTTGTTGCATGCAGAGAACTAGATCTGATTGTCCTGACAGTTTACAGCAGACTGTTGGGAGATGTTCATCTTTTCCACAACAGGCACAGTGCTCCCAGTGATCTGGACACTCAGCACATGCATGTGCTTGGAAGCAGTCAGGGCATGATGGGAGTCCCCACTGCACATGGCAGTGGGATAAGTCTGGCTATTCAGAGATCATTGATACATCTAACATTGATGGTGAATCCCATAGACCTTGTCTTGGAAGTGGTTTATGGGTATTTCCTGGTCCTGGAGCACTGTGTGGCATGTGGACTGTTGCTACTTGTGGTCAGGTCATGACGTGCTAGTTTGTTGGTTATGCGATTTTGAAAGAGTGGACCTTCCAATCCAGAGTTGCCTAGTTTGGAGTGTGGCATGTGTAGTTGTTGATCTGAAGCCAATTGGACAATTAAAGAGTTGGCATATGAAGTTTTGAATAGGGGTTGTGGCAGTGTGATGTAATAAATAGTGTGTGAGGTGAAATATATATTGTAGTAGAATATGATCAAAAATGAAGAGTAAAATTTTATCTTTAGAAAAATGCTATCTGTGACTTACAGAAGTAATTGTTTCAAAACAAACACTTATTCTTTATCTAAAGTACATTAATGTAGACAGTTTTGTTCTAGTTGTGTTCCTGGTGGCTCAGACTTGCTTATACACTGTACATAATTAGAATACTCGAACTGTGTGACTATGTCATGAAGGATAGCACCGCTATTAGCCAGTGACACACCAGTAGCTATTCAGGGCTACGTTTCATAATTTGTGAAATTAATTTAAATAAATAGAAAGTTGCTTACATTAATAACATTTAAATCATTGGACCAGTGTGTGAACAGTGTACTGATATGTTGAGTTTTAGTGTGTCTTTTTAACAGGTGTTGTGCCCAGTGTGCCGAGAACCAATCACATATGACATGGACCTGCTTTCTTCTGCCCCACCTCCTATGGATGTAGAAAATGCAAGGCAATTTGAATTGAGTGATGATCTTCGTAGCCTACAGCAGCAGATGGCATCACTATTTAGTTATCAGAAACAGCGAGGTGGAATTATTGATCCAGAAGCTGAAGAATCAAAACTTGTTTTGGTGACAGAAACACCAGAGGTAAATCTAGATAAGAAGCTGTTCATAACTGCTTTGTGTGTGTGTGTGTGTGTGTGTGTGTGTGTGTGTGTGTGTGTGTTTTGCACAGTAGTGAAGATGAACAAGTGCTCATATCTTTCAAGGTGCACTTTTTAGAGAACATGTTTGACATTTTACTTCAAATAAGCATTCCTTCAGATAATATCCCTGAATACTGACCACTCCTGGAACACCATGTATTTTTAAATTGTCCTCTCTCTGCCGCCACCTCGCTCCCCCCTCCCCCTCCCCCCTCCCCCCTCCCCTACCCTTGATCCCCTCTGTTCTTTCATCCTTCTCCTCTTCATTCATCCTTCAGTTTCAAAGTTATTGAATGAATAACAATTCCACAAGCATGGACTCTACATTGTTTTGATCTGTTATTTAGGCACAGATTTTTAAATTTAAGGTATGAGTCTTCATTTTTTGCGTAATATGCAATTGTATACATATGTTTATTGTCACACTACATATGGCCTGCTGAAGCAAAATTCCACTTTCACGCACTACTGACTTGCCCTTAGAAAACATTTTAGTACAGGAGTTCTTTTGTAGCACTTTTTGCAAGGTGTAAATCTTAAAAGTCAAAACTGTGATCTCTTTGAACTTTTATATTGATTAGAAAACTTAATATTTAAAAGTATAAATTGAAAGACACCTTGAAAAATTTTTTGTATAACTTTCTTGTACCATAACTCAGTAAAAATATTTCCTGGTTTTTGTTTTCCACAAAATTAAAGCAATTGCTGCTTGTATGGGAAGTGCAGACACATCTAACTGGCCAGAAGAAGATCATCATCATAGGAGACGTAAAAAGGCATTCGTGAAAAGGGAAAGAAAGGCGTATGAGGAAGTTTTGGGAGTCAAAGGGTAGGGAAGAAAAAACAAGGAAGGATGATTAAGATTTTTATAAAAGGAATGGACTAGCAGCAGAACACCTGGTTTAAGAAGAAGGAATGTCATAAGGCAACATGGTACAGCTATGATTTGTTGATTAAATCTGAGGTTGACTGCATAATAAGTGATCAAGACATCAAGATATTAAGTACAGTTACAGATGTCATCTTCCATAGCCTTAGGTAGTAATCACCATCATTTAGTAATGAGAGATGGATTAGTGAGGAAAAGGGGCATCAAGCTAAGAAAGTGTAGTTGAAAGAAGAGAAATGCAAAGAAGATTTTCAGAAAATAGTAATGAGCAAACTACCAAGAAATGAAATGCTGTTATAAGAAGAGGACTGAGGAGGGTTCAAACCAATAATGGTCAAATTGGCAGAAAAAGTGTGCAGACGAACCAGTGGTTGGAAAGATGGAAAGAAACATTAAGGTGTAAAGATTGAGTTGCAAAGAAAAACAAAGTATTTTGTATATGGTTTCAAGAGAAACAGAGGAAGCAAGAAGAGAATACACTGAGAAGAAAATGGTTAAAAGATTGGTAGTGGGAGAGAAAAAGAAATTAATGAAAGAGTGGGCAAAAATGGTGGAAGAGAACAGTGAGGGAAGTGAGGTACCCAGTGGAATGGTTAAGGCTAAGAAGAAGGGATGTTGGATAATGTCAGGATTATCAATAAAGAAGGAATAAAAGTTGACAAAGTACACAAAATCAGAGACGTGGAAAGAATATTTTGAAGAGTTGCTAAATCACAAGGTAAATATAATGGAACAGGCAAATGAGGAGCATGGGGACATAAAGGGTGTCAAGATAGACCTAATGCGGACAGAATTAGAGGAAGTGATAAAGACCATGAAATAAGGAAAAGTGCCTGGATTGGATGAATAAGTGTAGAATGAGAGAGCAGCTGTCACTGTTGGAGTATATGGAATGAAGGGAGGACATCTGAAGACTGGAAAAAGGGAACCATTGTTTCATTTTTAAGAAGGGTTGCAAGAAAATCTCAGAATTATAGAGAAGTCAATTTTGATGTGCCATGCAGCCAAGGTATATAATAAGATGCTAGAAAAGAAAGTACAGAAGATAATAGGAGGAGGACTGTATGGATTTAGACCATTAAGGTTGACAAGTGATCCAATTTTTGGTGTAAGGCAGCTCCAGGAGAGAAACTATGGTAATGATTTAGGAATGGTATTCCAGGACATTGAGATGGTGTATGATAGTGTGAAAAGAAGCAAGCTCTCCACAACATGGTAGTCCATCCTCAGGCCAATCCCAATCCCTTGCAACAGTAATCATATTACTGTGGAAGTCCCAGATGCAGGGCCTGCCGAATCTATTCACCCAGCAATTCCTATTCCAGTCCTGTCTTTGTGTTCCAGCTCAGCTTTTTATACTGGTACGACTAACAACTAGTTATCCATCAGCATGAATGGCCAAACTGTGACCAAGAGCAAAGTGGAGCACCCTGTTGCACAACATGCAGCTGAACATAGCATGCTTGATTTCAGCGGCTCTTTCACAACCTGGGCCATCTGGATTCTTCCCTCCACCACTAGCTTTTCTGGACTGCTTAGATAAGAGTTATTCTTAAAACGCTTCCTCTGTTCCCGAAATCATCCTAGCTTTAACCTACAATAACCTGTTGTTCCCACACCCTTTTCCCCTTTTCTGCTCGTCTTCTTTTGGTTCCTTTCTTCCCTTTCCTCCGTTCCCCACAGCTTCCTGAAGCTGCACGGGGTAGTCTTGTCTGCTGCCTCTAGCTCCTGCATGCTCTGCCAGGCAGCACTGTTCCCTCTTCCCTGTTGTGTACATTGCTATCCCTCCCCCTTCCCCACTTCACTGCTACTCATTTCAATAAGTCTGGCCTGAACAGCCAGAGATAGTGGTCATGTGTATGCAAAGTGTGCTTGGTTGTATTAATGTTTGTGTGTTTCATTTTCCGATGAAGGCTTTGGCCATAAGCTTAAAATGGAACAGTCTTTTCATTGTGCCTGTCTGCAACTCAATGTGTCATCTATACGGTGAGTAGCAATCTATCCTTTCCCTAATTGTTGAAAAACAGACTTTAATTTTTCAAGTATAAGTGACAATCAAAAACTTCCCATTTGAGGGCATTGCTACTGCTTATATGCAACATAGAAGTGTACACATTCCACTTTTAACCTGCCCATGCTTGCCTGTTACCAGGCAGGCAAGCTGCTGCACGTAAGCTGCAGAACAGGCAGGCTGCCATACTCCCATCCAAGTCAAGCTATACCCAACCCAAGCAGGCTAAGGGAATCTTGCTTGCCTGCCCATCTTCCCACTGTGCTACGCTACATTGCAGTCTGTTCTGTACATTTACATTGTAGTGCTATGAGTAGCATTCGGAAGTTGATGAAAAGTTCCTTTTCGTTGTATTTTGGGATTATTTACTCATTTCAAAGTGAACTGTTTTCACTGCAGCTTCACCCTCTTTTGACCAGTGCTGACTGTTCTCAATTCGAACCATCATCAGGTCACCTCTAATATAAATGTTTTCTGTAGTAAGCAGAACCATCGCGGAAAGGCGAAACCTTTGGCACCTAACAACTTGAAGATGTTTATCATACTGCAACGGCAACTAAAGTAAGGTTCTGGGAGTTTTTATTTTTTTAAATTTTTTTTTGTAACCTTAAGTGCATTTCAGCCAAATATGGCCCCAGTTACACTAATTTTAATTTCTTTTTTCTTGGATGTGTATTTTGAGTTCACTGAATTCTGTGACCAAAGTAGTGCATTTTAAATTCCCCAAATGTCTTGTAGCAAATACAAAGTTCATTTTTCATATTATGTTAATCTAAAAAGTACATGTCTGAAAGAAGAAGAAAGTATGTTATATACCACTAGAATGTGGTTGGCAATACCCTCTGAGAGCCATATTTTTTCTTATTTCAGTCAATGTTTGCCCTAAATGTAGAAATCCTGTGTACTGCTAAATGGCCTGAAGTCCTTAGCACACATTTCCACACACCTGTCAGACACAAAGTCTTTGTCATCATTCAGAATGTATATGGAGGGACGAAACTGATTGTCAAATTTATGAACATATTGTAATATACTATAGGTTCGCGAACAACTGTTTGTAGCTTTTTACACAATTTGCATTGCGAGACACCTACCGATTTATGTGAAGCTGCTACTTAAACACATGAAGCCTTCTTCCCTGCTGGACTTGGGCTCTGTTTAGTGACTGGTATATGTTTCCCAATTCTTAATTTCTCCTCAGTCTCCTTCAGTCTGGTTTGTTCATTTTGGTGCTTCCATCATCATGATAATGAGCTGCAGTGATACTACCTACACAAGCATATACCTGTCTGGTCTGTAGTCACATTGGATTGATAGCATAATCTGTAGTCAGGTGCAGCAGGCAGAGCAGATCCAATGAAGCTTGCCAGGCTTGTGGCAACCCAAGTTGGTCTGCATTAGTACTCATGAACTCTTGTGTCTCACTGTGGCAGGTTGAGCTGCTTTAATGGTAACAGTGGAAATAGAGGCAGGCAGGCAGGCTGGAAGGAGAATTTTTACACCTCTGATGCAACACGGCATGTCTCTGAGGCAAGGGACTAGTGTGGCATTCATATCTTCCCGACATTGGGTAACTGCGGAAACTTGAACTTTGGTGATGTTATTACCAAATGCTTTCAAACAAGAACAACATGCTGTTATTCTTTTCTTGCTGGCAATGGACAAACACTGGTAGGCATCTGTCAGAGACTGAAGAATGTGTGTGGGGCAACACATCTGTCGAAAACAACCAGTGTGGAATGTTGTGCACCAAGGAGTGCTGCTGTTTCATGATAATGTACATCCCTATATCACAAATGTTGTAATACAGAAGTTACACCGACTGAAGTGGGAGACACTTGAGCACCTGTCCTATAGTTCTGATCTCTCCTCTTGTGCTTATCACACCTTTGGTCCCTTAAGAAAGGCCATGAAGGGTTGACAATTCCTGTCAGCTGAGGGTGCGCAGCAGGTGGCTGTGGGCAGCAAGTGGTTACGGGTTTCTTCAGGCAGAAGAAAACAGTGTTTTACCAAACAGGTATCTTCAACCTGGGGCATTGGTGGGGTGATTACCACAGTGCTCATGGCGATTGAAATACCAATTCTGGACTGTACTACCTTTGAAAGCAAAATTTTTAACTGCCTCTAATACTTTGATGTGGGACTTCTTTTAGTTGATCATAGAAGAAAGTGCATTCTGAGCACTTGGCTTCCTAGTTCTGAATAGGCTGAAATCGGGGACCCAACAGTAAGTAGAATCTTAAACCCATCCTATGACAGAGCAGTTCCTGCTCCATCACAGGTGCTAACAGCAACTCCTCTGCAGAAAAGTGCTGTAAGCGTAATAAAGTGTAGATTTAATATGTGATGGAGGCAGAACTAGCTTGCTTGGTAGTATATATACTGTGTAGAACTTGTTTGCTCTTTTCACTGCACCTTCTTCTATTAGCACCCAGGAAAAAGTTTATAGAATGTACATGTCTTCGTAGACTGAATTAAAATGGTGGACGTTTTTGCTCAATGCTTGTCTGTGTGTGTACTTACAGAGTGAGGACACTGCTGGATCCAGTATACCACAACAACCACTCCCACGGTTAGCTCCTGTTGTGCCACCAGGGAGTAGGGATTGGAGGAGGGGTCAGGGTATGCGGAGCAGGGCTGCCTTTAGGGGACGCAGAGGCTCTTCACGTGGTAAACCACCTCAACAGGCTGCTACATCTAGATGACGTTGGCTGATTAAAGGCAGCAGCATAAATAAAATAAATGGAAAAAGAAAAAGAGCACATGGACAGCTTTAAATGATCACTTTTTCACACAGGAGTTCAGGAGATATAAGTTCCTTGTTGTTCTGTATGTGTTTCTCCTGTATTACAATGCTGAGATTATTTATATGAGCTTATTTTACACTGATTTGTACATAGATGTATTTATGTTTCTTGTTTGTATAGAAAATTTGCAATGTAGAACCCAAACTTCAAATTTTTGTTCTTTGAATATGAGGCAGCTAAATTATTATTATAATTATAAATAATACTCTTTGTATGATATTAAACGTATGTGTTTACTTTGTGAAATAAATTGTGAATTGCTAATGTGTTATAACAAAGTTGGTCAGTGTGCATTTAGTAAGTCTGCATGCTTTTGTGACCATTGTCATAGAAGATTTTACCTTCAGTATGTGTCTGTCCTTTCTTTTTCTGGGTCTCATAACCACTTCCTTAAAGAGATACCAGGCAAAATCATGGAACTTGACTGTATGTTATATGGCCTGCCCTTCAGGTTTCCTTAGTTTGTTATTAAGAAGCATGTGATTATTTCTGTGAATTATGTGTGGACCTAAGAAAGATCTCTAGAGATTACTATAGGTGGAGCACATTGAATTACCAAGAAATCATGCATTTGGTGTGCTGAGGATTACATTTCATTTTTCATTTTATTCTCCAGCAATTCAAAATTATGAAACTTTCAAAATTTTGCACCTTTATTTTGTTGAAGTTGGTGTAGTGTAAAGTAAAATTTAAAAGGAGTCTTTAATATTTGTTTGTACAAAGAATTTTGAATTGTAAAACATTTACAGTGTCATCTTCCCCCTTTATTAACAATACATATTCAAGAATAAATTTTGGAAATGACCCATTCAGAAATGGTAAGACTTTTACAATCCTTCAAATGCAGCTTTTAGTTTATTATTGCTGGTCTGTAGGGATGACATTTATTAACCGTATGTACATCCCCTTGCAGTGTCAGGAGCTAAAATAGACCTGTAGTAATTTCTTGCCTATCTTAAAAGGCAACTAAAACTAGTCTTACACAGTCCAGTTTTTGCATTGATGACATGGCTATTATTAAGACACCAGTCAGTTTTAGCTCATTTCACAACCTTTCCCTCAACCTTCTTAGCTTACTTATGGTGCTTTTTTATGGTTTGACCTCCCCTTTTCCAAAAGTTAACAAATTTGTAGGCTGTCTTGGGAGGACACTTTATACGGTGCATAATTTATCCATCAATTAACTGTGATTTTCTGCATCTACAACTAGAGCGGATTTATGTTCACAACTGAAATTTGGCATTGCAGCCAATCCATTGTGGGTGTGGTAGTTGTGTGCCCTCACGGTTGTAGCCCTCTGACAACATACGGATCACACTACTGATGATTGAGCTTGAACTTCCCATGTGTGACAAGAAGAAGGTGCCTGTCCAATCTGGACAATGGCTATTATGCTAGGTAGCCTGTATCCTGGCAGGTTGGTACTCAATGGGGGAGAGCTTCCAGAATGAATGACGCCAGGGCAGACGATCTGCAGTGAAATGGGTCAAATTCCCCTGTAACGGTGGCCATTCCAACATTACTGTCTCATCAAATAGAAAACAAGATTTTAATGCAGAGGCTTAGAACCCCATGGTGTTTCCATCTTTGGCCTTGGCACGGGATGAGAATCAGGCAAGGAAAAATGGATGTGGCCAGTCCAGTCAGTTCTTAGTATTCTCTGACTATCTGAGAATCTTTTACAACACTGAAGCTACTGATTTTTATTGAAAGTATTGAGGACAGGTTTGGAGAAGTTGCTGCAACAGACAATATGTTAAATGGGTAACTGTTGATGAGAACTTTGAATACTAATCAATCACAGGCTCTCCGGGGCTGTGACCAGCTCGTGGATACAAGTTACCATCTCTCCTAATAACAGCCTCAGCATGATTCAAGGTGTCACCTTCCATCAGGACCTAACACTACAAATAGGTGAAAAACTGTGTGCTAACCAAGAATAGTGTTGGGTACATTTTGTTCATCACCTTTAAAGAGGACCTGAGCATAATAGCATGGACAATGGAGCTTTCATTCTCGCATTTGATGATAATGTTCAACCTGAGAAGGTGAAGGTCAAGGTGTATTGGTGTGATGCCAAATCGTATTTTACTCCTCCTGTAAGATGTTTTAAGTGCCAGAGATTTCGACCATCCCTCACTCTATTAATTAGGCAACTTGTTGAAGGTGTGGAAGGGCGGTGCATGAGGGCAGCCTTTCCAAACAACCCCTTACATCTGTAAACTGCCCAAAACACTGACCCACTGTTCGCCAACATGTTCAGTTTTAAAGAAAGAGAAGAAAATCGAGGTATATAAAACATTTGCCTACCAGTCTCATAAGATACTAAGAAAAAGTTTGAATGACTCCGTCAAACTTTGCAAAGTTTGTTTCAGAATCCACTTTTAGTGTGAAGATGAGGTCTCAAACAGCAACTCCTGGCCCCAGCCACATGGCAGTGTGGAAATCAACTGACTCAACTCCCAAATCCACAGTGCCACTGGTAAGCACATCATCAGTGCAGCTGGAGATACCTCATCCTTATCCAGCATCACTGTGGAAGAGGACATCTGTCAAGATACCTCCCTTCCAGGATGAAACAGACCATCAGTTTACCACCAACCTGTGACTGAAAGAGCCACAGCTAGTGGATTGTAGGTGGGAATGGTCCTGTTTTATCCCAGAAGTCAAGTCAGATAAATCCTTGCAGAAGCAAAAACCTCACAGGGATAGAAGGAAAAATGGAAAGTTAAATCGAATTGTGATGCTCTGCTGCTCTCTCCCTCCCCCCCCCCCTCCCGCTCCCCCCACCCCCACCCCCTCTCTCGTCGCTTCAGAACTGGACTGGCAGGTTTCCACTTCCAAAAGTAGCTTCTGAAGTCAGTCAAGAGAACGTTATCAAAGAGGTAGTACAAGATACCACTAACATGATTATACATGCTGCAGAAGCAATGATACCCTATTCTTCTGGCCCTTTATGCTGTGATACCTGTACCAAGAGGTCTGAAGAAGTAGCTGCAATTAGCAGAGACTGTTGAAGGGCATTTCAATGAGACAAATGACACCTTTCTACGGAGCATTCAGCAGTATTCATGATACTTTCAGCAAAGGCACTGTTTTTAATAATAAGGGGAAAGCAGGAGTTTTGGGAACAGTGTGTATCATCTATGATAGTCTGCACCCCCATAACCTCAAATATGGACAAACTCCACCACATGTTTGATGTCCACTGTAGTTCCCTGCATATGTGTGTTGGTCCCACAGTCTCTGCTGAATGTTTCATGGCACACTTTGTCGAAGTATCCACATGTGGTAATCTAGTTTCCTGATGTGGAAACACCTGGCACAGGTAAACTACTTTTTCTTCTGTTCATAAGCCTTGAATCATTCAGTGTCCAATTTAGTGGATGGAGTTCCACAGCTCTTTAGCTATGTATCGAGACACTGTCCCTGGACCCAATAAAATCCACAATATAATGTTTAAACATCTTAGCAATGACAGCGTAAAACATTTTCAGGTTTTTCAATATCCTGAAACCAGTAAAAGACACTCAAGTTTTGGTTAATTATTTACCAATCTCTCTAAGGAATGGGCTACGTAAATTACTTGAAAGAATGGTCAGTCAACACCTTTGTTGGTCAGAGGACATACTGACAAGGATAGTTTAGTAGGGGTATTTGTATAGGCTCTATTTGTATAGACGTTGGTAGTGGTGACTTGACATGCATGTTACTACACTGAGGATAGCAAAACAGTGGTTGAAATCTATATCTGTAATAAACAATTATTAATTACTGATTACTGCACATTTTCTCAACTGTAAATAAACAGTCACTGAACAGCCCCACTCCATACATAATCAAATGTGATAAGTTACTTGAAGTCCCTGAAACTTTCAAATTTTTAGGTCTTTTATTTGACAACAAGTTAATATGATTACCACATGTATGCTAGCTCATGGCAAATAGCACGAGGAAACTTAAAATACCCTCATATTCCTCTTGTCTGTGTGCATAGAGTTCCCTCCTGGTGTCCCCTGTGGCGCGTATCCGATCCTATGATTTTGATGGACCTCATCCGTGGCTCTAAGAAACAAGCTGACCCCGCTATTCTCAGTTGTGTATTCCATTTCATTCTCCATGGCTATCCCAATTTGATAAGCACCTACCCAGATGGATCGATAGTCAGTGATAGGGTTGGTTATGATTTTGCACTCCCAAGAGGACACAATGAGTGTTCTCTGCCGAGTGTATACAGTATAGAGTTGATCACCATATATACATTAAAACTCTTGCAACAAAGGACTTCTTGGTTTGTAGTGAGTCCATGAGCTGCTTACAAGGCTTATCTCAGTGCTAATTTAGAAAATTTTCAGTCACTAACATCCAAGACCTATTAGTTGACCTCCACAGCTCTGAACACCACAACATTCAGCCAGACACTGAGCCATGAGCGTAATCTGGGAAATGCTGAGAATAGCTAAAGAAGCAACCACAGAAGGCAAACTTGAACTTGGAGTACAAGGTACAGAGCAATGTTTGCAGTTAAGGCATCAAATTTTGAAAGCCTTGTATACTAAATTTCAGGCTACCCCAACCCTCAACAAGCAAAGCACATTCAAGAGGACCACAAAAGTGTGATCTACTTCTCTCCAAGCCTCTTGGAAAGATAACATCATACTGTGCCAACTATGTATTGGCCACATGAGACTTATCCACGAACTCCTTTCATGTCAAGAGGGCTGCCCCCAATGAAGCAGGGGTAGTCATCTCATAATAGCCCCTATTCATACTGCGTGCCCTGCTCGCTGATCTGAGATGAGCCATCGACCTGTCTACTTCTGTACCCACGTATTTGTGGATGATAAGCTAGAAGATAACAAAGTCGTGTTTCTAGGGGAAGTAAATTTTATAACAAAGTTTAATGCACCAATGGATACTAGGAGAATACCTATTGTTGTGGCATGTGCCCAGAGTGGTCTTGTGATGCTTTCTCCCTTTTGCACTGTTATGAACTTGCAAACATTTACGTACATATTTTATTTAACTATTGTTGCTAATTAGCTCTCTCATCTACTAATCCTTCATTTTCTCACCTCATTTTAGTTGTACTGACAATGATGGTCCTTCTTGGTGATCCTTTAGTAACCAACTAGCATTTTGGTTTTTATTTCATCTTTAACCAACTGACTAAAGCTACTGTTGTGCACATTTTCAGCGATGTTGACAAGCTCACAGAGGCTGGAGCTGTCAATTATTCACATTTCCCATCCTTTTACATGAATTTCCAGTGAAGAAAGGACCAAGATGTTCAGTCCCTTTAAACCCACAGTCATCACTACCAACAGTATGTAAACCTTTTACACATTACATGTGGACCTGGATTTAATATGGTGAATGGTAGTAGTGAACCACACAGAGCTGGGTTTATGGCGGCTTACCTGCAATATGAGTGATCATCAGGATTTCAGGTGGGAAGATTTGTGATCAGGTCACCCTAATAGGACTGGGTTCCCCACATACATGCTTCAATGACCATCATCTTTAATACATAACTTGCTTTTATTATGGTGAAATGAGTTTTAAAAACAATAAACAGTAAAACTGACTGAGCAGACCTAAAAAAGCTGCCACTAATTACGAGCCACCAGCCATTAACTATACACAAAAGGAACAGAATTTTAAAAACAATTAACTACAGTTAGGAAAATTCACTTAGCAGTTTTTAAAATAAAATAGTGAATGACCTTTAAATAGTTGACATTAATTATGAACTCGCTGTCACTCAGTAGACAGGAAAGGCACAGAATTTTAATAACAGTTAACAGTCACTGAATAGGCAATTACAGGTGACCAAAATTCACTGATCAGTTTTTATCCAAATGATTTTAAACAACTGCTATTAATTATGAGTGGTGGGGGAAAAGGGGGCGGGGGAAGGGGAAGATCGTCAAAAAGCGGTGAAACAGGTGAGTAGGCCGAGGCCGCATGGCTCAGTGTGGATGTGACACATATGTAGTGGGCAGCTTGTTACCCGGACTTAAAACTTGCTGAACATCTGTGGGACACTCTAGGCTTAAGGGTTTCATCCCTAATATCACTAGAACCATTGACTGCTAATGACCATCAGATGACTGAGTGATCATTTCTGCTAATTGGTCTTCTGAACTCACATAAGAATTGAACCATTGTCTACTTTCTCACAAATCTAACATTATTTTATATTTGTGTGTTTAGTCCTTTTATGATGCTCATTGTTTTTATTCATTGGTATTAATCACAACTGTATATTACACCTTTATCGCTTGTACTTCAAAGATATTTAAGTATGTGTAACAGCAGTACAGTGTCAGATACAGAGTTGCTGAGAAACCTGCTAATGTGTCTGTCAGAATATGTAAGATCTGACCTCATTTACAGTAGCATTAGACTTCAACCCCCATACTGCCTCACAGTAGGGTACATTTTCTATTGTTGGCTTGGCTTCATCTCGTAGAACGGTGCAATTGTGAACTGTAATGGAGCATGCAGTCATTCTTGTTGAATTTCCCTCTGAAGTAATCAACATTGGTCTCTTCAGAGATGAGTAGTGCGAATCCTACGAAGTAATTCTGATTATTGTGATATTAAAACAAATCTTGAACTTTGCTAATATTTTGCCTGTAGCTGTTATCACAATGTTCCATATATCTCATCAAGGAGGAGAGCCTTGTGGGGTGTGAAATGAATTGAGGTGTGGATTAACAAAAGACAGTCAGGTTGTAGGAACTCAATCTTTGCACCATATTAATAACAACTTACCATTATATTGCTTACTACTGTCCATGCTTATATCAGCTAAATTTAACCAAGGGCATTAATAAGAAAGTTACTACTTTGAAAAAATTTGCTGCTTCCATGGGAACTTAATGTTTACCTTATTACATAGGTATTTGCAAGGAAAATAGTCATCTCCATGTGGAAATATTGTTTGCTGTGTACAATCTTTACAATTTATGATGCAACTTTACAATGAGCATTGTTACCCATTGTGTTGCTTAAAGGGATTTTCAGTCCTTGATTCTAGATAATCAGACAGTGTGTGAGTGTGGCTTCTGATTTTTCAATTTACTTTTGATTTGATCTTGATTTTCAGTTTCTGGCTTGTATATTGGATGCTGACATGCTGAATACATAGGATCAGAGTACTTTACTATGCTGTGAACTGAGAAGTCAAAATATATATTATAATCATTTTTGTATCTTGTACTAGCTTGGTGCCCACTGCTTCATTCACTTAGACCGTATGGCCTGCAGAGTTTTTTTTGTTTTTATTTAACCGAATTTTTATATTGTCCACAAATTGCAACACCTTCTAACTTCTCAAGCTAATTAAGACTGTTTAAGCATGGTCTTCTCAATGTACTTCTGACCAAAACGCGATTCTGGTAGCTGGAGTCCAAAATTTTTATCATCGTGCCTTTTGCGTTCTTCCCCCATGAACCATGGACCTTGCCGTTGGTGGGGAGGCTTGCGTGCCTCAGCGATACAGATGGCCGTACCGTAGGTGCAACCACAACGGAGGGGTATCTGTTGAGAGGCCAGACAAACATGTGATTCCTGAAGAGGGGCAGCAGCCTTTTCAGTAGTTGCAGGGGCAACAGTCTGGATGATTGACTGATCTGGCCTTGTAACATGAACCAAAACGGCCTTGCTGTGCTGGTACTGCGAACGGCTGAAAGCAAGGGGAAACTACAGCCGTAATTTTTCCCGAGGACATGCAGCTTTACTGTATGATTAAATGATGATGGCGTCCTCTTGGGTAAAATATTCCGGAGGTAAAATAGTCCCCCATTCGGATCTCCGGGCGGGGACTACTCAAGAGGACGTCGTTATCAGGAGAAAGAAAACTGGCATTCTGCGGATCGGAGCGTGGAATGTCAGATCCCTTAATCGGGCAGGTAGGTTAGAAAATTTAAAAAGGGAAATGGATAAAGTTAGATATAGTGGGAATTAGTGAAGTTCGGTGGCAGGAGGAACAAGACTTTTGGTCAGATGATTACAGGGTTATAAATACAAAATCAAATAGGGGTAATGCAGGAGTAGGTTTAATAATGAATAAGAAAATAGGAGTGCGGGTTAGCTACTACAAACAGCATAGTGAACGCATTATTGTGGCCAAGATAGACACAAAGCCCATGCCTACTACAGTAGTACAGGTTTATATGCCAACTAGCTCTGCAGATGATGAAGAAATTGATGAAATGTATGACGAGATAAAAGAAATTATTCAGGTAGTGAAGGGAGACGAAAATTTAATAGTCATGGGTGACTGGAATTCGTCAGTAGGAAAAGGGAGAGAAGGAAACATAGTAGGTGAATATGGATTGGGGGGAAGAAATGAAAGAGGAAGCCGCCTTATAGAATTTTGCACAGAGCATAACTTAATCATAGCTAACACTTGGTTCAAGAATCATAAAAGAAGGTTGTATACCTGGAAGAATCCTGGAGATACTAAAAGGTATCAGATAGATTATATAATGGTAAGACAGAGATTTAGGAACCAGGTTTTAAATTGTAAGACATTTCCAGGGGCAGATGTGGATTCTGACCACAATCTATTGGTTATGAACTGCAGATTGAAACTGAAGAAAGTGCAAAAAGGTGGGAATTTAAGGAGATGGGACCTGGATAAACTGAAAGAACCAGAGGTTGTAGAGAGTTTCAGGGGGAGCATAAGGGAACAATTGACAGGAATGGGGGAAAGAAATACAGTAGAAGAAGAATGGGTAGCTTTGAGGGATGAAGTAGTGAAGGCAGCAGAGGATCAAGTAGGTAAAAAGACGAGGGCTAATAGAAATCCTTGGGTAACAGAAGAAATATTGAATTTAATTGATGAAAGGAGAAAATATAAAAATGCAGTAAATGAAGCAGGCAAAAAGGAATAGATACGTCTCAAAAATGAGATCGACAGGAAGTGCAAAATGGCTAAGCAGGGATGGCTAGAGGACAAATGTAAGGATGTAGAGGCTTGTCTCACTAGGGGTAAGATAGATACTGCCTACAGGAAAATTAAAGAGACCTTTGGAGAGAAGAGAACCACTTGTATGAATATCAAGAGCTCAGATGGCAACCCAGTTCTAAGCAAAGAAGGGAAGGCAGAAAGGTGGAAGGAGTATATAGAGGGTTTATACAAGGGCGATGCACTTGAGGACAATATTATGGAAATGGAAGAGGATGTAGATGAAGATGAAATGGGAGATAAGATACTGCGTGAAGAGTTTGACAGAGCACTGAAAGACCTGAGTCGAAACAAGGCCCCGGGAGTAGACAACATTCCATTAGAACTACTGATGGTCTTGGGAGAGCCAGTCATGACAAAACTCTACCATCTGGTGAGCAAGATGTATGAGACAGGCGAAATACCCACAGACTTCAAGAAGAATATAATAATTCCAATCCCAAAGAAAGCAGGTGTTGACAGATGTGAAAATTACCGAACTATCAGTTTAATAAGTCACAGCTGCAAAATACTAACGCGAATTCTTTACAGACGAATGGAAAAACTGGTAGAAGCGGACCTGGGGGAAGATCAGTTTGGATTCCGTAGAAATGTTGGAACACGTGAGGCAATACTAACCTTACGACTTATCTTAGAAGAAAGATTAAGAAAAGGCAAACCTACGTTTCTAGCATTTGTAGACTTAGAGAAAGCTTTTGACAACGTTAACTGGAATACGCTCTTTCAAATTCTGAAGGTGGCAGGGGTAAAATACAGGGAGCAAAAGGCTATTTACAATTTGTACAGAAACCAGATGGCAGTTATAAGAGTCGAGGGGTATGAAAGGGAAGCAGTGGTTGGGAAGGGAGTGAGATAGGGTTGTAGCCTGTCCCCGATGTTATTCAATTTGTATATTGAGCAAGCAGTAAAGGTAACAAAAGAAAAATTCGGAGTAGGTATTAAAATTCATGGAGAAGAAGTAAAAACTTCAAGGTTTGCCGATGACATTGTAATTCTGTCAGAGACAGCAAATGACTTGGAAGAGCAGTTGAACGGAATGGACAGTGTCTTGAAAGGAGGATATAAGATGAACATCAACAAAAGCAAAACGAGGATAATGGAATGTGGTCAAATTAAATCAGGTGATGCTGAGGGGATTAGATTAGGAAATGAGACACTTAAAGTAGTAAAGGAGTTTTGCTATTTAGGGAGTAAAATAACTGATGATGGTCGAAGTAGAGAGGATATAAAATGTAGACTGGCAATGGCAAGGAAATCGTTTCTGAAGAAGAGAAATTTATTAACATCGAGTATAGATTTAAGTGTCAGGAAGTCGTTTCTGAAAGTATTTGTATGGAGTGTAGCCATGTATGGAAGTGAAACATGGACGATAAATAGTTTGGACAAGAAGAGAATAGAAGATTTCGAAATGTGGTGCTACAGAAGAATGCTGAAGATAAGGTGGGTAGATCACGTAACTAATGAGGAGGTATTGAATAGGATTGGGGAGAAGAGAAGTTTGTGGCACAACTTGACTAGAAGAAGGGATCGGTTGGTAGGACATGTTTTGAGGCATCAAGGGATCACAAATTTAGCATTGGAGGGCAGCGTGGAGGGTAAAAATCGTAGAGGGAGACCAAGAGATCAATACACTAAGCAGATTCAGAAGGATGTAGGTTGCAGTAGGTACTGGGAGATGAAGAGGCTTGCACAGGATAGAGTGGCATGGAGAGCTGCATCAAACCAGTCTCAGGACTGAAGACCACAACAACAACAACCTTTTGCGTTCTTGTAAACATATTTTCGTAGCAACTTTTATTCCCTAACAAATCTTTCTTTACATCTAACCAAGAAGTGAAATAGCAATTTTCACAAATTTACCTTTAAATTTTTTTTAATGTAACGAAATATTTTCTCAAAAATTTTCATCCCTTATACCACTTCCTTAGGGGTTGAATTTCCAGAAACAAGGAAACTCATAGTTTTTTTATTTGTTTGACTGAAAAGTACTGGTATTTACCAGTGGTCATAGATGAAGCCTTAAAAATCCATTAGTGATCATTTATTTTCAAAAAACCTTTCACCCAATATTTCACCCCTTTAGTGGTTGCATTTCCAAAAATACTGAAACATATTTTTATTTTCTGACTGAGAAATCCAATACCAGTTTTCATAGTTCTAGCTTCAAAATTCTCTTAACAGCAACATACTTCCAAAAGGCCTTTCATCCCCTATTTAATCCTCTTAGAAGTGGAATTTTGGACAATCCCTTTTCAAATAATGCCTACAGTAAAAGACCCACAGCCTCTCCACACTTCGTTTCTATCCTTAATGGTTTGGGCTGGGCAGTGATGAATCAGTGAATCAGTCGTGGCCCCTATTTCACCCCCTTAGGGATTTAATTTCCAAAAAGCAGTGAATCACATATTTTTTCATCTTCAACCGAGAAGCCAAACACCAATTTTCTAAGATTTAACTTTAAAAATGCTTTCACAGTGAAATATTTTCATAAAACGTTTCACTCCTTTATGGGTTCAGTTTCCAAAAACATTGAAACATGTAATTTTTTTTTTGTTGGTAACCTAGTAGTCATATACCAGTATCTACATATGTAACTTTAAAAATACTTTAATAGGTCTTTAATAATGATATATTTACCAGAAAAGCTTCACCCACTATTTTGCCATAGTTAAATTTCCAAAAATGCTGAAACACTTATTTCTGACTGAGAAATCAAATACCAATTTTTGTAGGTCTATGTTCAGAATTGCCTTAACAGCAACATTTTTCAAAAAAAAAGAAAAAGAAAGAAAAAACAACCTACATCCCCTGTTTCACTGCTTTAGGGATGGGATTTTGAAAAATCCCTTTGTAAATGGCACCTATAGTATAAGATCCACACCTTCTCCAAATTTCAATGTGGTATCCTTAGCAGTTTGGGCTGGATGATGGTGAGTGAGTCAGGACATTGCCTTTTGTATCTAGATATTGTGATTATGCAAATCACATTTCAGCTGAAACTGCTTTTTATTATTAGCAACATAAACCTTTAATGGGCAAATATACTGAAGAGTGGTGCAAGTATTCCAGGATTCATAAAATACTGATCACTTCTGCTGAATAAATACTTTATTGACCTTTGGTGCACTGCTCCAGAACTAATTGCATATTACATGTAAAATGCGCTATTACTCTTCTCTTTCAGTAAACATGAAGAGAAAGATTACTAATAGCAAAACTTGCTGAATTGAGTTTTTTCATTAATTTATGTATGTTGACTTCAGTTTTTCATGTTACCCAACTGTACCCTAAGAAATTCTACACATGGTGTTTCATTGTTGGATGCCACAAGTTGTGTTCCCCCATGCTGAGGTTAATTTCATTTTTGTGACCCTGCATGTGAGTGTGAATGTACTTTGTCATGAAGACAAAATGCCTTCTATGCAAGAGCAATACCTTTAAAGCCATAGCCCTATAGGTTCCCATAGAATTTTGTGACTGAGACAATTAAAGGCTTTGGCAACATCACAGAATATACCAAAAGGGCTATTTATGAAGGTCCAACTCAGAGGCAGTTAAGTTCTGCTCACCAAAATTAATCACTATTCTGTTACAGGCCACTTTGTGAAAAACATTTGAAAGGTTAGAAGGAATACAATATCCCTGTAATTCGAGGTGGTTTGCTTATCTCCAGGTTTATAGATGAATGTTTCTACATCTTATATAAATCTGTCAAGAAGTATTCTCTGAACCATTAATTGATGGCTTAAGCCAGAATAAGATTTAGTATTATGCTAAATCCACTTTCACAGACAACAGAATTGTCACTTTTTAGTGATCTGGTGAATATTGTAATCTCCATATCAGTTGCAATTTTGAAAGAAATGTCTTTTGGTGGTGCATGCAATGCCTAGTGGGTCCAATGTTTGCTGCTACAGTGAGGAAGTGACCAAAAAAATTTTGGGTAACCACCAGTGCTGAAAAAATGATGGTGTCCATGTTCTGGGACAGCGAGGGCGTAATCCTTACCCATTGCGTTCCAAAGGGCACTACGGTAACAGGTGCATCCTACGAAAATGTTTTGAAGAACAAATTCCTTCCTGCACTGCAACAAAAACATCCGGGAAGGGCTGCGCGTGTGCTGTTTCACCAAGACAACGCACCCGCACATCGAGCTAACGTTACGCAACAGTTTCTTCGTGATAACAACTTTGAAGTGATTCCTCATGCTCCCTACTCACTTGACCTGGCTCCTAGTGACTTTTGGCTTCTTCCAACAATGAAAGGTGCTCTCCGTGGCCGCACATTCACCAGCCGTGCTGCTATTGCCTCAGCGATTTTCCAGTGGTCAAAACAGACTCCTAAAGAAGCCTTCGCCGCTGCCATGGAATCATGGCGTCAGTGTTGTGAAAAATGTGTACGTCTGCAGGGTGATTACGTCGAGAAGTAACGGCAGTTTCATCGATTTCGGGTGAGTAGTTAATTAGAAAAAAATCGGAGGCCTTAGAACTTGAATGCACCTTGTAAAAAACACATTGTAAGGTTTTACAATATTGGTAGTACCAAAGTATTACAAAAACTAGAAGGATTTGCTTTCATTTTTCTTTAATTGCCGCAAAATGCTGTAGGTGATTTGGTTGTGACTAGATGCAGTATCGTGTCTCAGACAGTACTGAATCTGGCTCACACTTGAAAAATAGGCAGTTATAGGATTCAATGCAAATGGATCTGAAGTACAAACCACCTCTTTCTATTTTTCAGCCTCCATCAAGGATGGCAATATGTGGGTTTCAACAGAGTGCTGTGCCACTGAGTGATATCTCTGGAAGGTTCTTGAAGAGACACCTCGTTCAGTACAGCTGGTACAGGTGGGCGACTTTCCTTTCAAAAAATCCTTTTGTCAGCTTCCCATACTTGTGCTGAGGTGGCGGAACGGTGTAATGAGTTCAGAAAGTTATGCCACAATATCTTCTTATTCTTATGAATAATATGGCAGTAGTTGGCCCTCATCACCCAAAAATTCACAAGATTCTCTGCCTGTTACGGCATTTGAATCTGCACAGTGCTATCCTCCTAACCCTGATTGCAGAGCACTCACCACTCCACCAGGGCACAGACGGTCTTCGTAGATGGCCTGTAGACTGTGGAGTCACTGCATTGACAGCTTTGTGGATCAGCAGTGTAATGTGATCCACTCATTCCTGGATGTTATCGCAGTGTTCAAACACAGCCAAATGACTGTACAGCATGCAGTTAGTCTTTTGAAGTAGCCACTTCGGCACCTTACTTTTGGGCAGTCTTTGCTCTGCTAAATGTATCCTGATGAGAAAGTGGTCATTGTAGTCTAAATCTCTGACCACCTCTCAGTGAGCAGCATGTAAGCCTTTGAGGACATGTATAAGGAGCGTAGTGTCATCCCATACGGTACATGTACTACTACAGCACTGCTTGCAAGCTGGTGCTCAGGAGAGGTGTAGGGGCCTGCTCTGCATCAGGAGTCTTAGTTCATCCACACAAACCCTAAACTCACCCAAGTTCCCATGCAGTACAGGACATATTTTATCCATGAGGTTTCTCTCTGTCTGCCTTTTGTTGTTGCTGTCACAACTGCAGACATGCGGCAGTTGGGTGCAGAGAGGAGGAGCAAAGGGACCCATTTGTTCCCTCTGATATATTTCATAATTCATTAACTCCATGGATGGGCCCTCTTCGGACTCATCAGCCATAACACAAGAGCTGAATGGTCTGATGGTTTTGCAGTTGTCCTTTTACATTATTGTTCATTTGATTGACTATATAATTCAAACAACAGGCAGAGAATCTTGTGAATTTTTGGGTGATGAGGGCCAACTACTGCCATATTATTCATAAGAATAAGAAGATATTGTGGCACAACTTTCTGAACTCATTACACTGTTCCGCCACCTCAGCACAAGTATGGGAAGCTGACAAAAGGATTTTTTGAAAGGAAAGTCGCCCACCTGTACCAGCTGTACTGAACGAGGTGTCTCTTCAAGAACCTTCCAGAGATATCACTCAGTGGCACAGCGCTCTGTTGAAACCCACATATTGCCATCCTTGATGGAGGCTGAAAAATAGAAAGAGGTGGTTTGTACTTCAGATCCATTTGCATTGAATCCTATAACTGCCTATTTTTCAAGTGTGAGCCAGATTCAGTACTGTCTGAGACACGATACTGCATCTAGTCACAACCAAATCACCTACAGCATTTTGCGCCGAACTATAGACCTATATCTCTAACGTCGATCAGTTGTAGAATTTTGGAAAACGTATTATGTTCGAGTATAATGACTTCTATGGAGACTAGAAATCTACTCTGTAGAAATCAGCATGGGTTTCGAAAAAGACGATCGTGTGAAACCCAGCTCGCGCTATTCATCCACGAGACTCAGAGGGACATAGAAACGAAAATTTCTGTTCCGACACTGACAATGTTGAGTGTTTATGGAAAAAGTTCAAGGCAATCGTAAAATGTGTTTTAGACAGGTACGTGCCGAGTAAAACCGTGAGGGACGGGAAAAACCCACCGTGGTTCAACAACAAAGTTAGAAAACTACTGCGAAAGCAAAGAGAGCTTCACTGCAAATTTAAACGCAGCCAAAACCTCTCAGACAAACAGAAGCTAAATGATGTCAAAGTTGGCGTAAGAGAGGGCTATGCGTGAAGCGTTCAGTGAATTCGAAAGTAAAATTCTATGTACCGACTTGGCAGAAAATCCTAGGAAGTTTTGGTCTTACGTTAAATCAGTAAGTGGATCGAAACAGCATTCCCAGACACTCTGGGATGATAATTGCATTGAAACAGAGGATGACACGCGTAAAGCTGAAATACTAAACACCTTTTTCCAAAGCTGTTTCACAGAGGAAGACAGCACTACAGTTCCTTCTCTAAATCCTCGCACGAACGAAAAAATGGCTGACATCGAAATAAGTGTCCAAGGAATAGAAAAGCAACTGAAATCACTCAACAGAGGAAAGTCCAGTGGACCTGACGGGACATCAATTCGATCCTACACAGAGTACACAAATGAACTTGCCCCCCTTCTAACAGCAGTGTACCGCAAGTGTCTAGAGGAACGGAAGGTTCCAAATGATTGGAAAAGAGCACAGGTAGTCCCAGTCTTCAAGAAGGGTCGTCGATCAGATGCGCAAAACTATAGGCCTATATCTCTGACATCGATCTGTTGTAGAATTTTAGAACATGTTTTTTGCTCGCTTATCATGTCATTTCTGGAAACCCAGAATCTACTCTGTAGGAATCAACATGGATTCCGGAAACAGCGATCGTGTGAGACCCAACTCGCTTTATTTGTTCATGAGACCCAGGAAATATTAGATACAGGTTCCCAGGTAGATGCCATTTTCCTTGACTTCCGGAAGGCGTTCGATACAGTTCCGCACTGTCGCCTGATAAACAAAGTAAGAGCCTACGGAATATCAGACCAGCTGTGCGGCTGCATTGAACAGTTTTTAGCAAACAGAACACAGCATGTTGTTCTCAATGGAGAGACGTCTACAGACGTTAAAGTAACCTCTGGCGTGCCACATGGGAGTGTTATGGGACCATTGCTTTTCACAATATATATAATTGGCCTAGCAGATAGTGTCGGAAGTTCCATGCGGCTTTTCGCGGATGATGCTGTTGTATACAGAGAAGTTGCAGCATTAGAAAATTGCAGCGAAATGCAGGAAGAACTGCAGCGGATAGGCACTTGGTGCAGGGAGTGGCAACTGACCCTTAACATAGACAAATGTAATGTATTGCGAATACATAGGAAGAAGGATCCTTTATTGTATGATTATTATGATAGTGGAACAAACACTGGTAGCAGTTACTTCTCTAAAATATCTGGAAGTATGCATACGGAACAATTTGCAGTGGAATGATCATATAAAATTAAATGTTGGTAAGGTGGATGCCAGGTTGAGATTCATTGGGAGATTCCTTAGAAAATGTAGTCCATCAACAAAGGAGGTGACTTACAAAACACTCGTTCGACCTATACTTGAGTATTGCTCATCAGTTGGGGATCCGTACCAGGTCGGGTTGACAGAGGAGATAGAGAAGATCCAAGGAAGAGCGGCGCGTTTCGTCACAGGGTTATTTGGTTAGCGTGATAGCATTACGGAGATGTTGAGCAAACTCAAGTGGCAGACTCTGCAAAAGAGGCGCTCTGCATCGCGGTGTAGCTTGCTGTCCAGGTTTCGAGAGAGTGCGTTTCTGGATGAGGTATCGAATATATTGCTTCCCCCTACTTATACCCCCCGAGGAGATCACGAATGTAAAATTAGAGAGATTCGAGCGCGCACGGAGGCTTTCCGGCTGTCGTTCTTCCCGCGAGCCATGCGCGATTGGAACAGGAAAGGGAGGTAATGACAGTGGCACGTAAAGTGCCCTCCGCCGCACACCGTTGTGTGGATTGCGGAGTATAAATGTAGATGTAGATGTTCCCAGGTAGATTCCGTGTTTCTTGACTTCCGCAAGGCGTTTGATACAGTTCCCCACAGTCCTTTAATGAACAAAGTAAGAGCATATGGACTATCAAACCAATTGTGTGATTGGATTGAAGAGTTCCTAGATAACAGAACACAGCATGTTATTCTCAATGGAGAGAAGTCTTCCGAAGTAAGAGTGATTTCAGGTGTGCCGCAGGGGAGTGTCTTAGGACCGTTGCTATTCACAACGTATATAAATGACCTTGTGGATAACATCGGAAGTTCACTAAGGCTTTTTGCGGACTGTGCTGTAGTATATCGAGAGATTGTAACAATGGAAAATTGTACTGAAATGCAGGAGGATCTGCAACGAATTGGCGCATGGTGCAGGGAATGGCAATTGAATCTCAATGTAGACAAGTGTAGCGTGCTACGAGTACATAGAAAGAAAGATCATTTATCATTTAGCTACAGTATAACAGATCAGCAACTGGAAGCAGTTAATTCCATAAATTATCTGGGAGTCGGCATTAGGAGTGATTTAAAATGGAATAACAGTATAAAATTAATCGTCGGTAAAGCAGGTGCCAGATTGAGTTTCATTGGAAGAACCCTAAGGAAATGCAGTCCGAAAACAAAGGAAGTAGGTTACTGTACACTTGTTCGCCCACTGCTTGAATACCGGTGTGGGATCCGTATCAAATAGGGTTGATAGAAGAGATAAAGAAGATCCAACAGAGAGCAGCGCCCTTCGTTACAGGATCATTTACTAATCGCCGAAGGGTTACGGAGACGATAGATAAACTCCAGTGGAAGACACTGCAAGAGAGACGCTCAGTAGCTCGGTACGGGCTTTTGTTGAAGTTTCGAGAACATACCTTCACCGAGGAATCAAGCAGTATATCGCTCCCTCCTACGTATTACTCGCAAAGAGACCATGAGGATATAATCAGAGAGATTAGAGACGACACAGAGGCATACCACTAATCTTTCTTTCCAAGAACAATACGAGACTGGAACAGAAGGGAGAACCAATGGAGGTACTCTCCGCCACACACCGTCAGGTGGCTTGTGGAGTATGGATGTAGATATGTGGTTCCTGCATGACGGAGCACCACCCCAGTTCCGCATTACAGTTCGCTGACACCTCAACATCTTTCCCGGATGCTGGGTAGGATGAGGCGGCCCTGTATCATGGCTGCTAGGCCATCGGACTTAAACCCCCTGGATGTTTACCTATGGGACCATTTGAAAAGCATTGTGAAGGCTGAACCGGTTCCTGATGTGCCGACCCGTCAACAACGTGTTCTCCACGCCTGTGACTGTATTCGGATAGAGTGCGGAACGTGCGCAAGAGTGCGGCAACCCATGATGCAACGTATGAACGCGTGCATTGCATTCCTTGGAGGCCAACATTCCGGGACAATTTGTTGTCGTGGCACACACACACTGTGCTCTCTCCAGACACATGTTCATAGGACCTTTCTTCCTCCGTTTCCGGTCAGCAATCCGTCCCAACAGTTTGTCGATTTTTGTTAAAGTTCACCTGGCATACAGGAAACGTTATCAAAATCCCTACAGCAGTTCCTGAGATTAGTCTGCGCATACACATGGTAATTTATACATGGAGTGATAATTTAGCGTATGTGATCAAAGCTGACGTTTAGTTGTAACAATGTTAAATGAACAGTGATACAAGGAAAGCGATATTTGTGTTTGCCAGGATATGATATTAATGTATATGCTGTTATACTGTACTGTTCGAGGACACACCAGTCACTTGTTGAAGGAAGGCACGAGAGATTTTCAAATGGAACGAGACAGTAATATGAGGAGCGATTTAATCGATGCATTATTTCTCAGCACTGATTTGGACTACATCGAAAATTTCGATATATATCGGTGACAGAATTTTCCAAATATATCGATATATTGATAACGGAATGGCAATATCAGATGCGGATATTTTTATTTTTAATTACTTTTTTTTCGCAATTTTCGGTAGATATTTGAAACTGCTCTTTTGAAATTGTAGTAGACCATGAATTTACTTTCACCGTGTGAAGGAGCCTTACTACTTTTTGAGCTTTCATCATGTCCAGTCTTTCTCTTTGACTTGTGAAGCAAGAAAAGAAGTCCGGTTGCACTGGGGTGGGGGGTGGGGGAGTGTGAATAGAATAACAAGATTTCCGAAGTTAGGAAATAGCACACAATTTTTAACTTAATTAGTGTGCTATTTATTTACATCAGCGTTCTTCGAAAATGATCAAAAGTCTAAATGCGCTACTAAGAGAAACTGCAACGCTTGACTTCACCATGCAATTTTTACACTACTGCTAGATCACTGACGTTTGTAGAATAGTACAGGGAAGTCGACATGGAGTGTTCTGGACAAATCGGATATATCACGCATCCGAACGACTGGCTCATCGAACACCTTTTATTGTGTCCCTTACATGCAAAGTGCTTGTCGCCAAGCGTGAATGTGCATCGTCTTCCTTTCAATCCTTGCTCTAATAGGGATAAGCAGGCTGCTAGATTGTTGATGTACAGAATATTAATAATAAATCGATTCTCAAATAAACAGCTCTAAAACCGGCAGTATATTTACAATGTGCAGCCGATCTTTTATAGGTCGGTACGTCGATATTTTCTTCGTCGATGTTAGCACACTGGACTCGCATTCGGGAGGACGACGGTTCAATCCCGTCTCCAGCCATCCTGATTTAAGTTTTCCGTGATTTCCCTAAATCGCTTCAGGCAAATGCCGGGATGGTTCCTTTGAAAGGGCACGGCCGATTTCCTTCCCAATCCTTCCCTAACCCGAGCATGAGCTCCGTCTGTAATGACCTCGTTGTCGACGGGACGTTAAACACTGACCACCACCACCATCTTCGTCGATGTATCAATACTTTTTCGATATTCGGTGGCAGACGTTGATTTTTTTAAAATATCTGTATATCGGATTCCTGATATTTAAAAAATATCAACAGTCCAAATCCGAGGGAAACCAGTCCAGCAGGTCACTGACCTGTGGTACCAGACGCTGTCAGCTTACCCGCACAAGCCACCCTTACGCAAGCTGAGGACCCAAGGGGATTCTTGAGAACCCGTCATCGCCTCGACATGGGACGTTCCAAGCATTGCACAATAAGACAGGCATGCTTCGGCAGACCTGTTTACCTATGCAAAATGATGATGTCATGTGGCGTTTGCATGTAGGTAGTGTCGGCGAACCACTACGTGTTGCCCATGTGATGAATGCACCTGCTTTAAACTCAATGAACATTGATACAATCACAAATATACTCACGATTCCCCCTGACAATGTGCGCGAAGGACACGTACTTTTGCCTTTAATATAGAGCCTTGTCGATAGAGCTGAATGTTTTACCAAGTGTGAGGAGGTCGCCGACCGCTTCTCAAATGAGCACTTATTGTGATTCAGGATGTTGTGTGAGTGAAACAACACCGAACCACTTTATTCTGATGAATCTTGTAACACTATTAAGGGAGGAAGATACGTCATTACGACTTTTCTCTTACACATGCATCCGAAACAAACGTGAAGAGGTGTGAGCATATCAAGGGCTTACACTCTTTTAAGATAAATTGTGGTCACTTGTACTGTGAACATTTGAACTCATGATTTCATATGAGTTGCAACGGAGACAGTAGGGAGAAACCTTGTATTGAGGACAATATTACATTTCAACCATTTTATCTCCTTTGAAACCATTGTTAACGTGCCATAATAAACTATTCTCGTTACAGTGGACTCTGAATTCAGAAATAAAACCAATGAGTATACCGATATCGTATGATGAACTAATGAAGTGCTTAACACCAACGATAACAATCTACTTTGCATGTATTTTTTTGTGGGACAACTTAATGATTAATAAGTAAAATATTGTACGTCTTAAATTTGTGTAATGGAAGCTGACCTGTAGTTCTTGATCATGAAAAACAAACACTGTTGACATTTGATATTTGCAACTGTGTCATTATAAACTTGAGCATTTTTGAATGTGTAATGTAAAAATTTGTTTCGTTTTAACTTGTTGTTTAGACTAAAATCCTATATGGAGAACACAGTTTGAAGCACTGTAACAATATCTCAAATAAATATATTTTTCCGATACTTTTTGTACAGACCCTGTATACTACGTATACTGTGCATGCCTGTAACAGATATACTCTTGTTAAATCAGACGGTACTTTTGAAAATAAAAAGTCTTTTTCCTGGCCTTATCTCGTGTTGTCATGATGTCGACGCGTTATGTGGAATTGACATTGTTAGAGGTAGAAGGTGACTGGATGCCCCCACCAAACCCCTCTCCCCTTTCGCCTGACAGAATTTATGTGCTATTTGTCTGAGCCTGGGGTATACGCCAGGTGAAAGTGTGAGAACGTTTTTCTAAATCTTTGTGAATCGTGTAACTGAGGAGCGACGTGAGTACCAACCTGGCATTCCCATACTCAAATGTAGGAAACCGCCTAAAAACCACATCCAGGCTGGTCGGTAAACCGGTCCTTATCATTCCGAGCCCAGTGTGTCTCCCCAAACACCGGAAGCGGCCATCTGGGAGGGCTATATTATCCCAGTGTACAGGTATACCCTTATTCATGTACGAGGCACGTTCAGGAAGTAAACGTACCGTGACCGTAACGGGCTGTGGTTTTTTTTTATTTTTGTGGGTTGTCAACACTGAGTGGAAAGGGGTCATCTCCTGACCACAGCGAGCACCTCAGGAACACAGTAGTACGTAAACTCACGTTATAGTGTCCAACTGCGTGAAATACAGCCGCAGGGAATAACGCCAAGTGCGAGACACGTGCTTTATATCAGCTACTCGCGGAAGAAATAACACTTACCGAATTTTTTTCGAGATTCAAAACGTATTACGGTGAAGGTGGTATGAACAGAAAGAGTGTCTTTAAGTGGTGTAGGGAGTTTAGTGGAGGTGTAACAAATGTTCATGAGGAACAGGAGTGTGGAAGGCCTTCCATTTTGACTGGTGAATTAGTGCAAAAAATCGAGGAAACTGTTCGTGAAGACAGTGGATGAAATGTCTGCGATATTTCCATAACTCTCTCGAACTGTCTACTACGAGACACTCGCAGAAACGCTGGGATGTCGGAAACCGTGCGCAAGATGGATCCCAAAACAGCTGACAGAGCACTACAAGATAAATCTGGTTAATAGCACCCGCGAGTTTCTTGAGCGACTTGGATCGAAAGGTAAGGCTTTTTGAGCTGTTTTGTGACTGAAGATGAAATGTAAGTGGCTCATTAGATGCCTGAGAGTCGTCTCAATGGCATCACACCAGTGCCCCATCTGCCAAAAAATTGAAAACCACATTTTCGGGCAAGAAAAGGGTTTTGGGACCGAAAAGGTATAATTCTGGTCGAATACTGCCTCAGGCGGAGACCATCAATGTATAACGATATTTTGAGCCCCTAAAAAACTGAAAAGGAACATTCAGAACAAAAGGAGGGGAATGCTGACGAGAGGAGTCTCTTTGTTGCACGACAACGCTCATCCTCACACGGTCTTAACCACCAAGATGCTCTTGGACTCATTTGGTTGGGATGTTTTGAACCACCCCCCGTATTATCCTTGCTTCAGATCATCACCTTTTCACCTCCCGGAAAGCACGCATGAGTGGAATTAAATTTTTAACCCACGAACAGATGTAGAAAGAGGTTCAGAAGTGAGAGAAAGAGCTGGCGGGAGAGTTGTTCGAGAAGAGCATAAAGAAGCTTATGCCACGGCTCACCACCTGCATTGAACGGGACGGCGATTATGTGGAAAAATAGTCAACAAGTGTCCCTACAATATCCTGCATTTTTCAGATACACTTTATCTAAAAAACATAAAAGCTAGCACACTCACTTTCTAAACATACCTCGTGGAAGATTGCTCTTGTGAAATCGAATGGGTCTTTTGAAATACTCCGTACTGTGGAGCAGTGGATCCTAGCTAAATTGTCAGGTGTGGCGGCGTTTATGTCAGATCCGGGATGCGGGGCCGAATCAGCATCTATCGCGAGTATGCGCTGGCTATTCCCACTGAGAGACGCTACGAGTTGTCGGGCTGTTCGGAATGCTGGCTGGTGCGAGAGGCAGCACGCGGAACGCAACATAGAGGTGTGACTGGGGCGTGGTGAGTCTGAAGGCGTATTAAAATCGAGTCGTGCGGTCGCAGCCGGACTAACAAACAACGGAGGCTTGTTCTGGTATTCTGCGCACCTAAAGAATATGCCCTTCCCCTCCCCCCTGATTTGGCTGCCTAGGACTGGTACGCATTTGCGATGTGCCGTTTAGCGCCACTTACACGATATCTGAAATCGATTTATTGACGTGCTAGGTTTAGGTCTGTGGCTGGCTTGTTTGCTTTTTATATAAAGGATGCGGCAGTCATTTAATTGTTGCATGTTCCTGTCCAAGGTCAAATTAATAAAGTAATATCACCCTTAATCTGAAAAATTGCGAAACCTGAGCGCGGTGGAATTTGTTTTGAGAGGGGTGGTGGAACTGATTTGTTATTAACAAGTGACAATCTGATCATTGTCGTCATTTACACATTCCTTGCAAGCGTGAAAAGTGTGCAGTACGAACGGAAAGTTGTCTACAGAACAGCGCATGTTTGCTTTAAAGATTTGGTGGACTTTTGATCGAAATTATGAAGACGTAAGAGTATATTTAGTTGAAAAGTTTCCGCATACACAGCCACCATACATACAAGCTGTCTGCAAATAAAATCGAAGGTTCCAGGTGACAGGTTCTGTAGCTGAATTTTGACGTAGTGGCCGGCCAAGATTAGAACTACTGAAGAAAATCTGCAGCTCGTTTCACAGCCAAGTTACCCAAGAAATATGCAAAAAGAGCATCTAATCTACAATTTTCCGACATAAGTTTACGGAGAATGTTACAAGCTCTACATCTGACGCCTTCATAAGCCTACATTACTACACGCTCTAAACGAAGATGATCATAATCAAAGATGAGAATTTTGAAAATGGCATGTGATCCACAGTAAACATGAGCCTAACTTTTACAAAACAATGCTATGGTCTGATGAAGCTAGAACTAAGTTAATTGGAAAAGTTGACAAACACAGCCTTTTGAAAATCGTCGATTTATTATGAAGGAGGAGTTAAATGTTCGTGGAATTACGGTTTGGGCTGATATATACAACAAATTACTGAAACGTCCTTATTTTTTCAATGGACTTTGACTGAGTAAAGGTATCTTGACATGTTAAGAGAAGTTATTGTTGAATTAGATAATGCCTGTGTACTTGAAGCTGCACGAAACATCATCATTTGGCAACAAGACATTAACTCCACCGCACTAAGTCTGTGCATTTTTGGATGAAAATGTTCAGAAGTGGATAGGAAGACGGGGGAAAATCTATTGGCCTCCACGATCACCGGACCTCACTTCGTGTGATTTTTCAGTTTGGGGGATATCGAAAAGACAGTGTTTTCACTACAAAATCATAAAACCTTCAGAATTAAGGGATTTGATCGAACAAGAATTTGGAAACATTTTTGGCAGTAACTGAAAGTTTTGTGATGTGATATATACACGGTCCATTCAATAAATAACCGGTGAAGTTGTGTAAAATATACAAAACTTTGACAAAATTTGTCTTTCTTTGTTATTTTTTATGGTGTCCTAGAAATGTTATCTGATGGGACAGGCACGTCTGCCTCATGGACAGGATGCTAGGAATCACTGGAACAAGATTGCGACACCCTTGCCGGTTCGCACCTCCGTGGAGCAGCGGAATGTTATTAGATTTCTGTTTGCTGAAGGATTGAAACCAATCGGAATTCAACATCGGATGGCAGTGAAATATGGTGAAAGTTGCTTAAGTTAAAGAGAAGTGTATGAGTGGGCAGATAAGTTGAAGGGGTGTAATAAGTGTTGAAGATTCGCCACGCCCAGGACGCTCTGTCTGTGCAACCACGGAGAACAACATCGCGAGAGTTGATGAGTTGATATGGGAAAACAGGCTGAGTGGAGTTTAATGGGGCGCTCTTTATGTGGCATCAGAATAAGATAAGAATATTAATAAATTAAAATGAAGCTAGTGTACTATAAACAATGAATGTCTCTGATAGGCTCGATAATGTTGATCGCTGACTGTGCGCAACCACAGTGCCAAAGATACTGTACTGCTATGTTGGAGTAAGAGAGCTCTGGTCTCTCAGTCGTAGGTAGGTGTCTGTGAGGTAGTGGTGGGCAGGAAATCGCGTATCTGTTAGAAATCACAGTGACTGAGAAGTCACAGATATCACAGTAGCAACTTTACAGAATCTAACTGCGATTTCAGTCACAGTTAGCAGTCGCAATAAGTATTTCACATTCAAAGACGTGAGCCATCTATTGGTCGAATTTAGCACTGCTTTCTGCGATTTCAGTGACAAGTCGCAACTGAGTCGCAAGTAGCATCTAAAAAGCGCGGTTAACAGTGGCATCTGTTGGCCAAAGTTCGTACTACGTCCATCTCTGCGGTACGCTATGGAGTCCAACTGCGATTTCCGTGACAAGTCGCAACTAAGAGTCGCAAGTAGCAACTAAAAAGCGCAGTTAATAGTGCCATCCGTTGGCCAAAGTTCGTACTACGTCCATCTCTGCGATACAGTATCGAGTCTAACTGCGATTTCCGTGACAAGTCGCAACTAAGAGTCGCAAGTAGCAACTAGAAAGTGCGGTTAACAGTGCCATCTGTGGGTCAAAGTTCGTACTACGCCCATCTCTGCGATACACTATAGAGTCCAACTGCGATTTCCGTGACAAATCGCAACTAAGAGTCGCAAGTAGCAACTAAAAAGCGCAGTTAGCACTCCCATCTGTTGAGCAAAGTTCATACTACGCTATTCGCTACCGAGTCAAACTGCGATTTCTGTGACAAATCGCAACTAAGAGTCGCAAGTAGCAACTAAAAAGCGCAGTTAACATACTTTTCCTAGTGTCATCTGTTGACTGACGTACGTACTTCGTTATGAGAGCCTTGTGCCTCACGAGATCGATGTGCTGTGTATGCATATGAAGGGCTTATTTCAATAGTGGTACAAGTCCATTTTTGTTTATTTTGAGATACAGAGTCGTAAAGTTAAATGAGCGCTGAAAAATCTGCAGTTGAGATACCAGAAATATTCAAGCATATGGCTTCTTGCTAGAGATGAAACTTTATTTATGTTTGTTTGGATCACTAATTTCAGAAGCATTATAGACAGAAAAGTGGAGGTAATGGACTTGTACCACTATTGAAATAAGCCTTTCATATTATATGACGACATGCATGTTCAACATCAGTTATGGTTGGTCAAATACTGCTGTGACTCAATGTATTATATTAATAAGAAGCAACATTGCCCTTTTCTCCTGAAAATATCAAGTAACGTAACAAATGTGTTTGATTCTGCTTCCAATATGACAGTTTTGGTTAATAATTCACATGCCTACAGGACTTTGCAATGTTAACACAGCAGAACTCAGACATCTGTATAAGTGTAGAGAAATGAAAACAGTCATATGAATGCCTCACTTTTGTTCCGACACAGTTCAAGACTCGGGAGAAAAGTTTTACACCTGGTGTTCTACATGGCAACTTCACACACAAGAACTTTTTGCCGACACTACTACCACCTACATAAGTAAGCTTTTCCTGTGTTACTTTCAAGTAATGCACTTGAGCTATTCCTGATTTAACTGGAAGATCTGTACTTCCTACTTTCATATCAACAGCCTCAAAATGCATATTGTAGACTTCGGGATATGTTACAGGTCAGTGTCACACCAAGATTGTGGAGAAAGGGGGGGGGGCGGCATGTCGCTCTCCAACAAGTGTTTACCAATAAGTAAGTCGCGGAAAATTATGGGTATAGGACGGCTTAAACATGTGGAAAATGAGATTTTTATTATTCCCTCACTGTATTTGACATTTATTATTCCTTTAAAATCGCACAACTTCAATAAAACACAGTTTAATCATTCACACACTTATTTCACAATTATTTCACTTCTAAACTGCAAATCCTCTAAGAGCTGTCTTGAATCTTCACGAGTCTCTCCCAACAGCCTTGATGTGGATAGATACGTACAGCAACCAGTAATCAGAGTCAGAACTGTGTCTGCAAAAACACAAGGATTATTAAACAATTTTTGCTGTCATTAATTACTAGAAATATAATTGACAGAGTAGATTGCTAATATTTGCATAATGAAATCACATTTGCAAGAACGATCTCACTGAAGTAATTAAGTCCATCGAAACGCTTAGAAACTAACCTCTCGTCTGACGAAAACGGTCTAAAGACGCAGTGGCAATTTCTTCAGATCTGTTGACAATGATATTTTGAGTTATCACTTTACTGAGTGACTGAAATGTAGTTCAGGTACCTGTGAACATAACAATATGTTAGAATTCATTTTCTAAATACGAACTATTACGATACTGTACGGCTACTTACATATTAATTACACTATTAATATTTTCACAGTTGTTTCTTTAATACAAAATTAAAGCCAACGGAAGAAAAAACGTAAAACATACTTGCCAATGACAGGTTTGTTGCGATGCAATTTTCTGTGTTGACAGATGTAACTTTTTCATACAGTGGTAAGTCGCAGAAATCGCAGGAGTCACAGAAATCGCAGAAGTAGCAGAAGTCACAGAAATCGCAGAAGTATCAGAAATCGCAGAAGTCACAGAAGTAGCAGAAATCGCGGAAGTCACAGAAGTAGCAGAAATCGCAGAAGTCACAGAAGTAGCAGAAGTCGCAGAAATCGCGGAAGTAGCAGAAATCGCAGAAATAGCAGTGGCGGAGGGATACATGACCTATGTTCCTTAACTGCGACTCTTAACTGCGACAAATCGCAGTTAAGAATAACAGATACTGAAAAGTAGCATTCACAGAAATCACTGATATCGGAAAATCGCAGTTTAGCCCACCACTACTGTGAGGGAAAGACGACGGAGTAGGCAGTATTTGGGATGTGCTGAGTGAAGCCACCAAGACTTAGATTAATGTAGGTATGTCAATATTGTTGAACATGGAAGCAGAAGTCTTAATGGAAATAAGGTAAAAATATTAAATAACGATGATTTCTGTTTTTGCCTGCGCATTAGTATAGATGGTTTGGCTGATAATTTGTAATTGTTGAGCAACCCCAGAATATAAGTAAACTGTTTTGAGAAAAAGACTAGTTAAATATTTCATTTTTGTAATGCTTTCAAGATTTGTTAACAGATCTATGTGTAATTTGATGATTTTCGTTTACGTTGGCTTAATGAAGTCAGATAATACTTGCTGTTTAAATCTTATTGTTTGTGAATCAATTGTGAGTAATGTAGCTTCAATTGTCAGATGTTTTTGAAAAGCCAAAGTTAAGTTGCAATATAATTTTGCTAAAAAAGACTCAGTGTTAGTAATTCACCATAATCAGTACCGCCTCCCAGTCCAGGTCATATATTTTTTAAAGAAGTGTTGGATTTTCTTAAATGTTATCGTTTATCAGAGAAATGAACTTCATGTGCATTGCAAGTCTTATGGCCAGCATTGCACACTGCTGAGCCTGTAGCTAGAATTCATATTTTTTATGAGAGACCAGAATATATCGCGTTACCACGTTGCTGCTTTAGAGGTAAGACAATTTTATTTGTTATGTGAGTAGGGCCTTAGGATTCAGTGCTTACGGGCCTGAATGTATTTTGCAGTGACTGTATTTCTGTATTGGGATTGGGAGTTGCATTGCCCAATCGATTCGTGTAAAGTTTTGCTAACAATAACACAGAGTAAGCACACCACTTGCAGCTACAACACGCAACACGACAATTCGAGTTCTGTATCCATTCAACAGAGCAGACATTCATTTAACGTAATCATCAAGTTTTCTCTTTCAGTTTTTAAAAGAATGTTACAAGGCGTATTACGGCGAGTGATGTTGCAGCAACGATGAACATAGTGTCAGATCACCCCACTACATTGTTAACGACGCACTGAAGTTCAAGGAAGTGATCGCGAGTAGGGTTGCAACACATTTGACATCAAAAATGAAAGAAAGGCACATGGATGTGTGCAACGAGCTTTCGTGACAGTACGAGGCTAAAGGGAAGGCATTTCGGCACTGTATTGTAACTGGAGATGAAAGGTGCATTTTTAAAGAATCTCTTACAAGGAACCCCGTAAGTGCGAGATCGCAAAAGGTCAGTGATGTTCATGGCGTTCTACGCCTCACGTACTGTCTACCATGCAATCACATTAATGGGTGCTAATGGCAACAGGGGGAAGGACTGAGGGTATCCAGTCCTTAGCTCGGCGTGAGTTTACGGAGCGTAGTTGAACTGCTTGGTCGACGAGTAATTCGCAACAGTGCTGTGACACAAGCAGGGCAAAGGCAACGGTAAAAAAAAGCAAACATTCCATTATAAATGCAACAGTTGCCAAAGTTGACAATTCGTCAGAAAGGAACACGAGGGATTTCGCAGAATGGGAAAGAAGTGGCAGATAAAAATATTAGCGTTTCTGCAAGATGAAATGAAATGATCGTATGGCATTTATGGGCCGGGATATCCCCTTTGTGGTTCGGCCGCCGTATTTCAAATCTTCTTAGTCGACGCCACTTCGGCGACTTGCGTGTCAGTGATGATGAAATACACAGATCACCCACTCCCCTGCCGGGAATCGAACCCAGACCCCCTTGCGTGTTAAGTTGTAACGCTACCGCTACGCTACGGAGGCGGACGTTTCTGCAAGATGAGTCAGTGGAATGTGTGATGCCGTATAAGTTCAACTGTGCGGACAATGTATATCAAGGTCCGTAAAAAATAACGTACATGAGGCGTACAATGATGACAATATGTGCCTAAAAAGTGAAAGTGAAGGTGTCGAGTCACGTAGGTCATCATCCTTGTCGAACAGGGAGCCACAAATCGCGCCTACAATGAAACGTAGTACGGGATAATCGTTGTCGAAGGATCTGGAACTAAACACAATTACATATACGTATTGTAGGTCATCCGCAGCGTTGTAAAAAAAAATCATGAACAGATTTCGAATAAGTCCGCAGAAATATGACCGTGTAGTGCATAAGAAAAACTACGGTTATTGAGGAGAGGGCAAATCGCACTTTATCCGCAGCATAGTAAAAAAAAAATCATGAACAGATTTCGAATAAGTCCGCAGAAATATGACCGTGTAGTGCATAAGAAAAACTACGGTTATTGAGGAGAGGGCAAATTGCACTTTTTACAAAAACTAGTGTTTGCGCGTTTCAAAGATGCTCGATACAATTTACAGGATGGGCATGACAATAACGTGCTACGTTATGCACGTCAAATTGCACGTGACGTAGATTACAGTGATTTCAAGGCAAGCGGTGGATGGTTGCAGAACTTCAAACAGTGCTACAGAATTGGAAGGCGTAAGATTACGAAATTTCAAACAAAGCGTCAACAATTCAATACAAAGCAAACTGAGGAATCGGCCCGAAAATTTGTAGATGAGATAAACAAACTTATTCCATCGTTCAGTAAGGAATTTGTTTTCAACTCCGAACAATCGGGATTAGAAGACGAAATGCATATGAAACAAACCGTGGAAACTGGAGGTGTCAAGAGAGTTGTCTCAAGATCAACTAACATCAATGCCTTAAAGCATTTGTATACAAATATGCCGACTGTTAATCTGGATGATAAATTGTCTGGAAAGTTATTTATTAACTGTGAGAAATTTGAGGTGCCTGCCCCTTACCTTTATTTCTCTTGTGCGTTATCTTGCAAGGGCTGTAGGGAATATTTACGTCACAGCAAGCAAGGATGGGAATATGGGCGTAAGAGTACTACAACTATGGTATGCGCACTGCTTTTGAGCAATAGCTGGTCAAAATAACTCGCTTTTGCTTGATTGCTGGTCTGCGTGTAAAAACTCGTATTCCTTTTTAGCAAACTATCACTCCTGAAAAGTGTATTACATTACAATTCACACCGCATGGAACCACCGGACAAATTCAGCCTGTGGATATTTGTTTTTTTTTTCCGTGCCTATAAAACATATTATCCCATTATCTGCCGCTACGCCATAAACGATAAACAGTATCACTATGAGCTCCATGACAGACTGTTTCGCATTCGGTTGCATGCCACCAAATTCCTCAGTTCTCATCGTCCATTTACACCAAAATGATTGCATATGCGTTCTGTAAGAGTGGATACCTAGCTGAACGTGCAGCACGGTTTGTAACTCCGAAAGAGTTCGCCAACGATCTTGAGGGTGCGAACCTTTGTGACCACTGTGGCGCGCCACTTTTCATTCGGTGTTCATGGTGCAAGTTAATGGTTTGTTTTGAATATTTTGTGAATCTAGACGGTTTCCATTTTATGAAGTATAATACATACATCCCACAGAAGGATTATTTCTGCACCTCCCAGACACCCGTTTTCTGTCGCCCTCCTGATGCACATCGTCGTAACTGTTAACACAGCACTTTGAAGTCAGCCTTACGGCAAATATTGAACTTGCGATCTCGAACTCAAGGGGTTCCTTGTTAGCGGTTCAAGATGCACTGATGATGAGGAAGACCAAGCAGCAGGGCATATCTGGTTATGCAGAAAGCCCCAAGAATGCTTTGCACGTGGAAATGTGTTGGGCCCAAGTGCATAGAACTTGAGGAACACTACTGAAAAATAAATAAGTGTTGTATTTCATTCTCGTAATAGATTCCTTAACAATATGGTTTTTTTTCTGAATGACCCTTATAAAGCCGGCCGCGGTGGTCTCGCGGTTCTAGGCGCGCAGTCCGGAACCGTGCGACTGCTACGGTCGCAGGTTCGAATCCTGCCTCGGGCATGGATGTGTGCGATGTCCTTAGGTTAATTAGGTTTAAGTAGTTCTAAGTTCTAGGGGACTTATGACCACAGCAGTTGAGTCCCATAGTGCTCAGAGCCATTTGAACCCTTATAAATCGGTGTTTAATGAGTGTGTTAAATGTCTAGGTAATAATGGAAAACGTATTGAACAATTTCAGTTGTACAAATTAATTTGTATAAACCATTAAAGCTACAAAATTCTGAACTGCATTTTCGGTTGACTTACTTTTACCATACACTAGGCAATTTATAAGTGGATCGCAATTGAGGTGACAACTCGAGTGGCGAGTCTTAAATGAAAGGTAAAAGTGTTAGTTTCAATAGAATGACGTCAAAGACACAGCAGAATGAAATGATGGTGTTTTGCGTGTGGTGACTGTCAGATGTGCTGCCCTAACTGTAACGTCCTCTCTCTATCTCCTTATAAATAATAGCTTAGAGGATAGATCTTCCTCTCTCCTTGACCGTGACAGCATTGGAGAACGTGAAACACCCCCTTAGAAAAATTATAAATGACTGTGCTTAAATTGACACACAATATTTTTAGCGCAACGCAATCTGACTTTTAATAATCCCTACAAAAGAATGGCCCTGACTAACAATAACCTATACTGTTCATGAATCACTTACCTCACAAAAATCTTTGTTACTCGAACTACTGCAATACAGCGAGCGCCACTACTGCCAGCTAAATAAAAGATTCTACCTACTGAAGGTACTAACTACTGATAGGCATAGTTAGCAAATGAAAGATTTTGATGGAGAACAACCAATGTATTTACCTTAATAGTGTTCAAAAGTCATAATATATATATATATATATATATATATATATATATATATATATATATATATATATATATATATATATATATCAGTTCATGACATCCAGTCTTACAAATTTACTCTCTCTGATGGACACACGTCCAGATCATCCACTCTCAAAACTCCGCCATCTCTCTCCCCACATCCACCACTGCTGGCGGCTCACCTCCAACTGCGCAACGCTACGCGCTGTTAACAGCCAATTGCCCAACACTAGAATGGCAAATTCCAACAATGCGAACCAGCCATAGACTGCACACAGCATAGTCAGTGATTTTCATATAGAGCGCTACATGGCGTTACCAACATAAAAACCTAAAGAGCCTACTAACAAACGGAACCTCCAGCAGAAGTTTCAGCCAGAAATTACTACAGAATTAGGGGCAGGGTGAAGGTCGCGAACAAGTAACAAAGAGTTAGGAAGTCGATAAACATTCGTATATATGGAACCATAAACGCGATTCGCTACGGTCGCAGGTTCGAATCCTGCCTCAGGCATGGATGTGTGTGATGACCTTAGGTTAGTTAGGTTTAAGTAGTTCTAAGTTCTAGAGGACTGATGACCTCAGATGTTAAGCCCCACAGTACTCAGAGCCATTTGAACCATAAACGCGACAAATGCGAGGGCAATTTTTACTTCGTAGGACAGCACCGATCCACAATGTCGGTCTGTCCGCAGCAGTCACCTGTCCTCCACAGGTTATGAATTTGCAAAAGGAGAAAGCAAAGAAATATGAAAAAAAGTTCGACCTCCTCCAGGGTGTTCGTATCAGTAAAGGGGCTGGGAAGCAACTGTGAGAGAAAGAGAGGAGACATTATTTGACTGTGGGGGTGAATAACATTCATATGCGAAGGGCGGCAACTCTCACCAGAGTAGCAAAATAGCAGCGGCGTGTGGTGTGGAATCGCCTCGCAGGCCAGACTGCGTGCGCGCGTAGTTTCGTCGATCGCGGTAGCAGTGTGCAACCTCCCGCGACGCGACCGAATCCTAGTGTGGTCACTCTATGTCTGTGCACATCGAACTCCAAGGGGAGCCTTTGGTTTTCACGAACTACCCTGACCTAAACTGCACTGACGGAAGACTGAGTCATAGTGGGCTGGTGGGCTGGAGAGCGTGTCTCCATTACTTTTATAGCCTGCGTGATATGCCCCCAACTGTAAAACATGGTCACAACATATAACCTTACAGCGCAGACTGCGCTGACCCCTTCTACTGCTTTTTATGGGATGGAGGCGACTTTCAGGGTCTGAGGTTGTACATTCTGAAATGGCGCCACTCGACCGCACCGAGAAAAAAGGTCTTCCTCCGCGCGAACGTGGCCACGAAGCCAATTTGAACTAAACGGCTATTTTCCTTTACGGGGGGTAGGACGTCAAACGGGCCGACTTGGAGCAGGAGAGGCATCTCAGGACATTTTAATTTCCAGTGTCTATACTTTTACAAATAAAAGTCATAAAACTTTGTCAGCATCACCAGGAAGGATTCAGGATTCACACCCATTGCAGTGGACGTTCGAAAACAACAAAATAAAATTTTTTTACGTGCGAAATTTCATCATTTTATCACTTACTAATGGCTGCATTTGTTGCTATAGGTACACTTTTCTTCATAAGTTAGAGAGATTCTTCGAAGAATTTTGCACATAATACATACCATACTCACAGGTGTATGAAACTCTAGAATTTATTTAATTTATGAAAAAACGAATGAACTGTTATATTTTAAACTTCATGTTTAGAAAAAACACAAATTTTATAGTTAATTACCTCAATTTTTATCACAGTTTTTAATAGATTTGGAAGATTCTAGAGTTTCATACACCTTTAAGTATGGTTTGTATGCTGTGCAAAATTCATCGAAGAATCTCTCTTACTTATGGTGAAAAGTGTACGTATAGCAACAAATTCTGCCATTAGTAAGTGAAAAAAAGGTGAAATTTCACACGTAAAAAAAATACTTCGTTATGTTTTAGAACTTCCACTGCTATGAGAGTGAATTCTGATTCCTTACTGGTGATGCTGACAAACTTTTATGAATTTATTTGTGAAAGTATAGACAGTGGAAATTAAAATGTTCAGTGGTGCCTCTCCTGCTCCAAGTCGGCCTGTTTGACGTCCTACCCCCCTTCACGGCCCACGACATCTTGTGTCTTTTTTTCAGTAGTATGCCTGGAGAGTATGAAAATTCTTCTGACTTCGGCATCCGATGCTGCTGTACTTCAGTAACACATCGCTGGGTCCAGAATTCCAAGCAAAATTGATTTTATGTGAGAAACTCACTTAATATGCACGCAATCGAACCGTGATTGTGGTCTTTAGATTTGTAATTTCTCTTCTCTAAGAATCTGTGAATGGATTTTTCCGTCGCATACAAACTCTAAGGATTGATCGATAACAGGATACGTAACAAAAAAGGTCTAATGAACCTGTGTCCGGAAATGCATGGTTTTCATGCTAGAGACCATTTATTCAATCGTACTTTGTTACAGAGACTGAGGTCTAATGCGCGCTGTATCATGCAGTCACAGTTACAGTATGCATGGTTTCCTCCTACTGTTGCTGTTCCTCATACGTCATGCCCTAGCGCCCTCTACTGCCATAGTAATCGGTAATGTTGTGTCCGATTCACTTCAATTGCTAGCTCACCTTGTAGTGGATGTGATACAGCGTTGTACACAATGGTTCTGTATTCGAATTGAGATCTTGCCGACATGGTGTTTACTTACGGAAAGGCAAATGGCAACGGGCGGCGGGCAGCAAGGTTATATCAGGAGACCTATCCCCGCCGGCAACAATCACAGCATTCGGTGTTTGCAACAGTGTTTCGCCGTTTGTCTGAGACAGGATCGTTTCAGAAAGCAGGAAATCATGAAAGACGTACCCGAAATATTCGATCACCAGACTTGGAGGAAAATGTGATTAACACTGTGTAAGGCGGCCGCTCTGTCAGTACCAGGCAGTTGGCCTACCAGTACAGAGTAAGCCAGACGACCGTGTGGAACGTTATCCATGACAACTGTTACTACCCTTATCACTTACAGCATGTCCAGGGCTTACTGGCGACAGACTTTCCTCATCGGGGTTCGGCCCTGGTAACTGAATGGTCAGCGTGACGGAATGTCAATCCTACGGTCCCGGGTTCGATTCCCGGCTGGGTCGGAGATTCTCTCCGCTCAGGGACTGGGTGTTGTGTTGTCCTAATCATCATCATTTCATCCCCATCGACGCGCAGGTCGCCGAAGTGGCGTCAAACCGGAAGACCTGCACCTACCCGACGGGAGGCCTCAGTCACACGACATTTCATTTCATTTCCTCATAGGGAGTAGTTTTGTCACTAGTTTCTTCACCAGGCAACCACGATCCCGGAATTTGTGTCATCCATCCTATTCACAGATGAGGCCACTTTTATGTGGAGCGTGTAATATTTCTGGCTTTACAGCCATCATATTTAGGTACAAGAAGCTCTTCTTAGAATAGTTGAGAAGGCAGCAGTGGCGAGATGAAATGGCTCTGAGCATTATGCAACATCTGAGGTCATTAGGCCTCTGGAACTTAGAACTACTTAAACCTAACTAACCTAAGGACATCACACATATCCATGCCCGAGGCAGGATTCGCAACTGCGACCGCAGCAGTCGCGCGGTTCCGGACTGAAGCGCCTAGAATCGCTCGGCCATCGCGGCCGGTATGGCGAGATGACGTAATGTGGTGTGAGATACTGGCGACAGATGGTTTCTTCGTACGTGTATCGTGAGAAAGACCCCCTAAACTGTGGTCCTTCTCGGCGATCGACTGCTGCCTTCGGTACTTTCGCGCCAAAATGATAAACCTGTAATATTTAGATTAGAAAAACTAAACAGTGTATTTACTTGCATTTCATATTAAGGCATCTCTCGGTAGCGTGCTATCATTCCAGTTTGTCACTAGTATTAATAACCAGCGGAATACTAAACAAATGCTAAACGAAAAGGCAGACGAAGCACTTCGATGGTCTTCGGATCGCGCCTACCTTGGATGGCGGGCGAAGTGATTCGGCTGTAAGATTAGAGCTGGTTCGGCAGTGTCGGAGGACAGACATTTTGTCTGCCGCGGTCGGTGTCAGTAAGACTTTATTAGCAGTTTCTTGTTATTTGAACATGTAGTTGAGAACAGTGTGATAGTAATGAAGGAAATACGCAGTTCATTATTTGTTGAAGAATGGAAATTATTTGTCACTAAAGTGGAATGTAGTTCTGCAGTTTCGCGTGTTCTGCTACTAAAAATTGAGTGACATCCCGTATAAACAAACCAATTAGAAATTTAATTATTTCCAAAATATCAGCTTGTAACCTCCCCACAAAATTAAATAAATAATATGAATAATATTCTAATTTAGTGTAACCTCAAAACAGAAAAATTCCTAAACTTCTCAACAGTAAAAATTATAATTATGTCGTTCACATTCAGTGTAACATCCCAACAAAAAAATAAATTCAGTAACCTGGTAATAATACAATGTAACTAACCTCTCAATTAAATTGTCGCTCACTTATAACTTTTCAATAATTGACTGTGAATTTAACCTGGTAAATTTTGGACGTCAGCAGTGCTGCGTCATGGCCCTGAAAGATCATTCTGAATAAAAAAAGAAAAATTCTTACCTCAATGAAGTCGCCGGATAACGCATATATATCTGCTCTTACAATAAATTTTTCTGGCACAGCCCTGTGCAATGCTGGCCGATAAATTTGTCATTTATGAAAGGAAACAACTGATTTTTCTTTTGCAATAATCGGGATGATCATGGATTGGAGAAATTAGTAAATTCTTTAAATTGAAATGAATGGTTGTTAAAAGTTATTTTTTATGAGAAAGATTATTATTAGGACATTTTTAAAACATTTACATGGGACTTGAGATAACAATACTACATATGCGCGAGGCTGCTTTTTACCTTATACAATAATGCTCAGGCTCCGGCATCGCTGCACCACGACCGGCCCAGCCAACACGATACACCAGACCAGACTACTCGCTAGCAACAACTTACTGCTACTGCTACACAGTTCCTACTGCAGTCAACACTGCTCTCTGGCCTGAGATTCTCTTATACCTTGCATATCGCAGGCAGCGCGTGAGCAATACATCGAAATTACATCTGCTCGGACCTCTTACAAGCTCCTCGCTAAGAGTTTATTACAGCCACAATATAACGGATTCACGACCTACGTGCTGTTTTCTTCATGGGACAACAGGTATAGAAGACTGCAGGTTGGTGAACATTAATTAGAACTTACGCATTCCATTCAGGGCGGTGGAAGTAAATAGGCAACTCGCGTGTACTGCAGTCTTAGTACAAATGAGATCAGTGGCACGTCATCTGTGGTAATACAGAGGAGGTATGAGGACGAGAAATTTTCGAGGGACAGGGGTTTATCATACGCACGTATATATCCTTCTCTCTCCCTCTCTCTTTTTCAACTTGCCGTAAGCGGCATCTAATATGTAGAACCCCTTTGGTATGATGACAGCGAATCATAAGCATCGGTGCAGCCAGAATTTGTGGGCCGCGATTATTGGCGACCATATTTCGGGACCAGCCTTCCTTCTACGACGCCTGATGGCCGGAACTATGGGCGTTCCTTGCGTGTGACTTTGTCTCCCCTGTTGGAAGAAGTCCTTTGATGACTGGAAGGGTTATGTGGTTGCTACATGATGGTGCTCCAGCTCACTTCGCCGTTAACGTCCGGACGCATCTCAACCTTGTCTTCTGTGGTCGATGGATCGAACGAGGTGTCCAGTCGCATGGTCTGCTCATTCACCGGATCTCAGCTCGTGCTATTTCGGGTTATGGGGCCATCTCAAAAGCATTGTGTATGCGGAGCCCATTCCAGATATGGAGACACTGGAGCAGCGTATTCGTGCTGCCTTTGACACTTTTCCGATACAGCCTGGCCTATGTGAACGTGTGAGGTAGAACTGCTTCGGCGCCTACACACATGCGTTGAGGCACATGGAAACCATTTGCAACACATACTGTAACCATTGCTGCATGGCATAGCGCGTATTATACCGCAGTCTCTGTAACAATGTATGATTGAATGAATGGTCTCTAGCACGGAGACCTTGCATTTCCGGTCATAAGTTCATAAGACCTGTATGTTCCGAATCCTCCCATCGATCAGTCGTTAGAATTTGTACACGTTGGAAAAATTCACCCTGTACAAGTTGAATAATTCGGTACTCTTTGTTTGTATGGGCTGGACGAAACGGTCGCTAAGGCTTCCCCATGTTTGTATGCAACATTTAGAGAAAGTCGCAGGTGAGGCATTAGAGTGGCTTCGATTCAACGTTAATAAGAACTTTCTAGATTAAAAGTAACACGTGCAAGTTTTGTTTCACAGTATAATGTACTGTGTTCAGTGACTGTTTTTCTTGGTAATTATATCCAGGAATACATTGTTTCACTGAAATTAGTAATTTTCCGGAAGCAATGCCATATGAGAGATAACGAAATCCTCCTCCAGGCTGTGAAGGCCAGAGTGATGTCTACCGGCCGCCGTGTCATCCTCTGATTTGCGACGTCATGCGTGTGGAGGGCCATGTGTTCAGCACCCTCCCCCCCCCCCCCCCTCCATCCTCTCAGCCGTTTTGCAGATATTCCAGACTGTTCAGCCTCTACTAAATGGTCAGCTATCATCTCAACTGACGTCACGAGGTCGAGTGCACCCCGTACCAGCCCTCCCACCAAGGAAAACTCATTGACAGCACCGGAAATCGAACCTGTGTCCTCTACATGGCAGCTATCTATGCCTAAGGATGCTGAAGAAACCCGTCTGGTAAAACATCGTGTCCTGCTATGTGTAGAAGTCAGTAACTGCCAGCTGCACATCCTCGTCCGATAAGAATGGTCGATCCTTCAAGGCCTTTTTTGAGGGATCGAAGGCGTGACAATCGCACGGGGGAGTTCAGGACTATAGGGCGGGTACTCGAGTGTCCCCAACTTGATTTGGCGTAACTTTTGCGTTACGACTTTTGGGATATGAGGGACTTGCGTTATAATGGAGCAGCACGGAACTTGGCGCACCATTACACAACGTGGGTTTTTCGGCATACATGGTGCCCCATACACATTCTTCACTCTCCGACGTAAACTGGAGTTCATCCTCCTGTAGCCAAGAAAAGATTAACAGCTCATTGGTCCTGTTTCAACGCATTTCTTAATAAAATCTCCTGTTTCCACATTTACTGCACATACGCCGGAAAGACGCGAACGCCTCACTAATCCTTTGCCTACATGCCGGTGCTCATATACTCGTATCGCACTCGCGTTAGGTTGCATATACGCTGCAGCAACGTCCTCAGATGGAAAATTTTTGATTGCAGAATTACACGCCAAATCTGTAACTTAGAGAACTGAAAAGAAATGGAAGGAAGATTTTCTCCATATGTCGGAGACCAAGGAGCCAAAGAAAGTCTTACGTCATTATCTTTTGGCGAGAAGATCACTGGGCAGAAAACGCAATGCATCAGCAAAATGAATGACATGCAAGACGCTAGTGCGATCGATTCTATTGCTCCAGTGTTTGGAGTCCTTATCGAGTAGGCGTGACGAAGTCATCGGACGAATTCAGAGACGCGCTGCTAGGATCCTAACAGGCCAGTATAGCCCATACAAAAGTGTGACAGAAATGCTCGATGAACGAAAACAGGAGTTCTTAGAAGAAATACTACGTAATTTTACGAAACCCTCTTGGATAAATTTAGAGAACCTTTGTTCAAAGAAGGGTGTGCGATCATTATGCTGCCGCCATCGCATGTACCCTCCACCACGCGCTGCACATTGTCTTGTGGAGTATTTATGTAAATAAATAAAGAATGAGGACAAGACAGTGAAACTGGAACAAACTTATGCTACCCTATGATCGGAAAGTTCTAAGAAGAAAACCATGTACACACTATGGAGTTGAGAACTGAGATTGATATGTGCATAGTGTTTTAGGGTTTGTTTTCTGCTCTCCTTTCAAGTGGAACACATAAAACATTGTTTCAGTCTTGAGTAATTATCTTACACTTCAGATATTCCGTAAATGATTTTGCAAAACACCTTTTGTATTCCTCTGTCAAAAATGGATTCAAATACATTCTGCGACAAAAAGCGACCCACCACGAAGGAATTATCCTAATGGGACCGACATCGGTAGATGTGATTTACATGTACAAACAAAGAAATGATTATAATTTCAGAAATACTGGAAAAATGGAAATGAGCGTTTGGCGTCATTGGCCGGGAAGCCCCTTACACGGCAGGTCCGGCCGCCTTGGTGCGGGTCTTATTACATTTGACGCCACACTGGGCGACCTGCGCGCCGGATGGGGATGAAATGATGATGAAGACAACACAACACCCAGTCCCTGAGCGGAGAAAATCCCCGACCCAGCCGGGAATCGCACCCGGTCCCGTAGGATGGCAATCCGTCACGCTGACCACTCAGCTATCGGGGGCGGACATTTTGCATTAACTATCAATATTAATTTGCCCTCAAACATTACTGATACTGTACGTGTCGTAGGAATGGACTGCCAGCACGATAGTCGGACGGCCTTAACGCCTATCACCGCTAGATGACAAAGGCATCGTTTTCACAGCAGCGGGGAACTTCATTTCATCACAGCTGAGCCGATTAGAACTGAATATTTGTAAATTATATACACAAAACTTCATCGTGAATCACTGTACCTATTACCTTACGCCAGATCAAAAAACTTACAGAAGTTCCTGAGACTTTTGACAGATTACGAATACAATGTAAGTTTGTAATTGCAAAAAATATTTTTTGATATAACTACAGTTTAGCAATTTTCGGATTTTTCACTTTACTTATACTTTGAAACCCTGCTTCACGTCAAATTTCATTATTTTAGGTCAACAGGAAGTATCCTATAGGTTTAGATATGTGAGTTTGCGAGTATCAAAATATGCTGCATAAATGGTCGTATCTTTTGATAATATTGGTGTAGAAGCTTGAATCTTTCATACCGTTCAAAATGTTCAAATGGCTCTGAGCACTATGGGACTTAACATCTGAGGTCATCAGTCCCCTAGAACGTAAACCTAACTAACCTAAGGACATCACAAACATCCATGCCCGAGGCAGGATTCGAACCTGCGAACGTAGCGATCGGGCGGTTCCAGACTGAAGCGCCTAGAACCGCTTGGCCACCTTGGCCGGCTTTTCATACTGTCAAGAAACAGTAGATCCTAGTATGTGACATAAATTTCAACTTGAGACGTCTACCTGTTCCTGAAAAAAAAAAAAGAAAAAACTAGTCTTAATATTTGGACAGACAAACATAGGGACAAGCGGACAACAAAGTCATCTTGTAACGGTACCGTTTTTACCGATTGAGGTATGGAATCCTAAAAATGAGCGCACACTGTCTCAAATAGATCGAAGTCACTTGTAACGGTATGTTTCAGATGTGCATCAGCATACAGGAATACAGCAAGTTACCAGTCTGGGCGGTGACAGCTACGTAAGAGGAAGAAATTATACATTCCGCTACAAAATGAGGCGTTAAAATTCGAGGCCAACTGAAGTGGATTGAGATGGGTTTTTACCTTCATAATGAATGCACTTCCATTAGAGTGATAACCAAAATTGTCGGAAGACGTCGCAAGAACTGAACAGTGCTCTCTCTCAACGACAAAGCTCTGTAGTCTATCAAGATGTAGGCTAAAAGTAATATTTGGAATGCTGCCGCTGAATTACTCCAAGGAATTAACAAAATTACCAGCAAGTACAGTACGAAAAGCGAACAGACCGTAAGACTGTCGCAGGTAGTTTTGTGGAAGGTAACTGCAAATCAGCGAAGCTAATCAGAATAGGGGCGATATTCGCCGTTGAATATCTAGATAAGTTTTGAAACTTCCTTAACAGACATTTTGTCGGAGACTACTTGTGACTGCACTATCATTCTCAAAAATATCCGAACGACCTGACTGCATTCCCCACGGTTTGCATGCAGCCGACATAGCGTACCTTCCTTGCATGTCCTCTAATCTCCTTACGGTACCGTCGTTTGTCTATACAAAATGGTTACCACAAGAGACCACTAGAGATGCTGCTCTTTATGGCAACCAGTGCAGATATAAAGTAACATAATGATATTGGAAATATTAGGACACATTTTATTAGAGATGAGACAGACCTCAAAGACTGTAAACTGAACTTAGTTACAATAACTAACATTTCAGCAGAATTATCGCGATCATTTGTATCTAACTACACCGAGGTGACAAAAATCATGGGATATCTCCTAATATCGTGTCAGACCTCTTTTTCCTGGCGTAGTGCAGCAACTCGATGTGCCATGGACTCAATAAATCGTTGGACTTCTCTTGCAGAAATGCTGAGCCATGCTGCCTCTTTAGCCAATCGTAACTGCGAAAGTGTTGCTGGTGCAGGATTTTACGCACGGACTGACCCTCTCATTATGCCCAATAAGTGTTCGATAGGATTAATGTAGGGCAATCTGGGTGGCCAAATCATTCGCTCGAATTTTCCAGAATGTTCTTCAAATCAATTGCGAACAATTGTGGCCTGGTGAAAAAGCGTATTGTCATCCATAAAAATTCCATCGTTGTTTGGGAAAGTGAAGTCCATGAATGACTGCAAATGGTCTCCAAGTAGCCGAACATAAACATCTCCAGTCAATGATACGTTCAGTTGGACCACAGGACTCACTCTATTCCATGTAGCCGGCCGAAGTGGCCGAGCGGTTCTAGGCGCTACAGTCTGGAACCGCGGTACCGCTACGGTCGCAGGTTCGAATCCTGCCTCGGGCATGGATGCCACAGCAGTTAAGTCCCATAGTGCTCAGAGCCATTTGAACCATTCCATGTAAACATAGCCCACACCATTAAGGCGCCACCACAAACTTTCATTGTGCGTTGTTGACAATATGGGCCCATAGCCTCGTGAGGTCTGCGCCACACTCGAATCCTACCATCAGCTCTTACCAAGTTAAATAGGGACACATCTGACCACGCCACGGTTTTCCAGTCGCCTAGGTCCAACCGATGTGGTCACGGGTCCAGGAGAGGCTCTACAGGGATGTCGTGCTATTAGCAAAGGCACTCACGCCGGTCGTCTGCTGCCATAGCCTATTAGCACCAAATTTCGCCGCTCTGTCCAAATGGATACGTTCGTCGTAGGTCCCACATGTTTTCTACCATTATTTCACACTGTGTTGCTTGTCTGTTAGCACTTACGACTCTACGCAAACGCCACTATTCTCGGTTGTCAAGTGATGAGAGGTCATTCTTGAAATTTGGTATTCTCGGCACACTCTTGGCATTGTGGATCGCAGAATGTTGAATACTGTAACGATTTCCGAAATGACATGTCCCATGCGTCTGGTTCCAACTACTACTCCATGTTCAGACCCTGTTAATTCCAGTCGTGCAGTCATAAAAATCACGTCGGAAACCTTTTCATATGAATCACCAGAGCACAAATGATAGCTCCGCCAATGCACTGCCTGCTATACCTTGTGTACGAGATACTACCGCCATCTGTATATGATCATATCGCTAACCCATGAGTTTTTCTCACCTCAGTGTAATTCCAGCAACTCTGTCGTATAAATCATTCAGTAACTCAATCAAAACTAAATATTTTTGTAAATAAGAGCGTCTGAAAGAGTATCTGGACTCTCAAAGTTCTATGACAGTTCCAAGGATTTTTGTTCTCTATTAGGTTCTTCAACCACCTACTAACTGTCTTTCACATGTAGAGTGGTTTTGCATAAATCGGTCAATGAACTAACCAGTTAAAAATGCCGTGATTAACAGCGGAAAGCGTTCTATATATAGTAACCTCGACATCAATAGTGTATCACTAGTGATTTCACTGTATTCATGATGGCACGTGAATCTATGTGCAGCTCGAGAGTCACATATCGACCTTATCTAGCACAAAATGACACTAAATATCTACAGCATTCATCAGCTGACACTTGTGCCAATATTTGAACTTTAAATGACTTCATGGGCTCTTTTGTTCTGCATCTGGATTCAAACCCAGCTAACTAAGCAAAACTTTCGAACCTGACGAAGACTCGATCGAGACACAGTTCGTCATAACTGATAGAAGACTTCATCTTGAAAATAAACTACGAAAATGCCTGTACTGCACCGGGAATCCTATGAAGCACCCAATGTCTAACCACGAAATACGTTTAATATAGCTTCGTTCACTAGTAACGAAGTGTGCACACGTTTAAAACTGAATTGTCATGATGCAAAGTTTTTTAATGCTGAGAGATTAGAATTCAGCATCTAATTGGAATGCTAATTATGCGCAATCAGATGTTAGATGTCGAAATTTTTCACCAGTAGCGGGATGTCTGGACCTGAAGTGACTACACGGATTTGTTGTTGCCTGACGGGTATTCGAACCCGGCTCATATCACCGTTATTTTCCAGCTTACAACTTTACAACTGTTTTTTTCATGAGTTACGAGATGCACACATGTTTGACTAGAGGTAAGGCAACGAAGAACTCCGTCCTGACTGACAGTCTAGCCCTCCACACTTCGCCACGAAAACACGTTAACTATCGAATTCTTTTCCACAAGTAGCTAGGACCGGGATATTTAAACTTGAAACGATGTGATGGAAAGTTCTGTACAGGCTGGGAATCAAACCCCGCATATTCTTCGTTGTTGACCACACACGAAGAGAAGTTAATTATCCAGTTCATTTTCGCAATTCGTTAGGAGTAGCGTGCTTGAACATCAAATGATGTGATCAGAGATTTGAACTTGTAATGATGTGATGAAAAGTTTGAACTTGAAATGACATGATGAAAAGTTCATTGTCTGGTTGAGTATCCACGCCAGCACTTATCATTGTAACTGACGATCTACGAAGAGACGTTAAAAACTAAAAATTATTTTTCAGTATGGACGTGGTACAGCTTGAAACGAAATAATGAGTGAGGAGTTTGCAGTCTTGAGGAAAATAATGAAATTAGAGTACGATACTTCATCGTACCGAAAGGCTCAAATCCAGTAAAATAGATGATCCAAATTCGGATGATCCCAAAGCCCCCCTAAACTTTTCATCGCCTCAAATTCAAATAAAATAATTGCCTTGAGATCTTTTATGACGTTCAGTTCATTAAATAAAACCAATTTTCTAGTGTAACAAAGCTCACTAGTGACATAGTTTCCATTTGCCGCGACTTTCGCCTCTGTCATGGTTCGACCTAAGCCAACTTTGTCCTAATCGGTAACGTAGGGACATCATATATGATGTGAATTCTAAACCGCGGTTCAACTCGACGATCTTCACGTGGCGTTACCAGAGGTGCAGGAGGTTTGTCCGTGTCAGTTAAAAAATGGACATCTGAAGTAGAAATTGAACCCTTTCCTTAAAAAAAAAGAAGCTACTATCATTTTATGAGAGCAGTGAAGTCCACATTTGGCAGGGTCATAATTATGTTAGTACGGAAGACGCACCGCACTATATGAGAGTTCTGACTCCGTGGCTCGCTGGAGGTGGATTCCAGTGTGTTCAGTGTTTTCACTTTCTGGTTCTATCGTAATCTTGTTCGACCACATCGCCATTCACCGGCACCCTAGTTATTCAGTGCATACTTTCGACATGCCCATTAGCCCCAATATATCCCAGAATCCAATTATATTTTGTAAGAAAGACATTCCTAAAGTAGGTTTCACCATCGTTTTTCACACGGAAACTTTATTACCAAAAACAAATGCACCATGCCATTAGTCATCACCGAGACATTAGTCGTAGCGGGCAATCAGTTTGAAGAAACAGGCCTGGTAAAACCCGGCGCCCTGCAATGCAAGGGCTTGTCGGACAGCCTACTCCACCTCAGCATTGGTTTCGCTGTGACGTCCCGAGAGTGGAGGGACACCCACTTCGACCTTCATTCGCCACACTCTGCCTTCATTCTCTGAGCAAGAAACACTAGCGAGGAGACATGACCTCTTCCCCATGCACGGTCTGCAGGCGTTCATTGATGACGGACATACTAGTCCCACATCCATCTACCATTGCGATTTGTACTCGAATAATCTTGGACAGGCCGGTCTGCTGAACCAGCGACGAGTGTGGATTCAAATGGTGTTTGTTTGCGTCACCTGGTGTACCATCTTCTGTTTCAAAAACAATGACAGACTTACTTTCGGAACGTCCCTCGTATCACATTCAAATAACCGCCAAAACCAGTTAATATGCGGTTTTAGTTGTAGCAACAATGCGTTACCTCTCACTAGTTGTTCTGTCCACTTTTTCTCAAACAGAAATCGGTAAATACATTTGCCTGTGGAACAATTAGAACAAACAGGAAAGGTTTGCCAGGGAATTTACCTGAAGAAAAATGTCTAAATCAAATCACAGAGAGTCATCTTTAGACCTAACAGTATTTCAATGGAAGGAAAATAAAGTAGTGTATTTTGCGTCAAACTTCCATGGCACTGAACAGAGCGTAGTGACAAGAAAACAGAAAGATGGAACTAGTATGACTGTACCATGTCCAGTTATTGTATGTGATTACAATAAAAACATGGGTGGTGTGGATCATGCAGACAGATTACGTTCAACTTATGGTCTTGACAAGCGATCAAAGAAATGGTGGCACAGTCTCTTCTGGGGAGCAATACAAATTGCTTTTGTCAATGCTTACGTCATTTTCAGTGATATACATGGGGCACTGCCACTGCTGGAATTCAGGCGTGCTGTGGCACTAATGAATGAACAGCAAGTGCCAAATCTCAAAAAGAGAAACTCTGGTAACGATGAAATAACTCTCCCAAAGAGAAGGAAGGATAACTTTTCTGTTCCGAAGGATGTACGTCTTGGCAACCGAGGAAACCATTTTATAGTGTTCAGTTGTAAAAGAGGACGATGCAAATGTGTGCGAAAAATAAAATTCAGTCGAGACCACATTCACAATGTAGTACATGTAAAGTGTATTTGTGTTGCAATGAGAAAAAGAACTGTTTCCTACAATTTCATGAGGTATCACTAAATATGTGATATGTATATACTGTCAAAAATATATAGCTAAGTTACTATGTATTGTGCAGTTGCTCTAGAATAAATTTATGCGAAATTTAAAAAAAAATTAGAAATATCATATTTCTGTTAATTAATTTTCTAATGTAAAAAAATTTAATATTTATGTGGAATAAAGTACAAGTTATAAAAATTGGAGCATTTTTCTGCGCATGTTGTGATTCTGTCCATGGAGTCTGACGGTACTTCTGAGTACCAGGAGAGAAAAAAGTTGTGAAAAATAAAATAAAATTTTACAAAAAATCCTACCGTCATTTGAGGCCACAATAGCATAAATTCTGCAAAGAAAATGTTAAAACGTAAATTTTTTCTTATGTCAGGAAACAAAGGGTTAAAAGCCTCTGTATGTGCTGTAATTATTCTAATACTATCCTCATGCCCCTATGTGACTGAAACGTAGGGGTTTGTAGTAGCTATATTCGTAGAACGATCATTTAAAGCTGGTTCTTGAAACTTTCTTAACAGATGTTCTCAGGACAGTTTACGTCAAGAGTCTTCCAGTTCAGTTCCTTCACTATCTCTGTGAAGCTGTCCTATAGATCAAACAAAACATGTGACCATTCGTGCTGCCATTCTCTGTATACGTTCAATGCTCCTGTTAGTTCTATTTGACATGTGTCCCACACACTTGAGCAATACTCTAGACCCGATCACATGAGTGATATGTAAGCAATCTCCTTTGTACGCTGATAGGACTTCCCCTGTATTCTGCCATTAAACCGAAGTTTACCACCTGCTTCACCCACGGCTGAGCCTATGTGATCATTCTATTTCATATCCCTACAAACTGTTACACCCAGGTATTTGTACGAGTTGGCCAGTTCCAACAGTGATTCAGTGACATTATAGTCATAGGATATTGCATTTTTATCGTTTTGTGAAGTGCACAATTTTACATTTCTGAACATTTAAAGCAAGTTGTCAATCTTTGCACCACTTTGAAATCTTATCAAGATCTAACTGAATATTTATGCAGCTTCTTGGGACAATACTTCATTATAAGTAACTGCGTCGTGAGCAAAAAGTCTGAGATTACTATTAACATTGTCTGAAAGGTCATTATTAGATAACGTGAACAGTAAGGGTCCCAACACACTTCCCTGAGGCACACCTGAAATTACTTCTACATTTGACGATGACTCTCCACCCAAGATAACATGCTGCTTCCTCCCTGCTAAAAATCCTCAATTCAGTCACAAATTTCACTTGATAATACACATGATCGTATTTTTTACTATAAGCTTAGGTGCGGTACTGAGTCAAATGCATTTCGGAAATCAAGAAATACCGCATTCGTCTTGTTCGCTAATTATTTCTGCTCCTGTCCAGCTTTCCCTGACGACAGTTGCTGCGCCACTCTTTAGCCCACCTCCCCTAACCGTTGTGTTCGAAATCGGTTTGGATTAATAAAAGAGCTGTGATCTTTTTGTCATAGGTCTTGAGAATATTATGGAACCCTCAACAACATTAACAATGAGTGAAGCGTTATGCATCATTGAGATGTATTTTGTTCGATGTATGGATGTGGCATTGTTTGTCTATGTCCCTAATTTCCTAAGGGTCTGGAGTAGACGGTCCACTGTGAAAGTCTTTCGTTATAGACAGTTATCGGCGGGTATGGAGGTGGAATGCTGGAAAAGCTTTGACGTCCATATACATTAACGGTTTGCTGTTTATTTCTTTATCAAACTACCCAATCCTTACCACCAATCTCATCAATGTAGACCACTGCAAATAGGAAACTTCTTAGGACTTTCGTCAGTCTAACGAATAAGAGAAAACAAACATTCTCGTGCAGAATTTTTAATAATTTCTGCTTATACATTTACACACAGCAAACAAGTCTTTCTTTATGTTTCTTTTGTACAATTTTTTTTATCATATAGGTAAGATTTTTTCTTGAGTTATAATTTAAAGAACTTTCATGTGGTATTTCCGTATAGAACTTTAAGTTTACAACTCTTGCAAACAAGTGCCCATTAAATATAGTCTCAGTTTCTAACTCTGCAAACGGCTCTTCTCCAGCAAGATGCATAATGTCCAATCTGGTACATTTTGAAGTTATCTCTAGCGTGCCACTCTCTCATCACAAAACGCCTGTTAGTGGATGATACGGAAATGCATACAATATTCACATTCTAATACCATGACTGTCGTTCCGCAAAAACTGTAGGGCAGGTCTACATTAGTTCTGCAGCGCTGGTACACACACTAGACTGATTCGTTACAATATTTGTTCCCAACAACAGCAGCGTAGACAAATGTGTTTGGCTATGGATCGAAGGTGCTGATTTCGATCCCGTATCAGTTAGTCTTAGTATTTCTATCTGTCACTTCTCTGTCTTCCCCAGCATCTACTTTCGCTTAATATAACAATGCTGTGCGTGGCACTACTTGCTGTCACAACTTTTATGTGCTCTCTTATTACTGCAGAATAAGAGTAGTTCTACGTACAGCATTTTTTTTAACTTGACAGGAGCTAATCCTTGATCGGTTCCACTGTGTAGCAGTTGTGTGTTTGTTACATTTAGCTAATTGTTAAACATTAAAAATCTTGGACATCAACAAACGTGTAATAACGGTTCACCCACTCACATCAGAGTGGCAGCGTTATCTGAGTTAGTTTGACCTGCCATGCAGTGATGCGCGCGGACCACAGCTTTAGACTTCTCCGACGAACTGCGAATGTGTAGCTCTATGCATAATATACAAACAAAACAACTTATTGTCTATAGCCGCCATGTAAAAAGTATTATGTAAATTAAAGTCCGCGCAGTAAAACAAAAAAGGCTAAAATTATGATAAATAAAAAAGGAAAAACATTGAACAATAGGGATAATCGAACATCTATCTCAAATTGCTACTAACCTGTGGCATGCTATATACACACATCACGAAGCGCTTGTTAACAGATGATACAAACCGAATATTCTAGGGATAGCACTGTGCAACGATAAAATGACTTTTTTTTAACCCTGTAGCAGAACGTTCATGTTGATAAACGCTGATATTGTCTGCAAGTTCCACCTTTTTGCAGTAAAATCATAATTGGTTAATATTGACCAGCATTTTTTTCAAGGGAAGCCTTAAGATCTCTATGTGTTCACATTAAGAATTGATCTCTCTAGATATTATCTATCTCTATGTAGAATGTGACCAGAAGAAGGGATCGGTTGGTAGGACATGTTCTGAGGCATCAAGGGTCCACCAGTTTAGTACTGGAGGGCAGCGTGGAAGGTAAAAATCGTAGAGGGAGACCAAGAGATGAATACACTAAGCAGATTCAGAAGGATGAAGGCTGCAGTAGGTACTGGGAAATGAAGAAGCTTGCACAGGATAGAGTAGCATGGAGAGCTGCATCAAACCAGTCTCAGGACTGAAGACCACAACAATAACAATGTAGAATGTCGATTTGTGTGGTGCCGTACTTTAATAAAAACACGCTCATCCTTTGGACGTATATGTAAAGATACACTACTGGCCATTAAAATTACCACACCACGAAGATGACGTGCTACAGACGTGTAATTTAACCAATAGGAAGAAGATGCTGTGATATGCAAATGATTAGCTTTTCAGAGCATTCACACAAGGTTGGCGCCGGTGGCGACACCTACAACGTGGTGACATAACGAAAGTTTCCAATCGATTTCTCATACACAAACAGCAGTTGACCAGCGTTGCCTGGTGAAACGTAGTTGTGATGCCTCGTGTAAGGAGGAGAAATGCGTACCATCACGTTCCCGACTTTGATAAAGGTCGGATTGTAGCCTATCGCGATTGCGGTTTATCATATCGCGTCATTGCTGCTCGCGTTGGTCGATATCCAATGACTGTTAGCATAATATGGAATCGGTGGGTTCGGGAGGATAATACGGAACGCCGTGATGGATCCAAACGGCCTCGTATCACTAGCAGTCGAGATGACAGGCATCTTATCCGTATGGCTGTAACGGATCGTGCAGCCACGTCTCGATCCCTGAGTCAACAGATGATGACGTTTCCAAGACAACAACCATCTGCACGAACAGTTCGACGACGTTTGCAGCAGCATGGACTATCAGCTCAGAGACCTTGGCTGCGATTACCCTTGACGCTGCATCACAGACAGGAGCGCCTACGATGGTGTACTCAACGACGAACCTGGGTGCACGAATAGCAAAACGTAATTTTTTCCGATGAATCCAGGTTCTGTTTACAGCATCATGATGGTCGCATCCGTGTTTGGCGACATCGCGGTGAACGCACATTGGAAGCGTGTATTCGTCATCGCCATACTGGCGTATCACCCGGCGTGATGGTATGGGGTGCCATTGGTTACACGTCTCGGACACCTCATGTTCGCATTGACGGCGCTTTGAACATTGGACGTTACATTTCAGATGTGTTACGACCCGTGGCTCTACCCTTCATTCGATCCCTGCGAAAGCCTACATTTCAGCAGGATAATGCACGATCGCATGTTGCATGTCCTGTACGGGGCTTTCTGGATACAGAAAATGTTTCGACTGCTGCCCCGGCCAGCACATTCTCTAGATCTCTCACCAACTGAAAACGTCTGGTCAATGGTGACCGAGCAACTGGCTCGTCACAATACGCCAGTCACTACTCTTGATGAACTGTTGAAGCTGCATGGGCAGCTGTACCTGTACACGCCATCGAAGCTCTGTTTGACTCAATGCCCAGGCGTATCAAGGCCGTTATTATGGCCAGAGGTGGTTGTTCTGGGTAGTGATTTCTCAGGATCCATGCACCCAAATTGCGGGAAAATGTAATCACATGGCAGCTCTAGTATAATATATTTGTCCAATGAATGCCCGTTTATCATCTGCATTTCTTATTGGTGTAGCAATTTTAACGGCCAGTAGGGTACATTTTTTGGACGTATATGTAATTGTAGAGCACTATTTGCAACCTCTGCAATAGCATTTCTAATGCAGCAGTACTATACTGAATATCCTTTATTCCCAATCCACATCCGATTTTTTTAAAAAAATGCTAGCAGTCTTCCATTATATACATAATCATAAGGTGTTACTCGTCTCTAGACACTTGATCCCTTAGAACAAGCAATTCATGTAGGCCTATGACATAGTTGCAAGTATGCTAACTGCCAATGCAAAACTATATCTACATCTACAGTGCCGGAAAAAAATTAGCACACTTGGAAAGATGAAAACTTTGGTGATAGTAGATGTACTGATAATGATTTCAACGCCGTTCACGACAGATAGCATAGAGGCATAGTACCAGAGCGCCATCTGTGTTTACCCTTTAACAGGGGTTGCTCACAGCCAGAAGGCTCAGCGTGGTACAAACATATGAAGCAAGCAGGCAACCATGTCATGGAGACGAACTCATGCCTCCTACAACCAACTGAGTTTGATAGGGTTCAAAAGTGTGGTCTTTCGAGTGGCAGGACGGTCCTTTTGCAGAACTGCCACAAGTCGGACATGCTGCATCAGTTGTGCAATGATGCTGGTATCAGTGCTCACGTGAACATTCACACACCCGTAGATGACGTTCTGGACATCCATCACAGACTGGTGCCGTCAGAGGATCACTTGGAAGATGGACTAGCACGCCGTAGCCTTCGTCGATGAAAGCAGAAGCTGCCTGCATGCAAGTATGGTCATTTGTTCGTACGACACAGACCTGGTGAGTGCTGTCTCGTAGAGTGCATTCGTCCAAGGCACACTGGCCCAACCCAGGCGTTACGGTCTGGGGTGCGATAAGCTACAATTCTCGTTCACATTTGTTCCTAGAGAGGGCGCTAACCACGGCTTGGTACATTGTTAAGACTCGTTTTTTTACCGTTCTTGCAACAGGAGGGTGGTGTGTTATTAGAGCAGGACAATGCGTGGCCACACACTGCTCATGAAACTCAACGTGTTCTGCTAGACGTACAACAACTTCCTTGGCCAGCACGTTCTACTGACTTGTCTCCAATCGGCGGCGTGTGGGATGTGACGGAACGAGAAGTGATTCATGTGACTCTTCAACCAACAACTCTTACAGAACTATATGAACAGGTCGAGCAGGTGTGGCATACCATATCCCAGGACATTATTCGCCATCTGTACGATTGACTGGATGCTGGAGACAGCTCCTGCATTGCCAGCCATGGAGGCTACACCATGTACTAATATGGGTGTTTCGGCATGGGTCAGTGCCTGGTACCACAGAACCGCTTGTGCTATTGTCTTTTGCAGGGGCTGTATGTGCGGACGAGCACGCCTGGGGGAAGGTTACGATGCTTGGAGGAGGAGATGAAGAGAGGAGGGACAGTAGAGAATGGATAGAGAGAGAGAGGGGCAGCAGGGGATTGGTAGGGAGAGAGGTGACAGGAAGGTACGTAAAGACAGATTGGAATGGAAGTTGGAGATGGACAGAGTTAGAGGGTGGAGGACAAGGTGGTCAGAAGGAGGGGATGAGATGGGCAGAGAGAGATGGGAGGATGAGATGGACAGATATGGAGGCGAGGAGGTGATGGGCAGAGAGAGAGGAGAGGAGGAGATGGACCAAGAGATATACAAATTTTATGTGAATTACGCGTACACAGGCGAAGCTGCGGGGAAGAGGCTAGTACACTCTGAAATGCACATGCATTGCGGTGGAGTGTCCACTTTATCTATCTTAAGCACAACTTTATGCCCACTCCATGAACACCTAAGAATGAAGGGATCCATTTTACTTTCTTGTATATTAATACTATAGAATACAGTCCAACTACGGATGTCAAAGCTTTGTGTATTCGCTAAAGATACAAGACGGAAATAATGTTTGTAATACAGAGCAACTGCAGCTATCAAAGCTTCTATAAAGGTTGTTACAACAAGGTACGGCCAAACTTTCAGGAAACATTCCCCACACACAAATAAAGAAAAGATGTTATGTGGACATGTGTCCGGAAACGCTTAATTTTCATGTTAGAGCTCATTTTAGTTTCATCAGTATGTACTGTACTTCCTCGATTCACCGCCAGTTGGCCCAATTGAAGGAAGGTAATGTTGACTTCGGTGCCTTTACAAGTACGACACAACATGTGGTTCATGCATAATGGAGCTCCTGCACATTTCACTCAAAGTGTTCGTACGCTTCTCAACAACAGATTTGGTGACCAATGGATTGGTAGAGGCAGAATATTCCATGGCCGGTTATCACATTTAGCATTCAACCGCGATTTTTATATATATTTTAACAACGCGTTTCGAGAGACAATGCTCTCATCATCAGGTTGTAAAATCTATGTCGCGAAATTAAACGTACTAAAAAGACAAAATACCATCACCAATAGTTGGTGGGTCCATAGAGTAAAAAAGAATTAAAAGTATATTGGACTGTGGGTCCTCGTCTTACATTAAAGTTGTTGACGCAGGTCGATGGCCGTCCCATAGCTACCAAATATGCTGTCGACTGCGCCGGCTCGGGTGCTGTTGTGGACTAACGCACCTAGGTGTTGTGGCGTGGTTACCGCCGTGTGCTTGACGGTAACGCTATGCTATTGGGCGCCTCATTTCCTTACTGCATTGGTCTGCCATCGTTAGCCTCTCGCAACTCCGTCATTGACATGCTACAAGTTTTAAGTCGCATGCCTGCCCTAAAATAATTCTAAAAACCCGCTAAAAAATCTCATTTCTTTAAAGTTATCTTGTACATTTAGGATATTGCTTTGTTTCTTTTCATGGATAGCTATCTCGAATTCCTCTAGTAAGTCAAGTTTCCTCCCTTTCTTTTCTACATGCAATATTTCTACGTTGTCTTCTATGCTATTAAGGGGATGGCCTGTTTCATATATATGGTTCGCAACAGCTGATTTGTCATAATTTCCTAACCTGAACGCATCTTTATGTTCTTTATACCGGATCGCGAATGATCTTCCTGTCTGCCCTATATATTTTGCATCACACGTTCTGCACTGAATCTTATAAACTCCCGATCTTTCAAACTTATTTCTCTTCTCGCCAATATCGTGCTTAAGTCTATACCTCACTAGGTTATTAGTCTGAAAGGCTATTTTGACATCGTATGGCTTAAAAATATTTGCTATCTTTTGTGAGACTTTTCCGTAGTATGGCATCGTGATAATTTTCGCTTTCTCTCCATCAGGTTTATTCTTTTTGCGCTTATTACATTTTCGTAACAGTTTTTTAACTATATCTATTCTGTAACCGTTATTCTTCGCTATTCTCTTAACGGTGTTAATTTCAGTCACCCTATCTTTTTCACTCATAGGTATATTGACTGCCCTATGCACGAGACTACGGAAAGCAGCTTCTTTATACGCCTGCGGATGGCATGAATCATTCGGGATCACGGCATCAGTTGTAGTTTGTTTTCTATAAACGGAAAACGCATGTTTGTTGCCCTGCTTTTTTATATTCAGGTCCAGGAACTGTAGACAATTGTCAGTTTCGTACTCCACGGTAAATTTTATTTTATTATGTGCGTCGTTGAACTTTTTTACTATTTCCTCAATGTCCTCACTGGAACCATCAACAAGTAACAGAGTGTCGTCAACATAACGTTTGTAATAAACAATTTTATCCGTAATGTTTTCGTCAGAATTTAGAACTTTATCTTCAAGGTCATTCATAAAAATGTCCGCCATAGTTCCTGAAATGCTGGACCCCATGGCTAACCCATCGTCCTGAATATAAAATTTGTTATTAAACGTAAAATAATTAAAACTTGTAATGAGCTCATTACAAGTTTTTAATTATTTTACGTTTAATAACAAATTTTATATTCAGGACGATGGGTTAGCCATGGGGTCCAGCATTTCAGGAACTATGGCGGACATTTTTATGAATGACCTTGAAGATAAAGTTCTAAATTCTGACGAAAACATTACGGATAAAATTGTTTATTACAAACGTTATGTTGACGACACTCTGTTACTTGTTGATGGTTCCAGTGAGGACATTGAGGAAATAGTAAAAAAGTTCAACGACGCACATAATAAAATAAAATTTACCGTGGAGTACGAAACTGACAATTGTCTACAGTTCCTGGACCTGAATATAAAAAAGCAGGGCAACAAACATGCGTTTTCCGTTTATAGAAAACAAACTACAACTGATGCCGTGATCCCGAATGATTCATGCCATCCGCAGGCGTATAAAGAAGCTGCTTTCCGTAGTCTCGTGCATAGGGCAGTCAATATACCTATGAGTGAAAAAGATAGGGAGACTGAAATTAACACCGTTAAGAGAATAGCGAAGAATAACGGTTACAGAATAGATATAGTTAAAAAACTGTTACGAAAATGTAATAAGCGCAAAAAGAATAAACCTGATGGAGAGAAAGCGAAAATTATCACGATGCCATACTACGGAAAAGTCTCACAAAAGATAGCAAATATTTTTAAGCCATACGATGTCAAAATAGCCTTTCAGACTAATAACCTAGTGAGGTATAGACTTAAGCACGATATTGGCGAGAAGAGAAATAAGTTTGAAAGATCGGGAGTTTATAAGATTCAGTGCAGAACGTGTGATGCAAAATATATAGGGCAGACAGGAAGATCATTCGCGATCCGGTATAAAGAACATAAAGATGCGTTCAGGTTAGGAAATTATGACAAATCAGCTGTTGCGAACCATATATATGAAACAGGCCATCCCCTTAATAGCATAGAAGACAACGTAGAAATATTGCATGTAGAAAAGAAAGGGAGGAAACTTGACTTACTAGAGGAATTCGAGATAGCTATCCATGAAAAGAAACAAAGCAATATCCTAAATGTACAAGATAACTTTAAAGAAATGAGATTTTTTAGCGGGTTTTTAGAATTATTTTAGGGCAGGCATGCGACTTAAAACTTGTAGCATGTCAATGACGGAGTTGCGAGAGGCTAACGATGGCAGACCAATGCAGTAAGGAAATGAGGCGCCCAATAGCATAGCGTTGCCGTCAAGCACACGGCGGTAACCACGCCACAACACCTAGGTACGTTAGTCCACAACAGCACCCGAGCCGGCGCAGTCGACAGCATATTTGGTAGCTATGGGACGGCCATCGACCTGCGTCAACAACTTTAATGTAAGACGAGGACCCACAGTCCAATATACTTTTAATTCTTTTTTACTCTATGGACCCACCAACTATTGGTGATGGTATTTTGTCTTTTTAGTACTTTTAATTTCGCGACATAGATTTTACAACCTGATGATGAGAGCATTGTCTCTCGAAACGCGTTGTTAAAATATATATAAAAATCGCGGTTGAATGCTAAATGTGATAACCAGTATAACGACAACTGCTACCTCGACTCCATAATGGATTATATCAAATATTCCATGGCCTCCCCGCTCTCCTGACCTCAACCCTCTTGACTTTCAATTATGGGGGCATTTGAAAGCTCTTGTCTACGCAACCCTGGTACCAAATGTAGAGACTCTTCGTGCTCGTATTGTGGACGGCTGTGATACAATACGCCATTCTCCAGGGCTGCATCAGCGCATCAGGGATTCCATGCGATGGAGAGTGGATGCATGTATCCTCGCTAACGGAGGACATTTTGAACATTTCCTGTAACAAAGTGTTTGAAGTCATGCTGGTACGTTCTGTTGCTGTTTGTTTCCATTCCATGATTAATGTGATTTGAAGAGAAGTAATAAAATGAGCTCTAACATGGAAAGTAAGCGTTTCCGGACGCATGTCCACATAACATATTTTCTTTCTTTGTGTGTGAGGAATGTTTCCTGAAAGTTTGGCCTTACCTTTTTGTAACACCCTGTATATCTATACACTAAAGATCCAGGATGTATGTATGTAACAGATGGAAACAATAATAATGTTTGAGAAACTGATTTTCGTCCTGTTGTTAATACACACATAAGGCAATTGACCTACTATTGCGTGTGTGAGACGCTTTCTCACAGGGGCCTCTGTTGTTTAGGATAGGTTTGGGATGGGATTCAGAACTGGAGCGACCTGTGTTAAGTCCATCCACCAATGTTAGATCCGAGCTAAGGATTTACTTTCCTCTTATATTTTTAGAGAGTATACAAAGCTCTGAAATCCGTAGTTGGACTGTATTCTGTTTATTAACACACGAGAAAGTACAAATGGATGTCTTCGTTCTTATGTGGCTGTCGAGTGATACTTTCTAAGAATCAGTAGGCGTAAAGGTTCTTTTTTCTTTTTTTTTTTTAAACATTGAAGAAGAGGAGGAGCACGTAATCCAGCAGAAACCGGAGCGTGCCATGTTTAACAGATGTACATTCAGGGGATCGTAACTATGTACTGTCAGAATTATGACGCAAATTTTCGCTGATATCTTGCAAGTGTAGCTTTTTCTCCCTAAAATGTGAGGTTAAAATTGGTGATGTTTCCTTGTAAGTCTGAGGTCGCTGAGTCGGATACGAAGATTCCACCTATGCAATATTTTTCTACATTTTTGAAGTGGACACTAAATTCTAGCTACGCAGTTTTTTTCTACATTTTTTTAAATGAACACTACATTTAAACTAATTCGGCAAAAATGTGAACTTGAATCATATGGAATTTTCTACTTTATCTCATTCACTTGTAACGTAATGCTTCAAACTATTATAAAAAAAAACAAAGAAGGTAAGTACGTACAATGGAAAACTCAACGGAAGTTTCAATAAATTGCGCACAAATTCAGGCAACACCATGGAAACAAGCACATACAATCTTCTGTTTTCACAGCAGCGCGCGAAAAACAATTTCAAGCTCTGACCGCCAGAGAGGTCTATGTATTGCACAGTAACATCTATGAAACAGTAGAGCAGAGTTACTGTTACGTACCGACAGACTCTCAGATCACGAAACTGCACCACGAGAAAATAATGAGAGTCAAAACTTACTGGTACTTTTAAGTACCGTCAGGCAACAAAGCGTTAAACAATCATTGTTCCTGCACTCCATACACGAAAAGAACAGGAAGACACCCTAATAACTGGTAAATTGAACATTCACCTCACGGTGGTTCGCAGAGTACAGATGTAGATATCACAGTAAACATAAGGTTTGTTTAACTTGCATTTCTTCAAGCGTACACAGACTCATTACAAATAATGCAGTAAGAAACATAGTCCAGCTGTTACGACGGCATCAACGATAAGGTTCTCTGGTCTAAGTGTGAGAGATGGTGTCATAGCGAAGAGGCTTCAAATGTGAGCGACTGTGTCGGCTGCCGCCGGCCATCCTATATCGCGGTGGGAGAAGGCGCTCGTAGTCCACTGCAGCTGGAGGCGTGGCTCAGCAGGCATGCACCATTGGGGCTGCTGGATCCTGCACGACCGCTATCGGCTTCGGACGGAAACTTGCAATTCCGTTGCCAACTATGCGACTCCCGTGTGGAGTGGTATCGATATGTGATCACACGTATCACAGAGCACAGATACAATTGCGTGCAGGACTACTCCTCATAACTGTCGTTAGTTCTTTTTAGTAAAGTGATGTCTGTCCTATACCCATCTTATGCCTGTGGGGAAATTGCTTACAGACGAATTTGGCGACGTGTTGTGGGTGTACAGACTTGGATTCATCTATAATTATTATTTATAAGTATACTATAATCCTATAGTATCAAGCGCCTCTAAGGCATCCTTATCATGATGGCACACACTAATAATGCAGGGATATATATAATCTCTGAGACATACCCAAATGCACAATTAAATATTTCTTTATTTGGCAATGTGATTTTGCCATTTGGGATACTGACAATAGAATGCTGAGCAAATTTTTTAAAGAAATGCAACAATAAACACGTTTTTCAAGCGACAAAGGCAAATCCAAGTGTATTTTTTATGCACTGATTTTAATTTAATGTTATTTTTTAATTATGTTTACTGCTTCACTGCCTTGTGAAATACTGAAATATTGCAACCCCAATGTCTTCAAATAGCGATTCCAGTACTAACATTAAACTACTATAGATAGGTAATTACGCTATTATAGTAGTGCATACAAATTTTTAATTTACCATAACGGTAGTGGATTAATCAAAATCAGTTTTTCTCTTCGTTTTTGTTACAAACTTGTTCATAACTACAAACTATCACAACAAAACACGGCACAAAATCAATAAACGACAGCACTCTCATTAAATTCAGTTCCAAGTAAGAACTGAACTTATTAACTAAACAACAACTGAGCTCAAGTAAGGACAACAATATAGAGAAGTTTTTCTTGGCTAAAGTAGGGATGGTCGATAGCCGAAACTGCTATAGACATATCGAGAGTTTAAATCTATATATTTACTATTGATAGTGCATATCCCATTTTTTTCATATGATTGAAAATCAAAATTCCTATCAATTACACTACACAGCAAATAGGTCGTTCGTAATTTCATTTAGGTGATAGTGTGGTCTGGACTCCTTGTACTCTCCCGCTCCCTCCCTTTGGCTACATCCTTCCTAGGGCAGTCTTATAGTGATGTCAAACACCGCTAATGTAGGGATAAAGTAGATTTGACACTTGGCAAGAGCGTATTTGTTGTTAAATAATGCGTTGTGGAAATTGTTAAACTTTCAAGTGTCTTGTGTTTAGGTGTGCGTACGTTTGGAACATTGGGTTGTGACCATGCTATGTAGTGCTTACAAAAAACACCCTGAGATCATTATATTGTAGTGTTTCTGTCAACAGAACAATCCATCTATTTTAACAAATACTCTATGATGTCACATACTAGTGATGTAGGGGTGATGTAGATTTGGTACGTATCAAGTGTTTACTTTTTAAATGTAGAGTTGTGTTATTTTCTTAACATTTAAAGTCTCAGCAGGAGCATATTTGTTGTTAAGAATGCATCGCGGAAACTGTTTAGTGTGGAATATCAATATAATTTGTTTAAATATCGCATGGTGGTATTTGTTTAACATTTTAAAGCCTCTGCCAGAGTGTATTCGTTGTTAAATAATGCCCTGCATAAATTATTTAACCTGAGATATTGGCATAAAAGGTTAAAAATATGCTACGGTAGTTTGGATAACATTATATTTACATGTATCTTACGATGGAGATGTAGGTATTTGGAAAAGCGGTAAAATTGCAAAAAATTACCTAAAAATTGTAAATGTATTTACAAGTCTTCTTATTCTTTTTCTTCTGCTTGGGAGCAATGGCAGGTCTCTGGTGATGCTTCACTGAGTGCACGGAAGAAGAATGACGATACAAAGATAATGCTGCAGTAAGAAAAGGAAGAGGAGGAGGGGGAGGGGGAGCTTGATTCCTATTGGTCTAGAGAGAAAGGGGAGGGCAGGAGGGATACCTACATCTCCATCGTAAAATACATGTAAATATAATATTAGCCAAACTACCATAGCATACAATTACCTCAAGTGTGTGAGCAGGGTGGGGGCTCCCGGCAGGAGGGTGTTGAGGGCTGACCTTGGGAACAACAAGCCCAATTTTCTGAGGTGTAGCACGACACCGGAAGTGATCTTGAGATAAGATCGTTATTTGCACTGGCACCAGGTTTGCAGCCCTATTCTATTGAACTAATAATTCATTATTTACAACGAATTAAAGTTTGTAAAGTGACAGTATCCGAAATCAATAACAATAGATTAAAAACTACCGACTAAATCATTATGCAGTTCTGACTGTCATCCTGCTATTATCGAATTGCATGATATGATGCGGTCACACATTGGTTTAAACACGTACAACAGCCAGAGAAACATAGCCTCAATCACTTTGTGAATATAAATTTTATTTCTAAAACATGCCACTTCAGAAGCATTCAAAGCAGTATAATCCATGTTAGAAACACCATGCCGCTGGGCAACCTCGGCAGCGGCTGACAGCACCAATTCGTTGGGCGGCAAAAGACATGACTACCCTCAGATCCCTACGTGTAGCATATTTACAAACTGGCAACACTGTACAGGATGTGGAAGCTGGTAGTGTAAATGTTATCATCTTCTGGGTCTGATGGTAAACGGTGCTACGAAGCATGTTAAATTTCTCCCGTTGTACTGCAGTTTCCGTATGGAAATATAATCCTAGCGTCACATTCTAGCACGCCACTAATGTTATATAGCGCAAAAATATTTTCGTGACTGCACTTCCTGCTCCAGAGTCCGCCCCCAACATAGCGGGCACGGGTCCGACAAAGCCAACGGCTGCTGCCCACATGTTTGCTGCATATCACAGCGAATGCTTGTGATCTACGGCGTATGCAGTTGCTCTTGTTTCGCCTAGCACAATACTAATCATAGATGTGTGAGTTTCCTGCGTCGTTGATGGAAACTCAGACAGGAGATCTGGGTTTGAATACCATGACTGGAGTCGTGAAGATCAGAAGCTGATTGAAAATGAGGTAATGGGTATTGTGCTAGATTTTTATCATAAGTAGTATTCCTGGAGATGTCGAATGTGAGAGGGTGTGAGAACGTAATAGCTGCTAATACAAGTGTCATAAAATTTTCGACACAGGAATGGCAAAAGTTACGCATGAGACAATTGTTCGTGCAGCATATAGCGTGAGAAGCTTTGGAGTATATAATCTACCAGCATGATTAAGACCAACCATAAATGCAATAATATGTCATAACCATCTTACGACCAATGTATGTTGTAATGAAATAAAAAGGAAAGCAGATTGTTTGTTTCACTCACAGCTATGAAACAGTTTAAGAGGTCTTGATCGTTTTCGGTCATTGCAGGCCATCTTCACATTTGTGCTAGCTGCTTTCAGCAGAATCAGGCGTATTTGTCGCCGTGATGGCTGCCATACATTAAATTACAAAAAAGCAAATGTCTGTCCTTATAAAGACTTTTGATATATGTGACCAGTTGTCATATACAGGTAGCATTTCAGGGCTCACGTCATTATGTAGAAATATGGTGATGGACGGGACTGCCAAGGGGGAGGTGACTATGAGAAAAAGACTGAATAACCAACGAAATAATAACATTCTGCGAGTCGGAATGTGGATTGTAAGATGCTTGAACATGGTAGGGAAGTTACAGAATGTGAAAAGGGAAATGCAAAGGCTCGAACAAGATATAGTAGGGGTCAATGAAGTGAAATGGAAAGAAGACAAGGATTTATGGTCAGATGAGTACAGGGTAATATCAACAGCAGCAGAAAATAGTATAACGGGAGTAGGATTCGTTATGAAAAGGAAGGTAGTGGAGAGAGTGTGTTACTGTGAACAGTTCAGTGATAGGATTGTTCTTATCAGAATCGACAGCAAACCAACACCGATAACGATAGTTCAGGTATACATCCGGCGTCGCAGGCTGAAGATGAAGAGATAGAGAAAATGTATGAGGATACTGAAAGGATAATACAGTGCGTAAAGGGAGATGAAAAACTAACAGACATGGGGGACTGGAATGCAGCAGTTGTAGAGGAAAGACTAGAAGCAATGGTCCAGGAGAACATTGGCTTGGGACAAGGAATGAGAGAGGAGAAAGACTAATTGAATTCTGTAATAAATTTCAGCTAGTAATAGTGAATATTGTTTAAGACTCAAAAGAGGAGGAGGTAGGTTTAAGAGATTAGTGAGGAAGAATCAAAACGCAAAGAAGTGGTATACAGAAGTACTAAGGAATGACGATATACGCCTGAAGTTCTCTGAGGCTATAGATACAGCTATAAGGAATAGCTCAGTAGGCAGTAGACGTGAAGAGAATGGACATCTCTAAAAAGGGAAATCACAGAAGTTGTACAGAAAAACACAGGTACATGGCAGGTACCTGCATAGAAACCATGGCTGAATGAAGAAATACTTCAGTTGATTGATGAAAGGTGGAAGTACAAGAATGTTCAGGGAAATTCAAGAATACTGAAATACAAGTCACTGAGGAATGACATAAATGGGAAGTGCAGGGAAGATAAGACAAAATGGCTGCATGAAACATGTGAAGAAATTGAAAAAGAAATGTTTGTTGGAAGGACTGACTCAGCATACAGGCAAGTCAAAACAACGTTCGGTGACATTAAAAGCAAGTGTGGTAACATTAAGACTGCAACGGGAATTCCACTGTTAAATGCAGAGGAGAGAGTGGATATGTGGAAAGAGTACGTTGAAGGCCTCTACGAGGGGGGGGGGGGGGGGAGATATGTCTGATGTGATAGACAAAGAAACAGGAGTCGATTTACAAGAGTAGGGGATGCAGCATAAGAATCAGAATTTAAAAGGACTTCGGAGGACTTAATAACAAATAAAGCAGAATGGATAAATAACATTTATCAGAATTTCTAAAATCATTGGGGGCAGTGGCAACAAAACGACTCTTCACGTAGGTGTGTAGAATATATGAGTCTGGTGACAAAACATCTGACTTTCGGAAAAATATCATCCACACAATTCTGAAGACTGCAAGAGCCGAAAAGTGCAAGAATTATCGCACAATCAGCTCAACATCTCATGCATCCAACTTGATGAGAACAATAATACACTCCTGGAAATGGAAAAAAGAACACATTGACACCGGTGTGTCAGACCCACCATACTTGCTCCGGACACTGCGAGAGGGCTGTACAAGCAATGATCACACGCACGGCACAGCGGACACACCAGGAACCGCGGTGTTGGCCGTCGAATGGCGCTAGCTGCGCAGCATTTGTGCACCGCCGCCGTCAGTGTCAGCCAGTTTGCCGTGGCATACGGAGCTCCATCGCAGTCTTTAACACTGGTAGCATGCCGCGACAGCGTGGACGTGAACCGTATGTGCAGTTGACGGACTTTGAGCGAGGGCGTATAGTGGGCATGCGGGAGGCCGGGTGGACGTACTGCCGAATTGCTCACCACGTGAGGCGTGAGGTCTCCACAGTACATCGATGTTGTCGCCAGTGGTCGGCGGAAGGTGCACGTGCCCGTCGACCTGGGACCGGACCGCAGCGACGCACGGATGCACGCCAAGACCGTAGGATCCTACGCAGTGCCGTAGGGGACCGCACCGCCACTTCCCAGCAAATTAGGGACACTGTTGCTCCTGGGGTATCGGCGAGGACCATTCGCAACCGTCTCCACGAAGCTGGGCTACGGTCCCGCACACCGTTAGGCCGTCTTCCGCTCACGCCCCAACATCGTGCAGCCCGCCTCCAGTGGTGTCGCGACAGGCGTGAATGGAGGGACGAATGGAGACGTGTCGTCTTCAGCGATGAGAGTCGCTTCTGCCTTGGTGCCAATGATGGTCGTATGCGTGTTTGGCGCCGTGCAGGTGAGCGCCACAATCAGGACTGCATACGACCGAGGCACACAGGGCCAACACCCGGCATCATGGTGTGGGGAGCGATCTCCTACACTGGCCGTACACCACTGGTGATCGTCGAGGGGACACTGAATAGTGCACGGTACATCCAAACCGTCATCGAACCCATCGTTCTACCATTCCTAGACCGGCAAGGGAACTTGCTGTTCCAACAGGACAATGCACGTCCGCATGTATCCCGTGCCACCCAACGTGCTCTAGAAGGTGTAAGTCAACTACCCTGGCCAGCAAGATCTCCGGATCTGTCCCCCATTGAGCATGTTTGGGACTGGATGAAGCGTCGTCTCACGCGGTCTGCACGTCCAGCACGAACGCTGGTCCAACTGAGGCGCCAGGTGGAAATGGCATGGCAAGCCGTTCCACAGGACTACATCCAGCATCTCTACGATCGTCTCCATGGGAGAATAGCAGCCTGCATTGCTGCGAAAGGTGGATATACACTGTACTAGTGCCGACATTGTGCATGCTCTGTTGCCTGTGTCTATGTGCCTGTGGTTCTGTCAGTGTGATCATGTGATGTATCTGACCCCAGGAATGTGTCAATAAAGTTTCCCCTTCCTGGGACAATGAATTCACGGTGTTCTTATTTCAATTTCCGGGAGTGTATACAGAAGAGTGGAAAAGAAAATTGAGGATGTGTTAGATGATCAGTTTGGCTTTAGGAAAGGTAAAGACACCATAGAGGCAATTCTGACGTTGCGGTTGAAAATGGAAGCAAGACTAAAGAAAAATCAAGATACGTTCATAGGATTTGTCGACCTGGAAAAATCGTTCGACAATGTAAAATGGTGCAAGATGTTCGAAGTTCTGAGAAGAGTAGGGGTAAGCTATAGGGACAGACTGGCAACATACAATACGTGCAAGAGCCAAGAGGGAATAATGAGAGTGGGCGACCAGAACGAAGTGTTCGGATTAAAAAGGATGTAAGACAGGGAGTAGTCTTTCACCCCAGCTGTTCAGTCTGCACATCGAAGAAGCAATGATGGAAATAAAAGAAAGGCTTAGGAGTAGGATTAAAATTAAAGGTGAAAGGATGTCAGTGGTACGATTCGCTGATGACATTGCTATCCTTAGTGAAAGTGAAGAAGAATTACGTGATCTGCTGAATGGAATGAACAGTGAGTGCAGAGTATGGATTGAGAGTAAATCGAAGAAAGACGAAAGTAATTAGAAGTAACAGAAATCAGAACAGCGAGAAATAACATCAGTATTGATGATCACGAAGTAGATGAAATTGAGGAATTTTGATATCTAGGCAACAAAATAATCAATGACAGGCAGAGCAAGGAGGGCATGAAAAGCAGAGCAGCACTGGCAATTAGGGCATTCCTGGCCAAGAGAAGTCTATTAGAATCAAACATAGGCCTTAATTTGAGGAAGAAGGCACAGCATTGTTTGGTAATGAAACAAGGACTGTGGGAAAACCGGTACAGAAGAAAATCAAAGTATTTGAGATATGGTGCTACAAACAAATGTCGAAAATTAGGTGGACTGATAAGGTAAGAAATGAGGAGATTCTGAGTACAATCGGAGGGGAAAGGAATATGTGGAAAATACTGACAAGGAGAAGGGACAGGATGCTAGGACAGCTGTTAAGACATGAGGGAATGACTTCCATGGTATTAGAGGAAGCTGAAGAGGACAAAAACTGTAAATGAAGACAGAGATTGGAATATATCCAGCAAATAATTGAGGACGTAAATTACAAGTGCTACTCTGTGATGAAGAGGTTTGCACAGGAGAGGAATTCGCGACGGGCTGCGTCAGACCAGACAGATGACTGATGACTAAAAAAGAAAAAAAAAGGTGATGCAAGTAGAGGCACAAGGAAATTCGATGGACAAATTATTTGTCATCGCACAGTAATCAAAATGTGAACGGACAAGGAATATTTGTCTCTTCTGATGAGGGCACAAAAATTAAGGTGTGTACAAGCGTGTAATACTGCTACTCCGCACGTTTTTCACCTCCAGATTTACCACAAACAATTTTTACTCGGTGTGTTCATTACTCTCATAACTTTTATCTGGGCTGATTGTTCGCTAAATGACGAATAAAACACCAATCCGTGTCGCTAATTATCCATTCATGTCTCCTCAGAGCCTTTCTTGCATGTTCCCAGTTGTGTTAAATTAATTATAATAGTCTAGATCGCAAAGTACCGGTTTCGATCATCACATCATCATCTTCTGTGCTACAACCATATTAATGGACAATGGCTGTTCGTGGAGCAGGAACTGCTTGTCATTCAGCGGATGCTGTTCCACGCACAGCCATTGTCCATCAGTATGGTTGTAGTTGTGAAGATGATCATTTGATGATCGGAACCGGTCATCTTTTAACAAATGTCTTGCAACCTAGACTGTTATAATTAATTTTAAAGATTAATATGTTGATCGCTGATTTTTCCAATATGTTTTCAAAATTAATTAGTTCCCAGTTATGGTTACTCGCGAGGCACTGAATCGAGGCTGTGAGATGGCTTCTATTAAGATTTTGCTACTGAATTTCGTTTTGGCCGTTTGAGATCTACAAGAGAAAACGCAAAAAAAACCTGTCAAAACGCAGCGTTTCTCCAGCGAGTCTGAACCCATATGTGAAGGAGCCAGCGCATTGGAAGTCGAGCGTGTTAGCGCTAAGCCAAGGAGACGCCGCTCATGTAGGTAAAGCCACGCACCAGACGACGGAATGCGCACGTATGCGTTCGCGACCGGCCATTAACGAAGAAAGGAACCCCAGATAAATAAAAATCAGGACATATAATTGCATACTGTTGACCTATTTTTAACGGCTAACTTACTAGTGAACTTGTTATCACGTTATCAGTTTTATACCGAGGTTAGCCAAACATTAAATCCGAATTTACCCCTGATTAATTCGGAGATAGATTCCTGACTTATAAATGAACAGTACGCCGGAATATAAATTTGGATGCGATTGTTTTGAGAAAGTTTGATTGTTTGCTCAAGATTGCGGCAACCATTAAATTCCGACAAAAATTCAAACAGAGGAGTTGCAGTGCCATGAAAACGATTATGTTTCGACCTTTCGAATGAAGGCAGGAGCAGAACTTCGGTGGACAAAAGACGGCGTCAGTTGAGGCTGGAAACTCACCAGCGTGCGGACGAGCAGAATCGACAAAACTTGCAGACCACAAGTGCCCCAGCATCAGTTTACCAGCTTGTCTTGAGACCAACGGTTTACAGCAAGGCGGCTCCGACATGCACATGATGTACTCACTTTCAGAGTAATGTCTGCCTGCTCGAGGTAAGGAATGTCGACCGCGACCGCGGCCACCATTTGCATCCGGAGAGCGTTACTGTGTCACGCTCTCGCAGTGAGACAGCATTCCGCCATTTGGCGAGCCGTCGTCGCAACTGTCACCTCGATCACTACGTCATTTTTCAGTCTCTCTCTGTAAAGTGCAAGCATTCTGACGTGAATTCAGCTCTTTCCTGCACTTTAAACTGAAGTGGTCGTTTAAGTTCTTTGAGCAATTATTTTTGAAGATTCTTGAGTTCAGTAGCATATGTGGTCGGTGAAGATTACTCTGTGCTATATGTTTATCAGTTGTAGAAGAATACATGCTATTGTTTAACATTAATCACTTTTGAGTTGTATCCCCAGTGCACTATCCTCAGTCTCCTAATTTACTGGGATGCTCTGTGAGTAGAAATGATGCTGTTTCCCTTCCATGGACGGGACTAAGTTACATCGCCAGACTACAAATGTCCGTCCAAGGGACAGAGCCAGTTGCTACGGCCTGACAACACTGTGGCGAGCTGTTTATACCTGGACCCCGGACGTATAAGCACACAAAAGGGAGGGAGGGGTGGGGGGGGGGGAGTTACAAGCATACATTCTCCCATTACCACGGTAGATTCCTCAGAACGTTAAAGAAACAGTCAGGTTCCTTTCAGAGTATGCTGATACAATAGCTCCAGTATGCTGATACAATAGCTCCATAGTTAGCAATTATATACAACCGCTAGCTCACAGAAAGATTCGGACCTAAATATTGGAAAATTACTCAAGTCACAATAATTCCCTAAAAAGGAAATAGGAGTAATCCGGTGAATTACAGGCTCATATCACTAATGTCGGTTTTGGAAATTATACTGTGTTCGAAAATTATGAATTACCACGAAGAAAACGATTTATTGACTCATAGTCAGCACGGATTCAGAAAATCTCGTTCTTGCGAAACACAACTAGCTCATTATACTCATGAAGTAATGAGTGCTATCGACAGGGGATGACAATTTGATTCTTTATTTTTAGATTTCCAGAAGGCTTTCGACACCGTTCCTCACAAACGTCTTCCAACCAAACTGCGTGCCTATGCAATATCGCCTCAGTTGTGCGACTGGATTCGTGAATTCCTGTCAGAAAGGTCACAGTTCGTAGTAATAGACGGAAAGTCATCGAGTAAAACAGAAGTAATGTCCGGCGTTTCCCTAGGTAGTGTTATAGGCTCTCTATTGTTCCTGATCTATATTAACGACATAGGAGGCAATCTGAGTAGCCCTCTTAGATTATTTGCAGATGATGCTGTCATTTACCGTCTTGTGAAGTCATCAGATGACCAAAACGAATTGCAAAATGATTTAGACAAGATATCTGTGGCAATTGACCCTGAATAAAGAAAAGTGTGAAGTTATTCAAATGAGTACTAAAGAAATCCGCTAAATTTCGATTATCCGATAAGTCACACAAAACTGAAAGTTTTTAATTTAACTTAATACTTAGGGATTACAATTACAAATAACCTAAACTGGAACGATCGCATAGATAATGTTGTGGGTAGAGCAAACCAAAGATTCATTGGCAGAACATTTAGAAGGTGCAACAGGTATACTAAAGAGACTGCTTACACCATGTTTGTCCGCCCAATTCTGGAGTACTGCTGTGCGGTGTGGGATCCTCATCAGGTGGGACTGACGGATGACATCAAAAAAGTTTTGTATTATAGCGAAATAGGGGAGATAGTGCCACAGACATGATACGTGAATTGGAGTGGCGTTTTTCATTGCGACGGGCTCTTCTCATGAAATTTCAATCACCAGTTTTCTTCTCCGATTGCTAAAATATTCTGTTGGCACCCACCTACGTAACGAGAAATGATCATCACGATAAAATAAGAGAAATCAGGACTAGCTCAGAAAAATTTAAGTGTTCGTTTTTCCCGCGCGTCGTTCGAGAATGGAACGGTAGAGAGACAGCATAAAGGTGGTTCATTGAACCCTCTGCCAGGCACTTTATTGTGAATAGCAGAGTAATCACGTAGATGTAGATGCAGAGCTTACACCTCAACATACATCCAGTGCACAAACAATGAATTTTGTTTACTCAGCAGTACATCTTAAATTAGAGCAGTTCAGAATATTTCACTGAGATGACAGATGACAACAAAGTATCGAGTGAACACAGATGTTTAGTTCAGCGCACACCAGGAAGTAAGTGGAAGATAACAGAGGTGCCGAACAACTCCTGCGCTGTTGTCAGTTCTCATGTGCGCTACTTTCCGTATAAAAACTTACTGAGGGTCTCTGACGGCTCCACATACTGAAAACTTATCGCAGGCCAGCCTTAAATGGGTAACTCTCTTCGAACGCATGAAAAATAACTGATATCCGTAATTTTTTCAAGTAAAATACAAATTGAAGATAAATCTGATGATATCGTTTTATTAATTACGCTTCTATCTTTAAGAAATCAGTTTTGTGTCCGCAACGGACGCTCCCTGCAACCGCAGCGCCAGGCACCAGTTGGAAGGGCCACTTGCAACCGGAACATCGGTCATCGGCGGAAATTCCCGAAGTCCTCCTGTTGGAAATGTAACAAAAAAATTTTGTGTAGGTCATTTGAATATATTTTCTATGAGACTACATAGAATAATTGAAAAATATTAAATTCTAACAAAATGGTGACACGTTGAAATAAAATCCTTTCTTCGGCCACAAAATCGAGACAAAAACGTGCACCGAAACTAGGTTTTTGACGATTCGCTGATAGAGAATTCAATTCAGAATTCCGATGAAAATAGTAAGTACGTTCTCAAGTTATGTTTCCCACGGAACTGAGAAATACGTTTTCAAGAAAGACACTTTTGAAGTTTTGAGTTACAGTTTTTTGTAGTTAAGTTAAACATACAGCAATCCTTCCAGATCCGAAAAGAGACCATCCTGTGGGAGTCTTCGGCAGCTTCTGTGATCCGCTCCTCTGCTCTCTCGATACGCTTTTCGTCTTTTTTTTCTGCAGAAGTTGTAATAGGCTGGTCCGATCTCACGTTGGAAAACGAAAATAGTTTCCATAACGCATGTTAGGCGGTAGTTTAAATTACATGCAGTCATAGTGAACGTGATGTCGACTATTTTTCCCCGCTGTGAACGGTTTTCGGAGACACTTTTTCACAAGTCGCCTTGTAGCTCGATAATGGAGTTTCTGGCGAGCTTGCGATCAACACTACAGTAAAGTAGATACCCCAGAGAACATTTCAAGCAAAAAATCGATTTTTTTTAAATTTTCAAAGAGCACTACCCCCTCAAAATAATTTGATGGATGGTCAACGCCTGGCGAGTGCAAAGTAGAATTGTAAGCGAAACAATCACTATCCGTTTGCGAGCAGATGGCTTCAAGAAGTTCGTTTGTTGCCTCACAGTTCTATGTTTTGTTTCTTACTTCTCGGATTCGTTCAATGTCTTAGAACAAGAGCATGAATGATCACAATAATTTCTTCGCTGTGTTTGCGACTCTTCAATATTAATAAAATTACGTGTGTGTTTCTACTTTATGCCGAACAGAAAACAAACAGTATACAGAACTGCAACAAAAACACGATAAGGATAGGACACGGACCATCGAAGTTCGTGTTTGAAACTTCCTGGCAGGTTAAATCTGTGTAGCGGACCGAGACTCGAACTCTGGACCTTGGCCTTTCGCGGGCAAGTGTTCTACCATCTGAGCGACCCAAGCACGACTCACAGCCCGTCGTCACAGCCTTACTTCCGCCAGTACCTCGTCTCCTACCTTCCAAACTTAACAGAAGCTCTACCCTATGCTGTGGCTAAGCCATGTCTCCACAATATCGTTTCTTCCAGGAGTGCTAGTTCTGCAAGGTTCGCAGGAGAGCTTCTGTGAAGTTTGGAAGGTACGAGACGAGGTACGGGCGGAAGTACGGCTGTGAGGACGAGGCGTGAGTCGTGCTTGGGTAACTCAGATGTTAGAGCACTTGCCTGCGAAAGGCAAAGGTCCCGAGTTCGAGTCTCGGTCCGGCACATAGTTTTAATCTGCCAGGAAGTTTCATATCAGCGCACACTCCTCTGCAGAGCGAAAATCTCGTTCTGAAGTTCGTGTTTGTTGACCAGTTTTATGTCTGTTGGACACAGTTAATAAGTAACTTATCTTTCCAGAAAAACTCGGTGCTTTGCGTTGTCAGTTCTAATAATCATATCTGCTAGTCTGAGACCGAAGCAATCTGCCCGCACCCTCTGCAACCAAAATGGCATTGAAACAGAGGACGACACAGAAAAGACCGAAATTATTTTTTCCAAAACTATTTCACACAGGAAGATCGCACCGAAGAGCCTACTTTCAATCGTGGCACCATCCACAAAATGGTTGATATCGAAATACACTCCTGGAAATGGAAAAAAGAACACATTGACACCGGTGTGTCAGACCCACCATACTTGCTCCGGACACTGCGAGAGGGCTGTACAAGCAATGATCACACGCACGGCACAGCGGACACACCAGGAACCGCGGTGTTGGCCGTCGAATGGCGCTAGCTGCGCAGCATTTGTGCACCGCCGCCGTCAGTGTCAGCCAGTTTGCCGTGGAATACGGAGCTCCATCGCAGTCTTTAACACTGGTAGCATGCCGCGACAGCGTGGACGTGAACCGTATGTGCAGTTGACGGACTTTGAGCGAGGGCGTATAGTGGGCATGCGGGAGGCCGGGTGGACGTACCGCCGAATTGCTCAACACGTGGGGCGTGAGGTCTCCACAGTACATCGATGTTGTCGCCAGTGGTCGGCGGAAGGTGCACGTGCCCGTCGACCTGGGACCGGACCGCAGCGACGCACGGATGCACGCCAAGACCGTAGGATCCTACGCAGTGCCGTAGGGGACCGCACCGCCACTTCCCAGCAAATTAGGGACACTGTTGCTCCTGGGGTATCGGCGAGGACCATTCGCAACCGTCTCCATGAAGCTGGGCTACGGTCCCGCACACCGTTAGGCCGTCTTCCGCTCACACCCCAACATCGTGCAGCCCGCCTCCAGTGGTGTCGCGACAGGCGTGAATGGAGGGACGAATGGAGACGTGTCGTCTTCAGCGATGAGAGTCGCTTCTGCCTTGGTGCCAATGATGGTCGTATGCGTGTTTGGCGCCGTGCAGGTGAGCGCCACAATCAGGACTGCATACGACCGAGGCACACAGGGCCAACACCCGGCATCATGGTGTGGGGAGCGATCTCCTACACTGGCCGTACACCACTGGTGATCGTCGAGGGGACACTGAATAGTGCACGGTACATCCAAACCGTCATCGAACCCATCGTTCTACCATTCCAAGACCGGCAAGGGAACTTGCTGTTCCAACAGGACAATGCACGTCCGCATGTATCCCGTGCCACCCAACGTGCTCTAGAAGGTGTAAGTCAACTACCCTGGCCAGCAAGATCTCCGGATCTGTCCCCCATTGAGCATGTTTGGGACTGGATGAAGCGTCGTCTCACGCGGTCTGCACGTCCAGCACGAACGCTGGTCCAACTGAGGCGCCAGGTGGAAATGGCATGGCAAGCCGTTCCACAGGACTACATCCAGCATCTCTACGATCGTCTCCATGGGAGAATAGCAGCCTGCATTGCTGCGAAAGGTGGATATACGCTGTACTAGTGCCGACATTGTGCATGCTCTGTTGCCTGTGTCTATGTGCCTGTGGTTCTGTCAGTGTGATCGTGTGATGTATCTGACCCCAGGAATGTGTCAATAAAGTTTCCCCTTCCTGGGACAATGAAGTCACGGTGTTCTTATTTCAATTTCCAGGAGTGTAAATGACCGGGGGATAGAAAAGCAGCTGAAATAGCTCAGCAGAGGGAAGGTTTCTGGACCTGACGGGATACTGTACGATTCTAGATAGGTTATGTTAAAGAACTTGCCCCTCTTCTAGCAGCAAGGTACCGTAGGTCTTTCGAGAAGCGAAGTGTCCCCGACGGTTGAAAAAAAAAGCACAAGTCATTCTCGTTTTCAAGAAGGGTTGTTGAACAGACGCACAAAACTATATATCTCTGAAATTAGAATTACATATTAAGACCTTCAGCAGCTGACGGGCGTTGATGTATGTCAACGGGGACAGGTGAAAATGTGTGCCCCTATCGGGAGTCGAACCCGGGATCTCCTGCTTACATGGCAGCCGCTCTAACCATTTTTTTATCTCATTTTGCTCTACATTGTTCGTTGAATTTGTTCGGACGATGACATCCGTTCAGGTTGTTCGTTGATCCGTTTACTCAGTTTTTTATTACAGAGGGTAGGCTAAACCCTCTGACCGAACACGCTGAGCTACCGTGCCGGCATGATAATGAAAGACACACAACACCCAGTCCCCTGCTGGGAATCGAACCCGGGCCCCATGCGTGGTAGGCGGAAACGCGACCGCTACGCTACGGAGGCGGACTCCATCTGAGGCACCGAAGGCACAGAGGATAGTGCGACTGCAGGGACTATCTCGCGCACGCCTCCTGCGAGACCCACATTCGTAGTGCCCCTACCCAACACACTCATTACTTGTGGAAGACATTCTTACCAAATCTCGTAAGAGTTCGCGTAATATGTGTGCATCCGCACAGAAGAAGGTCATGGCCGGTATTGCCAGAACTATATACTTATATGGATATGGTGTCTGTTCTTTCGGACAACTTTCGGACATGTCCGAAAGAACAGACACCATATCCATGTAAGTATATATCTCTGATGTCGGCCTGTTTTAGAATTTTGGAACATGTTTTATGCTCGCGTATCATAACTTTTCTGGAGGCCGAAAAATCTCCTCTGTAGGAACCAACGTAGTTTCTGAAAGCAACGATCGTATGGAACACAGCTTGCTCTGTTCGTCCACGACACCAAGAAGGCACTGGATACAGGCACTCAGATGCCGTGGTCCTTGACTTACGGAAGGCATTCGATACCATTCCACACTACCGCCTAATTGACAAAATACGAGTGTACAGAATATCAGACCAACTGTGTGACTGGACTGAAGAGTTTCTAGGCAACAAATCACAGCATCTCATTGTAAACGGGGAAGTCTTCAGACGTGACAGTAAATTCCCCATAAGAGTGTTATAGGACCATTACTTTTCACAGTATATATGCATCATCTAGTAGATTACGTTGAAAGTTCCATGAGGCTTTTCGCGGATGATGCTGTTACATACAGAGAAGTCGCGACGGTGGAAAATTGTAGTGAAATGTAGGAAGACCTGTAGAGCAGTGTTTTTCAACCTGAGGGTCGCGAACCGCTGAGGGGCTGCAAAGCCTTGCTCAGGGGGTCGCGGTCGCAGGAGAAAGCAGTTGCAGCGTGGCTGGTAACGTACACTCTTTGACATAAAACTTGACCGGCGGCCGGCCGCTTCAGAGGCTAAGTCCGCGCCGATCGCGACATGGGACAAAAAAACTGGCCAACTCGCTAATTCTCTAAGTCCGGTTATCTGCACAATCTGGCAACAGTGTAGACTGCGGCACTTCCTGGAGGAAAACATGTCCCATGATAGAGAAACTCTAGGCTGATTACGCCTGTGGTCTAGCGGTAGCGTGCGCTGTTTCTGTTCATAAAGTCAGTGGATCGAGAGCAGCTGGCATAAAATGTTTTTATAGCCTCTTCTGTCTGAATGCTGAAGACGTGAATGTAATGGTAGCGCAGATTCAATCTATTTCGCTTTGTGACACACCGATATCAAAATTTTATCCAGTAACGATTTTGCGGCAGATTTCCTGCAGACTGTCCTCCTCTGGACGCCGTATGCGGCAAAGCTCCGGGATCCATTTGCTGGCTACTGGCAGCGGCCGTGGCGACAGCAGCGGCGCTGCACTCCCCCGTTCTTTATCGAAAGCGCCTGCTACCGCTCATCGCTTTTGATGATTTAAAACGCTTTATTATTAAATGTTGCTCCACAGAAAATTTCTACAATTTCCATTCACGCTCAAAAGCATCGGACACAGACGCCCTGATTAGTAGGCGGGTATTATATTACATTAATCGGCAAGAGCTGAGTATGGCCCGAAATTAATTTTATAGACTGGGACGAAATTAAACCACCTCACTACATTCGATGAATTTATAAATGCTTCATACCTCGTTTCTTTTCCTTTCAAACTCAATTATTTGTGTAACTTTTGGTCAATGTTTGGATGTTTTCGTCAAGCCAGAGTGAGCGTCTGTGGTGTAAAGTGTATTACAGTTCTTGTTTCATTCCTTATTGTAAGTCTATGCGATAAACTGTGTAAATACCTTGCAATGCATGCTCTGTAGCAGTGCAGGAACACTGCACATTTGGAGTTCCATGCATGGGTTCATGAAGTATTTATTGTTGATCGAAAGTGATAGTTAAGGTCATCAGATTTAAACCAGAAAAATTTGGCGTTTTGAAGGTTTCAGAGAACGGAAAGGAATTGCTAACGCCGGTGTTAGAAAACGTCTACAGTTAAATGCTATTGCAACAATTTAGAAGAAGGGAACTATATTAATGAACATGTGCACTTCATAAACAACCTTCTGACATGTTAGACCTATATGACGAACAAAGCTCAAATTTATATCGTTGACAGTCGGTTTGAATCTTTTCAGGGTCTATTTTACAGTGAAGCACCTTGGAATTTGCAAAGCAGAAATCCATGATATTAACATAATTTACTAAGTCGAAATCGGACGAAGATTGATGTTTAAAGGCATTCTTTAGATTTCGCATAAGAAATTTTTACTAGCAGTTTGCAACTCCATTAATTAAAATGGAAAATAAAAGGTTGTAGTCAGCGGCTTCTACCGTGATTCGAACTGCTATGTCTTATAGAACAAGCACTGCAACGCACAAGGGAACCTCTGAGCTAACGACACACTGGCGGCCAGAGGCGGAATATAGTCACAGCGATGTTGCCTGAGCCTCAAAACGCAACCTTAAACACACGAACAGAGGAGGTGGAGATTACTGTTTTAACGTCCCGTCGACAACGATGTCATTAGAGACGGAGCACAAGCTCGGATTAGGGAAGGATGGGGAAGGAAATCGGCCGTGCCCCTCCTAAGGAACCATCCCGGCATTTGCCTGAAGCGATTTAGGGAAATCATTGAAAACCTAAATCAGGATGGCCGGGCGCGGGATTGCACCGTCGTCCTCCCGAATGCACACACAAACAGGTGTTACTTATGTGAAGAACGCCGTTCTTGGAGTCCAGAAATTAAATATACTTTCTAATTGTGTCATCTTGCAGTGGATTATATCGTACGAGTCTTCGATGTGGAAAACGAATGTCAAGTGAATTTAGCGAGGTAACGCCGACCTACACACGGAAGTAAATGCACTATCAGAGTGTTGACAAATACTTGCTACGACGCTGCCATTTCTAGGCTCTCTGACGAGGCAGCTCTTCAGCGAAATGCTTGCCGTGATTCTCCGATACGGTTCTTCAGAGTGGAGACGCGCGCACGTTTGGTTTTTATGCGGCGTTCTCCCCTGATGGTTTCTGACGTCGCCTTGTGGGCTATGTATACATATGAGACATTCAATTATCATTAATCCAGAATCATACAAGTTTCAGCTTCCGGCGTGGAAGAAGGCTGTTGACGCCGACATTATATCATTTCAACGTAGGGAAAGCAAAACGGATCATTCAATGTTTCTCATTCAACATAAAGCATGTGAGATAATTTTCCGTAACGTTCATAATCATCTAAAAATACAAACGAAGTAAAAATACACCGGAAGCTTATTCGAATTGAATATAACGCTTTGCACCTCGATGTCGAATTTGTCCACGTGCAATCTTTTGCAGCATACACATAGAATGTCATGATTACCACGAGAATGAAGAAATATGTTGGTAAGGATGGAAGCAAGAAGAGACGCAGTCAACAAATATTCTATTCCTCATGGCATTCATTTCATTTGACACGTAAGAAGAGGTAAAGCGGGAATTTACTTTCGTTAACACGAAAGATATGCCGCACATATTGATAACGAGGAAGTCTGCGTCTTCCTACGTTTCCTCCTTGAAATCTGTATGCTCTATTATATATTAAGTAGCCCGATCATTGCTTCAGTAATGTTACCCTCTTGTTTGACCCCGTAACGATGAAAAGATTCCAAATGCATGTCTCCCTTCCTGGGTTGTTTTTTGTGTTTTATTGCTTGGAATTCCTGAAGCAGACCACTGTGCCTTCCCCCCTCGTGGGTTAGGTCTCAAAACTAAACCGCTTTGTATCCAGTGGCATAATTTATTCAGACAGCATCAGCATAAGACTATCAAACAAAGCCTTCCATTTACAGTTGCAGCACTCTAACCAGCACTGACCAAAGTGTAATCCACGGTCATGGTCCTAAATTACCAGCTGTCTGCTACTGTGGCAAAGTCCGTACTACACTTTCGATTCCGCAGCACCATTTTATCTGGTAACACTGTGTAGTTGCACAGTTGTGCTACCAGGTCTGTCCTCACACTGTCACCTTTATGTATCTCACTTCTCCTGTAGCGTAGATCACGAGGAGCCGAAGTAAATGAGTGTATTGTGCATGACGTAACATTCAGTATTCCCTTCTTTCATAGCCACTCTTCATGTGCATCGATACCAAATAGGAATGCGAAAACTCTTGCGAGTGAGAGAATGACAATAACAATCGTAACAAGAACAAGCAAATAATGAATGATGTTTATTCCAACGCAGAACGAGAATGGCTTTAAATATAAAAATCTGTATCTATATCTATATCCATATCTATTGATCTTTGAGTTGGCACAATGCAAATATATTCTTAGCATTTAGTTACTGAATTTAGTTCTGGATGTTTGCAGAGAAAAGGAAAAGTCGGTACTTCTCGCTAGTGTAATATAATGTGAACCAGCAACTACCCTTTCCTTAGAACACGACTCAAGCAGGTCCTCAAGTAGGTAGCAAGGCACTGCTGCATTCTGTTCCCTGACATTGCTCTGATGACGGTTAATGCAGATAGTTCCGATTATGAAATACAAAACGTATTGCAGGTTAGTTCCTAGGATAGTAACATTAAATTTGCGTTGTAGACGGCACATGAACGTGACGACTATCCATATCACTCATCAATATAAAAAGACAATATTTTGGGAATTTAGCAGGATTACTCAAAATGAATTCTGAAATTGGGTGACACTGCACAGGTGCTAAACGTCGTCAAGAGTATACGACGTCCTAATCGCATTAGGAATATGAAGATCGTCTTCGACAGCTCGCAACTTTCACATTGCTATCTCCACCCTACTCCAGACAGCCCTCGGTGGAGTTGCACTACGTTGCCGATGTTATGGAAGGCCTTCAAACCGACAACAGACCACATATTGAAAAATACAAGCGAATTCTCTTGCAGCGTAAGCTTATTGTAACTAATCTAAAAATTATTGGAGAGGAACATTGTCCTATTCAAAAAAAGTAAAATGTTACACACTGTTGACGTCAAACGGATATTATCTATGTCCTGTCTTGTGTCCTACTCATCTATAATATCAAGTGTACTATGAAAATGATTATATATAATGGATGATAGGGTAATGCATTGATACCAGATGGTGGGGGCCGGCCGGTGTGGCCGTGCGGTTCTAGGCGCTTCAGTCTGGAACCGCGTGACCGCTACGGTCGCAGGTTCGAATCCTGCCTCGGGCATGGATGTGAGTGATGTCCTCAGGTTAGTTAGGTTTAAGTAGTTCTAAGTTCTAGGGGACTGATGACCTTAGAAGTTAAGTCCCATAGTGCTCAGAGCCATTTGAACCATTTGAACTATTTAACACAAAATGACATTAAAAATTAAAGTTATTCACGAGCAGCTAGTTGAGAATATGTATGAACATTAAATGACACGACGAACTGAAATAATATGACGAAGAGTTCAGCGCTCACTGGGAATAGAGCCCCACACATATCGTTGTTGACTACACACAAAGAGACGTCAGCTACCGAATTTTTATCCACCAGCTGCTCAGAATAGCATCTTGAACTTACAGTCATCTCGCAAATAGTTCTGTGTCTCACTGGGAGTTAAAAACGTCAGATATCGTTAGTGTTGACAACGAATGAAAATACATTAAAAATCAAAATTATTATCCACCAGCAGATAGGTGTTCTCACGATAGAGCTTGATAATACATAATTAAATCTTTAGTGCCGGGCCAGGATTCGATCTCATTCACGCGTAATATGTGAAGGTGTTGAGGAATCTGCAGTTTTGAACAAACAACAAATTGCAGCCGAACTGTATTGCCACGAAGGGATCAAATTCCGCGTTAAGGGCGGTCTGAGTTGCATTCCCAGTTTAGAACCAATTTTATCGACATACAGAAGCTCAAATAAAAGATGGAATAAGTGTCCTGTGACCATACATAGCGTTTGTGTCGCCACTTGAAATAAATAACTAGTATAAGAAAGGTTACTGGTGATAGAGTTTCTACATGTCGCCACTCCAGACTTTATTGTGGTTCAACCTACCGTCTACTTGGTAAAGAAGGAATATCATCTCCCGGGTTCGATTCCCGGCGGGGTCAGGGATTTTCTCTGCCTCGTGATGGCTGGGTGTTGTGTGATGTCCTTAGGTTAGTTAGGTTTAAGTAGTTCTAAGTTCTAGGGGACTGATGACCATAGCTGTTACGTCCCATAGTGCTCATAGCCATTTGAACCATTTTTTGAGTATCATCTTTAATGTGAATTTTCAGACCACGCAGCCATTATATCTCCTTCACTTGGTGTAGCTAGGAGAGAATGGAATCTGTCTCTCCCTATCTAAAATCATTGACGGAAGTGGGAATCGAACCCAGACCATAGGTATAACAACCTACCATCCGTCCAACAGACCACGAAATCCTCTTCCCTGCGAGTCATTTTTCTATCGTAACGCAGTTGCGCCACACTGGATGAGAATTCTGACACACAGGCTCCCTGTAGTAATTTGCAGCATGTTCAGTAAATTCGTTTACTTGGTTGACCGAATCACCATGAACTAGCTACCACGGCTACCCAGTGCATACATTCGACTATTTTGTAATCACAGAAATAAAATCACGTAACTGCCACCTACACACAACTGCCAACAGTGTAGGATGCAGAAGTTTAAATAGGAAGTGTTCCTTTCCACTTGAGCTATTCTATTCCGCTATCTGTTACTAGAAAAAGAAAAACTGTAACTGTTTGTCTCTCAGAAGTCAAGACCTGGCCATATGCATAATCTCACAGTGCTGTGGAATCCAAAAGTTCTGGAGGAATAGTTGCCGAGCTCTGGAGCTGCTGTAGCTACGTGTCAGCTTGTAGCATAGATAAGATGTCGCGAGTTCGAATACATTCAGTGCTACATTTTTTAAAACGCAATTCTGCTCTCTGCTGAAGGTATCAATCTAATGGAACTTTGAACATAATTCCCTTCACTTCTCAACCCAAAGTAGTCGCATGTGGAAAAAGGGCTAACTACTGTGACATTTTGTTCTATTCAGGTTTAATAGACAGCAGGCAGCAGATGCATCTCGAAGATGTGCAGGGAGAGCGCATCGTGCCATAATATGTCAGAAAAGTATTTTCTACATTAGCCGTCGTGTGGTAGTGATATTTTATTCTTCTTCAAACTTTGTTTGACAGCTTTAACTCAGAACAAGTTTTCTACATGCATGTAATCAATAAACTGCATGTGCATTGTCAGACTGTCATAGGTAACATCAGAGAATTCGCATATATCGTTGATGTTTAATTTCTCTCTCATGTTTACTATTGTTTTAACAACACTAAAGGAAACCTTACGAAAATTGTGCACTGTATTATAAGAAATGAAATAAAACTAACCATGATAACCTTACGACGAAAGTATCTGTACACAAGCATGCCTCTATCGACACGAATTAGTAAAATACTACTCACTTAGATTTTGATTGGGTCTGTGTTTAATTGGTATGCTGTGTCATACTCAAGAGGTATGCAAATGTGGCATTTCATAAATATAGTTACGTATTCCTAGAAACCCAAAATTCGCTTGGCAGCAGCGGAAAGAGGCCTTACCTGTTGTGCAGCATTGTAAGTTTTTCAACATTGCACTATGAGCTGAAAGCATTTTCTTGCGATTTCCTTATTGATGTTTGATCTGACTGCTTGTAGCTCTTTCACAGAAGGGATAAAAACATTACAGTCAGTGAGACTGGAACTGCAAACCGTAACAGACGCTTTTTCACAGGTCAGCACGTTACCACAGAGCTGGCGAGGAGGTATGGGTCTTAGCTTCCTATTACGAAGGCAATAGTAACTATAACTCGTAAACCGCTATTTGAAGGTCGAGATTAGTTGCGGTTTCCCCCTGCAACGACTTTCCTGGGCTGAAAACCGTAAATTTTCAATCTTTTGTTACCCTGCAAGCGATAATAACTCAGATTATTCAATGGAAATGACAGGTAAAAGCAAGTGAACTTTGAGGCTTAATTCCGTGCACACCAGGAAGTAACTCGTCGATCACAGAGTTGCCAAACATACGTTGCCTTGTTGCCAAATCTCAGTTACAGTACCAGCAGGAAGAAGACGAACCGATGTGATCCTACAGCGGTCTGGGAAGTGACCATAGCTGGTGTCTCCAAGTCGCGGCTGCTACGGCCTGGAATACGTAATGCGTCTGATTCGCTTTCTGTAACTAGGTTTAGGGACTGGAGCGTAGTTACTAATAATACTCAGAACTGACTGCAAACTGAGCATCATAAATCAGTAACTCTCATTGTTGTTTTTATATTTCTTTCGTAAGTGTACTCAAAGTGGCAACGGCCTTGCCACAGTGGATACACCGGTTCCCGTGCGATCACCGAAGTTAAGCGCTGTCGGGTGTGGCCGGCACTTGGATGGGTGACCATCCCGCCGCCATGCGCTGTTGCCATTTTTCGGGGTGCACTCAGCCTCGTGATGCCAATTGAGGAGCTACTCGACCGAATAGTAGCGGCTCCGGTCAAAGAAAACCGTCATAACGACCGGGAGAGCGGTGTGCTGACCCCATGCCCCTCCTATCCGCATCCTCACCTGAGGATGATACGGCGGTCGGATGGTCCCGATGGGTCGCTTGCGGCCTGTAGACGGAGTTAGTTTTTTAGTTTTTAAGTGTACTCAAAACTAAGAAAGTCATTCACAGGCGTTTTCGTGCCTCGCCGATAGTCGAGCACAACATACAAATAAAAATAAAAAAGAATGTGTGTGTGTGTGTGTGTGGGTGTGTGTGTGTGTGTGTTTGTGTGTGTGTGTGAGAGAGAGAGAGAGAGAGAGAGAGAGAGAGAGAGAGAGAAATAAAAAGCAATGAGAGAGAGTGTAAAAAATTGTTGTAAAGAAATTGAATCATGGTATTTAAAGAAATCTTTCATTAAAATGACACGTTCCACATCATTACGAAATGTCGTATTCATGATCTATGGAACAAGGGTTAATCTAATGTAATCTAATCTAATCTAATCACATCATATTGATGATTAGCCATGAAGAGTCATGAATTACCGAAATTTTGGCCAATACCAGTAACCAAATCTAAACTTGAAAATAAAAGACGACAATTTTTGTAATAAACCGTGACTCCTATCAAGACCCTTTCGTCCCTGTTATCTAACCACGAAAGATGTCTGATATACCTCCATTCTGAAATAACAAAGTGTGCATGCATTTAAAGATGAAGTGCATGATGTGAAGTTCTGTGACGGAGATACGAACCCAACACGTAATCCGATTGTTAACTAAGAAAAATCAAATGTTACGTATCGGTTTTTCTTACGAGCCGCTAGGTGTCTGAATCTAAAATAAGGATACAAACTTTTGTGCCTAAGCGACAATCGAACTGCACACCTACCGTGCATCCACGAATATAGCTTAAGTATCAGTTGCTTACTCATGAACAGTAAGATGTGTGCGTGTTTGACCAGAAATAACGACACCTGTTGCGATTGTTGGAAACACATGAACAGACATTGAAATTGCGCGTTAATTTTCACTAGCAGGTGGGTGTGCACTTGATAAAGCTAGAAATGAAATTATGAATATTTTTGTACTGGATCAGGTTTCAGACCCACATACTTACCTTTGGAGGAGACCTAGAGAAGATTGCAGTCTTGGGAAAAGGAACGAAATGACTGAACTATACTGTTCCGAGAGATTCAGATCCTCGAAAGAGGAGATACGAATTCGAATCACAGTCCAGCACCAAATTTTTAAACGTCTCTAGTTCAATCAAGTACAAGTAAAATAAGAGCCCTGTCCCTTTAAATGGCTATCGGTTCATCAAATAAAATAAAATTTCCTAATGTAAGTAAGCTTACTGGCGACTGTATTTCTGTTTACCATGACTTCCGCTGTGTCATTTCCCAACGTAAACCGGCTCTGCCCAGTTGGAATGAAGGAACGTGATGTTTAATGCGGATTCTGGATTATAACGTCTTTCTCTTGAGGTTACCAGAGGTAAAATAAATCTGTTTGTGCCTCTTAAAAGTAAATGCCTGAACCCACGCATTGCACCTGTGATAGCTCGTTCCACCATACCATTGTGGCCACATTACCCAGCCCCAAGAGTGTGCTGTAACGGATGATGTGCTTAGCTTACAAAATTATTCACGGTGGAAAAAATGCGAGTCTACTAAATGGTCAAGTAGAAGCAAGCTTCTGACGCAGAGATTGCTATTCTCATGTCAGCAGGATGTAAAGACTCTTCTAGGCATCATAGGCTGGATGTGAAGCCATTTTGATTTTTCACATATTCAGCAAATTTCTTAGTTCGAGAAAATCCACTGTGAAGTGTGAAGTTGCCGGATAATTCGATTATTACTGTTATTATTACTATCATTTTATTCATACCGCTGCTGTAACACAAGTGCTTGAACATCATTTAATGCCTTTTGGTCACTATAGATGTAGTTTCCCAAGAACAGGTTCTTTCCCTGTCTACGGAATCCTTTTCATGTTAATATCAAACACCAGCAATTACTCGTAGATTACTTTAAAACTAAAGTAATTGATGAAGACGTTACTTGGTAACAAAAACGCACTGCCTTTCTTCATTTACTTTCGCCTAGAAATGGCTATCGAGTACTGACAAACCATCTTTAAATGCATGCACACTTTGTTATTTCAGAATGGAGGTATATCAGACATCTTTCGTGGTTAGATAACAGGGACGAAAGGGTCTTGATAGGAGTCACGGTTTATTACAAAAATTGTCGTCTTTTATTTTCAAGTTTAGATTTGGTTACTGGTATTGGCCAAAATTTCGGTAATTCATGACTCTTCATGGCTAATCATCAATATGATGTGATTAGATTAGATTAGATTACATTAGATTAACCCTTGTTCCATAGATCATGAATACGACATTTCGTAATGATGTGGAACGTGTCATTTTAATGAAAGATTTCTTTAAATACCATGATTCAATTTCTTTACAACAATTTTTTACACTCTCTCTCATTGCTTTTTATTTCTCTCTCTCTCTCTCTCTCTCTCTCTCTCTCTCTCTCTCACACACACACACACAAACACACACACACACACACCCACACACACACACACACACACACACACACACATTCTTTTTTATTTTTATTTGTATGTTGTGCTCGACTATCGGCGAGGCACGAAAACGCCTGTGAATGACTTTCTTAGTTTTGAGTACACTTACGAAAGAAATATAAAAACAACAATGAGAGTTACTGATTTATGATGCTCAGTTTGCAGTCAGTTCTGAGTATTATTAGTAACTACGCTCCAGTCCCTAAACCTAGTTACAGAAAGCGAATCAGACGCATTACGTATTCCAGGCAGTAGCAGCCGCGACTTGGAGACACCAGCTATGGTCACTTCCCAGACCGCTGTAGGATCACATCGGTTCGTCTTCTTCCTGCTGGTACTGTAACTGAGATTTGGCAACAAGGCAACGTATGTTTGGCAACTCTGTGATCGACGAGTTACTTCCTGGTGTGCACGGAATTAAGCCTCAAAGTTCACTTGCTTTTACCTGTCATTTCCATTGAATAATCTGAGTTATTATCGCTTGCAGGGTAACAAAAGATTGAAAATTTACGGTTTTCAGCCAAGGAAAGTCGTTGCAGGGGGAAACCGCAACTAATCTCGACCTTCAAATAGCGGTTTACGAGTTATAGTTACTATTGCCTTCGTAATAGGAAGCTAAGACCCATACCTCCTCGCCAGCTCTGTGGTAACGTGCTGACCTGTGAAAAAGCGTCTGTTACGGTTTGCAGTTCCAGTCTCACTGACTGTAATGTTTTTATCCCTTCTGTGAAAGAGCTACAAGCAGTCAGATCAAACATCAATAAGGAAATCGCAAGAAAATGCTTTCAGCTCATAGTGCAATGTTGAAAAACTTACAATGCTGCACAACAGGTAAGGCCTCTTTCCGCTGCTGCCAAGCGAATTTTGGGTTTCTAGGAATACGTAACTATATTTATGAAATGCCACATTTGCATACCTCTTGAGTATGACACAGCATACCAATTAAACACAGACCCAATCAAAATCTAAGTGAGTAGTATTTTACTAATTCGTGTCGATAGAGGCATGCTTGTGTACAGATACTTTCGTCGTAAGGTTATCATGGTTAGTTTTATTTCATTTCTTATAATACAGTGCACAATTTTCGTAAGGTTTCCTTTAGTGTTGTTAAAACAATAGTAAACATGAGAGAGAAATTAAACATCAACGATATATGCGAATTCTCTGATGTTACCTATGACAGTCTGACAATGCACATGCAGTTTATTGATTACATGCATGTAGAAAACTTGTTCTGAGTTAAAGCTGTCAAACAAAGTTTGAAGAAGAATAAAATATCACTACCACACGACGGCTAATGTAGAAAATACTTTTCTGACATATTATGGCACGATGCGCTCTCCCTGCACATCTTCGAGATGCATCTGCTGCCTGCTGTCTATTAAACCTGAATAGAACAAAATGTCACAGTAGTTAGCCCTTTTTCCACATGCGACTACTTTGGGTTGAGAAGTGAAGGGAATTATGTTCAAAGTTCCATTAGATTGATACCTTCAGCAGAGAGCAGAATTGCGTTTTAAAAAATGTAGCACTGAATGTATTCGAACTCGCGACATCTTATCTATGCTACAAGCTGACACGTAGCTACAGCAGCTCCAGAGCTCGGCAACTATTCCTCCAGAACTTTTGGATTCCACAGCACTGTGAGATTATGCATATGGCCAGGTCTTGACTTCTGAGAGACAAACAGTTACAGTTTTTCTTTTTCTAGTAACAGATAGCGGAATAGAATAGCTCAAGTGGAAAGGAACACTTCCTATTTAAACTTCTGCATCCTACACTGTTGGCAGTTGTGTGTAGGTGGCAGTTACGTGATTTTATTTCTGTGATTACAAAATAGTCGAATGTATGCACTGGGTAGCCGTGGTAGCTAGTTCATGGTGATTCGGTCAACCAAGTAAACGAATTTACTGAACATGCTGCAAATTACTACAGGGAGCCTGTGTGTCAGAATTCTCATCCAGTGTGGCGCAACTGCGTTACGATAGAAAAATGACTCGCAGGGAAGAGGATTTCGTGGTCTGTTGGACGGATGGTAGGTTGTTATACCTATGGTCTGGGTTCGATTCCCACTTCCGTCAATGATTTTAGATAGGGAGAGACAGATTCCATTCTCTCCTAGCTACACCAAGTGAAGGAGATATAATGGCTGCGTGGTCTGAAAATTCACATTAAAGATGATACTCAAAAAATGGTTCAAATGGCTATGAGCACTATGGGACGTAACAGCTATGGTCATCAGTCCCCTAGAACTTAGAACTACTTAAACCTAACTAACCTAAGGACATCACACAACACCCAGCCATCACGAGGCAGAGAAAATCCCTGACCCCGCCGGGAATCGAACCCGGGAGATGATATTCCTTCTTTACCAAGTAGACGGTAGGTTGAACCACAATAAAGTCTGGAGTGGCGACATGTAGAAACTCTATCACCAGTAACCTTTCTTATACTAGTTATTTATTTCAAGTGGCGACACAAACGCTATGTATGGTCACAGGACACTTATTCCATCTTTTATTTGAGCTTCTGTATGTCGATAAAATTGGTTCTAAACTGGGAATGCAACTCAGACCGCCCTTAACGCGGAATTTGATCCCTTCGTGGCAATACAGTTCGGCTGCAATTTGTTGTTTGTTCAAAACTGCAGATTCCTCAACACCTTCACATATTACGCGTGAATGAGATCGAATCCTGGCCCGGCACTAAAGATTTAATTATGTATTATCAAGCTCTATCGTGAGAACACCTATCTGCTGGTGGATAATAATTTTGATTTTTAATGTATTTTCATTCGTTGTCAACACTAACGATATCTGACGTTTTTAACTCCCAGTGAGACACAGAACTATTTGCGAGATGACTGTAAGTTCAAGATGCTATTCTGAGCAGCTGGTGGATAAAAATTCGGTAGCTGACGTCTCTTTGTGTGTAGTCAACAACGATATGTGTGGGGCTCTATTCCCAGTGAGCGCTGAACTCTTCGTCATATTATTTCAGTTCGTCGTGTCATTTAATGTTCATACATATTCTCAACTAGCTGCTCGTGAATAACTTTAATTTTTAATGTCATTTTGTGTTAAATAGTTCAAATGGTTCAAATGGCTCTGAGCACTATGGGACTTAACTTCTAAGGTCATCAGTCCCCTAGAACTTAGAACTACTTAAACCTAACTAACCTGAGGACATCACTCACATCCATGCCCGAGGCAGGATTCGAACCTGCGACCGTAGCGGTCACGCGGTTCCAGACTGAAGCGCCTAGAACCGCACGGCCACACCGGCCGGCCCCCACCATCTGGTATCAATGCATTACCCTATCATCCATTATATATAATCATTTTCATAGTACACTTGATATTATAGATGAGTAGGACACAAGACAGGACATAGATAATATCCGTTTGACGTCAACAGTGTGTAACATTTTACTTTTTTTGAATAGGACAATGTTCCTCTCCAATAATTTTTAGATTAGTTACAATAAGCTTACGCTGCAAGAGAATTCGCTTGTATTTTTCAATATGTGGTCTGTTGTCGGTTTGAAGGCCTTCCATAACATCGGCAACGTAGTGCAACTCCACCGAGGGCTGTCTGGAGTAGGGTGGAGATAGCAATGTGAAAGTTGCGAGCTGTCGAAGACGATCTTCATATTCCTAATGCGATTAGGACGTCGTATACTCTTGACGACGTTTAGCACCTGTGCAGTGTCACCCAATTTCAGAATTCATTTTGAGTAATCCTGCTAAATTCCCAAAATATTGTCTTTTTATATTGATGAGTGATATGGATAGTCGTCACGTTCATGTGCCGTCTACAACGCAAATTTAATGTTACTATCCTAGGAACTAACCTGCAATACGTTTTGTATTTCATAATCGGAACTATCTGCATTAACCGTCATCAGAGCAATGTCAGGGAACAGAATGCAGCAGTGCCTTGCTACCTACTTGAGGACCTGCTTGAGTCGTGTTCTAAGGAAAGGGTAGTTGCTGGTTCACATTATATTACACTAGCGAGAAGTACCGACTTTTCCTTTTCTCTGCAAACATCCAGAACTAAATTCAGTAACTAAATGCTAAGAATATATTTGCATTGTGCCAACTCAAAGATCAATAGATATGGATATAGATATAGATACAGATTTTTATATTTAAAGCCATTCTCGTTCTGCGTTGGAATAAACATCATTCATTATTTGCTTGTTCTTGTTACGATTGTTATTGTCATTCTCTCACTCGCAAGAGTTTTCGCATTCCTATTTGGTATCGATGCACATGAAGAGTGGCTATGAAAGAAGGGAATACTGAATGTTACGTCATGCACAATACACTCATTTACTTCGGCTCCTCGTGATCTACGCTACAGGAGAAGTGAGATACATAAAGGTGACAGTGTGAGGACAGACCTGGTAGCACAACTGTGCAACTACACAGTGTTACCAGATAAAATGGTGCTGCGGAATCGAAAGTGTAGTACGGACTTTGCCACAGTAGCAGACAGCTGGTAATTTAGGACCATGACCGTGGATTACACTTTGGTCAGTGCTGGTTAGAGTGCTGCAACTGTAAATGGAAGGCTTTGTTTGATAGTCTTATGCTGATGCTGTCTGAATAAATTATGCCACTGGATACAAAGCGGTTTAGTTTTGAGACCTAACCCACGAGGGGGGAAGGCACAGTGGTCTGCTTCAGGAATTCCAAGCAATAAAACACAAAAAACAACCCAGGAAGGGAGACATGCATTTGGAATCTTTTCATCGTTACGGGGTCAAACAAGAGGGTAACATTACTGAAGCAATGATCGGGCTAATTAATATATAATAGAGCATACAGATTTCAAGGAGGAAACGTAGGAAGACGCAGACTTCCTCGTTATCAATATGTGCGGCATATCTTTCGTGTTAACGAAAGTAAATTCCCGCTTTACCTCTTCTTACGTGTCAAATGAAATGAATGCCATGAGGAATAGAATATTTGTTGACTGCGTCTCTTCTTGCTTCCATCCTTACCAACATATTTCTTCATTCTCGTGGTAATCATGACATTCTATGTGTATGCTGCAAAAGATTGCACGTGGACAAATTCGACATCGAGGTGCAAAGCGTTATATTCAATTCGAATAAGCTTCCGGTGTATTTTTACTTCGTTTGTATTTTTAGATGATTATGAACGTTACGGAAAATTATCTCACATGCTTTATGTTGAATGAGAAACATTGAATGATCCGTTTTGCTTTCCCTACGTTGAAATGATATAATGTCGGCGTCAACAGCCTTCTTCCACGCCGGAAGCTGAAACTTGTATGATTCTGGATTAATGATAATTGAATGTCTCATATGTATACATAGCCCACAAGGCGACGTCAGAAACCATCAGGGGAGAACGCCGCATAAAAACCAAACGTGCGCGCGTCTCCACTCTGAAGAACCGTATCGGAGAATCACGGCAAGCATTTCGCTGAAGAGCTGCCTCGTCAGAGAGCCTAGAAATGGCAGCGTCGTAGCAAGTATTTGTCAACACTCTGATAGTGCATTTACTTCCGTGTGTAGGTCGGCGTTACCTCGCTAAATTCACTTGACATTCGTTTTCCACATCGAAGACTCGTACGATATAATCCACTGCAAGATGACACAATTAGAAAGTATATTTAATTTCTGGACTCCAAGAACGGCGTTCTTCACATAAGTAACACCTGTTTGTGTGTGCATTCGGGAGGACGACGGTGCAATCCCGCGCCCGGCCATCCTGATTTAGGTTTTCAATGATTTCCCTAAATCGCTTCAGGCAAATGCCGGGATGGTTCCTTAGGAGGGGCACGGCCGATTTCCTTCCCCATCCTTCCCTAATCCGAGCTTGTGCTCCGTCTCTAATGACATCGTTGTCGACGGGACGTTAAAACAGTAATCTCCACCTCCTCTGTTCGTGTGTTTAAGGTTGCGTTTTGAGGCTCAGGCAACATCGCTGTGACTATATTCCGCCTCTGGCCGCCAGTGTGTCGTTAGCTCAGAGGTTCCCTTGTGCGTTGCAGTGCTTGTTCTATAAGGCATAGCAGTTCGAATCACGGTAGAAGCCGCTGACTACAACCTTTTATTTTCCATTTTAATTAATGGAGTTGCAAACTGCTAGTAAAAATTTCTTATGCGAAATCTAAAGAATGCCTTTAAACATCAATCTTCGTCCGATTTCGACTTAGTAAATTATGTTAATATCATGGATTTCTGCTTTGCAAATTCCAAGGTGCTTCACTGTAAAATAGACCCTGAAAAGATTCAAACCGACTGTCAACGATATAAATTTGAGCTTTGTTCGTCATATAGGTCTAACATGTCAGAAGGTTGTTTATGAAGTGCACATGTTCATTAATATAGTTCCCTTCTTCTAAATTGTTGCAATAGCATTTAACTGTAGACGTTTTCTAACACCGGCGTTAGCAATTCCTTTCCGTTCTCTGAAACCTTCAAAACGCCAAATTTTTCTGGTTTAAATCTGATGACCTTAACTATCACTTTCGATCAACAATAAATACTTCATGAACCCATGCATGGAACTCCAAATGTGCAGTGTTCCTGCACTGCTACAGAGCATGCATTGCAAGGTATTTACACAGTTTATCGCATAGACTTACAATAAGGAATGAAACAAGAACTGTAATACACTTTACACCACAGACGCTCACTCTGGCTTGACGAAAACATCCAAACATTGACCAAAAGTTACACAAATAATTGAGTTTGAAAGGAAAAGAAACGAGGTATGAAGCATTTATAAATTCATCGAATGTAGTGAGGTGGTTTAATTTCGTCCCAGTCTATAAAATTAATTTCGGGCCATACTCAGCTCTTGCCGATTAATGTAATATAATACCCGCCTACTAATCAGGGCGTCTGTGTCCGTTGCTTTTGAGCGTGAATGGAAATTGTAGAAATTTTCTGTGGAGCAACATTTAATAATAAAGCGTTTTAAATCATCAAAAGCGATGAGCGGTAGCAGGCGCTTTCGATAAAGAACGGGGGAGTGCAGCGCCGCTGCTGTCGCCACGGCCGCTGCTAGTAGCCAGCAAATGGATGCCGGAGCTTTGCCGCATACGGCGTCCAGAGGAGGACAGTCTGCAGGAAATCTGCCGCAAAATCGTTACTGGATAAAATTTTGATATCGGTGTGTCACAAAGCGAAATAGATTGAATCTGCGCTACCATTACATTCACGTCTTCAGCATTCAGACAGAAGAGGCTATAAAAATATTTTATGTCAGCTGCTCTCGATCCACTGACATTAAGAAAACAGAAACAGCGCACGCTACCGCTAGACCACAGGCGTAATCAGCCTGGGGTTTCTCTATCATGGGACAAGTTTTCCTCCAGGAAGTGCCGCAGTCTACAGTGTTGCCAGATTGTGCAGATAACCGGACTTAGATAATTAGCGAGTTGGCCAGTTTTTTTGTCCCATGTCGCGATCGGCGTGGACTTAGCCTCTGAAGCGGCCGGCCGCCGGTCAAGTTTTATGTCAAAGAGTGTACGTTTCATGACGATCCTCTGCTATGGTATAAATGTCACACCGAAGGTTTTGTGGTTAAAAAAAATGGCTCTGAGCACTATGGGACTTAACTTCTAAGGTCATTAGTCCTCTAGAACTTAGAACTACTTAAACCTAACTAACCTAAGGACATCACACACATCCATGCCCGAGGCAGGATTCGAGCCTGCGACCGTAGCGGTCGCACGGTTCCAAACCGTAGCGCCTAGAACCGCTCGGCCACCCCGGCCGGCAAAGGTTTTGTGAAAGCACCTTGCAAATTCGCTCACGTTCAGATCTGGTATTTATTTATAATAATGAATAAGAATATAATTTAAACCTGTTGAAGAGTTCAAATACGCAAACATTTGCAGCAGTGAGAAGCAACACGATGTCTATCGATCTCTTCCCACTTACGCGGAATGGAGCTAGGGCCGTGAGAGTCATTAAGTCTTGTACAGATAGTATTTACCTCTGAGAGGTTTGCAGGGAGAGGGAAAAGACCATATCAACATCCGAGCTGGAACGGCAGTCTCAGTGGCAGCGTCTTGTGTATTACTGACAACTTAATCTACGTGCCAATCATCTGCTGTGATGAAAATATCACACAGAATGAGAGAATGAGAACAATTTAAGAAAGCTCATTTACAAAATGGTAACGTTCAAATGTGACACAAATCGATCAGTATAGAATCAACAGAAAGAAAATTAAATACGTTGCCTCTGAAATCGCTGACATACTTTTTTATGGTTCTGGGGGTCGCCAGAAAATTTTTGCTTGGAAACGGTTCGCGTATTCAAAACGGTTGAAACACACTGCTGTAGGGGATCGACGCCTGGTGCAGGGAGTGGCACTTAGCCCTCAATATCAACAAATGTGATGTGTTGCAAATACATAGACAGAAAGAGCGTTTATTGTTCGATTACAAAAATGGAGAACAATAACTGGGGGCTACTGCTTGCATAAAGTAATGGCAGTATTCATATGAAGCGATCTGAAATGGAAGGGCCACATCAAGTTAATCGCGAGTACGGCAGATGTCGGACTAAAATTCCCTGGAAGAATCCTCAGGAAATGTAGTCCATCAACAAAGGAAGTGGCTTACAAAACACGAGTACCATCAGTATTTGAATACTGCTCGTCAGTATGGGATCAGCACCAGATAGGACTGATAGAAGAAATAGAGAAGATCCAAAGAAGAGCAGCTCGTTCCGTTACAGTTTCATTTCGTAAACATTAAAGCGCCACAGAGATGATCAACGAACTTCAGTGGTAGACGCTGCAAGAGAGGCGTTTTGTATGAGGGTATGGTTATTTGTTTATGTTCCAATTACGTACGTTCCTGGAAGAGTCAACAAACCTATTGCTTCCTCCTACGTATATCTCAAAAAAGACTGAGAAGATAAAATTGAAGAGATTCGAGCCCACACAGAGGGTTACCGGCAGTCGCTTTTCCAGCGAACTGTTCAAAAATGGCTCTGAGCACTATGGGACTCAACTGCTGAGGTCATTAGTCCCCTAGAACTTAGAACTAGTTAAACCTAACTAACCTAAGGACATCACAAACATCCATGCCCGAGGCAGGATTCGAACCTGCGACCGTAGCGGTCTTGCGGTTCCAGACTGCAGCGCCTTTAACCGCACGGCCACTTCGGCCGGCACAGCGAACTGTTCCCGACTGTATGAGGAAAGGGTGGAAGTGACAGTGGTGCACACAGCACCCTCTGCCACACATCACAAGGTGGCTTGTGGAGTATAGATGTAGATGATGTAGATTTAGAATATGCTATCGTATCATTATCGTTACTTATTTAAATAATACAACACTGACCTTGGTCAACTAGGTGCTGCTCTAAAGGTCCACGTTCGATTGTTAACATTTTTAGTTGTGGGTACTCAAGTATGGGTATTATAAACACGTAGCCAGCTTAAATTTGTCACTCTAACTTAAGAAATTAGAAAATTCGCTTCTTTAGTACTTGGTCTCTCCACTCGCATTATCAGTAAAACTAATAACCACTACAAACATCGATTTAAAGATTTATTTTTCTCTGCGTATCGTTGCAACTATTGTTTCCACTTCGATCCATGATGGCTGGTAGGTTGTTGTGTTAACAATATCTATGAAATATCTTATCATCGATCACTTCATAGCTAGCTTACATTTGTCTTTCGTTTCAATTAATGTTCTAGTTGCTACGTCTACCGTAAGTATTGGGTTGTTGGAGACGACAGTTAGAATGGAACCTTCACTTTCGAGGAAGTTATCAGTGATCCGTCACACCGAACAGTTGTAACCGTCATATCGCCTGACAGAGCCGCCAGCCACAAACTGTCACGCGGTCGGTTTGAAAATGATTGGGTTCTGTGACAGCTACATATTCACATCAGAGGGTGTAAAGCAGGATCCCACTCGTCTGCCCTGCCAACGAATAAGCGCCGTTGATATGGCCCTGCTGGTTAACGGCTTTTGTATTAGTTAAATTTTAGACAATCAGGAACAATAGGAACAATTTATCTGTACCTTAATACAACTATGAGGACTACGTTTAGATACAACCTAGGTTGCATATAGACATAAAATCATGTTAATACCGATATAGAAATATACTTATAGGGTTTTGGTCATCCTTCTCTGAAGTTATGATCATCGCCACCAAACGTTCATCTCCTCAACTCTGGTGTGATCAAAATGACAGAAACCTGAATTACCAGCTACTGTCGATAATTTGCTGTTCGTCCTCTAACTCACTACATTCCATGTGATGGAATGGCCGCGCGGTTAGGGTCGCCATGTTACTGATTGCGCGGCCCCTCCCGCCGGAGGTTCGTCCTCCCTCGGGCATGGGTGTGCGTGTTGTTCTTAGCGTAAGTTACTTTAAGTAGTGTGTATGTCTAGGGACCGATGATCTCAGCAGTTTTGTCCCTTAGGAATTCAAACACATCTGATCACAAGATTCATGTGATGTATGCAGCATCTCATTCCGTTGCGTCACAAACGTCAAGTAATGTGTCTGAACTCCAGCATCTCAAGTCGTGTTGCTGTCTCCATTCGCTGAAACTACAATGACAGGGATGTAGTAAAGCATGTGTCAATCATGAAGAACTTAAAAGTTGTAGGAAAAAGAAGTTCTAATTCAGTTGGTAAATCCGTTTACGAGCTACACATTATGTCATACAAGAAACCGCATATCACGAAGGCCGCGCGGGGTCGCCGCGTGGTCGGATGCCGGCACGGTAGTTCAGTGTGTTCGGTCAGAGGGTTAGCAACCCTTTGTAACAAAGAAACTGAGTGAATGGATCAACGAAGAAACTGAACGGGTGTCATCAGACATCTGCCCCGAACAAATAATGTATGAAACGTCCCCTTTAGAACAATTTTTACACGACTGTGCTTAAACTGACACACAATATTTTTAGCGCAACGCAATCTGACTTTCAAAAAATCCCTACGAAAGAGTGGCCCTGACTAACATTAAACTATACCTTTCACAAATCACTAAATCACTTACCTCACAAAAATCTTCGTTACTCCCACTACTGCAATACAGCAAGCGCCACTACTGCCAGCTAAATAAAAGATTCAAACTACGGAAGGCACTAACTACTGATAGGGATAGTTAGCAAATGAAAGATATTAATAGAGAACAAGCAATGTATTTACCTTGATATCATCATATATAAATATAGCAGTTCATGACAAATTTCAAAACTCCGCCATCTCTCTCCCCACATCCACCACTGCTGGCGGTTCACCTCCAACTGCGCAACGCTATGCGCTGTTCACAGCCGGCTGCCTAACACTACAATGGCGAGTATTACAACAATGCAAAGCAGCCACAGACTGCACACAGCACAGCCAGTGATTTTCATACAGAGGTGGCGTTACCAATAAAAAAACCTAAACAGCCTACTTACATAGCCCCCATGCTACCCAAAAAAAATTTTACAAATTTTTTTGGGCACTGGCCAATACATATTTGTTAAAATTTTTCATAATCGTAATTACAATAACAAAGAAATCAAATGCACACACTTATTGATACAATGTTGGTCAAAAGCTAAAATTTTCTCACAGTCCATAAAGATAGTCCTGATCATTCATCATAATAGTAATTACAGTTTTTTTCACAAAGTCTCATTAGTAAAAGAAATTGCACACAGAAGTAGTGGATTTCCATGCAGTCTTGAAAAAGTAGTGTTGTCCTTCCAATGGAAAGACAGTGCTGACTCTTGACATGCTGACAGGTAATGGGCCACAACAGAGCAAACCCACAGCAGAGTCATTCGACGTTTTGGAGAGTATTGGTGGGTAGGTCATCACAGAGGAGACCCACTGTAGTCCTGGTAGAGATTACGGTATTGGTGGGTCACCAGAGGTGCAGACCCAATGCAGTCCTTGTAGAAATAATGGTATTGATGGATCATCAAAGATGTAGACCCACTGTAATCCTTGTAGAGATAATGGTATTGATGGATCATCAAAGATGTAGACCCACTGTAGTCCTTGTAGAGATGGCCAGCAGCCATCTGTTGTGACTGTGCAGGTGCACAATCACCATTGAAGAGTCTTGCGGAGAATAGAGCAAGTCCATAAACCACCACTTGTGCACTCACAAAGTTTTTGGAATTGTCCTTAGAACCAGCAATGCTGTTATCCAGTCCCTTGCTGAATTATTAACACACGTGCAAACACTATCAGTCCCTACTTCTCACATATTGTCCAAATACTATGACCAACAGAAACGTGTGCAGTGAAATGTAACTTACAAGTTACTTAATTTGATGAACTGGTGTCAATTACAATTTTATAACATGAAAATACAATAACAAATGTACAAAAGACATCATTAAAGAACATAACAATACAGATAACATTTGTAGTACAGGCTTTACAAAAGGATCGAAATAACATATATATCAGTGTTACAGGAATTATGACATGAGTACATACATATAAGATCAGAATAACTTTCGAAACATCAACTTCACACATGAGCATTAAAACAGAACAGAATTAATAACGTCTAACATCTTTACAAAGTAAATAACATATTATAAATGCAAATTATATTTGAGGATAACAGTATTCCTCATCATAGTGAATATAGCTTAGTACTAGAAAAATTCTGCAACATAAATCTTATGAACTAAACACATAAAGACAGGAAAAACACAAATACACAAGGGAACACAAACACATAGTGGGATAACACAAGGAAAGGACAGGGTTTCTTTTACTGCAGTATTTTGCAAACAAAACTTTCTTTGTTCTTGGAGATCTCCCTTCGTTCATCATTATTCCCAAAAAGTCCTATCTGTACCTCTTTTCTGTATTTTAACCATATTTCTTTCAAAATAAATATGGCTCATTGTACAATACTCATTTAGGCCCAAATCGTTTTCATATAACTTTCAAAGCATTCTTTCCCTATTCTCCATAGTTAGGTTCTTATATAGTCTACCCCCTCTTAAGCTAACTTAAATCTACTGAGCTCAGATATTAAACTAAGGGACGAGGCAATGCAGCAGCACAAAACAATTAACATAAACAGCAATGACAAAGAAATGGAAATTTGCAAAGCAAGCAGCAATATTACAGCTAATATAAGGCAATGTGCAGCAAACAAGAAAAATAAATCAGTAGTAAAACTAGCTTAACAGAGTAATACAAAGTGAAATTTAGTAGCACTATGCATGGCAAACAGCAGCAGCATCTAAACATGACAAAGCGCAAGCAGAAAAAATAGTACACTAAAGACAACAATGCAGATAAGGGAAATGTCTGTTCACATCTTAATGTCTATGTAATTAAAGTGGTGCACCACAGGAAGTTATTCTACCAAAAAAATTACCAAGTACTTGAAAAGAAAATTATGAATGCAGTTCCTGTGAAGGTAAATGTCTTTTGTGCTTCCTCATTTTTTTTTGAAAAAATTATTATTTACTCGATCTGTAGACAGAAAATATTTATATTAGTACATCTATAAAATTTTATTATAACCAATGCTGCAGTGCAGCTAGAAACTAGATATTAAACAAAATGAGTAAACAAATACATAAAGCAAGCCATATGGCATTTCTCTCAATTAGCAGGACAATAGCCGTGAAATATTTCTCATTGTTTCATTAGGCATTTTAGTAAATATCATAAATTAAGAGCTCCACAGTGTAATCATACGTTTTCAAGTTCGACCGTGTCGTTTTTTCGATGCTCTCTACAAAGGAACGTCAATAGCGAGGATAATGGCCTCCCTTTTTTTTTTCTCCACCTGTGCCTCTGGCACACACTAATGACTTTTTCTCCAGGCGTCTGACACAGCTGGGTGCTCGTGACGCATTACGTGCAGGTGGTCACTTAACTTTGGTACGGAAATATTTACGACAGCAGTTTCCGCTACAGTGACAGTCTCATATAAAAATATTTCACAGGTCAAGAATTTGCGTTACAAATCTGTAGAAACAAAATCCTATTGATATAACAGAGTCCAAAAAAGATTTTCGTCGGCATTGTGATACATTCACGCATTTACACACATTTCATAACTCTTAAAGTACGATTCTTGGTTTCCAACATCCTTTTCCACACATTATTCCTTACCCTATTCGTCGACACTTCTACAATATTTCATCGTAACAGATATGTAGCATAATCAAATAACTCATATAGCATCAGTTTACTGATCATAAACATACCACAACAGCATAATACACATAGTCATCGTAATAATAACATCATAACACCTCAGTCAACTCTCAAAATCGTCGTAGCTTCCTCCAATAATTTTAAAACCTAAAAAAAATTCTCTGCTCATTTCAATAGTGTCATCTACCTCAAACGTACTTTAAAAATCATGATCCCATACCAAATATATCATTCAAAGCTCTCATAGTATCACAATGGTTCCGAAAAAATATGAGCATTTCACAAAGTACAGACAAAATACAATTTCATAAGTGTGAAGTTATCCAACGGTGTAATTGCGTAAACATGTGTCACTGATGTAGTAAAAAAATGTTTATCTCTCAGTTAAATGATCAGATAGCTGTGTAATTTGTGTGTTAGAGAAATATGGTACCGATGTGTAAAGTTGTATAAGCAAATACCATATTAGCTAGGGCTCCTTGTGCTTGCCAAACACATGGTACACAAAGTAAGCGTGTACCCCCCTGAGGATTAATGTAATTATACCCTCAGGTGTTACAAATTACAGCAATGGAATGAAATGTATCACGGAAAACTTTCTTTGTAATTCAAAAATCTTGAAAAATAAATGGCTTAAGTACAAAATTAATCTCTCAAATGCGTCTCCTGTAGCGCTAAATGTGCGTCTTGCTGTAAGATAATTCTGTGGAAGTGTCGTAGTTATTGTCCTCTGTAAGCAAAGTTCTGCTGAAGTCAATGTACTTACCTCATGATAAACAAAAGTGAAATGCTTTGCATATAGATATCTTAGTTATTACGCTTATTGTTGTGATGAAGAAAGTACTGTGCTGTAACGTATTGTTGTGCTACGGAAAAGGCTGTCTCATTGTAGCTATACCACAAAAGTTACTACTAAAACCTGTTTTACTTTCCAGAAGAATTCAGAAAAACTGTGCAGATATAAAACAGAAACAGCGCAAAAGCAATAATATAAATTGTGTCACTCATTAGTAGCGTCATGATAAAATCGTGTAGCTGTCACATAAACTGACCTCTGTGTCATCTGGTATCTCACAGAAAGTACTTTAAATTCAGAATGTATTTTCAAATAAACCAAAATGTTGCATTAAAATCTCATTAGCAGTACTGGTAAACGTTCTAAGTATGTGAGCCTTATAGTCGTTACGTAATCGTGCAACAAACAAGCAAGAATGCACACACACAATAACACTGTGTCGTCTGTTCACAATAACAATGCACTCGTAATTTCTGTTTAAGAATGTTCCCTGGGTTCTAGGCTGGATATTTAACTTCAAACATTGTTGCATGTTAACAGTTTCTTAAGTCTGACAAAGCATACTAGAAATGTGAAGTGAGAAGTTTTATGGCAAAGACAAAGTTAAAAAGCAGATTATCTTTCAATAAACGGTTTTACATTTGAAATGTGGTACAATCTTTTACTCTTCAAAGTACTCAGAGTTTCAGCTTTAACGCAATTATCATGCAGTATACGTCGGTAAAGAACACCGGAATTTTTCTCAAGGTTAGCTTCTATGTTATTTTTCTCTGAGCCAGCCGGCGCACGCAGCTGCTTGCTGTGCGAGTCATTGTCTGTCTCTTTGTTGGCGCGCGCCGTTATAGGGATTAGGAGACCGAACTTCTACAAATTCGCCTTGCCGAGAGGGCCCAGCTCTGTTAGAATCCCGCCAGTTCTGATGAAATTCACGTCTGTCGTTAAGATTATGTCGTCTGTCGTCATGTCGGTAGATTTCATAATTTCTTCCTTGTCCGTCACGTGGTGGAGAATTTCTTCCTGAATCGTACCTGCGCGCTGAACTGTTGCGTCTGAAGTTATTCTGTCTCCCTTTTTTTTTTTTTTTTTTTTTTTTTCCATGAACAGCTTATAGTCAAAATCATCGTGTCGGCGAGTAGCATATCGGTCATTGTTACGTCGTGTCGGCGGTTCCATCTCAAAATCCAATGCGCCTTGCCAATTTCTTTCATGATTTCCGAAATGTCCTGTGTTATTATTTTGCGTCTTTTCCGTATTTCTAAGTCCCTCTTCCCGTGTTGGAGCGCGAGTGTCCTCTGAAATTTGTAATTTTTGTATTACCTGCGTCAACTGATCTTGTACTTCCCGGATTTCTCTTTTGTACTGTGTATTGATTTGATTTTGATTTTGTTTGAATTTTCTAATTTGTTCATACTCTTCAGTGTCAGTGAAGGCTACAGGTGTTGTGTCATTCAGATCATCATCTACCTTTGTAGATAAGTTAGTGAACTGATCTGAAAGTTCGGCTACTTTATCCGATAGTGAAATTATTTCCTCTGTATGTTTTTCTGAACCAAGTTTCAGAGTGTCCATTTGTGTTGAAATCGTATCTACTGTGTCCTTTAAGTTTTCCTGAGTTTTTGCAAGTTGCATAACCGTATCGGTAGATGCAACTGAGTCAATTTTAGCATGCAAGGTGTCGTGATTTTCATGAACAATAGTTTGCAGTTCTTTTATGGCTGCTTCGTGATTCTGTAATGCATTTTCATGCCGCGAAAAAATAGGTTGAAAATGCTCACAAATTTGAGTTTTTACGTCATTACAGACTTTTTGACATTTCGATTCAATGTTATGTAACTCAGTAGTTATATCTTCACGTGATTGTTCAAGAGTTTGTTCCAATGAGTCTAACTTTTTAAGATTTTGTTCCACTGTGTCTAACTTTTGAAGATTTTGTTCCATTGTGTCTAACTGTTGCTGTGTTTGTCTCTGGTATTGTTCCATTGTGTCTAACTTTTTAAGATTTTGTTCCATTGTGTCTAACTTTTGAAGCTTTTGTTGTGTTTGTCCCATTTGTTGTATTAATTGTAATAACAATGCACTGGTGTCTGGAACATGTTCCTCAGTGCTTTTCGGCAGTGAATTTGCACCGGAAACATTCACATTTTGACAAGCAGAAAATGTGTCTTGACTTATTTGAGAAAACGGTGAGGATCCAAAACCTGAATCTACAGTATTTGCGAGATCGTGTCGTGTCATTTCGGATTCCTGAGCCGAGCTATTGCCGACCGATCGATCGATAATGCTTCCCTGCTCACTAATTGTTTCACTGCCTACGCCATTGTTTGCAGCCCGCTCCATTTCCCTATGCACAGTTACCAAATTACTACTTTGAACGTCTGTTAATTCATTACACAGTGTTGCTGGCAAGCTACGCTCGTCGTCACTATTATTTCTCAGTTTGCTTTGGAGCCTAGTGTTACGTTTTTCACACGCCATTATTGTCACAGTATTTCACACGACAACACAGAAAAACACAATTTGAAGAGCAAAAATAAGAGAACACATTAACATAACACTGAAAATAATATCTAGTTAATTGCAGCTGCGAAATACTTGGTGCAAATCTACATGCATGCCACAACTGTTTTACTGTACAACAATGAAAGACTGCAACTACAAAGGAGATTTTCTCTACAATTACGCGCTAGCAATAAACAAAAGCTACACTAATTACACAAACTACAAGAAAAAAATCAGACGATTCCAGTGAGGTATCCTCGGCTAAGGGTCGACATATGAAACGTCCCCTTTAGAACAATTTTTTACACGACTGTGCTTAAACTGACACACAATATTTTTAGCGCAACGCAATCTGACTTTCAAAAAATCCCTACGAAAGAATGGCCCTGACTAACATTAAACTATACCTTTCACAAATCACTAAATCACTTACCTCACAAAAATCTTCGTTACTCCCACTACTGCAATACAGCAAGCGCCACTACTGCCAGCTAAATAAAAGATTCAAACTACGGAAGGCACTAACTACTGATAGGGATAGTTAGCAAATGAAAGATATTAATAGAGAACAAGCAATGTATTTACCTTGATATTATCATATATAAATATAGCAGTTCATGACAAATTTCAAAACTCCGCCATCTCTCTCCCCACATCCACCACTGCTGGCGGTTCACCTCCAACTGCGCAACGCTATGCGCTGTTCACAGCCAGCTGCCTAACACTACAATGGCGAGTATTACAACAATGCAAAGCAGCCACAGACTGCACACAGCACAGCCAGTGATTTTCATACAGAGGTGGCGTTACCAATAAAAAAACCTAAACAGCCTACTTACAAATGAAAAGTGTGTGGTCATCCACATGAGCGCTGAGAGGAATCCGTTAAGCTTCGGTTACACAATAAATCTAAAGACCGTAAATTCAACTAAATACCTAGGAATTACAATTACGAACAATTTAAATCGGAAAAACACGCAGAAAATGTTGTGGGGGATGGTGAACCAAAGACTACGTTTTATTGGCAAAACACTTAAAAATGTGAGAGATCTATTAAAGAGACTGCCTACACTACGTTTGTCCGTCCTCTTTTGCGGTACTGCTCCGCGTTCTGGGATCCTTACCAGCTAGGATTAACGGAGTGCATGAGAAAGTTCAAAGAAGAGCAGCACGTTTTGTAGTATCGTGAAATAGGGGAGAGAGTGTCACGGTCATGTTACAGGATCTGGGATGGACACCATTAAAACAAAGGCATTTCTCATCGCGGCAGAATCTTCTCACGAAATTTCAATCATGAGATTTCTCCTCCGAATGCGAAAACATTTTGTTGACGTCTGTCTACATATGGAGGAACGATCATCATAATAAAATAAGGGAAATCAGAGATTGCAGAGAAAGATATAGATGTTAGTTTTTCCGCGCGCTGTTCGGGAGTGGAGCAATAGAGAATTATTGTGAAGGTGATTCGATGAACCCTCTGAAAGGCACTTAAATGTGCTCTGCAGAGCATCTATGTAGATGTAGTTGTAGAATGGATCTGCATTCACTGACAGCAGCAATTCTTGTCGAATTGGGAACCGATTGTTATCGACAAGGCATGACGCTCGTCTCCGGTTCCTATCGGATGGTATGTGTTTACGAGCACCGTACGGAGACCCTGTTACATGACTACGAGTTGTACACCATTCTTAGTGGACATGTTGGACACTCCACGTTGATTCACCAACGAATCGCGCACCTTCATTCACGGTGTAGTCATGAGCACATCGAAACACGACATTACCTGTCTGCTGTTCTGTCAAGTCTCCATGTCGATATCAGGATGATTATATTTAAATTTTCGCTACTTGAGAGGGCCTCCAAGAAAATCGAGTGATCGTAGAACAATGAAATTTGTAAGGAAATGCGCAAGGGAACTGACGAATACATCATCGAAAGAAACACATTTTATTTGTAACAAGAAAGAGTAACATTTGTTAATTGCGTAACATGTTTACGTTCTAACAAGGGAACCTCCCCATCGCACCCCCCCCTCAGATTTAGTTATAAGTTGGCACAGGGATAGGCCATGAAAAACTGAACACAGATCAATCGAGAAAACAAGAAGAAGTTGTATGGAACTATGAAAAAAATAACCAAAATATACAAACTGAGTAGTCCGTGTGCAAGATATGTCACATTAAGGTAATTGTATACTGAGGAACACCGTGGTCCCGTGGTTATCGTGAGCAGCTACGGAACGGAAGGTCCCTGGTTCAATCCTCCCTCGAGTGAAAAGTTTTAATTTTTTATTTTCAGACAATTATCAAAGTTCACGCTCTCAGACATGATCAACTTTGCTCTCCAAAATTCCAGGACATGTTCAGATTTGCTTGGACACATGCAGGATTTGACGGTCTACACACGGAAAAACTTGAAAACGTTAAAAACGTATGTTTTGACAGAGCACAGGGAAAACTGTGCGACTGTGAAACTGTTGCATTCATTTGTTGCCGTTTATGTGACAAACTCTTATGTTTTCATCACTTTTTTGGGAGTGATTATCACATCCACAAGAAAACCTAAATCGGGCAAGGTAGAAGAATCTTTTTACCCATTCGCCAAGTGTGCAAGTTAGGTGGGTCGACAACATATTCCTGTCATGTGACGCACATGCCCCCACCAGTGTCCTATAGAATATTTCAGACGTGTTTTCCTGTGGAGGAATCGGCTGACCTATGAATTTGCGATCAAATGTTTTCGGTTCCTATTGGAAAGGCACGTCCTTTCGTCTACTAATCGCACGGTTTTGTGGTGCGGTCGCAAAACACAGACACTAAACTTATTACAGTGAACAGAGACGTCAATGAATGAACGGTCAGATCGTAACTTTGCGAAAATGAAGTAAGTAAAATTTTTACTCGAGGGAGGACTCGAGCCAAGGACCTCCCGTTTCGCAGTTGCTCACGCTAACCGCGGGACCACGGCGCTCTTCAGCTTACACACTCCTTGATGTTGGATATCTTACACTTGGACTACTCAGTTTGTATATTTTGCTTATTTTTTCATAGTTCCACACAACTTCTTCCTGTTTTCTCGATTGATCTGTGTTCAGTTTTTCAAGGCCTATCCACTGTGTCAATTTATAACTAAATCTGAGGGGGGTGCGATGGGGAGGTTCCCTTGTAAGTTACAAGCGTTGCTAAGTGTGCTGCCTATCTGCATCCATACCACTTACTTTCCCACTACAAGAACGAACGCCGTCAACTGGCTGAAGGGCATCGTGCTGTATTACATTTTGCAAGCCGCTCCCGTAAACGCTCTGGACTTGGGGGTCCACCTGACAACGACTCATGGGGCGTTCCGCCACCATGCATTGTACCGCACACGACTATCGAACTATTTAGGCGCATTATTCGAGTATCCTGCTGCCCATTGGGGCGTTCCGAGTATTAGAAGGCACACTTAAAAATGATTGATCCAATAAAGTTCTATAGATCTTATCGAACCTCTTTGCTTTCCTTGTGCGCTGGGAGGGCGGGAACGGGACATTGAGGTCAGGCCTCGGAAGACGACTCGTGCCCTCTTCGCCCCCGACCCTTCTCTCAGGCCCTTATGAGAAAAAAAGGTGGAAAGGCGTTGGGAAAAAAACTACAGTCTGGAACCGCACGACATTGCTCTACTGCTGCCTGAAATAACGGTCGACAACGGAATGTTCAGCTGCTGAGACACAGCTTGTTCACTGCTTGAATATCGCACATCGCGTCCAGCATTCTCAGCCATGGCAACAGTAACATCTTCAACAATTTGTGGGGCAATTGGCGTCAGCCTCTCGGAGGAACAATTCCCAAGTCGCCAGTTAATACGAACTTTCGAATCATGTTCTTCAACCCCAGTGCGGAAAGAAGACTTCTATGTACTCCTTTAATACGTCGATATGGCCTTTGCCAGCACCGTTGCTGTTGTTTTGATTAAACAGCTTTAAGAGTAAAGCCGTGCTCACCTTGTCCAGGTCAGTGCTTACTATATATAACTGTATTGCACATTGATGCTTTGGTTTCAATATTGCGTCGCCGCTTCAGTACAGGCGCCTAACGGCAAGTCATGACACTAACACTAATAACAACGCAAATGTGGCAGCGGATGTATGAACATCATTCTCATAAAGTTGGCTACTCATACGGTAAATACTGGCTCAAGAAGAGAAAGGTTGATGAAAACCACCCTGTATTTTACTGCACTGATTTCATGCAACCTACTGGTGCGCACACATCACTTCACTAGCATTACTTACATCAGCGCCGGCCGGTGTGGCCGTGCGATTCTAGGCGCTTGAGTGTGGAACCGCGTGACCCCTACGGTCGCAGGTTCGAATCCTGCCTCGGGCATGGATGTGTGTGATGTCCTTAGGTTAGTTAGGTTTAAGTAGTTCTAAGTTCTAGGGGACTGATGACCTCAGATGTTAAGTCCCATAGTGCTCAGAGCCATTTGAACTATTTGAACTTACATCAGCGGTGGATATTCACATGACCGTCTGGTACCAGTTCTAAATAGTCTACATCGCTCCAAAGTGGCCAGTGTGCTCTTTTAAGAAGGGTAACTAATATGCTATTTACTGGTATCGAACAAGACTCTCAAAAAGACAGAATATAGCGAATTATATAGGTGTACTAAGTATTGGGAAGAATTTATATTCAAGAATATTTTTATTGAATTAATTATTTTCTGCTTTTTAGCTTTGTATGTGTCCAATTTTTCAGTCGATTTCAAATATTTTGATAATATTACATTAGATACATATAGTAAATTTCAGGATTATTGCCGGCCGGTGTGGCCGTGCGGTTCTAGGCGCGTCAGTCTGGAACCGCGTGGCCGCTACGGTCGCAGGTTCGAATCCTGCCTCGGGCATGGATGTGTGTGATGTCCTTAGGTTAGTTAGGTGCAAGTAGTTCTAAGTTCTAGGGGACTGGTGACCACAGATGTTAAGTCCCATAGTACTCAGAGCCGTTTTTTTTTTTCAGGGTTATTTCTGGTTCTCTTCACCTGAGTCAACCAATACATTGCTCCCTCCTACGATTATCTCACGAGAAGACCTCGAAAGAAAGAAAGAATCGAGCTCACAAGGGGCTTAACCAGGATATGTTCTTACCGCCAAACATTTGCAAGTGGAACTGGAAAATGGGTAATAGGAGTGGTACACAAAGTACCTTTCGCCACACACCAGGCACGAAAGCGGGATAATATTGCACTGCCATCGAGTTCTGAACTATGTTGAAACTTTCAAATCTCTAAATCTTCGAGAAACGATAGTGGTAAACAAAGTACTCTCCGTCATGCAACAGACAAGAAAGCGAGTTAATATTGGATTGTCATCCAGTTCTGAGCTATGTTCAAAGTTTCAGGTACCTTGCTCTTCGGGAAGTTAGTTTAATATCAAATGCAAAATTTGTACTGACCAAACAGACAAGAAAGTGACCTAATAAATACATGTTAAAAAATTGTACTGACCAAACAGACAAGAAAGTGACCTAATAAATACATGTTAAAAAATTGCACTCGTTTGTTGATAAGGTTCTTGCTATTAAACAAGTAACTGAAAAGCGAAGGGACTTCGATCTAGCCACTGACATGGGACTTATATGTTTAGAAAAGGCCTTCGATTAATTGGAAAGGAAGTTACCACACACATGGTTGAAGAACGTGAATACCCGAAACAGATTATAAACCATGTATTATAAACCAAGTATGAAACAAGCCATTCCACATTTGCAGAACATTTAAAACACCATAACCATCATCCTACAAACATGGAACAAGAAATGAAAATAATGAGAATAAGCAACCATGACAAACATCTTATACAAACACAAGAAAACTTCCACATCCAGAAAGCCATAGCAGAAAACAAACATGTGATAAATGAACAAACACACATCAGCACAGGCTCCCTACTACACTTAATAAAGGAAATGATAAGATAAAACAAAAAAAATTAAAAAATGTATCACACCAAAACACACACACACAGCCCAAAAAAATGTATCACACCAAAATACACACACACACACACACACACACACACACACACACACACACACACAGCACAAAAAAATTATATCACACCTAAACACACACACACACACACACACACACACATACATACATACACAAACGCACATACAAATGCATACACGAACAGATCACAGATACTTCAACAATTACACTCGAAAGTTTGGCAATAACATTCGATCTTTGGCAAAACCATCTGACAGTCGGCCACAGAAACCAAAACATTGCATTGAAACAAGCGTTCAGTTCATAGTGCTGTGGAATGTGGGGAAAAAACCGCAAATTGGCATTCATAAGAAGAAGAACAACACAAAAAATGCAACAGGAGCGTAATATGTAAGAAATTGTCCACGCAACCTGTAAGTACAGTTCAAAACATCACTACTTAATAGCAAATACCAACCACTAGAACTGTTTGTAACCTATAGGTACAATGACAAAAATGTAAATTAAATAGCAAACGTATGTACGTATTCCAGGCTACTGGTGATGCCTTGCAGAAAATAAAGGGGAAACGCGTATGGCACTAAAATAGTGTTTTATTCAGTTGCTGTCAGACGGTCCATAAGTAAAAATTATCAATATACCGTAAGATTATAAACCATATTATTGTTATACAGTTATAACAACACAGTAACTGTCCTCGCAGTATCAAGTGGTGAATCAAGTTTTTAATATTAATGATAAAAATGACAGATCGTAATTAATGGAACATTTAAATAGGGAAGGGAGTAGCAGAATGTTCACAAAAAGCTTACGACGTTATGGCTGTGATTCGAAGTACTGGAAGACCTAGAAAGAGATGGGAATGATGGGGTGCCAAACGAGTTATGCGGCTTGGAATTCAGTGCAAGAGAAAGAGAATAGAAATTCGGGTATTAAGCTCTTTGAACATCGGTCGGCGCTGCACCGCTGGAGGGGCCAGCAGCGTTCTGGGCCGAGCCGCGCGCTCTTGTCTGTAAGTGGCTGATGGCATCATCCCCACTCGAGCGTCCTCCCATCTGATGGGCCCTCCAGACGTCTTGAGAGGCAGCCGAGGAGGGCTCCCGCGACCCCTCGCTCATCGATCTCGCACCAGCGCCGGCGCTCCCCTTTCACACTTTTCTCGGTTCCTAGTTCGTATACCGGGGCGATTTGCTGTGGAACCACCATAGCCGGAGCACCTGTACTGTAGTCTTGTGAAAGATAAAATAAATGATTCAGACGGTTAACGGAGACAATAATTTAACTTGAGCGATTCCGGAGTTCGAAAGAGAAGGAAGTTTTGTATCCCGCCTGGAAGGTGGCGCGTGGGTCTGCTCCTGTAAACTGAATGGGTAGGCCGAATGTAAGAAGTGAGCAGGAGCGGGTGAAGTAAGATTCTTGGTACAGCTTTTTACGTGAAAGTACATTTAATTATTAGTCAATGACATATGTAACTTTACACTGAAGAGCCAATAGGTGCGACTGGATAGGCATCAACGTTAATAGCCACTAGTAGTAGGACAAACTATCATTGTGGTAATAAAGTCAGTAAAGGCCCCCTATGAAGTAGAAACAATGTTGCTAGGTCGTCTCCTCGGAATCAAATGGGCTGAATCTGCAGCGGTGCTTATAGAGCTCCATAGCGCCAGCTAGAGGGCTGTGTCAACGGTGTCTGTCGTAGTGCCAACTTAAGAACTTGCACCTACGCCGTGGCATCGTAGCTGTCGATACCACAGGAAGAAGAGTAGGAGGACACAGACTGGAGGAAATGAATGAAAGGGGGAGGCAACCTGGTACAATTCTGCACATAGCGCAATTTAACCATTGCTAACACTTGGTGTAATAATGATCAAATAAGGTTGTATACGTGTAAGCCATCTGGACACACTGGATGATGTAGAGTACCTAATCGTAAGACAGACATTTCGGAACCAGATTTTAAACAGTAAATCATTTCCAGCAGCAAATATGGATTCTACCCTAAGTTATTGGTTATGAACTCCAGATGAAATCTGAGGAACTGGTAGAGAGGTAGAATTTTTGGGACATGGGAATGGATAAACTGAAAGAACAGGGGTTGCTGAGAGTTTCAAAGGAAGCATTAGGCAACGACTGAGTCAAGCAGGACAAAGAAATACAACAGAAAACAACAGAGAGCTATAAGAGATGAAATACTGAAGGCAGACAAGGCCCTGTAGAAACCCCTGTATAATACTCAAGATATTGAATTTAATTGACGAAAGGAGAAAATGCAAAATGGAGCAAATGAAACAGGCGAAAGGTAATACAGACATTTAAAAATTGAGATCGATAGGAATTGGTTCAAATGGCTCTGAGCACTATGGGACTTGACATCTGAGGTCCAGTCCCTTAGAACTTAGAAGTACTTAAACCTAACTAACCTACGGACATCACGCACATCCATGCCCGAGGCAGGATTCGAACCTGCAGCCGTAGCGGTCGCGCGGTTCCAGACTGAAGCGCCTAGAACCGCTCGGCCACAGCGGCATGCTAAAGCAGAAATAGCTAGAGGAAAAAACTAAAGCTGGAGAAGCACACATATACACTCCTGGAAATGGAAAAAAGAACACATTGACACCGGTGTGTCAGACCCACCATACTTGCTCCGGACACTGCGAGAGGGCTGTACAAGCAATGATCACACGCACGGCACAGCGGACACACCAGGAACCGCGGTGTTGGCCGTCGAATGGCGCTAGCTGCGCAGCACTTGTGCACCGCCGCCGTCAGTGTCAGCCAGTTTGCCGTGGCATACGGAGCTCCATCGCAGTCTTTAACACTGGTAGCATGCCGCGACAGCGTGGACGTGAACCGTATGTGCAGTTGACGGACTTTGAGCGAGGGCTTATAGTGGGCATGCGGGAGGCCGGGTGGACGTACCGCCGAATTGCTCAACACGTGGGGCGTGAGGTCTCCACAGTACATCGATGTTGTCGCCAGTGGTCGGCGGAAGGTGCACGTGCCCGTCGACCTGGGACCGGACCGCAGCGACGCACGGATGCACGCCAAGACCGTAGGATCCTACGCAGTGCCGTAGGGGACCGCACCGCCACTTCCCAGCAAATTAGGGACACTGTTGCTCCTGGGGTATCGGCGAGGACCATTCGCAACCGTCTCCATGAAGCTGGGCTACGGTCCCGCACACCGTTAGGCCGTCTTCCGCTCACGCCCCAACATCGTGCAGCCCGCCTCCAGTGGTGTCGCGACAGGCGTGAATGGAGGGACGAATGGAGACGTGTCGTCTTCAGCGATGAGAGTCGCTTCTGCCTTGGTGGCAATGATGGTCGTATGCGTGTTTGGCGCCGTGCAGGTGAGCGCCACAATCAGGACTGCATACGACTGAGGCACACAGGGCCAACACCCGGCATCATGGTGTGGGGAGCGATCTCCTACACTGGCCGTACACCACTGGTGATCGTCGAGGGGACACTGAATAGTGCACGGTACATCCAAACCGTCATCGAACCCATCGTTCTACCATTCCTAGACCGGCAAGGGAACTTTCTGTTCCAACAGGACAATGCACGTCCGCATGTATCCCGTGCCACCCAACGTGCTCTAGAAGGTGTAAGTCAACTACCCTGGCCAGCAAGATCTCCGGATCTGTCCCCCATTGAGCATGTTTGGAACTGGATGAAGCGTCGTCTCACGCGGTCTGCACGTCCAGCACGAACGCTGGTCCAACTGAGGCGCCAGGTGGAAATGGCATGGCAAGCCGTTCCACAGGACTACATCCAGCATCTCTACGATCGCCTCCATGGGAGAATAGCAGCCTGCATTGCTGCGAAAGGTGGATATACACTGTACTAGTGCCGACATTGTGCATGCTCTGTTGCCTGTGTCTATGTGCCTGTGGTTCTGTCAGTGTGATCATGTGATGTATCTGACCCCAGGAATGTGTCAATAAAGTTTCCCCTTCGTGGGACAATGAATTCACGGTGTTCTTATTTCAATTTCCAGGAGTGTATATGGGGAAGACGCTGTAGATACCGCCTACAGGAAAATGTACGAACCCTTTAGAAAAAAGAGGACCAGCTGAATGAATATCAAAAGCTCAGATGGCAAGCCAGTAATAAGCAATGAAGTGAAGGCTGAAAGATGACAGGCATATGTACCAAGCTTATGCAAAGGGAACGAGCTTGAAGACAGTATCATGGGAACAGAAGAGCATGTATGTGAAGATTTGGGAAAAATGAATTTGCGAGGAGAATTTTACAGAGAATTTAAAGAGCTAGGTCGAAACAAGGTCTGGGGAGTAGACGACATTCCCCTAGAATCATTGAGATCCTTCGGAAAACGTACCAGAACAAAGCTATTCAACATGGTGTGTAAGATATACGAGGCAAGCGATATATCCTCAGGCAGAGTGTAATAATTGCTGCTGCTGCGAATAAGCAGTGTTGACCGGAGTGGATATTACCGAACCATCAGTTTAAGAAGTCATGGCTGCTTAATATTTGCTACAACTTTTTACAGCAGAATAGAAAGAGTGGTAGAAACCTTGCTCGAGGAAGATAAGTTTAGGTTACAGAGAAATGCAGGAACGAACAATACGATACTGACCTTACAGCTTATCTTTGAAGGGAGGTTAAAATGCACAAACATATCTTTATAGAATTTGTAGACTTAGATACAGCTGTTGACGATGTTGACTGGAATACTCTCCTTGAAACGCTGTAGGCAGCAGGGGTAAAACACAGTAGTGTACGGTTATCTATAGCTTGTACAGAAATCAGACTGCAGCAATTAGTGTTTAAGCTTGAACCAGCTTGATATGCCGCCGTGTCCTCCTACTTACCTGCCTCAGCAGTTGCAGTCTTCATTTATGTGTGGAGTTGTATTGCGCTCCTTTTAATTCCAATTTGTGGAACGCGCTTTCTGGTCGACTTGCAGGAGGAACGCATCACTGACACACTAGCTTCGGTAGACGCTTCCCTTTGGATTGATGGACGACCAGAGTGGGGGCATCCAAAACATCTCCCAGGTTTTCTTCTTCCACGACATCAAAGCCGTTGAGTAGGTGGCTCCTTACCGAACTGGTCACGAAACCTATCCATCACCTGTGTCATATTTCCGTTGTACTTCCGTACAATGGCCCACACTCTTTTTTATTAAGTTTCTCCATAGTAAAATCGCTGTTACCTGACGACGTTCTTCGCCTAAGGCGAACAATGAACTGCTCAACACACAAACCTTATTCTCGTCCCTGGTCAATCATCTGGTAATCATATGGCAGTTAAGCGGCGATCACTTTGCGAATTACGTCATCATATCAATGACCACGATGCGCATTTTTTAAAAGGAAAAAACAGCGCATTTTAATAGGAAAGATCGATCAGTTTGCATCGTGCATTCAGACCATAATGTTTATAACAGGGTTCGAACTGAGAAACAGATACATCACTCTGGAACACTTGAGGTAGCCATCGAAAGTTGCTGCACATGACAGTGGTAACAGTTGTTTAGGAAACCAACAAAAGTCAGTTGTATTCAGACATCCTCACGTCTCTGTAAGTTTCCCTCAGTTGTCAAGAAGAACCGTATACACATTTTTAGATTTAAGGTACTCAAAAAGAAGAAAAAACGAGTACTCAATTTCAGTCAATGACTTCTTGGAGGAATGGAGATTTCGTGTGGAACGTGGCGTTCTAATAGGACCCGTCGTTTAAACCAGGGACTGGAGTACATCCGGGCCTTTTCTTGAAGTCATTTGAAGGGGGGGGGGGGGGGAGGGGGGGGGGCGTTACCTTCTTCATGGAGCGACCACAAAAAGATAAGAGTTCGCCATGGCAAGTTGGACAATGGCGCATAAGAGTGAGGAATCTCGCATATGAAGCATTTACTGGATGGAATGAATTCTGCAAGTTATTTGAAGAGGAGTATTGTAATGCCGCAAACAGGGAGAAACTTGCCCTGGGACTTTCAGATCCTAAACCCTAAGGGAGAAAATGGGGAGGATATACATGCTGTTTCAAGTGGCATTTAGAGAGAGTGAAATTCATTGATAAACTGGCAGATAAAAAACAGATGTTTTTGTACCGACTAGTCACCTACCTATCTCCGTTCAGTGCAAGATATTTGCGAAGGGATATACGCAAGTCAATGAACTCATAATTTATTTAGGACAGACACACTCCTTGGGACGGAAGAAGAAAAGTGGGCCAGACTAAATCGGTCTGGCTTTTGAGATAGCTGGGTAAATTCAAAAAGAGAGGCAGTTAATAGTTTAGTGAAACTAAAAGAATCAAATTTAATAATCGAGGGACGAGAAACCAGACTAATTATAGCTATCAGTGTCAGCATCCTCGTAGTCCGTCCAACAATCGGCAGCAAATCATAACGGCAATAATTGCGCACGCGGAAAACGAAGGAAGTCTTACGGGAGGGGCATTTCCGCGGGACCAAGAACTACCAATCATAGGGCCAAGAGATTAGGAATCCAGAACTTAGGCCGAAAACGACAATTAAGAGAGCGATTATTAGAAGCAGGAAAAGTTTGCCTAGAGAATGAAAGTACGAAGACAATAATACTAGAAAAAGTGAAGGGATACACTATGAATGTGATTCTAGATTCGTTCAGCGACACTAGTGTGGTAAGTAAGAAGTTTTTCGAGGAGCTGGAGATTAAAGGGAAGTATATGACGTCAATACATATTACAAAAATGGATGTGTGTCTATGTTTCATATTTCCTCCTAAGCCGCTGGACCGATTTCTAGGAAACAGAACACAGGTCAACGGTGACAATTGCTGTTGGGGTAAGAACCACCTACCTCTCCAAGGGGTGGGGGTGAAGTGAAAAAGAAGAGTAGCTCGCGACGCGTAAACTCACAGACTTAATTGATCCAGTATGAGAATGAGAGCACTTAGCGATTTGGCAACAAATTTCAAACCTTTACGAAATTTTTTCTCGTTGAGAGTCGTTACAAAATGATGCAAGGAAAATTTTTTATCACTTACTACTTTTCCGGTGTTCTTGCAGTAGAAGTACCGCATGAAGTATGACGTTATAATTTATTACTTCTTTACTACTGACTGTGTTTGTAACTCATTTTACAGACAGTATGCACATATACCACAGAATATAAGTGCAAAATTATATCATTAAAGGATGCATAATGCAGGAGATATGATGGCATAAAAAATGAGATTCGTGAAAAACTTCTGTATCTGCATGGCGTTTAAATTTATTACTGCGTTGCTACTAACCCAGTTCGCAACACATTTTGCAGGTAGTATTCACATATGCCGCTGAATGGGTCTAAAAACGTATGTCGTTGTACGACAGATTGTTAAGGAGTACTGACGTCCTAAAATCAAGCAAAAGGCCAGACGCTGCATAGAGAGGACGTGGATGCACAGTTATAAATAAATAACGCCAGGTTTCTCCGCTGGTACCATATAATGGCTGTAGTGTGGTGGGAATTACTGGTGTTCAGGGAAATCCTATAAGGTAGAAGGTATTGTTACCCATTCTAATTCAGCCAATCAGGTACGATCAAAATTTCTTAATAGTTCCTCACCTAAACGCACCAGTGCTAAGTACAGGGCAGTTATGGATTTTGCCAGTAAGAAGTTAATTCTACCAATTCCTGGCTATGTAACTGAAATTTCGTTCATTGAAAGTGAGGTGGATGAGAAAACAAGGAAAAACCAGTCGTTGACTTTTTCAAACACCTGTGTATGGGTGACTGTAGGAAGAACTACAGAAAACAAGATCATTGAGATTGAGGATGACGAACTTGACTAGGAAATAATAGAGGAGTTTCGAAGTAATGAACTCTTAGGAAGCCAGATAAGGATAAATTACAGGACATGCTTATGCGATACAGAGAAGTGTTCTCAGACAAACACGGAACCATCCAAGTTTATGAGTGTCATTTAAAAATTAGAGAGACAAAACCTCCCCTTGTGAAGCCTTACGTCTTACCCACAGCGCTGAAAGAACACGCTAGCAAGGAAGTAGATAGTAAGATGTTAGTACAGTGAGTAATTGAACTATATGCTCTCTTAGTGGTGGAAAAGCCCTGTGCAACGTGCGACTGATCCTCGATATAGTAGTAGAAATGGGTAGACCAATTCCTATGCATGAAATTTTGGTAAAACAAGAAGGAGTGAAATACAATGGGGTGACAGAGGTCATGGGATAGCGATATGCACATAAACAAGTGGCGAAAGTATCGCGTACACAAGGTGTAAAAGAGTAGTGCATTGGTGGAGCTGTCGTTTGTACTCAGATGATTCATGTAACGAAGTTTCCGACGTGATTATGGCCTCACGCGTCTTTGAACGCGGAATGGTAGCTGGAGTTAGATGCACGGGACATTTAATTTCGGAAATCGTTAGGGAATTCAATATTTCGAGATCTACAGTGTCAAGTGTGGCCGAGGATACCAAAGACAACGCAGTGGCCGACATGCTTCACTTAACGACAGAAAGCAGCGGCGTTTGCGTAGAGTTGTCAGTACTAACAGACAGGAAACACTGCGTGAAACAACCCCAGCAACAATGTGAGACGCACGGCGAACGTATCTGGTAGGGCAGTGTGACCAAAATTGGCGTTAATCGCTGTGGCAGCAGACGACCGATGTGAGTACCATTGCTAACAGCACGACATCGCCTGCAGCACCTCTCCTGGGCTCGAGACCGCACCGGTTGGACCCTAGACGACTGTAAAACCGGGACCTGATCAGATGAGTCTTGATTTCAGTTGGTAATAGCAAATGGTAGCGTTCCAGTTTGGCGCAGACCCCACAAAGCCATAGACCCAAGTTGTCAACAAGGCATTGTGCAAGGTGGTGGTGGCTCCATATTCGTGTGGGCTGCGTTTTCATGGAATGGGCTGGGTCCTCTGGATTTTCGGCTACTTGGACGTCATGTTCCCAAACAACGACGGAATTTTTGTGGATGACAATGTGCCATGTCACCAGTCCACAATAGTTCGCTACTGGTTTGAAGTACATTCCGGACATTTCAATCCCGAATGGTTTGGCCACCCAGATCCCCCGACATCAAACATTATAGGACATAACTGAGAGGTCATTTCGTGCACAAAATCCTGCAGTGGCAACACCTTCGGAATTACGGACGGCTATAGAGGCAGCATGGCTCAATATTTCTGCAGGGGACTTTTAACGATTACGCAGCGCAAAAGGAGGTCCGACACCATATTAGGAGGTACCCCATAACTTTTGTCACCTCAGTGTAGGCCTATATACGCTGTATGGACTTGACCCCTGGGTTTTAGCAAGTTCGATTACATTCGAGGTCTAGACCCGTAACAGCTTTTCTCTTTGAAGGTTGGTTGTATCAATACACCGTTGTACCATTCAGTCTGAATGTGTCAATAAGAGAGTTTACAGGGGCTCTGGGCCAGGCTTTTTTTTCCATATTTAGAGCTAAAGCTCCTCATACATCTATGTAGATGGTGGTATGGTTATTGCCAGAACCTGGGAGGAGCAGAGAGAGTTACTGGAAGAAGTAATACACAGATTTTTGAAAAAAAGATATTACCACAAAATTGAGCAAATCACTTTTGGGGTCCAGGAAGTTAAATATTTCGGTTTTGAACATGGCTGCGCTTCGGTAACTGTGCATGCAACAGCTTCAAAAATGGTTCAAATGGCTCTGAGCACTATGGGACTCAACATCTGAGGTCATCAGTTCCCTATAACTTAGAAATACTTAAACCTAACCAACCTAAGGACGTCACACACATCAATGCCCGGGGCAGGATTCGAACCTGCGACCGTAGCAGTCACGCTGTTCCGGAATGAAGCGCCTAGAACAGCTCGGCCACCTCGACCGGCGCAACAGCTTCAATGGATTGGGAGTAACAGCCAACCAGCTTTATTAAACACTGAACACGGTTTCAACAGTTTTAAAACTGTCTTCTTCAGAAGGTATTGTACGTAGAATTACATTATCTATATCCAATGTAGGAGTCGTTGGCTCTGTCTACTTAATCACCATTTAAGATACACGATTTAAAAGTGGTGGCCCTCTACTGCACAGCTTTGTCTTAAAACTTTTTCGGATATCACATATGACATTGGATCCATCAGTGTGTAATGTCACACCGCATTTTGTATATGTGCATATCGCTGTCCCATGACTTTTGTCATCTCAGTGCACGTTTACGTCTTTACTCTGCAAGCCACGTCACAGTGTGTGAGACAGGATACTATGCTGTCCCCCCCTTTTCTGTTCCATCCATGAATGGTGCACTGGAAGAACCACTGTCTGTAGTCGCCAGCATGAACCCCATCTTATCTGTCTTTCCCATCAGTCATTTTGCTCAATGTATGTGGTATGAAATGATTCGTTGCCTGATACTTCTCAGAACATTCTCTACCAGAATTAGAACAGTAAATCTCTCCACGACGCCCAACGCATTTCTTGCAGTGTCTGCCACAGGAGTTTGAGAAGCATCTGTACGAACTCTTGCCGTTACTAAACGAACTCTGATGAGCATGCTGTTCTTCTTTGGGGCGCCTTGCTACGGTTCGCGTGGCTCCTCCCATCGGAGGTTCGAGTCCTCCCTCGGGCATGGGTGTGTGTATTGTCCTTAGTGTAAGTTAGGTTAAGTAGTGTGTAAGCCTAGGGACCGATGAAGTCAGCAGTTTGGTCCCACAGGAACTTACCACAAATTTCCAAATTTCTTCTTTGGATCTTCGCTATCTACTCTTATTATTCTTACCTAGTAAGGGTCGCACATAGCGGGAAAACGAGAGTTTCACAAGCTACACCTTTTGTGGTTCAATTGCATTTCCTAATAATGCCTCCAACGGACCTCAGTCGGCATCTGCGTTTCCTACAGTTAGTTTCATGTAGTCATTTCATGTAGTCATTCCGAAAACATATTCCATTATAGAGGGTGTCCCATAAATGTTGTGACAAACTTCGAGAGGTTGTAAAGCGTGTGTCGAGGAACGGAAACGTTATCCAATGATCCTACAGAGCGTCGATGTTTACAGGTGTCGGCTGCTCCTAGGCCACCCTTCGGCAGGAAACGTGACTTTGTACACTGACGGGTTTGCATCCATAGTTCATTTTTCTCCTACAACCTCTACAATCCTCTATGTTTTATAGTATACAGGAGAAAAATAAACAGCAGATGGAAACTTGTGATCGAAACCATTACCCACCAAGGCAACAGAGTGTCGCATTTATAGGAGAAAAGGCGTTTCTACGCAACAGCTAGCTCCATCTTCTCCCTGGAAATCGTGACAATCAGTCGCGATCACTGAATAATAAACAACATTACGAGATGTTCCGCCTATGGTCCGTCACTGTACAAATTCACGTCTGCAGCCGAATGGGTAGGCGCTGGCGCCTGTTAAGTTCGAATCTCTGTAGCGTTATTGGATGACGTTTCTGTACAGGGGCTCCTATCCTTCATTTGTTCCTCAAGACACCCTCTACAACCTGTAAGGTGGCAGGGTATTTTAACTACCTCACACGTGATTCTCCACGACACGGCAATTCGATTGGTATGGCACACTCCATTCTTTGGACGTAATTAGCTTAATTTGCATAATGAGGTGTGTGATGAGTAATGGGCACAAACGTGGCTTTCGCGTACACAGTATTAGAAGTCCGTCTTTAATTTGCTTGCAGGTTAATGCGTACACTTTTATAGCAACATGGAGCTGAAGTGAATGGCGCCAGTCGCATAGGTTGGACGCAGAAGTGCGACATGGAAATCCGCTTCAGCAAATATTAGCGAGGCAGAACAAACCGAGCCCATCGCAGGGAGCCGATTTAAGACGAAAGTGGTCTGGGTCCTCAGCTCTGCACATTTCTAAGGCATGTGGAAAAAACCCTCTGCGTCGCAGCTCTACTGAACAAGATAATGTGATCCTGTCGTAAATAGCGCTTCTGCCCTGGCGAAACTTAAATGCAATAACAAAAACTTGGACGGTGATTGAACGAAAGGAAGACAAAGAGGGAGAAGGCGATGTTAGAGCCATGCAGAAGTTTACTCGGAAAATTCTGATTGCCTCAAACAAGCCAGTACGGAGTGCACCGAGTGGGCCCACTAGCCGTATCCAGTGTTGGTGTGAGGCAAGGCTGCGGCACAATGGGGGAAGTTCCTGACAATATAGTCAGTTGTGGATGGATAGCTGAGGCTCTCTTCTCTCGAGAGGTGTCGAGTGTTGCACAGGGAGCTTAACTCCCTGTGGTGATGCAGAGAGAGGATTTTCTTTGAACCACTTGTAGATCTCCAATTTGGAGACAATGAGTGAGTCGTCCTAGTTAACGTCCTTGCAAGAACGTTAAGGGCAATACTGTACATGTTGCCCAGCCTTGACAAGTGTACAGAACCATTTTCTCTTAGCCTAGGGTCACGTACAGTCTTCTATTTCACGGAAACTTAGGGAAATTTTCGACTGGTTAAATTCAGAGGCCAGAATAATGTTATTAGGTTGGCAGGTAGAAGACATGTCGCACACAGCAGCCGGCCACGGCCACCACTGTAGCTTACACTCTGAAAGGTAAATGACAAATTGCTGAAGAACTAAATGTTGAAGTCGATTCAGAACTGCGTAAGCTTGGAATAACAGCTAGAATTATCTCATGTTCGTGACAGCCATGTCGTTCTGAAATTCGAATAAGTCACACAATGATAGGAAATATCACCCAGCTATAGTAGCTTAGATTATGCTGTCAGAGTGAATATTTCTGACGGAAATGTCAGTTGATATTTCTACCTGCACTTTTGTCGCTTTTTTCGTATTACGTTTTGTAAAATTCGATGAATATACTCTCTTGTCTTATACAGGGTGAGTCACTAACTATTGCCATCAAGAATAGCTCCGAAAGTATGATAGGAGCTGAGAAGTTTGTGGGACAAAAGTTGCATGGGACAACTGGGGCCATAAAATGACTTTGGTTTTTTGTTGCTAGGTGAGGTCGCGTCAGAGATGTAAAAGTCAACTTTGTTTTTTTTTTTTTAAATGGGATGCTATAGTTTGGTACTTATATTCTGATAGCAGCTATCGAGACGAATCCAATAATGTGTAACAGTAAGGTCTTTGAAAGTCAACGACGGTCAAAAAGGTGGCATGAACGTCCACTTAGAGGTGTTCGAAGTGATGACCATTGGTATCAATGCAGTTCTGCAATCTTCTTATCATGGATTGAGTGGCATTCCTTATCACATCGGCACTTATCAAAGAACATGCTCTGACCATTCTCTCTCGCATATCTTCAGGTGTAGTTGGAACGTCTTTATAAAAATATCTTTTACGAATCCCCACAAGAAAAAATCAAGAGGCGTCAACTCTGGCGAACGAGCCGACCACGACACATCTCCTCCACGTCCAATTCAATGGTCTGGGAATTGCCTCTGAAACTAATTTCTAGCCATCAGCGAAAAATGTGCTGGACACCCATCCTGTTGATATCAAATTTGTTCCTTGTTCCTAAAGGTATTTCTTCCAGGAACTGATCTAATGTTTCTTGCAGGAATGTGGTGTACTTCCTACCATTAAGATTTCCTTCGCTGAAATAGGGGCCTATAATTCTCTCCTCCAGAATTCCATACCATCCATTCACCAACCACGGTTTTTGGTGTGCAACTTGCCGCAGCCAGCATGGATTTTCAGTTGCCCAATAATGCATGTTATGCAAATTAATATTTCCATGGTTCGTGAATGTAGCCTTGTCAGTAAATAAAATCAAATTAATAAATGTGTCATCCCTCTGAATCTGAAGTTGAGCCCATCATTCACATTCGCTTAATTCGACGATACTAGCCTTACCGTTAATATTAGTGTTGTATTGCGAAACCGTCGAATGGTGTTTACATGTCAATGGCACGTTAGATGGATACGCCGTATTCGGCGAATATTTTCTATTTGCACGATATACGAGAGAATTGCCAGAGCATGTGCTTCGATAGGTGCCGAAGTGATAAGGAATACTACTCAATCCATGATAAGAATATTACAGAACTGCATTGATACCAAGGGTCATCACTTAGAACACCTTCTGTAAATGGCCGTTCATGCCACCTTTCTGACCTTCGTTGACCTTCAAAGACCTTACTGTTACACTATCATTGGATTCGTCTCGATAGCTGCTATCAGCATCCCATTAAAAAAAATAAAGTTGACCTTCGTATCTCTGACGCGACCCATCTAGCAACAAAATACGTGCGTCATATTATGGCCTCTGTTGTTCCATGCAACTTTGTCCCACAAACTTTTCAGCTACTATCATACTTTCGGAGTTATTCTAGGTGGCAATAGTTAGTGAGTCAACCTTTATTTTTGACACGAAATCTTCGTAGACTGTATAGGATTTTTCTAAGATTACAATTTTCGCACCCTGAAACCGAATGTGTATGGTAACTTACGTAATAAAATATTTCTGTGTACATGGAACAGAGTGTCTGTTGTCCTAAAAAAAAATAGACATATTTCGGGAACACCGAGAATAGCTTTTCTTATTATGTCTAACAGTGGGCTGTCTGGGATTTCCCTACCCAGCATGGCCTGGGTTTACAGGCTTAATATTTTCCTTTTCAGAGCACTCATTCCTTGCGCTCTAAGTTGTGGGGTAGATTACAAAAAAAAACTAGAGCACTCCACACGTTAGAAACCTCTCAAAATTTTTGTTGCATTTCTGGGAAACCCTGTGTAATATGGTTGTTACTGTTTCCAGTGACTTATCCTTAAAAGTGGTATCGAATAATAATGGACCTCTCTCCCTATTTATGCATAATAAGTTACGAGCTTTTTTTCATGTTAAGGGCCGTCTACCCATTCTTGCACTATTTGCCAATCGTCTGCACGCCATTTTGCTGCAATTTTAGGACTTACCTCTCTTCTGTATCTACACTATCATAGCTCAATAAAGCGCATCACGGAGTTTCTGATGTGATCCCCCAGACAATTTACAAGGGTTGACTGAAAGGTAATGCCTCCACCTTCGCAACTCTCCAACAGTTGGCAGCATTGGTATGCGACAAGCACTGGCTTGTTCCGTAGCCTCTTCTGTACAGCTCCAGTTGACGGAAGCCTTGGCATTGAACGGTTGTGTTGTTACAATGTAAAGTATGGAACCCTGCGCAGACGGTCGGTCAATGCGATTTAAGCAACGTGCAGTCATTGAATTCTTGACAGCAGAAGGTGTCACCTTAGAGGAGATTCATCAGAGAATGAAAGCAGTTTATGGTGATTGTGTTGACGTGAGTACTGTGCGTCATTGGGTGAATAAGTTTAAAGATGTTGAGGCGGGAACATCTGACCTGCGTGACAAAGAAAGAATTTGACGTCCTGTGACAGCAACCACCGAGTTTCACAAGCAAAATGTTGACAGAGTGTTTCAGGACGATTGTCGTATCACTCAGGGAGAAAATGCAAGCACAATCGGCATTTCACAAGAACGTGTGGGTCACATTATTGCTTTGCTTGGCTATCGGAAGATCTGTGCACGATGGGTACCCTGGATGCTGACTCCTGAAATGTAAGTGCACAGCCTTGAAATTTGCCAGGAACTCCTCTCGCATTACGAGAATGAAGGTGATGCCTTTGTCCATTCTTGCGACAGGAGACGGTACGCGGGTACACCATTACGACTCGGAGACGAAACGTCAGTATGGGATATCGACACAAAGATTCGCCCCAGAAAAATAAATCCAAGACGCAGCCCTCAGCTGGAAAAATCATGGCCACAGTGTTCTGGGACGCAGATGGTGTTATCCTTGTCGATTTTCTTGATCGTGGAACAACAATAAATTCAGAGCGTTACATCACAACGCTGCGAACTCTGAAACGACGGCTAACAAGGGTCCGAAAGGAAAAGGGAAATGTTTTCCTGCAGCATGACAATACCAAACTACACACACTTCACGTGCCACCACAGCAGAACTTCAGAGACTGAATCTCACCACTGTACAGCATCCTCCATACAGTCCAGTTTCAGCACTATCTGACTTCCATCTGTTCCCGATAATGAAAGACGATCTGCGAGGGCATCATCATGCTTCTAATGAAGACGTTGAGAGAACTGTGAGACTGTAGTCATTCAAACAGAGTGTCGACTTCTTCTGTGACGGCTTCAGAAAGCTTGTTTATCGTTGACAGAAATGTATTCAACTGGCTGGTGATTATGTGGAAAAGTGAATATTGGTCATTAAAGATCACTTTCTAAGGATTTTTTCTGCGTTTGATTTATTAAAATATCCCCATCCAAACACAATTAATGAAGGTGGAAGCATTACTTTTCATTCAACCCTCGTATATACACCGCTGGAAAAAAATTATTTCTCTCATTTAGAGGTTTCCAATTCACTCAAGATTTATTGTTGCAATAGAACATATGGAGTACATGAAATTATTACATTTACCGATCGATAGCACAAGCAGTCTGCAGTACCAGGTATGTATGTAGTGTTGCCTCCACGGATGAAAATGCAGGCGCTGACTCTGGCATCTATCTGATCATACGGATTACGAATACTGTACTGGGATATGTTATTCCATGCCTGCTCGATCCATTCATGTAGTTCTGTAAGAGCTGTTGGTTGATGAGATGCGCTAGTCACTTCTTGTCTCGTCATATCCATAAGGCCTCAGACGGGGCCAGTATGTCTCGGACGAATGCACACTGCCATTACAATACGACAATTCTCCCGGCCGTCTGTGCCATATGGATGTGCGGAAACTCATCTACGGGTGTGAGAAAGTTTACATGACCACTGATATCAGCATCGTTGCACAACTGACACAGCACGTCGAAATTGTGTGGCAATTCTCCCAAAGAACCATCCTGCTACTCGGAGGCCCTAATTTGATCCCTTTCAGACTCGCTGTGTTGGCTGTAGGAAGCGTGAGCGCGTCTCTGTGACATGGTTTCCTGCTTGCTTCACATGTCTCCACCACACCGAGGCTCCTGGCTATGGGCATTCCCTGTAAAGGATAGACACAGATGGTGCTTTGGCACCTATGCCACTAAGCTGTCTTGACAGCGTTGAAACCACTAGCAGTACATCTACTATTCCCAGGTGGCATATATCGTCTTTGGGTCAAAATCGACGTCATCTTTCCAGCTGCACTAATGAGTATAACGAATAGTGATGATGACCCTAGACATTACCATGAGATAACCTGAAGTTCCGAGAGCATGCTGAAAAGTAATCGATATGCATTTTTTTAAAGTGAAAACTCTTAAGACTTTGTAAATAAAACAAATGATATTAACCTTCAACATCTTTATCCTTCAGGTCTACATACTTATTTCTCAACATAGTCACCCTGGCGAAAAACACAATTCTCCCAACGGGAAGCCGGCCGGGGTGGCCGAGCGGTTCTAGGCGCTGCAGTCTGAAACCGCGCGACTGCAACGGTCGCAGGTTCGAATCCTGCCTCGGGCATGGATGTGTGTGATGTCCTTAGGTTAGTTAGGTTTAAGTAGTTCTAAGTTCTAGGGGACTGATGACCTTAGAAGTTAAGTCCCATAGTGCTCAGAGTCATTTGAACCATCCCAACGGGAGACCAGTTTCTTGACACCGTCACTCTACAATGTTTGACTTCGTTGACAGAACCACAACACTCTCCTCACACTGCTTCATCACTATCAAAGTTAAGTCATTTAAGGTGTTCCTTAGCCGGCCGGAGTGGCCGAGCGATTCTAGGCGCTGCAGTCTGAAACCGCGCGACTGCAAAGGTCGCAGGTTCGAATCCTGCCTCGGGCATGGATGTGTGTGATGTCCTTAGGTTAGTTAGGTTTAAGTAGTTCTAAGTTCTAGGGGACTGATGACCTTAGAAGTTAAGTCCCATAGTGCTCAGAGTCATTTGAACCATCCCAACGGGAGACCAGTTTCTTGACACCGTCACTCTACAATGTTTGACTTCGTTGACAGAACCACAACACTCTCCTCACACTGCTTCATCACTATCAAAGTTAAGTCATTTAAGGTGTTCCTTAGCCGGCCGGAGTGGCCGAGCGATTCTAGGCGCTGCAGTCTGAAACCGCGCGACTGCAAAGGTCGCAGGTTCGAATCCTGCCTCGGGCATGGATGTGTGTGATGTCCTTAGGTTAGTTAGGTTTAAGTAGTTCTAAGTTCTAGGGGACTGATGACCTGAGAAGTTAAGTCCCATAGTGCTCACAGCCATTTTTTTGTGTTCCTTATGTTTTGGAAACATGAAAATCGGATGGGGCCAATTCAGGACTGTATTGAAGATGATCGATGAGCTTGAAATGAAGGTACCAGATTGTAACATATTTCAGAGGGCTCGTGTGCGGTTTGGCATTCTTATACTGAAGGAGAGGTTGCTCCATGAGAGGATGAACTCTTCGAATTCGAAACTCGATTACAGCACGCTGTTTCTCACGTACCAAGGTAGTTACACTAAACACCACCACGTAACATGCCACGATTAAGTGCCAGAGAGATGCAAGTAAGGAGACATAAGAAAAAAGATGTATACTGTTAATAACGTTTGTTTTATTTAAAAAGCTTTACTAGTTTTCACATTAAAAAGTCAGAGGCATTACTTTTCGGCATGGCCTCATATTTTCACTTACAACGATTACATCATGAATCCTATGACGAAGTGGGCCAATATTTTGTAATCTCGTATTCTGTTCACTGGCCAACACTGGTAAAACGTATCAAACTGCTTCCTGAACCACGGCATGATATGCGCATCGTTTTCTATTGCTTTTTGGATTTCACTGACGAACAGAATAAGTTGAATTTCACGACAATTGGGGAGCAAAATAACTCACAATGGTCGAAGTAGAGAGGATATAAAATGTAGACTGGCAATGGAAAGGAAAGCGTTTCTAAAGAAGAGAAATTTGTTAACGTCGAGTATAGATTTAAGTGTTAGGAAGTTGTTTCTGAAAGTATTTGTATGGAGTGTAGCCATGTATGGAAGTGAAACGTGGACGATAAATAGTTTGGACAAGAAGAGAATAGAAGCTTTCGAAATGTACTGCTACAGAAGAATGCCGAAGATTAGATGTGTAGATCACATAACCAATGAGGAGGTATTGTACAGAATTGGGGAGAAGAGATATTTGTGGCACAACTTGACTAGAAGAAGGGATCGGTTGGTAGGACATATTCTGAGGCATCAAGGGATCACCAATTTAGTATTGGAGGGCAGCGTGGAGGGTAAAAATCGTAGAGGGAGACCAAGAGATGAATACACTAAGCAGATTCAGAAGGATGTAGGTTGCAGTAGGTACTGGGAGATGACGAAGCTTGCACAGGATAGAGTAACATGGAGAGCTGCATCAAACCAGTCTCTGCACTGAAGACAGGACATAAACATATTCATATCAAATGTTCAAATGTGTGTGAAATCTTATGGGACTTTACTGCTAAGGTCATCAGTCCCTAAGCTTACACACTACTTAACCTAAATTATCCTAAAGACAAACACACACACCCATGCCCGAGGGAGGACTCGAACCTCCGCCGGGATCAGCCGCACAGTCCATGACTGCAGCGCCGGAGACCGCTCGGCTAATCCCGCGCGGCCATATTCATATCATTCGTGGTTATTGCTACAGATAAGATTTTTAATCTCCAAACAGCAACAAACGTCATAAAAGGTAGTCCATAATTCTACAGGAGGCTGCCGCAATATAGGTCAATTGCTATGGACATCTGCGTGATGACCCTTCTTGAAAGTCGGAATAAGCATCTTTTTACATCGCTTCGAACAACTCCTTGCTCTGATAACCTACGATGAACTGCTGCTAGAAAGGAAAGTAGTTCTGGCTAATCAATATAGAACCATACAGATATTCCATCGAGTTCAGCTGCTATTCCTCTATTGAGTGATTTCGGCAGAGTTTGTATTTCACAATCACTTATCATCGTATCTGCCATTCTGAAATGAATGAAAGGAGAAATTGTGTTGTGATTTTCCGTGGTGAAACAATTTGAGCACTACCAAATTCAATATTTCGAATTTCCCCGCACAATCCTCCATCCGGATGGTAGTATGAACACTGCGAAAGTGCTTACATTACCAACTTTAAGCAAGAGTAAAATTTCTTAGGTTCCCTGTCAGATCGATAGGCAAAAGTTTCTTTTTGGAATTCATTGAAACCTTCCCACATAACACGCCTTCCATTCGTTTTGGCTTGGTTCAGTACTTTGTTAATAAGTCTTTAGTTTCATCTAAATCTGTGATGAGGCACTCTGCTTTGGTAAATTTTTTTTTATTACATCTCATTTTCCATCCTTTTTGTGTCTGTATTCCATCCACAGTTATCCAAGTAGTTCCTCTTTCTAGTATCTTTATTAACCAGTTTAGCAATATTCTTCATAAGTGTTCCTATTCCTGCAAACATTCTACTCAAACTACTGCAGTGTTCTATATTCCTAGTCATATTTTCTTACACAGGATGTCTATAAACTTTTCATCAAAATTGTAACGCTGGTAGAGGATCCTGGTCTGAGTGATCAGAAATATGGAACAAATGTTTGGAAATGAATATTTTACACATTACAGTTACAACATACAAGTGACGATCACAATTCTCAATGCATACATTACAACAAAATCCATTGATAGAACTGAATTGTTTGTTCAAAATCATTTGATCCCATTGCTTTTTCATGTTGTTTATGACAGAGGCACAAGTGCTGCTCCACCAACAACGTCCATGCTGTGTTATTCGGAGTCTGCGTCTCACCAGGTACTTGTAAGTGTATCTTCATCTATGTGATGGAGAATCATCCCCTCAAATTGCACTGTGCGAGAAGTTCTTTGTCGAGAAAATTGGTCAGTTTTCTGTGTCTTGAAGATCCAGTCCCTATCCACGACGGTGAATTTCTTCCAATCAGGATGCCGCTTTTTACGAAACGTTTTTCTGGACATTCGTTCGACTTTCTGGTCACTAGAGCCTCTGTACTACACATTAAATGCATGTCTCCAAGTTCCTGTAACAAATAATTCGACAATCAGTCATGAACTGTAACCAGTGGTAAGCTGCACCGAGGAAACATCACAGACTTGTGTATTGTTGGTATAAAATACTGCCATCAACGCCAGTGTGGTGGGCAGTTTTTTATTAGGAAACATAAGCAGTTTACAAACATGTGCCTCACATACACTGATCATTCAAGAAATCGTATCGCCGCTCCTTAGCTCAAAATACTCAGTTCAGGATCCTCTATCGTTAGTACAGTTTTTACCTTTAAGGACTGGGACACTCTGTAGACGCTCTTTCGAGTCTTCTGATTTTTTCTATACTGCCCATCCCTCTCATCCATTTCCTTGTATGTATGTAAATATTTAAAACATCTCATTTTCTCCTCATTTGTTCAACATTTATTTTCAAGCAACTCCTGAGGGAGCACTGACAGAAGATTCATTGAAATCTATTACGAAAACTGTTGTATCGTACTTTTGATACAACCACAGAGGATTTTACTCGTCACCACCCTCAACTGTTTGGAGTGCACTGAGGAAACGATATGGGAAGAGAACTAGTAGAACACTGAAACACTGATAATGATCAGTGACAAGAACACACACGTTTATTGACGAATACTTTGTACAAATCGGGTCAGGCAGCAGATTCAGTTCAACTACTATCCCAGAAGCTAAGGCTGGATATGCGAGTGCAGGCGTTCTCGGCGAATTTCATATATGAAGTCTTCACGGGTTGTCAGCCGAGTAGCATCGTCGTCTCGTAGCAACGTTTCGATGGAATGCGTCTTCATCATCTTCGCCTGGTATCACTAGCCAATGTATTAACCATAACAATAAACATGTATAACGAGTATTATTACTGCACACTTCGTATTTTCTACACAGATCTTGCTAGTGTGAAATATTCTATCTAATGACATATCAATTTTGCCACGTCATTATGTGACAAACTTCATAGCCAACTTCATACATACGACTGTACGTAGATGTAGGACCATATACAAGAAAAAGATACATCAAGTAAAAAGCTATATGCAAAAGAAAATATTTACACAGAAAGAATTATGGTCAGATGCAAGGAAAGAGCTATTTACAGAAAGGTTACGATTATACTAAAATAATAAATACAACGAAGTTAATGGGTACATTATGAAGAGGAGCAGGCTAATGAATCTAATGACAGTACTAAAATTAAGTGATTATATTACACTATCTACAGCTATTTACAACAAGAAAGAACTGCACTATTTATATAAAACTACAACTGATTAAGCTATGAAATTTATACAATACTTTACACTATTGTATTGGAAACTACCTCTACATTCAAGTGAAAAAAATTAAGAAGAAAATGACAAAAACTTCGCATAGCTAGAAACTACAAGCCTCAAGATAAGTTAAGGTTCATCACGGTAAATAAACGATATTTACACAAAAATACTGCAACTGGCAAATCATTGTCAAAGGGAGTGTAAGGAAGTATGAACTATTGATAAACATATACTCTGAGAGGTGTGTAGACGAAACATTATGAGCAAAAATATTAACGTAAAGAGTTGTACTCTATGTGTGCGTATGTGTGAATGAACACAGTCATTGGCGTAAGGGCAGTTATGCATAATTAAGAAGTTGGTAATAATAAGAATTTTGTAGGGAATGGTGCAAAGTAGCATGACCTGCTTGGCAGAAAAATTGAATTGGAGGTGGAAGGTACCAAAGGAAAGCCCCCCCCCCCCCCCCGCACCCCTCATATTAGTTTATGAGTTACGTATAATTGTGATTGTGTGTGAATTTAAGAAAAGGAGGATAAATAGGTACATTAATTTTATATTCAGTTTGTTGAAAGAGCTAAACATGGATGTAGTTCGGCCAACTGAAGAGTAATAACGTGTACAGTTGATCTCACTTGAACTTAGCCTACATGTTAAGCGGATATGTAAACCTTTATGTGCTATGTCCAATGAAATACATACATGGTCATGCAAGCCACATCTGAGGATGAGTGAACACTCTTGCTCACGTTATACAAAAAAATGATAAAAACAATCATTGTATAAAAAATTGAACAATATATTCAAACACGGAATTACCAGTGAACCTGAACATAAAATGCAATGAATACATGTAAATATATATCGGTTTGTTGAATAAAAAGACGGGTTCAACAGTGATTAGCTGAGTGGAAAATATAAATATTGAACAAACGATTTTGAGGCGTAAATGGGAATATAAGAAACACTATGCTGTGAGCAGAAGATGGATTTACAGCCAGTATTTCACTTGTCCTAGTAGCAAATAGTGTAAAGTGGTTGTGAAAGCAATTACTAGTACAAGAAGATCCGTGATGTTTACCTCAAACAGAAGTTGTTTGATGAAATTACTATACTTTTCCTTTTCTCGTGTGTAGTGGTGAAACTGCTCTTGATTGTGTTGATGATAATAGCAGTTATCAGGTTTTTACGGGAGACTTGAAGATTTTGAGAGGTAAATTCTTCACTCACTGAAAGAAATAAAAAGCAGAAAATTTTCTTAGAGCTAAAAATAAAGGTTCAGCAAAAATTAATTATGAGGAAGCGCGAATTAGAATATAGATAATATTTTCTTGAACTGTGCTTGTATGATTTTTATTTGTTTCATGTCATTGTAAATATGTTCATGTTGTTGTTGTTGTTGTCTTCAGTCCAGAGACTGTTTTGATGCAGCTATCCATGCTACTCTAGGGTGCAAGCTTCTTCATCTTCGAATAAGTACTACAACCTACATCCTTGTGAATCTGCTTAATGTGTTCATGCCTCGGTCTTTCTCTACGATTTTTACCCTCCGCGCTTCCCTCAAATACTAAATTGATGATCTCTTGATGCCTCAGAATGTGTCCTACCAAACGATCCCTTTTTCTTGTCAAGTTGTGCCACAAGTTCCTCTTCTCCCCAGTTCTATTCAGTACCTCCTCCTTAGTTATGTGATCTACCCATCAGATCTTCAGCATTATTATGTAGCACCACATTTCGAAAGCTCCTATTCTCTTCTTGTCTAAACCATTTATCGTCCATGTTTCACATCCATACATGGTTACACTCCATGCAAATATTTTCAGAAAAGACTTCCTGACACTTCAATCTATACTCGATGTTAACAAATTTCTCTTCTTCAGAAACGCTTTCCTTGCCATTGCCAGTCTACATTTTATATCCTCTCTACTTCAACCATCATCTGTTATTTTGATTCCCAAATAGCAAAACTCATCTACTACTTTAAGTGTCTCATTTCGTAATTCGACTACATTCCATTATCCTCGTTTTGCTTTTGTTGATGTTTTTCTTATATCTTCCTTTCAAGACACTGTCCATTCCGTTCAACTGCTCTTCCAGGTCCTTTGCTGTCTCTGATAGAATAACAATGTCATCCGCAAACCTCAAAGTTTTTATTTCTTCTCCATGTATTTTAATTCTTACTTCAAATTTTTCTTTTGTTTCTTTTATTGCTTGCTCAATATACAGATTGAATACCATCGGAGATAGGTTACAACCGTGTCTCACTCCTTTCTCAACCATTGCTTCTCTTTCGTGCCCCTCGACTCGTATAACTACCATCTGGTTTCTGTACAAATTCTAAATAGCCTTTCGCTACCTGTGTTTTACCCCTGCCACCTTCATAATTTGAAAGAGAGTATTCCAGTCAATATTGTCAAAAGCTTTCTCTTCATGTATATTTCATAACCCTGTGAAAACCAATCTTACGTCATGTCAGACATAACAGAAAATCCAAATACGTGTGAAAGAGTGCTACATAAGTTGTGCAACGTACCTAGTGGTTAAACAATAGTGCTGTGCGACGATTCAAGTTCGTAATCGCCAAGTGATTCATCATTAACAATACAGAAAGTTAAACGAATCTACAGAGTCGAGATGAATAAGCGGAATAGTGGCACGTGTGTGCTAATGGAAATGTGGACACTCACCAGAATGTCGACGAAGATTTCATCCGGACGTAGCAGGGTCCTTTGGCCGCACGATGTAGTGGAGACCTTCGTAGTTTATGATATCCGCAGGCAGGCATAAATAGTTACCTCGCGTGGACACTACGAACTATTCACACGCGCGTGAATAATGCTCTGCGTGGTGCGGAAAACAATAGCCGCGAGGAATTTCAGACAATGGAGCCATCTCATGCTGATGACTTAACGACAATAGAAAACCAATGCACATAGAAGACACAAATTTTTGTTGCAAACGAAAGGAGAGACACGCAGATGTCACACATGTAAATAAAGAAAGACAAATATTTAATTGAATGTGAAAAAGTACTACATGATGTGAAACAAAATTTGTAATATTTTTCATACATATGTAAAGTAATTGATTTACTTGCAATTTTAATGCAGAGTAAGAAAATTTTTGGTTAAGTATGACATATAAAGAATTTAATAGAAACGAGGTTCCCACATCGCTGAAGGACACTAGCCAAATAGTATATTAAAGAATAACAGACAAATATGCCAATAGTCGATTGGCCAAAATAAAAATTTCTGACCCTTCGGCCATGAAAGCAGACTACTGCACCTTGCCCTCTGGGCAAAAAACGTAAAACGTATAAATTTGTATAAATTAATAAGAGAAGGAAATTTTGTTCTTTGTTCTATGAATATGAATCCACAGTCCGCAGCAGGGGGGGGGGGGGGGGGGGAGGTGTAATGGCACTTGCTAGATGTTTCCAAACAGGTATACTTAAGATAAAAAAGGAAGCGATGCGCTGGAGCAGAGATGCTGCTACATGAGAGAAACGTGATTGTCACCCTTTTTTTAAGTCGGCGAAAAGAGAGAAATCTGTGATGTGTCTTTATGAAGAGAGGACAAGAACATTTTTATCGCTCTTCATATTGAAACAGTTTTGTTAATACTGCTAGGTTTTCGGTTAATGTAAATAACGTGATGTACATTACAGTGCCTGTCTGTGTATTTGACAAACAGTTCATCTCACCCCATCGAAACAAGAATTTCCTTCATTAGGGAACACGGTCAACAATTAGTAACTTCTACGGCGGCTGTATTCGAGTGGACTATAGCAGCAGAAAAAAGAGGTAAGTTTCCCTCTGAGAAGAAAATACAACTAAGAACAATTAGGCCTACTTTTGAATTTCCTAGAAAGCTTATTTCAGATATGTTTGATGGTGTCTATTCGGCAACCGGCCGTAAAAACTATTTCATCAACTTCGACTTATGACTTCGCAGTTAAAAGTTTGAAAATATTTCCAATTCAAAAACTCAATTCATTATCCAAGCAGAAGTAAAAAGTAGAACAGAACACACTGCGTGGATCGCCGGTCTTCCATAGAAGATTACGTCTTAAGAAAAAATAGTTTTTTTTATTTTACCTATATCTGCTAACATATATTTCGGTGCCATTTTATGGATGTCATTAGTATTGTTTTCAGCCACGGTTAATTCATTTCACTCATTAATCTGGTGCTACTTGTATCAGTCTGGATTTCCTCCACTTATCACTTAATAACTTCAGCACTGCAATAGGCAATACGGAACCAAATATTGTTTTGGAGATACTGGATAAACGTTTTTTGTGAAATTCGGATTCACACATTTTGCGTCATTTGTGCATATTATGTAACGATGTCATAACGATAGTACGAGTTATCATGAAGCGTATGTACTTTCCTTAAGCCTGCGTCGTCAGATATGGTAAGTACAATGTAGGACAAATTATCTGTTATTGTAAAGTGGCCAGCAAGTGGCAGAATGCGAGTGTAAGTGTGGCCGTAACGATAGACACATGAGTAATTTTGTTATGTGGTCGTTACCACACTCCATCGAACGATTAAAACTGTTTAAGACTTGGAGACTTTTTGGAACGCTAGTCCGTCAGTAATGATCGTTGAACAATATCTGTCTCTCTCTCTCTCTCTCTCTCTCTCTCTCTCTCTCTCTCACACACACACACACACACACACACACACACACTGTCTATTATGCACGCGGTATGAATCATCTGGTGAATCTTAATAGCATCTAGTGTTTGTTTTCAATAAGATATTTCTACGTGTGCAGCCCCTCTTGAGATTTTCCAGCTACTATTCGTTTAGCCTCCATACTTCATCACGGTGGCTACATATTAAAACGGAATCTGGCCATTAAAACCTATGCCCACAAATCTCGTGAGTCGTTCATTTAACATTAGTCAAACATCATAAAAAAGAAGCAAGCAACCTGTGCCCTCTGAATGCACGTCCGGTGCTCGGTGTTCTATTTATTTCTGATAAGCCTTAGTAGGGGAAACGGTTCTCGCTGGCTCGGAAGGAGAAAGTGGAAGACATCTGCTACTGCTTTCGCCAAGGAAGTGGAAGTGTAAATCTATAAGCTATCAGACGATTGTGAGACCAGTGTTGCTTAACTCCACATTACTATTAGTCGGAGAAATGACATGTGCTCTTGTCGCCTGCAAGTCCTGTTCGATTTAAGGCTGCACAAACGTTGAGAGTACACGGTGACGCGAAGGAAATACGGTCTCAACATAAATCCTTGTTGATTTTAACCCAACTCTCCTCAACTCTGTGTTTTAATTTCTGTTCGTATTAAATTATGTTCCATTTAGTAGCTATGTTACCAATGAATAAAGAGTGAGCGTGTATCGAATTTAATAGAATATATATGCGAAACTGAAATTTTGAGTCACTATTGGTTTTCCATAATGATTTGTCTCACTCTTATCCTTTTGTACACATATTTTTTGAGAGCAGAATGTAAAAAAAATTTTTTTTTGATCGAAAACAATAGTGTCTGTCGGTACGAATAGGTACGAAACCGTTAAATTTGCTGAGAACGCAGGACGACCACAAGTGTCGGACGAAAATATATGTCGCCTCTGCAGAGCCCTAAGGGCCATTCTACGGTCTGTTGTTAAGGGCTCTCCACGCGCGCTAACCGACCGACAAACTAGTTGTCTGTAAACAGTGACAAGGAAAGTTACTTAGCGCAGGCCTTCACAGTGAAGATAATGAGGAAACCAGCAAAAATTACTAACTGCATTAAATTACGTAAAATCCAAAAAAAGTCACAGCATTTGGTAACAGGAAGATAACAAAAACCCACTGACGATGCTGAAACTTCAGCGAAGCATTTCTGGGGAATAAAAATAAAAATTGTGTTTTGCTCAAAGCGGACCCTTCCCCAAAAACAAATATGTTTGTTAGCAAACACGGACAAAGGAGCTTCAAACTGAAGACGATTATTTAGTCAAACCGTCGGCACGACAGCTCTATTCACGTCGCAGTTTGTTTGGTGAAGGGCGATTACGGCGGCGGTAGGAGAGATCGGCTGTCGAATTGTCGTACCCAACCGAACGTCCGGAAAGAAACGTTGGTCGATCGGTTAGCCAAAGCGCCTACCGTGGTCCAAGTTATCGGTCTGTCGATCGTTTGATGACTGTGCAGTGCCCTTTAGCCAGATCGCCACCGATCTGAATATGAAGCGTCAGGAAACCATTTCTACCATTACTGTACGGAGACAAATGTTGAAAGGTCTCTGTTGGATTCCTTTCATGTTAATTTCTTAAATCTGTTGTCATTTGCGGTATAAATTCCTCTTCTAAATTTACTGTGGTGTTTCTGACTATCTGGGAGGAGACTGAGCAGTGAAACGTGTTACTTTTACACATCAACAAGAACGATCTGTCACTCTACTACACTTTAAAACACAGTCTATATGTAATTCATGTCACACAGTCTCATACGGAACCTACATCCGCTTTCTTTTATATACTTTATATGATAAGATACTGTTATCCCCCTTCCTTTCTGTGTGAGAGGATGAATGAGCAAATGTATTTCTGGTTGCATACTTGATGGTAGCAGACAAGCTCTGAGCACTATGGGACTCAACTTCTGAGGTCATTAGTCCCCTAGAACTTAGAACTAGTTAAACCTAACTAACCTAAGGACATCACAAACAGCCATGCCCGAGGCAGGATTCGAACCTGCGACCGTAGCGGTCTTGCGGTTCCAGACTGCAGCGCCTTTAACCGCACGGCCACTTCGGCCGGCTAGCAGACAAGCCTGTCTGCTAGAGAACAGTAGGACGAATGTCGGAACAGGTAGCTACGCTTTCTAAAAGCAGAGAGGTTTCTATTCTTTAGTATGGTCCTGTCTGTCCCTTGTCATGTTGGTATAGGAAGCTGCCTCTCTTGTCACTTCCGTTTGTATCTGTTAGCACGTTCGGTAGGAGCCCAGGTCAGTCTGTCCGCGGCAAGCGTCTGAAGTGGTAAGATGACCGGCTAAGCGCGTGTCTGCTAAGTCCGTAGGACAATGGATTTCTTAAGTTCAGCCTAACTGAAAAATTAATCACCTTTATTTCAGGTTTAGCTCTAAAATATCTAATGTTATCTTAAATTGCAACGCAGTGTAATTCGAGTGTGAAGTTCAGAATATATTCCGGTAGTTGCTTTGTCACTACTTTGTGAGTAAAGTGGAACCACGTGTTGATAAGTAACTCTAACTAGCATCATCAATCTTAAATGCGAATGTGCGTGAGATTATAACGTCTCGTCTTGACAATATTTTTCAATATAGCAACTTTTCTTTATGTTCAACCCACGTGGGGTGTACTTTGTGATACCAGTACCACGTGCTTATACAATTGTTTGACCCATCAGGTTAATAGAAGGATATCCTTTCTTTCAGGAGTGCTAGTTCTGCAAGGTTCGCAGGAGAGCTTCTGTAAAGTTTGGAAGGTAGGAGACGAGATACTGGCAGAAGTAAAGATGTGAGTACCGGGCGTGAGTCGTGCTTCGGTAGCTCAGTTGGTAGAGCACTTGCCCGCGAAAGGCAAAGGTCCCGAGTTCGAGTCTCGGTCGGGCACACAGTTTTAATCTGCCAGGAAGTTTCATATCAGCGCACACTCCGCTGCAGAGTGAAAATCTCATTCTGACTACATGGCTGCCCGTGTGGCATGTTGGCAAGCAATGTTGACATGCAACGACAGCATGAATGGGACTTTCTTTTCGTCGGTTGTGACAATGGATGAGACGTGGATGCCATTTTTCAATCCAGAAACAAAGCGCCAGTCAGCTCAATGGAAGCACACAGATTCACCGCCACCAAAAATATTTCGGGTAACCGCCAGTGCTGAAAAAATGATGGTGTCCATGTTCTAGGACAGCGAGGGCGTAATCCTTACCCATTGCGTTCCAAAGGGCACTACGGTAACAGGTGCATCCTACGAAACTGTTTTGAAGAACAAATTCCTTCCTGTACTGCAACAAAAACGTCCGGGAAGGGCTGCACGTGTGCTGTTTCACCAAGACAACGCACCCGCACATCGAGCTAACGTTACGCAACAGTTTCTTCGTGATAACAACTTTGAAGTGATTCCTCATGCTCCCTACTCACCTGACCTGGCTCCTAGTGACTTTTGGCTTTTTCCAACAATGAAAGACACTCTCCGTGGCCGCACATTCACCAGCCGTGCTGCTATTGCCTCAGCGATTTTCCAGTGGTCAAAACAGACTCCTAAAGAAGCCTTCGCCGCTGCCATGGAATCATGGCGTCAGCGTTGTGAAAAATGTGTACGTCTGCAGGGCAATTACGTCGAGAAGTAACGCCAGTTTCATCGATTTCGGGTGAGTAGTTAATTAGAAAAAAAATCGGAGGACTTAGAACTTAAATGCACCTCGTACAGACAACACGAGCCGTGTACCTCCTTCCTGGTGAAATGACTTGAACTGATCGGCTGTCGGACCGCCTCCATCTAATAGGCGCTGCTCATGCATGGCTGTTTACATCTTTGGGCGGGTTTAGTGACATCTCTGAACAGTCAAAGGGACTGTGTCTGTGATACAATATCCACAGTCAACGACTGTCTTCAGGAGTTCTGGGAACCGGGGTGATGCAAAACTTTTTTTGATGAGCGTATATAGGGTGGCCTATCTTAGCTGCCTCACCCTGTACACAGGGTGTTTCACAATTCATGTTACACACTTCTAGAGGTTGTAGAGGGAACTTAGTAGATCAAGTTTTACTTAGGTTACCCAAGTCCGGAAAAATCATCCAACGACGCTACAGAGCGTTAAACTTATAGGCGCCGACGCCTATAATGTATGTATATACAAGGTGATTCCATGATGGTGTTACAAACTTTCAAGTATGATGGAGAAGGATAAACCTATCACTCTGAAGTGAGAGTCCCTGTTTCGGAAACGAACGAACCGAAAGTTACAAGCGAAAACCGTTCTGATACCTCTGACACTGGAATACATGTACCGGTACTGTTGCAGCTAAGATTGTAGGGTATGCAACTTTCAGAGGTCGTAGTATGTCCCAAAATAAGAAAAATGTCTAGTAAACGTCAGTTCTAAAACGCGTGCCAAAGGAGCTATGAGCACTTGTTCAATAGGGGAGATGTATGTCACACTAGCGAAGATGAACAAATGCTCGTAGCTGTTAAGGTATGCTTTTTTGCCGCCCATGTTTAGTAGACAGTTTTTCTTGTCTTGATCCATACTACCACCTCTGAAAGTTGCATGACCTATATTCTTAGCAATAACAGTACCGGTACATTTATTTCGCTGTCAGAGTATCAGAACGATTATCGCTTCTAAATTTCGACTCGTTCGTTTCCGAACCAGGGACCCTTACCTGAAATTGATACATTCATCCGTCTCGATTATCCTTGAAAGCTGTAACATCATCACTGAATTACCTTGTATATGCATACATTTACAGGCGCCGACGCTTATAACTTTGACGTTCTGTAGCGTCGTTGGATGACGTTTCCAGACATGGGTTCCTGTATAAAACTTGATCGACCAAGTCCCATCAACAATCTCTAGAAATGTGTAACTGAATTGTGGCCGGCCGGTGTGGCCGAGCGGTTCTAGGCGCTTCAGTCTGGAACCGCGCGACCACTACGGTCGCAGGTTCGAATCCTGCCTCGGGCATGGATGTGTGTGATGTCCTTAGGTTAGTTAGGTTTAAGTAGTTCGAAGTTCTAGGGGACTGATGACCTCAGCTGTTAAACCCCATAGTGCTCAGAGCCATTTGAACCATGAATTGTGAAACACCTGTATAATGAGTGAATATATCGAGGAGCCGTTGAGGTGGCGCAATGTTTAGCTCATTGGACTCGCATTCGGGAGGACGACGGTTCAAACCTGCGTCCTGCCATCCTGAGTTAGGGTTTCTGAGCGTTCCCTAAATCGCTTCAGGCAAATACCGGGATGGTTCCTTTGAAAGGGGACGGCCGATTTCCTTCACCATTCTTCCGTAATCCGTGTTCATATTCCGTCTCTGATGACTTCGTTATCGACGTCACCGTTTTCCGGTAAGCTATAGTGAAGCATGTGGCGAATGTACCCAACTAATGTTTAACGTTTTTGGCTGCAGAATTTTGACACAGACTTTTTCAGTGGAACTACATACTTCTTTGTAGTACTGGAAAGACTCTTCAAAGAGAACTTTAATGACGTAACATTCTTCCAAAGTCAGCAGAAGAGATCAGAGACGTGTCTGCCATTTTAACGTATTTCAAGCTAACATGTGGCTAGGGCACGATTCGTGTGTTTATTATTATGACTGTCATATTAAGTGCCCAAAATGTTGTCCTTGAACTTTGATACAGGCTATGAAGCGATTTCAGATAATACTGACAGTTCAGCTTCATCTGAACTTATTGTAGTAACGGCCCGTGTTATAAGGAATTTCATATGTTCAGCAGTCGTCACTGTTTCCTTATAGGCATCTTGTTTTAAAATTCCCCACAGATAAAAGTCAGAAGGTGTGAAGTCTGGCTAGGCAGGTCCCTTTGCGTTTCCCAAACGACTAATCTGGCAAACTCCTCATCTTTGTTTCCTCCTCATTGCATCGTCAGTAGAGAACGCAGCAGAGAACGTTCGTTCAGCAACACAATCATGAATTTCCAAGTTTAAGCAAAACATTATACTCTTGCTGGCGTCAGTCTGTAGAAACTGTCCGAGATTTACGGACTGTGGCAACCTATATAAGCATGATTACTGACAGCTCCTGCACTGTGACCGATTGCGATTTCTCGCGATGACGGCGCGTAACAGATGCCGGTGCCGCTTCCCGCGAGGAAAACTGTGCCATGCTTGCCGGCGAGCCGTGTGCTTCAGCCGACACTCTCCACAGTCTCGTCAGCGGCGTGCCGTTTGACCGCAGACACCGTGTGTAAGCTGCCGCAACAGTTCCGTTGATAATAAGAAGGAAACATATATGGTATTGAATGTATGTCGAAATGCAACACAGGGTGTTTATGACAACTGATTGAAAAAAATACGTATGGACGCAAGTCGTGCAGAATAATATCTGATCAATGAGAGGAATAATTGCGAAGATCATCTGATAAATTTCTCAAGTATCACTGTCTTAAAGACGATTTTATTGTGATGTGTCAAATACTGTTTACTAGCTTAACGTCCGCTTCTCTTGCGTACACTGGTATGCATAGATTTGTTTGTCGTTGTCCTGTACTCGAAGTTTTATGTTGTTCACAAAAAAAAAAAAAAAAAAAAAAATGGTTAACATGGCTCTCAGCACTATGGGACCTAACTTCTGAGGTCATCAGTCCCCTAGAGCTTAGAACTACTTAAACCTAACTAACCTAAGGACACCACACACATCCATACCCGAGGCAGGATTCGAACCTGCGCCCGTAGCAGCCGCGTGGCTCCGGACTGAAGCGTCTAGAACCGCTCGGCCACTCCGGACGGCTATGTTGTTCACAAATTGCAACCTCATCTACATGTTTCAGTTCAAATGGTTCAAATGGCTCTGAGCACTATGAGACTTAACATCTATGGTCATCAGTCCCCTAGAACGTAGAACTACTTAAACCTAACTAACCTAAGGACAGCACACAACACCCAGTCATCACGAGGCACATGTTTCAGTTAATTAAGGCCGTAGAAGCATGGTAGTTTCCGAATGTAATTCTGACCAAAAAGCGATTCTGCCTTTTGAGTGTTTGTGGTGATATTTCATAAAAATTTTCACCCCGAAACATATTTCTTTAAAAGTCAAATACCAATTTTCGTAGATACAGCTTAAATGTGTTTCAATATAACGAAATAATTCCATGAAAACTTTCTTTCCCTACTTTATCCCCTTAGTTGCTGAGTTTCCAAAACCACTGAATATGTATTTTTTAAATTTCTAAACGAGAAGCAAAATACAATTTTATTAGATTTAGCTTTAAAAACGCATTCATGAAATACTTTCAATAAAATTGTTACCCCCCTAGGAGCTGAATTTCTAAAAACACGAATTTTGTATTTCCAGCCGAGAAGTCGATTACCAATTTTCGTAGACGTCGCTTTAACAATGTTGCACTAGTACTTTAACAATGATTTATTTTCAAAATAAACTTTCATTCATTATTTTACACTCTTAATGGTTGAATTTTAAAAATGTTGAGGCACGTAATTTTTTATTTCTTATTGAGGAACCAAAAACTAATTTTCGCTAGCTTCAAAACTGCTTGAAAAGCGAAATTTTTTCAAAAGCTCTTTCATATCCTATTGTAACCTCCCCACAAGAAATTTTATAAGTCAATAATAGTGAAATTGTAACCTCCCAGCAAGAATATGAAAGTCAATGTTAAGTGAAATGTTGTCTTCCCACAAAACTGAATAATAAAAATGAGCCAAGCGTAACCTCCTTGCAAAATTAAAGAATAATAATGGCCCAAGTGTAAACTCCCCACAAAACTATGTTTAAGATGATTGCTCATTAAACTCACAATAATATTAATTAAATAATGAACCGTGAACTGAATGTAACATCTCAACACAAATAATTAAACCTGATAAATTTTATAAGGGCAGCTGCGCTGACCTTCGGCCCTGTGAAATAATTAAACCTGAATAGAAAAACCAAAATTCTTACCTCAGTAAAAATGCATCCATATCTGCTCTTATTTTTCGGCACAGCTCCGTGCAATGCTGGTCCATATTTAATTTTGAATCTTGGAGGAAATGCATACGAAATATTATTTAACTTGAAATGAATCTTTTTCTTTAAATGAGTTACTTTATAAAAGGTTATTATTGGGGCATCACTTTTTTGGAACAAATTAATTACAATTAACATACGTTATTAGCTAAGCGCAATGCTGCTTCATTACCTTCTACAATAATACACATCGTCCACCACAATCCCGACCAGATTCGGAAGAACAGCACGCCGTCGACGCATGCCGACGCCCGCTCAATACAACCGTCCACTCGCTACATGCAACTGCCGACTGACTACTACTGCGGACAGAGTGCAACTCGCAACTGCACTCTCGCGTGGTCAAGCGCAACTAGCAACGATAAATAACTCTCTGGTCAGAGATTCTGTCATGCCTCGCCATCGCTGGTAATGAATACATACGTGTTTCACTATTTCAACTCCCTTAGGGATGAAATTTTGAAGAACTGATAAGAAACTATGCCTACAGTATACGATCAACAACCTCCCTAAATTTCAACTTTCTACCATTAGCGATTTGGGATGTACGATGACAAGTCAGTGATTCAATCAGGTCCTATTTCACGTTCTTGGAGGCTGAGTTTTCAAAGTTAGTGAAACACGCAATTTTTCATTTCTAACCAGGAAGCCAAAAACAAATTTTCATGGATCTGGGTTTAAAACGCTTTCTTAAAAGATGTCATCCTCTACTTCACCGTCTTAGGGGTTAAGTTTCCAAAAACATAGAGGCACACATTTTTTTTTTATTTCTAACCAGGAAGCCCAATACAAATTTTCCTAGATTGGTTTAGAAATGCTTTCATAAAGAAAAATTTAAAAATAGTCTTCTTCCTCTTAGGGGTTGAGTTTAAAAAAAAGACTGAAACAGTATTTTTATTTGTAACCGAGAAGTCAAATACCAGTTTTCATAAATATTTTTTAATAGTTCTTTAATAACAATTTATTTTCAAAATAAACTTTCACCCACTATTTGACTCCAGAGCGGCTAAATTTCCGGATATACTTATAAATATATATCTTTATTTCTGACCGAGAAAACAAATATCAATTTTCATAGTTCTAGCTTCGAAACTGCTTTAATTGCGACAGAATTTCAAAAAACCTTTCATCCCCTGTTATAAGGTCAACACGCTAACCGAATATCAAGTCTCTATCCTTAGCGGTTTGGGCTGGGTGACGACAAGTCAGTCAATCAGGAAATTTTTACCCTCTGCTGTTTATGAAAAGTGAAACACGCGGAAACAATAGTCTGCTATACGCCACGATAAGAGTACGTGTAGAGCAGAGGAACCGTAACAAGTCATTTAAATGACAGAGAGGTGGCGTGCACGTAGGCCTAACAGCTCCCTCTTTTGTGTGACCGGACAGATCAGTGTTACGCAACGCTCAGTTGATGCGGATCCGTCATACGAAGCGGAAACGTGCAATCAAGTACCATTATGCCTCGCCGACATCACAGGGTGGAATATCGGCATGTGAGTGCATTCGAACGGGGCAGAATGATACGTCTCCGGGAAGTGAGTCTGTCATTCGTGACATAGCAGCTTGTACAGAGTACGCTGCTTCAACAGCTTCAACACGTGAGGCTTATTTGGACTCAATGGAGAGACGAGGGCCGTACGCAGTGCCGAAAAGGTGTTGAACGACGCAGCGTGACCACATCGAGAGCTGATCGCCATCTTAGGCACTTGGCCTAACGCACAGAACACCTCCGTCCACAGTGTTGGCGCGATGTTGGAGCACTGCGAAGGTTGTGGACACGTCTGTGTCGACGATTGGACGCCACCTTTTGTGGACTGGACTGCCATTGCATCGACTTCGACTGAGCAGAACCCACCAACACAGCAGACTGCAGTGGGCAAGTGAACGTCGACATTGGCGTGCTCAATGGCAGAATGTAGTGTTTTCGGACGAGTCCCGCTTCAGCTTGTCCTACTGTGATAAACGCATACGCATTCGATGGCGCAGTGGTGAACGATATCGGCAGACTTCACTGTCGTGCAGCATAGTGGACAAATGCAAAGTATGACAGTTTGGGGCGCCATTGCCTTTAACCCACGATCTCGCCTCCTACGTCCTGAGAACAATTTAAACAGGCACAGCTACATCAGGGAGGTTTTACAGCCCGAGGCATTGTCCCTCCACCACGCCATTCCACATGCCATATTTCAGCAGGACAACGCCCGCCCGCTTGTGCCGAGGGATGTGCAAGACTTCTTCGAGGAACGAGGGGTACCACTGAATTCGTCTGACATGTCGCCCATCGATCATGTCTGGAATATTGTCGATCAGAAACTTGCTCGTTCGGGTTTTCCTGCAGCCACAGTCGATGTTTTGTGGTCGCACCTACAAACGGTGTGGCAGAGCATTCCCCAGCAACACATTCAGTCGCTCTTTCATTCCATGCCACGACGTGTAGCGGCTCTAATTCAAGCACGTGATGGCACTACTGCGAACTGAATTTCCACAGTCGCAGTGCATTTACAGGTCTGTAAATCTGATCGTATATGAAGTGTCATGTCCCTAATCAGTGGGATAAATACCGTTGTGATATCTAGGTCTTGGTGTTTCATTTTCTCCAAACAGTAGATTGGACAAACCCACCCATACGAGCAAGGAGTCTCTTGTATGTGTCATCAGATGCATTTTCTCTGGTGTTTCGACAGATATTTACAATTTTGTTTTTGCAGTATGTATCTAGAGTCAGCCCAAAGAAATACTGCTCATAACGTCTTTCGTGCGATGCCTAAAGTCAACGGAAAGAGTGTGTTTGTTTTCTGTTATAAGTAAAATGATTTTTAAAGCAGGCCGTTCGATAAGATGATCCAAGATTACTCTAGTGTGGTATTAGTTTTATCGATATGTAATAACAGGGACAGCAAAACATGAAGAAAAGCCAGTACTCCAGCAGCAACTGTGCCGCCCTGACTGCTATTGCCATGCAGCTGCGCTACTCAGTCTCTGTTGGAGTACTAGCTATTCTTCGCGTTTTGCTGTCCCTGATACTAAATAACTATAAAACGGATACCGCTCTACAGTAATTTGAGACCGCTCTATCGAATGAGCATGTCAAATTTGCGGTTTGAAAATCATTTTGTTTGTAACGTGAAACAAACCGACGCTTTCCGATGACTCTGGGCATCGCACGAAAGACATAATGAGCAGCATATGTTTGGGCTCAGTCCAGCTATACATCGCAAAAACAAAATTACAGGTATCTCCAGAAACACCTGAGAAAACGCACCTGTCGACTCTTAGGAGAGAATATATAAGGTCTAGATGTTGTCTTCACTGACAACGCACTGTGAGCTGGGGCATTGTCTTGGTGAAGGATCCATGACTTTTTTCTCCACAAATCGTTCCGTTTTCTCCGTACTCGCTCACGTAGGGTAGCCAGGACACTAATGTAGTAATGCTGATTCACTGTTTGTCCCTCTGGTACCCAATCAATGTGCACAATCCCTTTGATGTCAAAAAAAAAACAATCATCATTGCCTTGAATTTAGATTTTGACATTCGTGCTTTTTTTGTCGTGGAGAACCAGGAGTTTTCCAATGCATCGATTGGCGTTTAGTTTCGGGATCGTAAGTAAAAAACCACGATTCATCGCAAGTAATAACATTTTGTAAGAAGGTGGGATCACTTTCAATGTTTTCCAGGATGTCAGAACAAATCATTCTTCGGCGTTCCTTCTGTTCAATTGTGAGACACTTTGGAACCATTTCTGAACACACTTTGTTCATGTTGAAACTTTCATGAAGAATCTGCCTAACACTTTCCTTGTCAACTCCTGTTAACTCAGACACTGCTCTGATTGTTAAACGGCGATCTTGTCGAACAAGTTTACCGATTTTTTCAATGTTTGCATCAGTTTTTGCTGACAATGGTCTGCTAGTGCGAGTGTCATCACTGGTGTCTTCGCGGCCATCTTTAAATCGTTTAAACCACTCAAACACTTGTGTTCGCGATAAACAATCATCGCCGTACACTTGTTGTAACATTACAAACGTTTCACTTGCAGATATTCCTAGTTTGAAACAAAATTTGATGTTAACACGCTGTTCTTTCTGTACACTCAACATTTTCCGACGCACAGACAAAACGTCAACTACTTAAAACAGACGCCACGGGCAGACTGAGTGCAGGAGGCAGATGAAACTCGAGCAGTAGGCGAAGCGAGAGTCACGTGACAGGCCACGCGACTTTCAGCCTTATTGCATTCGTTTTATTGTTTCACCAGTACTAGTCCGGTTTTTTTCTAGCCGCACCTCGTAATTGCTCTACATCCTAAGCGAAGATCGGATTTTGGAATTTAGGAGCACCCCCTTCCGATTAGCGCGTCGTCTATCGGCAAGTGTGTCCCACTTCATACTTTCTAAGAGATTTGTAACGCTCTCGCGATGGCTAAATGTACCACTCACAGATCTTGCCGCTCTTCTTTGGACCTTCGCAATCTCTTGTATCAGACCCAACTGGTAAGGGTCCCATACAGACGAACAATACTATAAGACTGGACGAATTAAAGTATTGTAAGCAATTTCCTTTGTTGAAGGAACTCCCATAACTTCTGCGCTGATCGCTATGCTGCTACCGGCGGAATACAAGCCACAATCGTTCTAATAAGCTAAAATGTCCATGAAGTCATAGTGACAGGCGTACTTGCCATGGATACTCACCGAAATCGAGCACTCCAGTGGTGAGAGGCAAGGGGACTCACAAATATCAAGCACCCCGATGGGAACAGAAAAGTATTACACGCCCCTAGTCGTTGCTGGATCACGCTAAACGTAGTTTCTAATCAGAGAGTGAAATGGGTAACTATATTGTTCCATAAAATTAAATTTACGACACTAAAATAAATTTTAAACATAAAAAATCAATTGATGGAACACAAAGGTTTACATTTCCCTCATAAATGAAATGTAGAATCAAATGTGTCAGTTCTTAATAGCAAGAACAGGTACACCTGATATTTATCTATTACAGCGCCATCAACAACTTATGGGGAAAAAAGTTTTTAGTGAAGCGTCCGTACTTTTTGACGTAGAATCTGAATACACAATAAAAATGGGGGTTTAGATTTGAAAATACAAAGTTGATTCCGTCCACGCAGGAGGGGTGCTTAAGAGGTGGCCTGTTGTAGCACATACAGATGTTCCCTTTATTAATATTAACTTTTCACCTAGAACATTTTCTTCATTTGATGCGTCGTCTTCGAGATATTTAGTTGTCCCAAGTTCAAACAAACGCCCTGTTTGAAAAGCTTGTAAGGGTGTTGCGGAATAGGTTGTGCTGAGAAATAATTGTTGAGAGAAACATTCTATATGTTGCACCGTTTACGAGTTTATTAGTAGAGAAGCTAGCCAATAAGGCATTGCGCGCACAAATTCAAGCGTCCCGCCAGATACTGTTAGTGTCAGTTGTTGTCACTGCATAGATGATAGGGCATGATGCTGCTCAGCGTTTGGTATGACTCGATCCTTACTGTTGTCCTATGGCCACTTTTTTAGGAAGCCAAACGAAGAACACATTTGGCGACACCGACTCTGGCGAGCCGCTTGAATTTGCGCGCGCAACAACCTGATGTCTAACTTCAATGCTAGTTCACTAGGAAACGGAGCCGCGCGACTGCTACGGTCGCAGGTTCGAATCCTGCCTCGGGCATGGATGTGTGTGATGTCCTTAGGTTAGTTAGGTTTAAGTAGTTCTAAGTTCTAGGAGACTGATGACCACAGATGTTAAGTCCCATAGTGCTCAGAACCATTTGAATTTTTGTATTTTCTTCTTAACAATTATTTCTGAGCACAACCTACACTGTAACACTCTTACAAGCTTTTCAGACTGTTTCTGACCACCGTTTGTAGCGCGGGATTAGCCGAGCGGTCTTAGGTGCTGCAGTCATGGATTGTGCGGCTGGTCCCGGCGGAGGTTCGAGTCCTCCCTCGTGCATGGGTGTGTGTGTTTGTCCTTAGGATAATTTAGGTTAAGTAGTGTATAAGCTTAGGGACTGATGACCTTAGCAGTTAAGTCCCATAAGATTTCACACACATTTGAAAACACCTTTTGTATATGGCATCCCACCTAACTCTATAACCTCAAATTTCCGAAATGAAACAAAATTTGGAAATAAAAGCAATTGGTCAGGCATGTGACTGAGAGAACCTGTATTTCGGAAAGGATGTGCAACCATTCTGCTGTCACAACCGCAGAACTCGCGTAGGGGCCATGCGAGTAAAATGAGATAGGCCACAGTGCGTAAATTAACACTCAAAGGGAATTTTAAGGCGTTCAGTAACTGAATAGGGTAAGAGAGAAAATCGCTAACACTGGTACGAAGATCGCCATCCATTGTGGAGACGTCGACAGACATTGAACATGAGTCTGACATACGCGTACCATGTAGTACTTAACGACATAAATAGAGTACATTCGAAGCAGAACTGTGTGCTTCGTTAGCACTTTGTTTAGGCAGCGCTTAAGAAACTTAAGTCACGACGATGTATTTTTCATAACGTAAAAGTTTACACGTTAGTAGATACAGCAGTTTCCATCTTCCCTGTACAGTAATGCTCGCTGCCCTGCTCCAGTAAGAACCGCCGTCATCTACACTACTGGCAATTAAAATTGCTACACCACGAAGATGACGTGATACAGATGCGAAATTTAACCGACAGGAAGAAGAGGCTGTGATATGCAAATGATTAGCTTTTCAGAGCATTCACACAAGGCTGGCGCCGGTGGCGACACCTACAACATGCTGACATGAGGAAAGTTTCCGACCGATTTCTCATATACAAGTAGCAGTTGACCGGCGTTGCCCGGTGAAATGTTGTTGTGATGCCTCGTGTAAGGAGGAGAATTACGTAACTTCACGTTTCTTACTTTGATAAAGGTCGGATTGTAGCCTATCGCGATTGCGGTTTATCGTATCGCGACACTGCTGCTCGCGTTGGTCGAGATCCAATGACTGTTAGCAGAATATGGGATCGGTGAGTTCAGGAGGGTAATACGGAGCGCCGTGCTGGATCCCAACGGCCTCGTATCACTAGCAGTAGAGATGACAGGCATCTTATCCGCATGGCTGTAACGGATCGTGCAGCCACGTCTCGAGGCTTGAGTCAACAGATGGGGACGTTTGCAAGACAACAACCATCTGCACGAACAGTTCGACGACGTTTGCAGCAGCATGGACTATCAGCTCGGAGACCACGGCTGCGGTTACCCTTGACGCTGCATTACAGACAGGAGCGCCTGCGATCGTTTACTCAACGATGAACCTGGGTGCACGAATGGGAAAACGTCATTTTTTCGGATGAATCCAGATTCTGTTTACAGCATCCTGCTGGTCGCATCCGTGTTTGGCGACATCGCGGTGAACGCACATTGGAAGCGTGTATTCGTCATCGCCATATTGGCGCATCACCCGACGTGATGGTATGGGGCGCCATTGGTTACACGTCTCGTTCACCTCTTGTTCGCATTGACGGCACTTTGAACAGTGGACGTTACATTTCAGATGTGTTACGACCCGTGACTCTACCCTTCATTCGATGCCTGCGAAACCCAACATTTCAGCAGGATAATGCACGACTGCATGTTGCAGGTCCTGTACGGGCCTTTCTCGATACAGAAAATGTTCGCCTGCTGCTCTGGCCAGCACATTCTCCAGATCTCTCACCAATTGAAAACGTCTGGTCAATGGTGGCCGAACAACTGGCTCGTCACAATACACCAGTCACTACTCTTGATGAACTGTGGTATCGTGTTGAAGCTGCGTGGGCAGCTGTACCTGTACACGCCATCGAAGCTCTGTTTGACTCAATGCCCAGGCGTATCAAGGCCGTTATTACGGCCAGAGGTGGTTGTTCCGGGTACTGATTTCTCAGGATCTTTGCACCCAAATTGCGTGAAAATGTAATCACATGTCAGTTCTAGTATAATATATTTGTCCAATGAATATCCGTTTATCATCTGCATTTCTTCTTGGTGTAGCAATTTTAACGGCCAGTAGTGTGTCTGGTCACCCGTTTTAGTGCTTAATTGTGTTAGATATTAAAAAAGATAGAAACGATAAAATAATTTTCCGAGACGACAGTAATTGCCCACAGGGAAAGTCTCCTGTGGCCAACAAAGAAATCGTCTTCACGGCATGTACGAGTAGAATACGTTCATCGATACATTACTTGCTTTTTGCACTTCGAATCCTGGAAAAGGTCCAGCGTAACACCCTAATATTCATCGATGCACATAACACTTTTTAAAATCCGTTAATTCACGAGGCGGTGGAAGTGTAAGACAATTTGATACTCGTCAGCTAGGATACTTGATGTAGGAGGGTCTCATTCCCGTCCTGCGTAAGGTCCCTTGTAATCAGCGATGACTTCTTTCGAGTTGCTACGAAACGTCAGGCGTATATTTGCATAATGTAGATGACTGGTGAGTAGTTGCGCAGTGTAGTGTTGGTTTTCTGGTGTTGTCGTCGATTATGGGGGTGAAAGAACGAGAGAGCAGAAATCCGACGCTCGAACCTACTGTATCTACGAGTACAAAGTGGGCTGCTGAGCTTAACGCTACCATCAATTGTCATATGCTCTCATTCCCCGAGCACTCCTTGGTATCTTAAGATTTGACCTAGAACATTTGTCAGAACTTTGGTGGACAGAGTTAGCAATTTCCTCTCACTGGAGGCCAAATATTTGTGATGAAAACTTTTGCGCCCAGTATGATTTTAATAAGAAAACTTTTGGCAGAGACTTAATTTACATCTGTATTTTAGTTTTCTCGGTTGCATTGCTTGGTCTCATATGTAATATTTCGTCACTATTAGGCCTTTGGAAATAAAATTAGTAAACCGCACTACAAAGGTGTAGTTCAAAAATGGCTCTGAGCACTAAGCGACTTAACTTCTGAGGCCATCAGTCGCCTATAACTTAGAAATAATTAAACCTAACTAACCTAAGAACATCACACACATCCATGCCCGAGGCAGGATTCGAACCTGCGACCGTAGAGATCACGCGGTTCCAGACTGAAGCGCCTAGAACCGCACGGCCACACCGGCCGGCAAAGGTATTGTCGATGGAGTTAACATTGACTATAGGTAAACCATTCACTTTTCGTACTCATTCACGGTTGGCATTTTGTTAGAAGTAGTAGTTTAAATACACAAATAACTTACGGGATTGCGGCCGAGTAACGTCTTGGACAGCCGCCGATATTTCCACAGAGGCACATCCTGGCATTAGAATGCACAGATGAAGCAAGGGAGCGACGCGCAAGGAGATTTAAAATCTTGTTATGCAGAGCATATTCGCAAAGACAACACGCACACACACACACACACACACACACACACACACACAAACACACACACTCACTCATACTCACACACACGCATTCTCTCTCTCTCTCTCTCTCTCTCTCTCTCTCTCTCTCTCTCTCTCACACACACACACAATATGTTAACTCTAGCGCCACCACACAACTAAAGACGCCGACGTTAGAAGTTATCTATAGTGAGCAGTAATAAACAAAGGGCGACATAGCATTGAACCTTGTCCTTCAGTTTTTTAACAAGGGGAACTGAAGGATTCCACACAGAAATAAAGCAAAACCGTCCATCTCTTTTCTATGAAATCACTTGCTACTTTAACTTCAAATGCTTCGTTAACAGCACCACCGTAATTCCTGGAAGTGTCAGGATCTCCGCGTTGTTATATTTCATAGGATGACCGGTGCCAAGGTAATGTTCTACAAGAGCAGATTTGCTCAGCTGTAGTAAGCGAGTGTCACGCTTGTACTCGGTGCACTGGTCCTCGGCAGTCCTGATAGTCTGACATACACTAAGGTGAAACAAGCTATAAGATAGCGACGTGCACATATAAGCATGGCGGTAGTATCGCGTACACAACGTATAAAAGGGCAGCGCATTGGCGGAGTTGTCATTAGTGCAAAGCTAGTTTATGTGAAAAGGTTTTAGACTTGATTGTTGTCGCACGACGAGAATTAACGAACTTTCAACGAGGAATGGTAGTCGGAGCTGGATGCATGGACATTCCATTTCGGAAACCGTTAGGGATTTCAATGTTCCGAGATCCACAGAGTCAAGAGCGTACCGAGAATACCAAATTTCAGGCATTACCTCTGAAGCCACTCTTTCGTAGTACAGTAATTGAAATATTTATTTTTATTTGAGTTATTTAGATGCGTTATTATGTCAATTTTTGTTTGAAATCTACAAGTTTATTAATATAATAAAATAATTTCGATTTTGCAAGGAAGGCTTCAGAATAACAGATGGGTATTACATAGTTCAATGTTTTGTTTTTGGTAGTGTATGTTATAGACCGTAGCGATATCTTCTTCTGTTCCGTTTCTGTCTCTCAGTTTGAATGTCGGTTACATTTATGTTGTTTGTTGAAAAGTGTTATTTATGAAAGTTTCGTTTCGTACAAGTTACGAACAAAACACAATCTAAAGTCATCTCTAGTCAGCTTCATTATTTATGAATTTTAATATGTGCAATTATTGTAATGTTACGATTTTACATCTGAGGCTGATTGGTTTAAAAATACTAGACAGCACTTACTACAATTTTGAAGTCAGTCTCAATTCAACAGCAGTTAAATAATGTTTATGAAAAAGTTAACTTCCGTTCGCAGCACAGAGCTATCGGCTGACTGTCATTTATTTGAAGAATTCCACCGACTACATAGCAGCAGCCTCTCTGACTTTCAGCGCGTAATCTGACGTGAAAATTTAATTATGGCGAATATAAGGTATCAAGACATTTACTTTCAATTGAAATTAATTCTAATTAAAAGCAAATAGTGTTTGATCATCGAATTAGACTGAGCTTGCTTCGCAACAGGGCTTGTGAAAAAACAATTTACGACGATGTCAAGCTACGTTACGGCCGCTATTACTGTTTCAAGAGTTTGTGACTCGTCCTCCCAGCTTTAAATAAAAATAAACTGAACACGACCCTGGAGATGGAAGACATCGTCACCCGCCAACTTCATAAATTAAAATTTTGCACCGACGAAAGACTACAAAAAGAAGGAGGAGCCACACCTCTCACCACGGACAACGCAATGGCGGACGTCTTCACTTAATGACCGAGAGCAGCGACGTTTGCGGAGTTGTTAGTGTTAACAGACAAGCAACACTGCGTGAAACAACCACAAAAAGAAATGTGAGACGTATGACGACCGTATCCGTTAGGACAGTGCGGCAGCATTTGGCGTGAATGGCTATGGCAGCAGACGACCGACGCGAGTGCCTTTGTTAACATCATGACGTCGCCTGCAGCGGCTCTCCTGGGCATGTGGCATATCGGTTGGATCCTAGAGGAATGGAAACCGTGACACGGTCAGGTGACTCCCGATTTCAGTTGGCAAGAGCCGATGGCAGGATTCGAGTGTGGCGAAAACCCTCGAAGTCTTGGATCCAGGTTGTTAACAAGGCACTGTACAAGCTGGTTGTGGCTCCATAATGGTGTGGGTTGTGTTTCCATGGAATGGGCTGGGTCCTCTTGTCAACTGAATCGATCACTGAGTGAAAATGGTTATGTTCGGCTACTTGGTCACCATTTGCAACCATTCATGGATGGAATTATTATGGATGACAATGCACCATGTCAACGGCCCACAATTGTTCGCGACTGGTTTGAAGAACATTCTGCACAAGTCGAGCGAATGATTTGACCACACAGATAACCCGACATGGATCCTATCGACACATAATCGAGAGGTCAGTTTGTGCACAAAATCCTGTACCGGCAACACTTTCGCAATTATGGACGGCAGCATGACTCAGTATCTCTGCAGGGATTTCCAACGATTGGTTGAGCCCATGACTCCTCTAGTTGGTGCACTACGCCGGGCAGAAGGAAGTCCGACACGAATTTAGGAAATATCCCATGACTTTTGTTACCTCGACTTGCCACAACTGCACGGAATATGATAGACTTCGGCCTTACGGAAACCAAGATCATCCTTTACGGATCGTAAAAGGACACTAATAATAGATGGTAGTCGGAGAACACATTTAACATCATACTCGCGCCAAATAATACAAGTCCATTTGGAAATATTTCCTGCGTAAGGCAAAAAGTACGTAGCCTGTGGTGCCACCTCACTAATATCGCCATTCGGTCGGTTCAGGACTGATCGACAGAGCCGCACATCTGATCTGTAGTTCACTACAACCATTCTGACGAAAGGTGACTTTGGGCTAACTCCAGGTCTGAGATGACGCTGGTCCTGTGAACGAAGCTACGGAGTATCCCTCACGCTGAGTGATGATTATCAGGCTGTAGATACAAGTCAGCTTCCTATATACGGCACATTCCAAGGTTCCATCAACCTGCTTCCTGACCATCACATCAAAAAAGGGAAGGCTGCCATTTTATTCCACCTCCTTGGTGAACTGGATATTCGGGTGGATTGAATTCAGATGTTCTAAAATGCCTTTTAAATTCTCACCTCCATGAGGTCAAACAACGAAAGCAGCGTCTACATGTCTGAAAAAATGCCCGGCATTCGGCGGAGTTTGGCTGTTTTCATGGTTCGTTTTCTAATAGTGTATCTCGACGTTCTCTGATCAATTTGGCGGAGAATGCTTTTGGCAGCGCAGCTTCATTCGTGCTGGGGAAGGGTTTACACCGACGCCCAAGCATTTACCAGGGGTTTATTTTATAAGTTATGTCGAACATGCTGTTTTTATACTACTTCCTGATGCTGTCGAGGAGGTTCGGAGAGAAGCACGTCGTACGTTGACTGGGGCACGTTCATCTAAGAGTAATATAACAACTGAGAGGGCTGACTTACGTTCACCCAGAGTGGATCCGGGTATTGTGACTTTATTCGCGAACAGTAGCAATGCTAAAGATGAGTTGGGCAAGCAGGATTACGGTCAAAAGATGTAATGTTTACTAACTGATTCAGCGTATTGCAGGATGAGTAGACCGACAAAAAGTTTTGAGAGAAAGATTAATAAATTCTTGAAGAAAAGTTCGTAGTCGCAGGAGAGTTAATTCTTAATTATTGTTACGTTGTCGCCCCTAGATTATGCGGCCTTCCGGAGAGACACAAAGAAAACATTTGTCTTAGGTCTATTGTCAGTAAAATTAGTGTTCCCGCATATATCTAGTCTGTTGAGCCTACTAGTAGGTCGGCGCATTTCTTTCGTCAACTAGAGGGATTTCGTTTGAATGACTGATGTTTTAGATAGTTTTAATTATATACGGTTAACTGAAATTAAATTTGGTGTTGAATTAACCGACATGTGCTGCTTCCCAGTTTTTATTCAATCATCAGTATTGTGAACAGACAGATGGAGTTGCTTATGGAAGACTTCGAGGAACGTGCCTCATGGAGTTGAGAATTTAAACGGCGTTTAGAACATCTACGTTCAGTGCACCCAAATATTCCTTCCTTGATCTGTTGGCCAGGAGGAAGGCTGAAGGTACGTTGGGACATGCTGACCAAATCTGCTATTGTGGGACATTGCATTGGCGCCGATGATACCATGGACTATAACGACACGTAGATTCTGGAATGCTCTTCCAGCTAATGGGATGATGTTATTAAGAAAGCGGTTGAGATTCAATTAGCAAGTGATCTTATGAACAGAGATGGGGGATTTTGCTCAAATTCTGTTTGGAATCCTTTGCTCTCTCCCTTGACAATAAACAGAGAGACAGGGTTAATGCTATCTCACCCGTTGGTGGTTAAAGTTTGCTGTCGGTATCTTCTGACGTCAGCCGTCTTTAGCCTGAAACTTCCTCTTAGAAAAATTAAGAATGACTGTGCTGGTAAACTTCTGCTTTATTTGCTTTTCAAACAGCTGAGCAAAACTGAACGTACTCAAACAGTTTTCTCTTCACTTATTCTGATCATCGCTAAACTGACACACAATATTTTTGGCGCAACGCAGTCTGACTTTCAATAATCCTTACAAAAGAATGGCCCTGACTAACAATAATCTATACCTTTCATGAATCACTTACCTCACAAAAATCTTCGTTACTGGAACTACTGCAATACAGCGAGGGCCAATGCTGCCAGCTAAATAAAAGATTCTAACTACTGAAGACACTAACTTCCTATGGGCATAGTTAGCAAATGAAAGATTTTGATAGAGAACAAACAATGTATTTACCTTAACAGCGTTCAAAAGTCAAAAAATATATATAATTTTGTGACATCCAATTCAACAGATTTCCTTTGTCTGACGGACACACGTCCAGATTGTCCGCTCAAAACTCTGGCATCTCTCTCTCCACATCCACCACTGCTGGCGGCTCACCTCCAACTGCCCAACGCTACGCGCTGTTCACATCCAACTGCCGAACACTACAATAGCGAATATTCCAGCAATGAATCCAACCAGCCACAGACTACACACAGCGCACTCAGCGATTTTCATACAGAGCACTACGTAGCATTACCAACATAAAAACTAAACAGCTTACTTACAAGCTGTGTGGTGGCGCTAGCCCGTTAGTGGTCAAGCGAGTGTGTGTGTGTGTGTGTGTGTGTGTGTGTCATCTTTCCGGGTATGCACTGTGTACCGTGGTTTCATATTTCCTTATTTCCTAGCAGAGCGTATCGGCGGTTATCGAAGACGTCACCAGCCTGCATTCCTGTAAGTGATCTGAACATACTGTACACAGGAAGAAACTCAAGTTACACAGTGTAAATACAGTGTAACGTCTCTCAGAAGGCGATAATGGTATTACGGACTCTGTATCTGAGTGCTATCCAAACAGGTACAGACTGATAGTTCTGGCAATGTGCACAGGAAGTACAGGCTGCGAGTACAGTCGCCTTGCGTCATTAGTTACTTTAGCAGAGCAACTTTGTTTAAGCTCTACTTAAAATAGCCTTTTCAGATAAATTGCGATTCTTCTGGGTCAAACACGAGTGCGCCCGTAAGTGAAGTCTTGCCCATAGCGCACAGCCCGTGACTGGCCTGAGTGCAGATGAACCGTTCTTCGCCGCGACACAAGTAGGGGGAGGTTCGCGAGCCCACCGCCCCGTCACCTTTTATTCCCGAGAAACATCCACGGTACTCCGTTTGGTAGCAGGCTGAGCATACCTGAGTCCTTCCCAGAAGGACTGGAACGACATAAAATCCCGTCCCTATGCGGAACTGAACCCAGGACGTCCGATGCCGGAACCCGGCGCTCTATCCGCGAGAACACAGCCACGTGCGGCCATACCGAACGCTAAACAGACCTTACTGTGGACCGAGAAATGACGATTCACTGTTAATGCAGGCTCGTGCAACGCCCAGGCACTACGACGAGCGTAAAAAAGCCGCGTACTCGAAGCACCAAAAACAGAAATAGTGTTCTTCTGAACATAAATCTCAATTTACACGTTATTTAAACTGAATCCTTGGTATATTCATTCGAACTGAAATTTTTATACAGAACGAGATTTTGACGGTGCAGCGGAGTGTGCGCTGCTATGAAACTTCCTGGCGGATTAAAACTGCGTGCCGAACCGAGACTCAAACTCAGGACCTTTGCCTTTCGCGGACAGTGCTCTACCATCTGAGCTATCCAAACACGACTCACGCCCACTCCTCACAGCCTTACTTCCGCCAGTAGCTCGTCTCCTACTTTCCAAACTTCACAGAAGCTCTCCTGAGAACCTTGCAGAACTAGCACTCCTGGAAGAAAGGATATTGCGGAGGGATGGCTTAGCCACAGCCTGGGGGATGTGGAGACGAGGTACTGTCGGAAGTACTGGTGGAAGTAAGACTGTGAGGAGGGGGCGTAAGTCGTGCTTGGGTAGCTCAGATGGTAGAGCACGTGCCCACTGAAGGCAAAGGTCCCGAGTTCGAGTCTCGGTCCGGCACACAGTTTTAATCTGCCAGGAAGTTTCATATCAGCGCACACTCAGCGGCAGAGTGAAAGTCTCATTCTGGAAACATCCCCCAGATTGTGGCTAAGCCATGTCTCCGCAATATCCTTTCTTCCAGGAGTGCTAGTTCTGCAAGGTTCGCAGGAGAGCTTCTGTGAAATTTGGAAAGTAGGAGACGAGGTACTGGCGGAAGTAAGGCTGTGAGGACGGGGCATGAGTTGTGCTTGGGTAGCTCAGATGGCGCCGGCACAGTAGCTCAGCGTGTTCGGTCAACAACGAACTTAAACGAATGTCTTACGACGTCCGCCCCGAGCAGATGCAACGAACAAAAGCGGACAAAATGAGATTTAAAAAAAGCAGATGGTAGAGCACTTGCCCGCGAAAGGCAAAGGTCCCGAGTTCGAGTCGCGGTCCGGCACACAGTTTTAATCTACCAGGAATTTTTATGTACGACATAAACGAACAAACATTTCTCGATGGCGCTGTGCAATTTTCTAATTTACTGGGTGGCCAAGAACAGTCTGAAAAGTTTTTAAGGGTGTCACGGCGGCCCATATCCAGTTTTTGTATTGCTCTCGTGCACAGTTTTAGGAACGCAATCGAAGAACACGTTTGGCGAGACCGTTTCTAGCGCTTGAATTTGCGCGCGAAACGGCATGATGACTAACTTTAATGCTATTTAACACGGGAAACGGCAGAACGTATCGAATTGCTTTCTTAACAATAATTACTCAGCACAACTTCCCGGCCAACATCCTTACAAGCTTTTCAGACTGTTTCTGACCACATTGTATACGTAGTTCCAGAATATCTGTGGATCTACGGAATGCAGATTTTTGTACTGGAAATCACAACTTCTCAGCAACAACACGATTGCTGAAAAACGCAATGGTATTGTTGCTGGGACCGAACGAGGAGGTGCAATGATTACGGCACTGGATATGCTGCCATCTGTTCATTCATTGTTCGTTTTGTTCTGAAGATTCTATCAAGCAGGACAGCACTCTGGGATGAGGATCAAGTCAGAGTGTATATTAACAAATGACAAGGAAGTCATAGGAACTTAGTAGTACTTAACTGACAATAAACTACCACTGTACTGCTTAATGCTATTCGCGTCTATGCCAGGTAAATTTAATCGCGTGGATTAGAAGGAAAGCTGCCACTTTGCAAAAGAGCTGCTGCCTTCTGGAGTTACACCATACTGCTTTTTATTATTTGTTGCTCAATATTTACTTGATTACAATGGTATTTATTACAGAAAGTATCTGCATGCATCTGTAACTGGTGAGGTACTATTTACATTAATGTTTGTCATTCAGCTTTGCAACGAAGACTGCTATATGCAATGTAGCTAACAGAAATTTTCAACGCCTGGACGTATATTGTTAGATGATTTGTACAAGTAGTGGCTGCTGAAGTATGTTTTTAATTTCCTTTTCAACTGGTTGGGATTCCAAATTTCTTACTTTATGTTAGGCGGAAGACAGTTGAATCATTTCCTAGCACTATACATAATACTATTCTGAAACCTAGGCGAAGGGGAGAATGCTGCATGAAAATTAATTATGTGTCTTGTATCATGACCGTGTAAATCACTGTTCGGCCGCAAATGGTTTTTTGTTATCGGCAACAAAAACAATGAAGGAGTGAATGTATTGGGAAGTGAGTGTCACAACTCCAAGATCCTTAAAAGGACTTCTGTAAGACGCACAGTTACGTATTTAAGACAGTATTCTTACTGCCCGCTTCTGCCGAATAAACAATGTGTTTACGTTAGGTACGTAGACCTCGAAGGTAATTAATTCCGTAAGACAAGTTACAACACTGGACTGCCATTTGGGAGGACGACGGTTCAAACTCGCGTCCGGCCATCCTGATTTAGGTTTTTCGTGATTTCCCTAAATCGCTTCAAGCAAATTCCGGGATAGATCTTTTGAAGGGACATGGCCTACTTCCTTCCCCAATCCAATGGGACCTATATGACCTTGCTGTTCGGTCCCCTCTCCCTAAATCAACCAACCAACCATAAGACAACAGCACATTAAAAAAAAAAATCTGCGCTCTTGTTTTTATATGAAGGGCTTATTTCAATAGTGGTACAAGTCCATTACCTCAACTTTTCTGCCTATAATGCTTCTGATATTAATAACCCAAACAAACAGAAAGAAATGTTCATCTCTAGCAAGAAGCAATATGCTTGAATATTTCTGGTATCTCAATTGCTGATTTTTCAGCGCTCATTTAACTTTAGGACTCTGTATCTCAGAATGAACAAAAATCGACTTCTATTATTATTGTAATAAGCCCTTCATATCTACACAGTGAGACGTACTTCTAACGGCACAAGTATAATTGAACTTCCCGATTAGCTTGTCTACGGGTTGACTCAATTTTAACTTATTATCCAAATGTCCCTAGGTATTTCACATTGTGTGTTTAATTCATTGTATTAATGATTACTTCTGCTGCTAATGTGAGACTACAGTTGAGCTTTAAGCAGTGCTGTTTTTCTGGGGCAACGCTGGGGGATGCGTACCCCTAAACTTTTTCGTTGACTAAATTTTTTACGATGTTGAGAACTTGGAAGATGCCAAAGATTTATTTCACGGACATAAATTTTTTATTTCATTTTTTCGTGTTGGTAATTGCAGTACGAACGATACCAGTGCAATTTTTTGTGGGAAAATCGATGTCATTGACTGTTTCAAGCATTTCGAAGCTGCGGCAACCATTCTCGACAACTGAATCGCCGGCAGCCAGTTCGACAAGTTGTAGTGCCTTCACCCGCTAATAGTGGGCGATGGTAGTGTTAAACGGATATGCGTACACTCAAATCGCATGCTTCATTTGAGGTAATGTAAACTGAAGTATTCGATACCACTTTCTCTTGTATGGTTGTGTTTCTCGGTATTGCCTGCTTCATTTGAGCCGTAAAGTCAACTGAAGAGTCCGATACCATTTTTTTTGTCGGTCGACATGTTGATGACGTCATGGCTGAAAGCAGACGGGTGGTATCCCATGCTTCAGTTATAACTAATTTGCGCTGCATTATATCCCATGTCGGAGTACCCTCAAACTATTTTTTTGGAAAAAAAGCACTGGATTTAAGTATACCAATTTGATGCTATCGGTGACCTACAGAGCTGCTTTTCCCGTTCCCTGAGAGATGGGGTGTGGATCGCGGCCCACACTTGCCCCCCAGGTATGGGCATCCGTGACCATAACTCAGACATAATAAGAACGAGCTATGTCTAACTATGGAATGAAACTAAAGGCCACAATAATGTCCTGTTCATTGCTAAAATGAATGGACTTGCCTCCAAACAATGAATAGCTAACACAAGTAATTGGTTCATATGGATTATTAAACATACACGATAGTACCTTGGCACAAGTGGGTGAAATTGGAAAAGAAATTATAATAATGACGTACGCTTAGCTATGTCCATGCAAATTGCCAATGACTGCTGAACCAGCCAACAGATTAAAATAGACCACAAAAGTACATATGAGTACCAGCTCTCGTGCCTAAGCACGTGTTGAGTTTAACTGACTAAGTGCGTGATTAATTCAGAAAAGCAAGTCTCTAACTCAAAAGAAATGCTGCTCACGCTTACTATCATTGTAAAACTCATGTGCAGAGAATTGCTGCATTGGTAGCTGAAGGTTACAAGCGAGGCGCCAGCCCTACTGCGGCCGCCACCGGATGCCGGGCACCATCCGAAACAGTGACCATCGCCCAGTGCATACCTTACAGAGGGTTTTACGACCCTTTTACTATTCAACACCTTTGGCCATCGCGTTCTCACATTCAGCCAGTGGTCTCAACTCACAGAAAAGTTACACGTGCCTTTCACCACCGCATAGAAATGAAATGAAGACTGGAGTTTCAATTACACGCATACTTTTATGCATCGCTTTTAATTTGAATTGATTTGGTAGTCTATTTTGAATAGTGGGTTATTGATTACGTTATGGACTGGTTTTGAAAAAACTATCCAATAACACTAACAGGTTATTATAGTTTGAAACTGCGTAATATGAGTCTTTGTGAGATTAAGAGTCAAAGTGTTGACTGTGAACCAGTTATAAATCTGTTCAGATATAATTTGAGCAGCGTTTGCAAAACGCTTAAGAAATGCCCTTAAATTTATTGAACTGAATGACAATAAGACATCCAGAAGTAAGTCTTTGTATTGTACTTTAGATTCACAAGTTATGGTAACAGAATCGGACTACGAAGTCCATGAGGTGTATTTAATAACAAAAACATTTAATTTTGAAATATATGTACATAAAACTAAAGTCCAACGATCCGCCTGGAGAGGCACTTAACAAGAGCAAAAAGCTGAATGTGAGAGAAACGTGTTCACCAGGTTAACATTTTTGAATACGTTGGTTATAGTTAAAATGTAAATAATTCTCTCTCTTTCTCTCTTCTCTCTTCTCAGCGATCACAGGCCCTGTAGACCACGCGCTGCATCAACGATCTGCTTCAGCCGCCTTCTATCTCTCGCAGCTTCTCTCCACCCTGCGGAAATTCCTAATGCTGCGATGTCCTTCTCTATGTCATCTTTCCACCTTGTACGACGTCGGCCCAATGGTCTTGTTGCCTGGAGAGTTCCTTCAAATGCTTTCTCGGTGATTCTGTTGTTTTCCATTCTGGCCACATGTCCAGCCCATTGCAGTCTCCTACTTTTTAATTTCTGGATGATAGTGGGTTGCGTCATTAACTAATAAATTTCATTGTTCTTTCGAATTGTCCATACGCCATTCTCCAACACAGGTCCCCAGATTTTTCTCATTACTTTTCTTTCGAAAACATTCAGTTTTTCTCTTTCATTCTTTGTAAGCGTCCATCTTTCTGAACCGTATAGTACTATGGGGCAGATAATAATGTTGTATATCTGCATCTTTGTGGTGATTGACAAAGCTTTACTTTCTACAGATATTAATTTCAAAATTAAATTATTCTGTTGCTTATTTTGCGCTATTTTGCTGGCAGCCCTCTTAGTGCTGTTATTCCATGTTATACACTTAGGTGAATGTGGCCCAGTCAAAAAAAAACATGCTTGTCTCCTAACCTCTTCGGCAGCGCCAGGAGGTAGTTTATAAACATCCTGTTCGAGATAGCTAATAAAATCAACGAATGGTAGGCACTTGGGCGTTAGTGCAAAAGTTAAACCTTTCCCTATCATGAACGAAGCAGCATCATCAAAAGCTTTCTCTGTGAGATTGATCACAAAACATCGAGATTTATTATTAGACTCTGACCCACAGAAACGTCGAAACTTCGCTCAATGATGGGCAGTTTTGCACATCTGCAGACGGTACTTTTGTTGTTTAGCCTCAGGGAGATGAAAATTTAGCACTTGAATTCAACCCACCCGAATATTCGTTTCACGATGAAGGTAAGAAAGGATGGTTGCCTACCATTCCATGATGTGTTGGTCAGGATGGATCGTTGGGACACTCCGCTTATAGGAAGCCAACTCACACTAACTTGTATCTGTAGGCTGCTAATTCTCACCATCCGGCTCAGCGAGAAGGGCCACTTCGTGCCGTGGTTCGTAGGGCTCACGCCATATCAGACCGTGAAAGTTTGTCAGCTGAGTTAACCCATCTTGAAGTCACCTTTCGTTAGGTAGGTTATACTGAAAGACAGATCAAACGTGCGTTGCGTTATTGGCCAACCGTGAAACGGGTGAGTGACGATAACAACGAGATGGCACCTGAGTCTACCGCCTTTTTCCCTTACGCAGGAAGCATTTCCAGCAGGTCTGGTCGTATTTTGCGGAAATATGACGTCAAACGTGTGTTCCGATCGATATCTAAGATTAGGGTACTTTAGCAACAGTTGAGGATGATCTTGGTTTGCGTGAAGCGGATGTGTATCGTATTCCTTGCAGTTACGGCAAAATTTGATAGAACCTTTTCAGCATGTACAAGACTTTATAGAGCAGTGTGTTGGACCTGAAGCGGGGAGGGCGAAACGAAAGGCAAGATTTCGGGTTCGAGTTCTGGTCCAGCACACAGTTTTAATCTGCCGAGTAATTTCAAAACAAAGCACACTACGCTACAAAGTAAGAAATTCGTTGTGGAACGAATTCCGTTGCTTATGGTAAATCACGATTCGTTTAATAAACTTTTGCTTCACGTACCGCACCTTCATGATATGTTACACCGACCAAAACAATTTTGTTACAAAGAATGCTGAGTCGTGGGTGCTGAATTCGATAATGAAATCAATTTTGGGTTACCCTGTAAGTAGGCTTTTAGGTTTTTATGTTGGTAACGCCACGTAGCGCTCTGTATGAAAATCACTGACTGTGCTGTGTGAAGTCTGTGGCTGGTTTGCATTGTTGGAATATTTGCTATTGTAGTGTTGGGCAGCTGGATGTGAACAGCGCATAGTGTTGCGCAATTGGAGGTGAGCCGCCAGCAGTGGTGGATGTGGGGAGAGAGATGGCAAAATTTTGAGAGCGGACGATTTGGACGTGTGTCCATCAGAAAGAGTAAATTTGTAATACTGTATATCATGAACTGATATATAGTTAAATGCCTTCAGTAGTTAGATCTTTTATTTAGCTGGTAGTATTGGCGCTCGCTGTATTGCAGTAGTTCGAGTAACGAAGATTTTTGTGAGGTAAGTGATTCATGAAAGGTATAGGTTATTGTCAGTCAGGGCCATTCTTTTGTAGGGATTATTGAAAGTCACATTGCGTTGCGCAAAAAATATTGTGTGTCAGTTTAGTGTTGATCAGAATAAGTAGAGAGAAATTTCCGAGTACGTTCAGTTCTGCTCAGCTGTTTGAAAATCAAATAACGTAAGAGGTTTATCAGCACAGTAATTCATTAATTTTTCTAAGGGGAGGTTTCATATGTCGACACTTAGCCGAGGATATCTCACTGGAATCTTATGATTTTTTCTTGTTCTTTGTGTAATTAGTGTAGCTATTGTTTATTGCTAGAGCGTAATTATAGAGAGAATTTCCTTTGTAGTTGTAGTTTTTCATTGTTGTACAGTAAAAAAGGTGTGGCGTGCATGTAGATTTGCACCAAGTATTTTGCAGCTGCGCATGCAATTAACGATATATTATTTTCAGTGCTATGCTAATGTGTTTTCTTGTTTTTGCTCTTCAAATTGTGCTTTTCTTGTTATCGTGTGAAATACGTGATAATTACGGCGTGTGAAAAACGTAACACTAGGCTCCAAAGTAAATTGAGAAATGATAGTGACGACGATTCTAGCTTATCAGCACCACCGTGTAATGAATTAACAGACATTCAACGTAGTAATTTGGTAATTGTGCATAGGAAAATGGAGTGGGCGGCAAATAATGGTGTAGACAGTGAAACAATTAGTGAACAGGGAAGCATTATCGATCGATCGGTCGGCAACAGCGCGCCTCAGGAATCCGAAATGACAGGACACAATCTTGCAAATACTGTAGATTCAGGTTTTGGGTCCTCACCGTTTTCTCAAATAAGTCAAGACACATTTTCTGCTTGTCAAAATATGAATGTTGCCGATGCAAATGCACTGCCGAAAAGCATAGAGGAACAGGTTCCAGACACTAATACATTATTATTGCAATTAATGCAACAAATGAAACAAAATCAGAGACAAACACAGCAACAGTTAGACACAATGGAACAAAATCAGAGACAAACACAGCAACAGCTTCAAAAGTTAGACTCAATGGAACAAACGCTTGAACAAACACGTGAAGATTTAACTGCAGAGTTACTTAAAATCGAATATAAATGTCAAAAAGTCTATAATGACGTAAAAACACAAATTTTTGAGCATTTTCAATCTATTTTTTCACGTCATGAAAATACATTACAGAATCACGAAGCAGCCATAAAAGAACTGCAAACTATGGTTCATGAAAATCACGACACCTTGCAAACTAAAATTGACTCAGTTGCATCTACCGATTCGGTTACGCAACTTTCAAAAACTCAGGAAAACTTAAAGGACACAGTAGATACGATTTCAACACAAATGGACACTGAAACTTGGTTCAGAAAAACACAATGAGGAAATCAGTTCACTATCGGAGAAAGTAGCCGAACTTTCGGATCAGTTCACTAACTTATCTACAAAGGTAGATGATGATCTGAATGACACAAGACCCGTAGCCTTCACTGACACAGAAGAGTATGAACAAATTAAGAAATTTAATCAAAATCAAATTAATACGCAACACAAAAGACAAATCCGGGAAGTACAAGATCAGTTGGCACAAGTAATACAAGAATTACATATTTCAGAGGACACTCGCGCTTCAATGCGGGAAGAGGGACATAGAAACACGGAAAAGCCACAAAATAATAACACAAGGCATTTCGGAAATTATGAAAGAAATTGGCAAGGTGCAACGAATTTTGAGATGGAACCGCCGACACGACGTAACAATGTCCGATATGCCACTCGCCGTCATGATGACTTTGACTATAAGCTGTTTATTACTACACGTAAATTCAAAACATTTAAGAATTCCGGCAACGATATTCATCCACAAGCATGGCTTCATCAATTCTATCATTGTTTTCCTCCCAACTGGTCATTGGAGCGCAGATTAGAATTTATGTGTGGCTACTTAGAGAATGAACCAGCTGTAAGAATGCGATTGGTCATTCACGATTGTCACAGTGAAGGAGAATTTCATCATGTCTTCCTCTCAGCATATTGGTCTCAAGCTACTAAAGACCGAGCAAAACATAGCATCATAATGATGAAATATTTCGAACAATCTGAATTTTCCAGTGTTGTCAAATATTTTGCAGACATGTTTCATAAGAATCAGTATCTTTCAAACCCATACAGCCCCTCAGAACTCAGCCGCCTTTGCTTAATCAAATTGCCTGAACATTTACGACATATTATTTTTGCCAGGACGATGCAAAGACGACATTGAAGCTTTTCAGGGACTGTTACAAGAACTGGAAATTGACACTGACAATCGCGGGACGCGAAAACAGGAACACAACAATTACAGGTCACATCCGTCACAATTCCGCGATGACAGAAATAGTAACTGGACACGACAAGGCTATTCTTACAACGCAAATCGTGACCAAAACAGACACCACTCGTATGACAACCGTTGGCAGAGTAGTAATAATTACAGGGAAAGATCACCTCTCCCCGGTAATGACTATGATAGAGACAATCAGAGAAACAGACAATATGGGAACCAAAACAATTATTATCAAGGGAGTCAGAATAACTTCAGACGCAACGATCCACCGCGCAGTTACGATTCCGGGAGAAATTCTCCACCACATGACCGACAAAAAAATAAACTATGGAAACTACCGACATAACGACAGACTTGAATTTCATCAGAACTGGCGGGATTCAAACAGGGCAAGGCCCTCTCGGCAAGGTGAATTTGTAGAAGTTGGGTCTCCTAATCCCAATAACGACGCGCGCCAACAAAGAGACAGTAGACAATGACTCACACCTCTGGCAGCCACAAAACGTACTTATGAAGCTGACGACATAGCTGCCGTGGCTATTAGTTACGTAAAAATGGAAGACATTAGGGACATTTTACTCCAAGAATACGACGTAGAATAGAACAACATTGCATATCCTGTAATTCACATTACAGTAAATGACATAAAATTTACGGCAGCACTTGACTCTGGCAGTCCCATTTCAGTAATTAATGAAACAGCTTTTAGCAAATGCAACAAATCGAACGAATGCCCCAAACAGCACAGTCAATGATTTTCATATACAGCGCTACGTGGCGTTACCAACACAAAAACCTAAACAGCCTACTTACAACCCCTCTGTTTTTTTTTTTTTTTTTTTTTTTTTTTTACACTGTACCCTCTATCCATCGAAATCCTCGAAAAGCTGCACGTAGGTCCAGCGCCTCAGCTTAAATATTATGGGTTTGGTTGTTGAAAAATAATGGAACTATGTACAAGGCGTTACGACACACGCCCCCAGGAAATGAAGGTAGTTTGGCAGCCCTGCCGATGGTCATATTTGAAAATGCAGTATCACGTTGTGTTTTTTGCCATTTGCAGCCTAGCATTAAGAGTTCTGACAGTTATTAGAAGCTTGTAATTGTTTGTTGTTTAGCATTAGTTCAGATCAACAAATGCCGCAGTGAAGAGTGACCGATGCCTATGCCTTCTGGGAATGTGACAGCGAAGACGACTGCGACAAACACGTAGAACACATATGCTCTCCAGTATCGGCGAAGGAAAAATAAAGGAAGGAAAATATGCATTCCGACCAAACATTTTAAAGTCGCTACGAATAAAACGAGCCGCACTTTTTGTCTCAAGGGGATCACAACGATCTAGTTCGTGATTTAAATATGTCCAAGCAACAGTTTGCACATTTAGCTTAGCGATTAAAAAATTGACATCTTCTTAGCAAACCGAAAACCAGTGTTTATTGTGACCGCCGTGCTGTTTTTAGGGTTTTGTACTTCAATGTAGACTGTTAAGACCCTTTTCTCAGGAATGGTATTGAGTTGAAATATATGTGACGTGCTAAGGCCTGCGGTCCCATGGCAGTGTGTAAAATTAAACTTCTAAATCAATGCAATCAAAAGATACGGCCCTTTACGGCAAATATTTCGATATTCGCTAACTCACGCCTCAAAACCTATAAGGTACTTTCCGTTGGCCTAAATTCATGAAATTTGATAAGAAGCAAGGTTTCACAGTACAATTAAAGAAAAAATCCGAAAATTTTTGCTCAATTGGTAAAAACGGAACCCTGATAGTATCGCTTGTCCTCCGTCTGACGCCTATCTGTCCGTCCGTAACGATCCTTTTTTCTCAGGTACGGGTAGAAGTATCAAGTTGAAATTTATATCAAACACTAACGTCCGATCCGACATGTCGAAATCTACTCGGTATTTTTTCATACAGAATACACTGACAGAAATCCACAGTTAAAATATTAGCTGCTAAGGCTCACTCAAAGTATATTTTTAAAAATGTTAGAGCTACTCATTTTTCCCGCACTGGGAACCGCTTCTAACAGTGGTTCGCACAGCCATTCCTGCCTAGCGCTCGAATCGGCGAATAAGCAGACGCAGCTGCTACAAGAGGACGTAGCGTCGCGTAGCGTGAAGTCCAAAGTGCACACCCATGAATTTTAACCAATTGACCAATACCAAAAATGTATCACTTCATTAATTTTCTGATAACTTGTAGTTCATATCGGCAGCTAAACTGTTGCAGAGGTAATTGTTACACAAGTGAGTTGCTGAGGAATGAAAATCAAGGCAGTGCATGATGTTATATTACGGACGATTTCGACCAATCGGGACTTCCATATGTTGACATTAAATATTTGTAGCAATTCCTGTATCACAGGTCTTACGATCATTTTTGAATCATTTACATTTTGCTGACACTGAAATTGTGCCTTGTTGATTCCCTGTAGTCGTCACAAAAGTGCGAAGTGTCTATTGTATGAAGAAACCAAACATTTTCTTCACACCAGACACGCCTGATAAAAGAAAAATTAATGCGTTCAGGGCTTCATAGTAATTACTAGTTTAAGTTAGACAAAACTGGAATAGGGTAAGAAATGGTCGTGACAGTTGTTCTGCATACTGGGCTGCGTATCAGGCATACACTGACAAGAAGATGGGACAGGATAATAGGACATATGTTAAGACGTCAGAGAATGACTTCCATGGCACTGCTTTAGAAGAAGACAGCGGCTGGAATGCATCCATCAAATAATTGAGGGCGTAGGTTGGAAGTGCTGCTCTGAGATGAAGAGGTGGGCACAGGAAAGGAACTCGTGGCGGGCCGCATCAAACCAGTCAGAAGACAGGTGACTCAGAAACGCAACTGACAATGACAATGCCGAAGTAACTGAAGTTTAATACTGTTACGCTGATCAACTTCAAATGACAAATAGTTTTCAGAAGTTACATCGTCCTGCAATTTTCTGGAAACTGCTTTACAGTGTTGAAAATTTTTTTATCGACAGGCTGAATCACACTATTAGTTCCAAGTGGAATCCGAATTATATTAACAGTCTTTCCGTCATTCCCCTAAAGACAGAGGTGTCGGTATTCCCAGGCCCAAAGTCCAACAAAAGAAATGAAATATACTCTGCAAATCGTAAGAAGACGTTTCGGGTGTAATAATAAAAATTGTTCTCTCCCATTTTTTAAAAATGTTCGGTGCTAAATTGCCTTGATGTTCCTGAAGACAGAGATAAAGTTGCGGATACAGTAATCCACTGTTACTTACCACTGGCGTTGTTATAAACGAATGTTTCATAGCACTCACAGACGGCACAAGTGACTGACTTTTTTTCGCCCGAAAAGATAAAGTGTGCTTTGCACAAAACCTGACTGTTCGGCTTTATGCAAAGCTTTTAGAGAATAACAACAAACTTTGTCTTCAAATCAGCTACGAATTTCTCTATAAATGGCATCTCCTCTATAGGTTTATTTGAGGTAAACTTCGTAACTTTGCGACTTCCTTTTCCGTATAATTTCCTGAATCTGTTTAACCGGCTGTGAACACTACTTACGTTTAAGCGTATTCTCTCCTTTATTTAACCAAAAAATTACAGTCTATTCTTTCTCACTGAAAGCTACTACTGTACATGTTTCCTTTGGGCTTTGAAAGTATTCTATTTTTGTTCTGGTCTTTAATTAGTACAACAATCATCATTCGAATCACAATTCACGGAATTGCCCCAGTTATTTCATGTTTCTTCTAATGTTACCAGAACTTATAACGAAATATCGACATCACTGGAATGAATGTCCAGGATATTAACCAATAAATAACACGTATATAGCTCTTAGAAAGAAGTAAGTGATTTCTATTGCATATCACTTGCTTCATATCTTATCTTTACAAGGCTGAAAATATTAACTGGATTCCTCATTACTGTGGAACTCTGGAACCCGCACAGAGACAGATGCTGTTAGCAAGCAAATGCCAAGAAATCACAAAGAAAATCAATTCAGTTTCATTTCCATTGTTAACGCTTAGCGATGCCGCAAAGGCAACAGCTAATTGTTATGGATGTTAAATGACTTGCAAAATTGAGCGACTATAGTTCAATTCTTTTATTTTGGCGGCTCGCGCATGCCCGGCCAGACGCGGGAGATTGCTGCATTGCCAGTTGCACGCGCCAAGAGAAGCAGCGCCATAGTATAGTATTATTCGCAAACTTACGTTTAGGGGGGAGCGCGCAGTTTATGAAGTAAAGCCACCACGGCCGCATTAACCCTTTCGCTGCTTCGGACACGTGCTCCCAGCATTCCGCGCTGTGCACGATTTTGTCATCACTGCACTGCTCGCCCGTGCAGACACACGTGGTGTTCCGACTGCTTTGACACACTTATCATTCGATTTCACAAAAACTATTTGGCCCAAAAATTTGATTTTTACGTATCTTCTTGACTGATACCTTCCGCCCTTAAAGGACTTAATTTTGTTTCGATGTTCAACGCAGTTATTGTGCAGCATTAAATGTAGTAAACCACTGCACGAAATTTTGAAGAGTTTGCAGAGGTATAAGTCCACAGCGTATACTTTCCGTATGGTCGATTTTAGTTGCCACTAGAAATTCCAAAAAATTATAGTCAAACGAATAAAATTCAAGAAGTAAGACACTTCGATATTGTTTTTAAATAAAGAAAATATTAAGCATCGAACAAGATTGGAACTCGGAATCTTTTGCTTAGCAGCTAAAAACCTTAACCGTTTCGCTAACGCAGCTCGTCGTTCAATAGAATTCCTGGAGTACTTTAAAGAATCAAGCAAAATACCGACAACCACTGTTGGTATGATTATGAATTGCTACGTTTCGTTGAAGTACAATAGGAAATAAACAATTGCCGCTGTTCTTTATTGCGAAAAAGCGGTTAGTGAGAATGAATTTCCTTGCTATCGCCTGAATTAGGAGGATTATTGCTTGTTTGGTGTAATTAATTAATAGAATATGAAACAGTTGGTATAAAGAATGCGTTTTCCAAACTTTCATTTATGGAAAGTCTGCTATGAAGACACTGCTTTTGTTCAATTTATTTATGACTGAACGTTTCTAAAACTGAAGACACTCGTCCGTGCTCTGCACTGCAGTCAAGCTCTGGCAACGTCGTTCTCTGTTCATTGGCTGACTGTGTTTTGTGACGTCAAATGCGCAGAACGAACCTAAACTCGGCCGCCGTCATAAATGACGCGCACTTTAGTAACTGTGAACAACGGTGCCATAAAAACTATCAACGGACAATGAAATTCGCTTTAGAAAGTACAGTCACATTGTACCGCGTTATCAGTTTACCTATGTGCCCACCGCGTTGCGCATGCGCCGTCTGCCGCAGCTACGGCGGGGATGTACACGGTGATTATAATTAAAGTTAAACTTTCAAACCGCTGTAGGAAAAACATCACTGGGCAGAATGGCGTCAAATTGCAACGGTATATTATCGGCGAAGGGGGAAAATGTATGGCAGAAGAAAAACAAATAGTTATAAAATGTAGCAATAGATGGCGCTGTAAGCATCATAATTTAATAGTGGTCGACTACAAATGACAAATGAATCATACAGCAACGCCTAAGGCGTACGTTTGACGTTAAACAAACTGTACTACTCAGTTTGCATGAGTGCACAGGTGTGGTACTGTTAGGTAAGTCCATCCACCACGGCAATGCCATAACACACTGGACGGGAAAAATTGGTTTTTAATTGTCATGAGGACGAAAACTGCATAACAAGCATCCATCACATCGGTTTTTAATTGTCCTGAGGTCAAAAACCGCATAAAAAGTGTCAATCACATCCGTTTTTAATTGTCCTAAGGCCAAAAACCGCAAAAAAGCATCACTCAAAATCAAAAAGGATTATTAATTTCCATGTGACTGGGGCAAAACATGTTCAATAAGCTGTCCACCGTTTTCTGCAACAAGCTGAAATCGAGAAACAGCATGTTCTACAACTGATCGAAGTGTTTCTGAGGTCACGTTCAGAATGAGTTGCGCAATGCATGCCTTCAGTGCAGCTAAGTTTGCAATCGTAACACTGAACACATCTTTCAGATAGCCTCACAGCCAGATGTCACACGGACTAAGATCAGGTCAACGGGATGGCCAGGCTGATAATTCTAGCATTTCAGAAATAGCGCTTCAGCTGCTTAAATGGATTTGCAGTGTGCGGAGGTTCGCCATCTTGCAGAAAACTGATCCCATCCACACATCCACGCTGTTGGAGAGCTGGAGTGACATGGTTGCGCTAAAGACACTCATAGCGCTTACCAGTGACGGTACAGGTAAGAGGACCGAAAGCACTTGTCTCTTCGAAAAAAATACGACCCTATGATAAATGATGCCGTAAACCCACACCACACAGTGACTTTTCAGGATGAAGTGGTACTGGTTGATTTGTGTGTGAATTTTCTGATGCCCATATTCGACAACTGTGTGCATTGACATATCCTGTCACATGGAAGTGGGCTTCGTCTGTCCACAAAATCTTCCACGGCTAATCATTGTCCACTTCCATGAAAGAAGGATGTTTCGTAGGATTTTACGCACCGTGCTCACGGGTATGTCCAATGTTCAGGCAATTCTCCATGCACTACTCGTTTGCACACCACCACTCGTCTCCTCTTGCATTGCTGTGGCCACTGCTTCAACTGATGTCGAATCAATTCGTTTCCTCACTCTAACAGGTTACACACCAAATGAACCCGTCTTTTCGAATCCCCGAATTATTTTCTTCTTACCCACGGCTGTCATCGGACCAACGCCTTTTTTTTCAAACCCTTCAGTGTCCGGAACTCCTGCAGAGCGACGTGTGCACAGTCATCATTCTTGTAATACAGCTTTACAAGCAGAGCGCGATCCTGCATTGAGACAGTCATGGTGATCGTCGCAGACGCGAAGGAGGAAAAGCCGTGTCCTCGGCGTGTTTATGCCAACTTCAATGGGTCATGCACATGACAAGTGTTTTCCTTTACGTATTCTTACACATACAGGGCCATCTATTGATCAATTTTCACACTATTTTTTTCTTCTGCCATACGTTTTCCCCCTTCTCCGATAACATTCCGTTGCAATTTGACGTCATTCTGACCAGTGGTGTTATTTTTACAGCGTTTTGAAAGTTTAATTATAACCACCCTGTACATTGCTCCAGCCATCTTGCGAGCTAGGAATTCTGCAGACATCAACATTTTTTAGAAAAAATACTTGCTGCGTGCCTTAGCAGCTAAAATTTTGACATGTTTCTTTCAGTGCATTCTTTCTGTATAAAAAAAAAGTCAGGCCAGAATTCTGCATGTTGGATTGGACAGTACTCTTGTAAGGCCTACAGTTCCTTGGCAGTGCAAATAATTTAAGCTTCTAATTCACTGCAGTCAAGATACAGCCATATATGTCACATACTTTCATACAGATTCACTCATGAAAACCTATAGGGTTCTTCGCATTGGCCTAGAAGCATGTAATATGATAAGAAGCAAGGTATCACAGTACAAATAAAGGAAAAAAGTCCGAAAACTGTTAATTTGTAATTATATCACTAAAGAAATATTTTTTACCGTTTGTTGTTCGTCTGACTGTCTGCCATCTGTTAAGACCCCTTTTTTTCTCATGAATTGGTATAGTTATCAAGTTGAAATTTGTGTCAAATAATAAGGTCAGTGAAAGGGAATCGAAAGAAGACAAAGATTTTTGGTCTGATGAGTGTAGGGTAATATAAACAGCAGCAGGTGTAGGATTCGTTATGAACTGGGAGGTAGGGGAGAGAGTGATTTACTGTGAACAGTTCAGTGACAACATCGTTCCGATCAGAACTGACAGTAAACCAACAGTGACAACAATAGTTCAGGTATACTTGTGCGTGGCGACGTTACAAGCAGATGATGAAGAAACAGAGAAAATATATGAGGATACTGAACAAGTAATTTAGTACCTACAAGTAGATGAAAATCCATTAGTCATGGAGTTTGAAATGCAGTTGTAGGGGAAGGATAGAAGGAAGGATTATAGGAGAACGTGGGCTTGATGGTAGGAATGAGAAATACAGTGTTCTGCAATAAATTTCAGCTAGTAATAGCGAATACTCCGTTCTAGAATCACAAGAAGAGTAAGTACACCTGCAAAAAGCCGGGAGATGCTGGAAGTTTTCAGTTATATTACATCATGGTCAGACAGAGATTCCGAAATCAGACATTGGATTGTAAGGCGTACCCAGAGGCATACAATGACTCAGTTCACAATTTAGTGGTGATGAAGAGTAGTCTGAAGTTCAAGAGACTAATCAGGAAGAATCAGTGCTCAAAGAGGTAGGGTACAAAAATACTAAAAGGGAAACTCCCCAGCGCACCAGATTTAGTGGTAAGAGTGCCCAGTGGATAGCCCTTAAAAAGCTGAACACAGGTCAAACGTGAAAACAGGAAGAAGTTCTACTGGAACGTGAGAAAAAAAGCAAAATAGAAACAGTGAACGGGCCAAGGGAAAGAAGTACAATATAGAGCAAACTGAGACAGCGACTGCGTCGTGATCAAAGTGGCCACGGTGTTGGACCACCGAGTAGGCGAGCCGTGTTCAGGCCTCACGGCTGCCAATTCTTTTATCCTTCATTGAAATCTGTGTCTGTGTCGTGGTGTGGCCTCCGTTTCCAAAAACGAGGTGTCAGGAAGGGACCTATAATGACAGTTGATTCTGAACAACTAATTTATTAACAGCCGAAAGGAAGTGGCTTTTGAGCGGGAACCGCAAACCTTTGATGAAAAGGCGGCAACTCATCTGAATCCTTCACCGGTAAATACGTCTGGTGAGTCATACAAAGCATTAGTGACAGTACGTGTTTAATGTGAACTTATTTCCTCAGTGTGTTTTTCTGAACCAAGTTTCAGTGTCCATTTGTGTAGAAATCGTTTCTACTGTGTCCTTTAAGTTTTCCTGAGTTTTTACAAGTTGCGTAACCGAATCGGTAGATGCAACTGAGTCAATTTTAGCTTGCAAGGTGTCGTGATTTTCATGAACAATAGTTTGCAGATCTTTTATGGCTGCTTCGTGATTCCGTAATGCATTTACAAGACGCGATGCACCTAATTTGTACAACTGGTAAAATAGCAAGATATGCCTCCTTGCCCGATATAGGTGTTCGTATCAATGTGAACGTGACGAAAGCATTATAGTTTGTCACATAATCTGCAACAAATGAAAGTAACAGTTTCACAGTCACACAGTTTCTCCGTGCTCTGTCAAAACATGTGTTTTGAACGTTTTTGCAGTTGCGTTCCGTTTTGGACGTTTTGACTCTTGAATTCCTTCGTTGTAACACAGTTCACTCCCGTTTATTTGTTGTTTTTATTACAGTGAGACGTCTATGTATATCTCGCCCGCTCTCACTATTCATTACGAGTACTTGCGACGCTAACGTATTCTTACCACATGACTCATATTCTATGACCAATGTACAGTATGACAATTGCCAAGACTACAGAAAGAGAACAAACATTTCAATGACCAGACGAATAGTTCATGATGTTGTGGGGAAAAAAAGTGGCACGAGGGAGTTTTGAACATGAGTCGCCCGCTTCACCATGACCACTGATCCACAAAGACGTCGCTGTTTCAAGTTGGCTTTTTATTGCGCTTCTTGTTCTTGGACCGTTCATTGTTTATATTTTGCTTTCTTTCCACAGTTCAGAACACCACCTTATTTTTTTCATGCTTGATCTGTGTTCAGATTTTGACGGGATATCCACTGGGCCACCTTACCACTAAATCTGAGGGGGTCGCGTTTTGGAGCTCCCTTGTAAGGAATAAAAAGATACCCTTAAAGTTCTCTGACGCTATAGGTACTGCGATAATGAATAGCTCAGTACTCATTTCATTGAAGAGGAAGATATAGCTCAAAAAGAAATGCATTCACAGAAGTTGAAAAGAAAAACATAGGTACAAGGAAGCCAATTGCGATGAAACCATGGGTAACAGATGAAATACACTCCTGGAAATGGAAAAAAGAACACATTGACACCCGTGTGTCAGACCCACCATACTTGCTCCGGACACTGCGAGAGGGCTGTACAAGCAATGATCACACGCACGGCACAGCGGACACACCAGGAACCGCGGTGTTGGCCGTCGAATGGCGCTAGCTGCGCAGCATTTGTGCACCGCCGCCGTCAGTGTCAGCCAGTTTGCCGTGACATACGGAGCTCCATCGCAGTCTTTAACACTGGTAGCATGCCGCGACAGCGTGGACGTGAACCGTATGTGCAGTTGACGGACTTTGAGCGAGGGCGTATAGTGGGCATGCGGGAGGCCGGGTGGACGTACCGCCGAATTGCTCAACACGTGGGGCGTGAGGTCTCCACAGTACATCGATGTTGTCGCCAGTGGTCGGCGGAAGGTGCACGTGCACGTCGACCTGGGACCGGACCACAGCGACGCACGGATGCACGCCAAGACCGTAGGATCCTACGCAGTGCCGTAGGGGACCGCACCGCCACTTCCCAGCAAATTATGGACACTGTTGCTCCTGGGGTATCGGCGAGCACCATTCGCAACCGTCTCCATGAAGCTGGGCTACGGTCCCGCACACCGTTAGGCCGTCTTCCGCTCACGCCCCAACATCGTGCAGCCCGCCTCCAGTGGTGTCGCGACAGGCGTGAATGGAGGGACGAATGGAGACGTGTCGTCTTCAGCGATGAGAGTCGCTTCTGCCTTGGTGCCAATGATGGTCGTATGCGTGTTTGGCGCCGTGCAGGTGAGCGCCACAATCAGGACTGCATACGACCGAGGCACACAGGGCCAACACCCGGCATCATGGTGTGGGGAGCGAACTCCTACACTGGCCGTACACCACTGGTGATCGTCGAGGGGACACTGAATAGTGCACGGTACATCCAAACCGTCATCGAACCCATCGTTCTACCATTCCTAGACCGGCAAGGGAACTTGCTGTTCCAACAGGACAATGCACGTCCGCATGTATCCCGTGCCACCCAACGTGCTCTAGAAGGTGTAAGTCAACTACCCTGGCCAGCAAGATCTCCGGATCTGTCCCCCATTGAGCATGTTTGGGACTGGATGAAGCGTCGTCTCACGCGGTCTGCACGTCCAGCACGAACGCTGGTCCAACTGAGGCGCCAGGTGGAAATGGCATGGCAAGCCGTTCCACAGGACTACATCCAGCATCTCTACGATCGTCTCCATGGGAGAATAGCAGCCTGCATTGCTGCGAAAGGTGGATATACACTGTACTAGTGCCGACATTGTGCATGCTCTGTTGCCTGTGTCTATGTGCCTGTGGTTCTGTCAGTGTGATCATGTGATGTATCTGACCCCAGGAATGTGTCAATAAAGTTTCCCCTTCCTGGGACAATGAATTCACGGTGTTCTTATTTCAATTTCCAGGAGTGTACTTCAGTTGATCGAGGAAAGAAGGGAAATTAAAGAATACAAAAATACAAGTCACTTAGGTATGAAACAAGTAGGAAGCGTGGGAGAAACAGCTGCTTGAAAAATGTGAAGAAATCGAAAAAGAAATGATTGTCGGAAGGACTGACTCAGCATGCAGAAAAGTCAACACAACCTTAGGTGAAAGTAAAAGCAAGGGCGGTGACATGAAGAGCATAATGGGAATTCTGCTGTTAAATGCAGAGGAGAGAGCGGATAGGCAGAAAGAGAACACTGAAGGCCTCTATGTGGGGGATGACTTCTCTGATGACGTGATAGAAGAAGAAACAGGAGTTAACCGGGATAAGATAGGGGATCCAGTATTAGAACCAGAATTGAAAAGAGCTTTGGAAGATCTAGGATCAAGTAAAGCAGAAGGGACAGATAATATCCATCGGAATTTCTAAAATCATCGTGGAATTAGCAACACAACGCCTATTCACACTAGTGTGTGGAATGTATGAGACTCGCGATATACCATCAGACTTTCGGAGAAACATCATCCACACAGTTCTGCAAATTGCAAGAGTTGACAAGTGCGATAATTATTGCACAGTCAGCTTAAAATTTCAGGAATCCTTGTTGCTGATAAGAATAATATACAGAAGAATGGAAAAGAAAATTGAGGATTTGTTAGATGACGATCAGTTTGGCTTTAGGAAAAGTAAAGGCAGCAGAGAGGCAATTCTGATGTTGCGGTCGACAATGGAAGCCAGGCAGAAGAAAAGTCAAGACACCAGGGTTTGTCGACCTGGAAAATGCGTTCGAAAGGCGGGTGATGTATAGTATGACGAAGAACCAAGAGGAAACAACAAGAGTGAGGGACAGAGAACGAAGTGCTCGGATTAGAAAGGGTTTAAGAGAGGGATGCAGCCATTCGTCACTACTGGTCAATATATACATCGAAGAAGTAATGACGGAAATAAACGGAGAAGATTCAAGAACGGGATTAAAATTCAAGGTGAAAGGATGTCAATGATAATTTGTTGATGGCATTGTTATCATCACTGAAAGTGAAAGAGATTTACAGGAATGAATGGAATGAGTACTGTGGTGTGCGTACTGCAAGACCTTCGGTACACACACCATCAGATTATTTGGCTTGTCGCTCTAACGAAGTAGGCGAGTGTCAGCAATATGTCTCGTGGTCTTATCGTGGCGTGGTTATCTTCTGCCGTTAGGTCAGACGATAGAAATGCCACTTGCACGCTTAGAGTAGCAGATTGACGGTTACTACCTTTAAACAGAACTTGATTAATCTTCACACACATTTATTAAAATAATAAAAAGCATAAACATTACGTAACTTGATTCTGGATGCTGTTTACAATTGACAATCTGAAGTTCCTTTGGTCTTTGTACGTTAATCTTATTCTCACATACCTCTGATTCTTGACAAAGTGTCTATTCATTTATCTTCATGGCTATGTACAGGAATATGATAATCTTATTAGGTGCAGACTGAAAACTACAGACTAATGCAGACTGGTGCAGACAAATGCAGACTGAGCAATCGGAGGTCTGTACACTCGTTATAATACCTCGCGCATTCAGGTATCACTGCGCGAGTGTGATCCGCGAGGAGAAAAGGTTCTACGTTTGCAGCAATCTCATTGGCTGCGTGACATATTAATACGCGGATCGGCGGAAGCAGAATTTGGTCCGTCTCAATGACAGCGCCATCTCGTAGTGCGGAGACGGACGAGCGCTGCGCCTGCGCTGTTGTGCTTAGCGGGGCGCGCTCTAGTGGGAAAGTTATGTACGCGTTTTTTTTCTTTTCCTTTATTGTATTTCAATTCCCCATCGGGGCGGGCTGGCAGCAGCATAGGCGCTGCTCTTCAGCCGAAAGACATAGAACAAAACAATAGAAGACATTTAAAAACAGCAAAGGAGAGAATAAGGTGAACATAGATATAAAAAAGGGGAACATCATGGAAGGCAATAGACAAAAAACGGGGTGACTGTAAAATGGAGAGAAAAAACTGTTTAAAAGTAGCACACATAAAAAGCCACACACTGCGACGGTTAAAAGAACACAAGGCACAGTAATACTGGAGCATAAAGGTAGCGACGGATGGCATAGCACATAACGTAACACTGGCGGCGAACCTCAAGGCAGGACACAATTAAAACACACCTCTTGACGCACACGAGAAACAGCACTAAACAACACTGATGTGGCACACTGATGAAGAGCAACACAGAGGATCTGCCAGGCGCTAGGAGATGAGGGAGACCTGGAGAAGGGAGGGAGGGGAAGAGATGGGGGAGGTGAGCGGGGGGCGCGCGGAGGAGGGCCAGGTAGGGAGGGATGTGGGAAGGAGAGAGGCAAGTATGGGGTGCAGGGTCTCAGGGGAGGGGGGGACGGAGGAAAATCCGCTCTGGGAGAAGGAGGAAAGAGGAAAAGGGGGCCCTGGGGAGGGGGGGGGGAACAAGGCCAGGCTATAGTTGGAAGGAAGGGTAGATGTCACGGCGAAGTTCGTCATCCGGGAGGGGGAGGCGTTGGAAGGTGCCCTGATGAAGGAGATGGAGGGTGTGGAGGTGGAGAGAGGGAGGGAGACAGCGATAGAGGCGCGGCAACGGGCATGTACGCGTTGACTACGCGGATCTATGTACACAACAAGTACAGAATATAGTTTGAGAGTAAAACGAAGAAAGACGAAAGTAATGAGAAATAGCAGAAATGAGATTACTGAGAAACTTAACGTCAGAATTAGTGATCACGAAGTAGGTGAAGCTAAGGAATTGTGCTACAAAGGTAGCAAAAATCACCAATGACGGAAGGAACAAGGAGGAGAGAAAAAGCAGACTAGCACTAGAAAAAGGGCATTCCTGGCCAAGAGAAGCGTTCTATTATCAAACATTGGCCTCAATTTGAGGAAGAAATTTCTGTAAATGTTCGTTTGGAGCACAGCAAAATATGGTAGCGGTACATGGACTGTGGGAAAACAGAAACAGAAGTGAATCGAAGTATTTGAGATGTCGTGCTACAGAAGAATGTTGAAAATTAAGTGGACTGGTATAGTAATGAATGATGGGGTTCTTCGGAGAACCGGCAACGAAAGGAACGTATGCAAAACACTGACAAGTCTCTGGCCGGATGTGGGGGTTGCACCCCTCTACCATCCTCCACACCTTCAAATCCTTAATCCGTCCCATCCTCTGTTATGCCAGTCCTGCCTGGATATCTGCCCCCCTCCCCCCCAAATTCTGTAAGTCCCTCCAGATCCTTGAGCGTCATGCACTCCGCCTCGCTTTCCGTATACGCCTCCCGTCCCCCACACGGATCCTCTATGACCTCATTCCTTTCCCCCATCTGCTCCTATTCCTCGAACATATCCGCATCCTCTACACCTCCCACCGCCTTGATCCCCCTCACCCCCTGGTTGCTCCTCTCCTCTCCCATCACTGCCCCCTGCCATGTCTTCACTGTTGTGTCCCCCCTACCCTCCATCTCTACACCCTTCATCTCCTTTCCCAAGGTGGCTTCCCTCAACTCCCCCTCCCGGATGATGCCCTCTCTCCCTCCATTTATCCCTCCTATAAACTCTGATCCTCACTCCCCCTCCTTTCCTCTGTCCTTTTCCCGGGCTCCCTCTCCCCCTTCCAACCTCTTTTTTCCCCACCTCCCCTCTCTCTGCCCCCTTCTCTCCCCCGAGTCCTTTTGCATCTCCCTCCTCTGCCTCTTCTCATTCCCTCTTGCATCTGCCTTGCCCCTCTCCCCCCTTATGAGTCCTCTCCCTTCTTGGTTCCCCCACTTTTCGTTTTTTCCTCTCCTCCTTCCTTGTTTTTCCCCCTCCTCCAGGTCCCCCCCCCCCATCTGCCTTGCCTCGGGAGTGTCATCTTTGTGCCGCTGTTTTCGCGCAGTGTTTTACAATGAGTGTTTTTACAGTGAATGTTCCGTGTTGTGTCTTTTGGGAAGTGTTGCGAACGGCCATCATACTGTCGCTGGGTATGATTTTTTATCTCTTGCTAACAGAAACCAGACTGTCGCCATGTTTTTTAATTGTGTGTCTACTATGTTATTTGTTTGATTCCTGTGTATTTTATTAACATTGCCAACCCCTTTTGCTTTCTGTTTTAACTTTCCGCATTTTTCCGCCATTTTACACTTTAAGTCACCGTTTTATCGCGTGTTTTTCTTGTTTCTTTTCTTCTTCCGTTTTTAAAAAAGTCTGTAGGCTGTAGAGCAGCGTACTAAGCTGTTGCCAGCCCGCCCCCTTCGGGGGAATTGAAAATCAATAAAGGAAAAAAAAAGACACTGACAAGGAGAAGGAACAGGATGATAGCACATGTGTTAAGACATGAAGGAATAACTTCCAATGTATTAGAGGGAGCTGTAGAGGGTAAAAACTATAGCGGAAGACAGACATTGCAATACATCCAGCAAATAATTTAGGATGTAGGCTGCAAGTGCTACTTTGAGGTGAAAAGGTTAGCACAGGAAAGAGATTCGTGGAGGGCCGCATCAAATCAGTCAGAAGATGGATTAAAAAAGATCTACTAACCCTTGGCGGTGTAAGTAATTAAGATTCTAAGTCAATGCAATCAAGAGACATGGCCATACACAGGTATGTCACAAATTTTGATAATCGCAAGTTCACTCACCAAAACCTTCAGATGAACTACCTGTATATAAACAGTTTTTTATGTTGCTGAACAACAGTCGTACAATTTTTTTTAAATGGACACACCGCCATTTGACTGTATTGTTATTTATTTAATTACGACCCAGGATTCGGCCTTTTATGTTAATGACATAAACTCAATCACTTGACAATGGCATAAAAGGCCTAAACCTGCGTTGCAATTAGATAAATAACAGTAGAGTCAAATGGCGGTGTTTTCATTTTAAAAAATACCTCTGTATAGCTACGTCGGGCCTGGTGGTCTAGTGGTCTTGATAACGGCCGAGGGATATGCTGAGCGTTTGTGACCTTTCTTTTCTTTATGCCTCTTCAGGATCTGGCCTTTCCACAGATCGAGCACATCTTAGAAAGAGGATATGGTTTATTTATTTCCTAAGACTCCCCAGAAACTTCTGTTAGGCCGAGAATTGAATTTTTTGCGTTCTGTGGATCAGACCCCCAGTTTTTAAAGTTTTAAACGAAAGAACTAGATGAATTAGTGTGCTCTTCGCAAATACGCAATGCAAGGATATGTCAGTATCCCACTCTCGTCATGTATATACATTTTACAGCTGCTTCCAGCAACGGACGCGATCGTTTTTATTTTTCTGATTCATTATGTGGACAGCTGTTAGCGGTATACGTGATACCACTTGTTTCACTGATCACTGTACCGTAGCTGTAACCGTAAATGATGTGCCGCAACCAGCAAGACTGTATCGCGTCCCCTGAATGTTGAGGACATCTCTGTTAAAGGACCCTTTCCTCCAGATTATCGTTCGCGAAATTTGGACCCGTAGCTTGCACTGTTATGGAATGATGGAGAAGGCATGCAAAACTCCTGAACCGTAAAGCGTTACGGCATTGATTCGATCTCCGGCAGACCCAGGAATTTTATTACTCCGTCTCAGACAACTTTATGGAGATGCCAGACAAGCTCCCTTACGGATTAAGGAGGTTCGCCATGGTAAAGCGAAGCTTCTTCAGTTAAAGAGGCAACAAATGTAAGCACTCAGGGTGCGATCAGTATCCCGTTCATTCCCACAGGATGAATGACGTTCTCACATCATCCGCCATAACACCGAAGTTAAGCGCTGTTGGGCTGGGCTAGAACTTGGATGAAGTTTTAGACAACATAGTTGTATGGAGATAAACAGCGACCATACCTGATAGTTACCAACCGAGCACAGGCAGGGTGACGACTCCAGCGAGCGACCAAATGGTGTAAACTGCTCTGAAGATGACCCCATCGCGAGTTGAAACCGGTTGGCGGCAAAATAAATAATGCGATTGTGACTGTCATTTTGAATAATTGATTAGAACTTGGATGGGTGACCATGCGGTCTGCCGAGCGCTGTTGGCAAGTGGGGTGCACTCAGCCCTTGTGAGGCAAACTGAGGAGCTACTTAATTGAGAAGTAGCGGTTCCGGTCGCGGAAACTGACATACGGTCGGGAGAGCGGCGTGCTGGCCACATGCCCTCCATAGCCGCATCCAGTGACGCCTGTGGGCTGAGGATGACACGGCGGCCGGTCGGTACCATTGGGCTTCATGGCCTGTTCGGGTGGAGTTTAGTTTTTATATCATCTTATCCGGTTGCGGGTGCTTCGGAAAACAGGATGTACCGCGCCCCTCACTCACGTACTGACCTCCCAACGTGTCATTTCCAGGGCGACCTATAATTACTTTACCGACATTTATGACGCCCGTGCTACTGATAAGATTTTTCCCTGATGCATTTACTCCTCTCCTGGATTGCGGGGCTACTCCTGCATTGATTAACGAATTTGCAGGTGACTTCACTCGAGTTGATATACGGGGTGTCCATAAAGTCCCTTTACAACTTCAAAATTTTATTACAACGGCAGTTGTTGAAATATTTAAACAACATTTATTTTATTGTAATCAGTGTTTATAAAAGTTTTTTTGACAGTGTTTAATAGACCTCTGTATGGGCGCCTTTAGTTGCACGAAGCACATCAAGACGGTACTCGATTTCTTTCCATGTTCGCTGTAGCGTAGCGTCATCAATGTCGGCAGTGGCTTTACGAAATCTTTGCTTCAAGTCAGCAATGTCCCGTATCTATGTTTGATACACGATATCTTTTACATACCCCCATTAACAAAAAAAGTCCAAGGAGTGATATCTGGCGAACGCGTTGGCCAAGGAATCGGCCGATCCCTCCCAATCCATCTACCTGGAAATGTTTCATTGAGGAACCGACGAATAAGCATTCCCCAATGTGGTGGTGCACCTTCTTGCTGGAAAATGATAGTTGGTTGTAAGTCAATCAATTGTGGTACTACATATCCCGTCAGAAGGTTGAGGTAAACATTTGCGGTAATTGTTGACTCGTTGAAGAAAAATGGACCAATTATTCGGCTGCACATGATTCCACACCACACATTCACTTTTGGACTATCCCGGTGAAGCTCCCTAGTCTCATGGGGGTGTTCAGATCGCCAGATTCTCACATCGTGTCTGTTTAATGTCCCAGAAACGTGAAAAGTTGCATCGTCACTGAAACAAACTCACTTGAGGAATGCTTCATCCTCCGAAAGGTGTTCAAGCATGTTGAGTGCAAACTCTGTCCTTTTTGGCTTGTCATTTGGGATCAAGTGACTACAACAGTTGCACTTTGTAAGCGTACGACCGTAAGTTCTTCTGGAGGACCTTAGGCACAGTTGAACGTGGTAGTGCAACCGTCTGGCAGCACAGCAGTGCGGATGGACTTCGTAGGTGAACGAGTGAAGACGTTTAACACGTGATCGATGTTTTCCTCGGATGTTCTTGTCGCCCGCTCCTCCCTTTATCCAACACTGTCCCTGTCTCCATACATTTTTTGTGCCATGCACGGATTGAAGGGCGTGATGGTGGATCTCTTCCATACTTCGCTCTAAAGTTTCGTTTAGTCTGAACATCCGATTTTGTCTCAATAAACCAGAACACACATTGTGCCTTCTCTTCAGGAGCTGCCATTTTATAGAGGTTCAGTTCCTTCCATCAACAGAGTATCTGAAAGACAAAATTTTAGTATATATGTAAACTTTAGTGAACAGTTATTACAATAAAAGAAATTTTGTTAAAATATTTCAACAACTGCCGTTATAATAAAATTTTGAAGTTGTAAAGGGACTTCATGGACACCCTGTACATCGCCTTATTGTTGGTTCACCATCGCAAAAATCGCCGGGACCCGACTTTATTCCTAATGAATTTTATGTATGTTTTTGGCCTCTTATAGGTGATACTATTACGTCACTGGTAAACGAGATGGCTAATAACATCTTTCTAATTCCGAAGACAATCGGGCGTCCAGACATTGATTAATTCCTCCCGATCACACTTCTTAATGTCGATTAAAAAACTGTTGTGCGGGCCGTTTGTCGATGTTGCTTGAGAAAATTATTAAAACTCATCAAAGCTGTGTGCCTGAGCTCACGATCCTGACTTGTGTAGTCGAATGCCGGAACGTCGCCCCGGTGGTTGTAGCTACTTCTGTTCCTAGAGCCTTACTTTTTATTGATTTTAATAAGGTATTTGACTGGGTCAGGCACAGTTTTTTGATGCAGGTGTTCGAGGCGACCAGTTTCAATTATACTGCGTGCCAGGTATTATCCAATCTTTTTACTGGTATTCAAGCGTCTGTCATGGTGAATGGGTGATTTACTATCCAGACTACAATTCGATGGGGCTTACTGCAGGACAGCCCCTTCTTCAAGTCGCTTTCTGTATTGTCCCTAGGACCTCTGATTCGCCATATTACTGCTCAATTTAGTGACTGGAAGATATTGGGGGTAGCCTGCTCGGAGCGAGCGCATGCGGATGATGTTATGGTATTGTACGTTATACCGATGTCAAAGCCTTGGTCAATGACATACTGGATTCCTTTTGTTTACTCTCTCTATCAATGAACGGAAATGCTCGCTGTTTTATTAAGTCGTTATTCCATGAGCAACGGTGGTTGCTACCATAAATCGTTTGGGATTTATCGTGCATCACTGTCCGATGAAAATGGCTGCAGTCAACTGATGAGAGGTGACGGATATAGATGGGTCGTTCGCGAACTGACGGGTCCAAAGGAACGGTTCACCAAGATGAACGGAACGAGCGGGGAACGAATTCTAAGGAACAGTCTGTTACAGTCCACTTCGGTTGCGGCTTTCTACTTATAGTTCCCGGGAACGGAAAACGGTTGGTCTCATTCCCGAACGGCACGTCGGCCGGTCTCGTTCCAGCCTGTCCCGGTCTGGGTCTTGCTCGGCCGGCGTCGTCCTTCGCGTGGCCACTCGTCTACATCCACATCTACATCTACATGATTACTCTGCACATTTAAGTGCTTGGCAGAGGGTTCATCGAACCACAATCATACTATCTCTCTACCATTCCAGTCCCGAACAGCGCGCGGAAAAACGAACACCGAAACCTTTCTGTTCGAGCTCTGATTTCTCTTATTTTATTTTGATGATCATTCCTACCTATGTAGGTTGGGCTCAACAAAATATTTTCGCATTCGGAAGAGAAAGTTGGTGACAGAAATTTCGTAAATAGGTCTCGCCGCGACGGAAAACGTCTTTGCTTTAATGACTTCCATCCCAACTCGCGTATCATATCTGCCACACTCTCTCCCCTATTACGTGATAATAAAAAACGAGCTGCCCTTTTTTGGACCCTTTCGATGTCCTCCGTCAATCCCACCTGGTAAGGACCCCACACCGCGCAGCAATATTCTAACAGAGGACGAACGAGTGTAGTGTAACCTGTCTCTTTAGTGGACTTGTTGCATCTTCTAAGTGTCCTGCCAATGAAATGCAACCTTTGACTCGCCTTCCCCACAATATTATATCTATATGTTCTTTCCAACTGAAGTTGTTCGTAATTTTAACACCCAGGTACTTAGTTGAATTGACAGCCTTGAGAATTGTACTATTTATCGAGTAATCGAATTCCAACGGATTTCTTTTGGAACTCATGTGGATCACCTCACACTTTTCGTTATTTAGCGTCAACTGCCACCTGCCACACCATACAGCAATCTTTTCTAAATCGCTTTGCAACTGATACTGGTCTTCGGATGCCCTTACTAGACGGTAAATTACAGCATCATCTGCGAACAACCTAAGAGAACTGCTCAGATTGTCACCCAGGTCATTTATATAGATTAGGAACAGCAGAGGTCCCAGGACGCTTCCCTGGGAAACACCTGATATCACTTCAGTTTTACTCGATGATTTGCCGCCTATTACTACGAACTGCGACCTTCCTGACAGGAAATCACGAATCCAGTCGCACAACTGAGACGATACCCCATAGGCCCGCAGCTTGATTAGAAGTCGCTTGTGAGGAACGGTGTCAAAAGCTTTCCGGAAATCTAGAAATACGGAATCAACTTGCGATCCCCTGTCATTGCGGCCATTACTTCGTGCGAATAAAGAGCTAGCTGCGTTGCACAAGAACGATGTTTTCTGAAACCACGCTGATTACGTATCAATAGATCGTTCCCTTCGAGGTGATCCATAATGTCTGAATACAGTATATGCACTAAAACCCTACTACAAACCGACGTCAATGATATAGGTCTGTAGTTCGATGGATTACTCCTACTACCCTTCTTAAACACTGGTGCGACCTGCGCAATTTTCCAATCTGTAGGTACAGGTCTATCGGTGAGCGAGCGATTGTATATGATTGCTAAGTAGGGAGCTATTGTATCAGCGTAATCTGAAAGGAACCTAATCGGTATACAATCTGGACCTGAAGACTTACCAGTATCAAGTGATTTGAGTTGCTTCGAAACCCCTAAGGTATCTACTTCTAAGAAACTCATGCTAGCAGCTGTTTGTGTTTCAAATTCTGGAATATTCCATTCGTCTTCCCTGGTGAAGGAATTTCGGAAAACTGCGTTCAATAACCGCTTTAGCGGCACAGTCGTCGGTAACAGTACCATCGGCACTGCGCAGCGAAGGTATTGACTGCGTCTTGCCGCTTGTGTACTTTACAAAAAATGGTTCAAATGGCCCTGAGCACTATGGGACTTAACTTCTGAGGTCATCAGTCCCCTAGAACTTAGAACTACTTAAACCTAACTAACTTAAGGACATCACAAACATCCATGCCTGTACTTTACATGCGACCAGAATTTCTTCGGATTTTCTACCAAATTTCGAGACAAAATTTCGTTGTGGAACCTATTAAAGGCATCTTGCATTGAAGTCCGTGCCAAATTTCGCGCGTCTGTAAATTTTAGCCAATCTTCGGGATTTCACGTTCTTCTGAACTTCGCATGCTTTTTCCGTTGCCTCTGCAACAGCGTTTTGTGTACCATGGGGGATCAGTTCCATCTCTTACCAACTTATGAGGTATGGATCTCTCAATTCCTGTTGCTACTGTATCTTTGAATTTGAGCCACATCTCGTCTACATTTGCATTGTCAGTTGGGAAGGAATGGAGATTGTCTCTTAGGAAGGCTTCTAGTGACACATCATCCGTTTTTTTAAATAAAATTATTTTGCTTTGTTTCTGGTGGATTTGGAAGAAACGGTATTGAGCCTAGCTACAACGACCTTGTGATCACTAATCCCTGTATCAGTCATGACGCTCTCTATTAGCTCTGGATTGTTTGTGGCTAAGAGGTCAAGTGTGTTTTCGCAACCATTTACAATTCGCGTGGGTTCGTGGACTAACTGCTCGAAATAATTTTCGGAGAAAGCATTTACGACAATCTCGGAAGATGTTTTCTGCCTACCACCGGTTTTGAACAAGTATTTTTGCCAAAATATCGAGGGAAGGTTGAAGTCCCCAGCAACTATAACCGTATGAGTGGGGTATTTATTTGTTACGAGACTCAAATTTTCTCTGAACTGTTCAGCAACTGTATCATCGGAGTCTGGGGGTCGGTAGAAGGAGCCAATTATTAACTTAGTTCGGCTGTTAAGTATAACCTCCACCCACACCAATTCGCACAGAGTATCTACTCCGACTTCACTAGTGACTGCCGACTGCTCCTAGTTAGTTCAGTATCGAGTTGCTGTTGTTCGTTTCGTTCGCTTCGCACTTCCATTGTAGATCTGTTTCAACCTTTTTTGAACTCTGAACTTCTCGTTCTTGCCGTATTCTATTCAGCGTCCATGACCGGTAATTAAAATATATTTTATAATTACGTAAATTACATAAAAATTACGTGGTATGTAATACATACATCTTCTACAAAACAGCGTATCAGCTTACTTCACTATTTCGATAAAGAGCAGAAGAAATACTTGTAAAAGGGCAAGATTTTTTGTTATTACACGTGCAAAGGACGTCGGCACTGCACACACGAGTGGCCATTTTGCATCTTCTTTTGATCCAAGGTAAAAGCATGTTCATTGTTATGGAAGGCAGACCGACTTACAACCGAATGAAGCCCGTGCTCTGTAATCGAGTGTATGGTGTCACATTTTGTAAAGAGAATATGATAACCTCCACAATATTATTTCAGTGGTACAAGGTGGCGCACGAAAAATCGGCGCCGGCCGCTGGTGGCCGAGCGGTTCTGGCGCTACAGTCTGGAACCGCGCGACCGCTACGGTCGCAGGTTCGAATCCTGCCTCGGGCATGGCTGTGTGTGTTGTCCTTAGGTTAATTAGGTTTAAGTAGTTCTAAGTTCTAGGGGACTTATGACCTCAGCAGTTGAGTCCCATAGTGCTCAGAGCCATTTGAACCATTTTTTGAAAAATCGGCCCCGAGTACTAGACTACTCATTGTTGCTTCCCAATCGTCATCTATTGTTTCGAAGTTGTTTGCATTAGCTTATTTGTTATTTTTTCATTGCCTAATTATTACATGTTTATCTATTCTGGTCGTAGCGGGCAACAAATCGTGCGTAATTGGCGAGCAGTTTGTACTCGGGGCCGGTTTTTCGTGCGCCACCTTATATTATTTCACTGCGATCAGCCACATAACGCTACAGTTGGCTAAACGAGGTGTTTTGCAGAATCACGAAAATTACGTGTGAGAATTCTGTTATGAATAAAAACTCAGTTCTCCAGGGGGGAGCCAACTGCTACCTCTTGGCGCCTTCCATCTTCAATCACCTATGCTACTAATTTTGAATCTTTCATAAGAACCACATACCAAGCACAATGAACGGTGAACGAGTAGAAATGAACGGTTCCCAAAAAAGAGTGATCACCAGTGAACTAGTTCCCAAGGATGAACGACTTTTCCCATCTCTAGTGACGGATGCTAGATTCCCACATTTTCAATAAAATGTATTAATTTGCACAGGTATTCCCGCTCCCCGCGATGACGGCGTGCAAATTGAAGCAATTATCCGGTTACCTCCTACGCGAAAGTCATATTTTTTGTCGGTCTTTGTTTTAACCCAGACATTAACTCGCAAAGATGTGAGGAGAGGACAGAAATAGGGGTTGGATAACGGGTAGGTTAGGGACACGCAAGTCGCCGAAGTGACGTCCAATAGAAACACCTGTACCAGGCTATTCGGCTACACGAAATTATTACTATTGTTATCTATATACATGATTTTGTACGGAATCCTCTGAGCGCGAATTCTACTCCCACTTATCTGTTTTTTTATAAGTTTTTCACGGGAGATTTCAATCTTTTTGGCAATGATATCGAATCCGTTGCGAAGACGTTTGGCTATGATTTCAGTGCAAGATACCAGAAAAGTTAGTCTTACAGCAGTACCGTACTTTTCCGCAATAAGAAAATGATCCTTGTGTTCCGGTTTCTCAATTACTTCATCTGGCGAACACACAGAGAACTTCAAACTGCTACTCACACCTATCCAATATAAGAAAAAGAAAAGGCTTATTTGTGAGGTACTGAAGGTACTTGCAATTCTTCTCAACATGCAGCTCTCGTAGACAAAGAATTGCTGCTCTCTGTGCAAGCGGGACATCTGAGACGAAAACAATCACTATTACGGGAAAAATGCCCTGATCGGCATGCTCTATATTTGGACAGAACAATGTAGTGAACACTCCTTTTGTTGGTCGGAAAATTGTGTACCTACCTCCACTGCACATTAAAATGGATTGTGTCAAAACCTTTGTGAATGCAATGTAGAGAACTCTACCTGGAATCTCATGCTTACGAGGTACGTTTCCAAGGATCAGTGAGGCACAAATAGAGGCAGGAGCTGTTGCAGACCGTAAAGTGGGGAATTAATGTCGGATGAACATTTCCATGATTTACTGATTGGTGTTTTTTTATTTATTCGTATGGCTAGGTGCCCCCCTTGGGCAGACCGTTCGCCAGGTGCCGGCCTTTCAATTTGACGCCACTTCGGCGACCTGCAGTCGATGAGGATGAAAGGATGATGATGAGGACAGCACAACACCCAGTCCCTGGGTGGAGGAAATTGCCCGACCCAGCTGAGAATCGAACCTGGGCCCAGAGGATTGACAATCGGTCACGCTGACAATTTTTTTTTTTTTTCATTTTGTTCGTTGTTGATCGTTATGTTTGGTCGTTGCGGACGTCACACGACATCCGTTCCAGTTCGTTGTTGATCCTTCTTCTCGTTTTTTTTTTTTTTTATTACAGAGGCCAACCAGCTCTCTGACCGAACACGCTGAGCTACCGTGCCGGCCCATTCAGCTACCGGGGGCGGACATTGAATGGTGTTGAATGAATGGGATAACTGGAGTTCACAAGTGTGTGCAAGAACTGTTTAGGCAACTACAGGGCAGAGAGTGTCCGTGCTGGTCTAGCTGGTAGAGTGCTAAACTACGGCCCTCGAAGTACCGGGTTCAGTCCTAGACAGAAGCGGGGGTATCCTCCTCAAGACAGTCCCGCGTCCCCTCAGTCTGCTATCACATGAGCGCCAGGGAGCATTCCCAGTGGTAAAAGCTGGCTGGGGCGATGGAATCGCCACCATCTCCATCCTAGTGCCGCGGTGAACGAAAGGGTGGCCTCTATTTGCAATCATACCTGGAAGGCACGCTTCTGGGGCAGAGAAATTTCGCGATATTGTACATGAACTACAGAGATCATACCAACTTAATAGAATAACGTGTTCCTTAAATTACTTTTCTTGAATGATTGTCTGGAGGGAATGTAACATGTGACTTAAATTAAATTTCTTGAATGGCATCAATAGTGACGAACACATCCAACAGGACATTTCTCGAACGGAAAAGCTTATCAAGAAAATGGAGTATTTAAATGTTGGCCGACTATTGCTGGTCGGTACGAAGTGACATCCCTGAGCCAAAGTATCCCAGGAAATCATGAAGAAAATATTTTTAGATACGATTCTCCTGTTTTGCTTTACTCTTGTGTAACTCATTTCTTTGATTTTTTTGTGTATTGACAGATTTTTTTCTTTGCATGTGGAAGTATTGTTGCGACTGCGTGTCATTTTGCGAAATGTATCCTATACACTACCCGATCACAGCTATTAGTCGACATTAATATGGATGTGTCCAATCTTCAGCTTTACGTTTCAACTCTGTTGGGGACACTTTTAGTGATGTGTCAGAATATCTGTGGAGATGGCAGCCCATTCTCCCTCAAACAGCCGAAGGTATTCAAGTTGGATGCTGGGATGTCGAGCGTTGTCTACTTTCTAAATAATCCCAAACATTTTCCACTCAGTTCAGATAGGGACTCTGGGCAGACCAGTACATTTCAGTAACATTTGTTGTCCACAAACCACTGCATCATCGACGTCTCTTATTGTCATGCTGATACGAATACTCATCGCTCCGAACTGTTCCTCTAATCTACGCATTACACAATGCAGTAAAATGTATTCACATCATCCGCATTTAGTGTTTTCTTCAGTGTAATGGTGGGATCGCACCCTACCCACGAAAAACACCTGCGTACCGTACCACCTTGTCCATAATTCATTGTTGGCACTACAAATAATGGCATTTGCCAAACACAAACCCTTACATCGAATTGCCCTAGAGCATAGCGTGATTCATTACTCCAAACTACTCTTTTCCAATCACTGACTGTCCAGTAGCATCACTCTTTACATTATCTCGAGTGTCACTTAGCACTGTGTGTGGCTTGTGGGGAGCTGCTCGACCATTGTATCCCACATTGTTAACTCACTATGCACACTCATTGTGCCAGCTGCATTACTGTAGCACTTTTGAATTCACGAGTGATGCGTCTGTCCTTACGAATGACAACATCAGCTCGCTGCAAATCGTGGAGCTCCGACGAACCGCCTTCTGATAACCTCACCCTCCGTTCCCAGCGACTAACTGTAGGCCGGCCGAAATGGCCTAAGGTTCTAGGCGCTGCAGTCTGGAACCGCGAGACCGCTACGGTCGCAGGTTCGAATCCTGCCTCGGGCATGGATGTTTGTGATGTCCTTAGGTTAGTTAGGTTTAACTAGTTCTACGTTCTAGGGGACTAATGACCTCAGAAGTTGAGTCCCATAGTGCTCAGAGCCATTTGAACTATTTGACTAACTGTACTTCTGTCGACAGCAGATGCTCCATACACTTCGCACAAGCATTTGTGAATATTCCCCATAGTTTCTTTCTCTGCAGTGAGAAATTCAGTGACTGCGCGTTGCTTGTAACTTACATCACCTACACACGCCATTTTTAAAGTGTCCTGTAGCTGCGCTTTCTGTCAGAACTGACGGGAACTTGGCGCACTCACCCAGGAGACGTTACATAATACACTACTGGCCATTAAAATTGCTACACCACGAAGATGACGAGCTACAGACGCGAAATTTAACCGACAGGAAGAAGATGCTGTGATATGCAAACGATGAGCTTTTCAGAGCATTCACACAAGGTTGGCGCCGGTGGCGACAACTACAACGTGCTGACATGAGGGAAGTTTCCAACCGATTTCTTATACACAAACAGCAGTTGACCGGCGTTGCCTGGTGAAACGTTGTTGTGATGCCTCGTGTAAGGAGGAGAAATGCGTACCATCATGTTTCCCACTTTGATAAAGGTCGGATTGTAGCCTATCGCGATTGCGGTTTATCGTATCGCAACATTGCTGCTCGCGTTGGTCGAGATCCAATGACTGTTAGCAGAATATGGAATCTGTGGGTTCAGGAGGGTAATACGGAACGCCGTGCTGGATCCCAACGGCCTCGTATCACTAGCAGTCGAGATGACAGGCATCTTACCCGCATGGCTGTAACAGATCGTGCAGCCACGTCTCGATCCCAGAGTCAACAGATGGGGACGAATGGTTCAAATGGCTCTGAGCACTATGGGACTTAACATCTGTGGTCATCAGTCCCCTAGAACTTAGAACTACTTAAACCTAACTAACCTAAGGACATCACACACATCCATGCCCGAGGCAGGATTCGAACCTGCGACCGTAGCTGTCGCGCGGTTCCGGACTGAGCGCCTAGAACCGCTAGACCACCGCGGCCGGCCTGATGGGGACGTTTGCAATACAACAACCATCTGCAAAAACAGTTCGACGACGTTTGCAGCAGCATGGACTATCAGCTCGGAGACCATGGCTGCGGTTACCCTTGACGCTGCATCACAGAGAGGAGCGCCTACGATGGTGTACTCAACGATGAACCTGGATGCACGAATGGCAAAACGTCATTTTTTCGGATGAATCCAGGTTCTGTTTACAGCATCATGATGAATCCGTGTTTGGCGACATAGCGGTGAACGCACATTGGAAGCGTGTATTCGTCATCGCCGTAGTGGCGTATCATCCGGCGTGATGGTATGGGGTGACATTGGTTACACATATCGGTCACCTCTTGTTCGCATTGACGGCACTTTCAACAGTGGACGTTACATTTCAGATGTGTTACGACCCGTTTCTCTACCCTTCATTCGATCCCTGCGAAACCCTACATTTCAGCAGGATAATGCACGACCGCATGTTGCAGGTCCTGTACGGGCCTTTCTGGATACAGAAAATGTTCGACTGCTGCCCTGGCCAGATCTCTCACCAACTGAAACCGTCTGGTCAATGGTGGCCGAGCAACTGGCTCGTCACAATACGCCAGTCACTACTCTTGATGAACTGTGGTATCGTGTTGAAGCTGCATGGGCAGCTGTACCTGTACACAGCATCCAAGCTCTGTTTGACTCAATGCCCAGGCGTATCAAGGTCGTTTATTACGGCCAGAGGTGGTTGTTCTGGGTAGTGATTTCTCAGTATCTATGCACCAAAATTGCGTGAAAATGTAATCACATGTCAGTTCTAGCATAATATATTTGTCCAATCTAACCGTTTATCATCTGCATTTCTTCTTGGTGTAGCAATTTTAATGGCCAGTAGTGTAACTTACATCACCTACACACGCTATTTTCAAACTGTCCTGCAGCTGCGCTATCTGTCGGAAGTGACGGGAACTTGGCGCGCTCACTCAGGAGACTTCAAATAATACATACGTAACGTGTTTTTGGCGGCATTGTTTTCGGCTAAGAAAAACAATGCGGGCATTATTTTCTGGGCAACCCTCGTACAAATCTTTCGAACGCCAATATTCTTCTTGGAGCACCTGGTACATTGTTCTTGTAACTGTAAAAAAGATTCCTTTATGTCGACCGGTGTTCAGTCTGGGAAAGGGGAGGGATTGTGTGGGTAGTACGATCTATGGGGGTTACGAGGTGAGCAGCAGAGAGGAGCGGCCGGTGCTCGAAGCCGAGGCGGGGCGCGCGCCTGTTATCTTTAGCCGCGGCGCTGGGCGCAGCATCCCGCGGCGCTGGTGGCCGCCGCGGCTTCCCCAGGCGGCGGGCAGGCAGCCGCCGCCGCCAGTCACCCGCCAGCAGTCAACAGCGGCCCGCGCGCGACCATGGACGCCCCTCCGCAGCGCAAGCCCTCGCCGCGCCGCACGGCAGCGCGCTCCGCACCCGGCGTCGCCGTCGCCTTCGCCCTCGCCGTGCTCTGCTGCGCCCACCCCGCCGCAGGTACCGCCGCCTTCCTCTTTCTTCACCCTAAAGCTCTTTGACAGCTTCTCGCCTGGATAACGACCACACTGATTATCAAAATTCGGGATGTGCAGCAGAGTTGCGACGGGCGTATAACGGGGAGCAGGGCACCGCAACGAAGGCAAGAGTCTTATACTGGGGCACAGTAATCTGGGGCAGCTACTCGTGTCCCTCGTAGTGCACACTGCAGGTGCTGGCCGTAGCCGCACAAACACGCTGGAGGCCGTGCATCAGCATGGAATGAGCCTCTTCCTGCAGTCGGTCTGCGGCGCACAGAGTGGGGATGGGAAAAACCGACCGGTTAAAGCAGATACCGGTATTTTAGTTCTGAATAACCGGTATTTTTCGGTATTTGTTTGGCCTCGCAGGTCTTTTTATGTTTTTACTAATAACCGGGTAGTAAAACCGGAATATTAATTAGCCTCAGATGCGTGCTAAAATACTTAGTAAAATTTGCGTTGCTTTAGAGTACTCCGTTATTATAGAAAATGGGAATAGTGATGAGTGCTGTTTTAATACAGTTAATCAGGGTAATTTTTTTACCAGTCAGGGCATCTTTGTAACATTTATAATTTTTGCTTCAAATGGCTTCTGCATTAATTTGTACGAAATGTAACACTTTTATTTCTAGTCGGTATTTCGCTTGTCTTTACACCTTCTTGCAAGCTTTCAGCCTTGTGATAACGGTTGAAATGGGTCTGAGCACTATGCGACTTAACTTCTGAGGTCATCAGTCGCCTAGAACTTAGAACTAATTAAACCTAACTAACCTAAAGACGTCACACACATCAGTGCCCGAGGCAGGATTTGAACCTGCGACCGTAGCGGTCTCTCGGTTCCAGACTGTAGCGCCTAGAACCGCACGGTCACTCCGGCCGGCTTGTGATAATGCTTTAATTGCATTGGCTGCAAAGAGAGCTTTGGCGACAGTGATCTAAGTTGACCGATGCAGAGCTATGCAAATATATTGATATTTCAAAGCAAATCTGCAATACTCAATTAACACTGTTTTTACTTCTTAACAACGCCCTGATTTCCTCCTGACATGATCGAAATTTACCCAGAGCATTAGATACACGAAAAAGTAGTATATTTTTTAAGACTGGTCTAAAATTGGCTCAAATGGTTCAAATGGCTCTAAGCACTGTGGGACTTAACGTCTGAGGTCATCAGTCCCCTAGACTTAGAACTACTTGAACCTAACTAACCTAAGGACATCACACACATCCATGCCCGAGACAGGATTCGAACCCGCGATCGTAGCGGTCGCGCGGTTCCAGACTGTAGCGCCTAGAACCGCTCGGCCACATCGGCCGGCGGTCTAAAATTACTGTGTAACTTTCTACCAGTACTAAATTGGAAATTTTACTCCAATAGGGCATAGTTAGTGTACATTTTCTCTTTCCCAAGCACTCAGTAACTGTAGATGTAAAATGTTTCAATGTCTATTATGCTGTGTAACTTATTTTGTGTGCAGTATTTTCAAAAGACGGAAAAATGGTCACAAAGTTACCCCATTGACCGCAATTATGCCGACAGAAACGAGCAACAAACACATGCCATAACAATTGGTACAGCACTGCTGAGACAATGATCTACCTGTTACCCTGTGGCGTGGCCTATTAGATTGTACGCGTGTACACGCAGACTGCAAGACTTGCCCCATATGGTCTATATAGTAGTTTCTCATTGTCAAAAAAATGGTTCAAATGGCTCTGAGCACTATGGGACTTAACTTCTGAGGTCATCAGTCCCCTAGAACTTAGAACTACTTAAACCTAACTAACCTAACAACATCAAACACATCCATGCCCGAGGCAGGATTGGAACCTGCGACCGTAGCGGTCGCGCGGTTCCAGACTGTAGCGCCTAGAACCGCTCGGTCACACAGGCCGGGTTCTCATTGTCGTCGGTTGTATTACGGAATGGCACCATCCTTAGTTTGCAAGTATTTTACGAAATGCGATATCAATGATGTACGAGTACAATGTTCCATTTGCTTTAAAAGATTGAAAATGGGAGCAGCCACCACAAACTTGCGACGTAAGGTAAGGAGAAAATGCAAAACTTAACCATTCATTCATAGTTTACAATAAGAATAGAAAGCAGCTGGTGTGGTGCCTTTGTCCAGATAACATGCCTGTATCTGTTTGTAGTCCTTGAAAACGGAGAAATTAACACGAAAAATAGAGTACTTAAATCTCAGTTTTCACCCTTTTCGCATTGAAAAAAAAAAAAAGCTCCGTCTTTAGGCCACAAGTGGCCCTTCCGGGACCGTCCGGCCGCCGTGTCATCTTCCGAGGAGGATGCGGATAAGGAGGGGCGTGTGGTCAGCACACCGCACTCCCGACCGTTAGGACGGTATTCTTTGACCGAAGCCGCTACTAATCGGTCGAGTAGCTCCTCAATTGGCATCACGAGGCTGAGTGCACCCCGAAAAATGGCAACAGCACATGGCGGCAGGATGGTGACCCATCCAAGCGCCGGCCACGCCCGACAGCGCTTAACTTCGGTGATCTCACGGGAACCGGTGTAGCCACTGCGGCAAGGCCGTTGCCCTTTTCGCATTGACAGTTCGTAATATTCAAATAGTGGTATTATCCCCGATTACAAAATTATTTTTGAGAAATGTTTCAAAGAATTAGAATCAGTAGGAGAAACTGGTGATTTTTTGTAATATTCAGTTACATCTTTTCGAGAAAAGCAGCAAACTATGAACGGACTAAGTTTTTTTTATTTGCCTATTTAATGTAATGTTTTGATTCTATGTATCCAGAATGTGGGGAGAAAAAAATTTTCAATCTCTCTTATTATTACAGGAAGTAAAAGGAATAGAAATCTGAAAATCCAGTACTTCAGAATTCGGTTATTTTGAGCGGTTTTTATAGTACGGTTAAACAGGCGTTGAAAAACACCCATATAACAGGTAAACGTTTGTTTCAGCGATAATCGCATCTCTAGCACTGAGCCCAAGTGGTAGCTGGAATCGGTGTTTCCAATTGTATGGATTTCATTCTTTTTTTAGGGCGAAACGTCTTAGATTGTATGTGGTTTAGAGGTATGTTATTTTGAGAGGGATTTAGGGAAAATTGTGGTAAAATCGAAGTTAAGGTGGTAATCCTATTATTTATAGCAGAGGAATGGTTCAAATGGCTCTGAGCACTATGGGACTCAACTGCTGAGGTCATTAGTCCCCTAGAACTTAGAACTAGTTAAACCTAACTAACCTAAGGGCATCACAAACATCCATGCCCGAGGCAGGATTCGAACCTGCGACCGTAGCGGTCTTGCGGTTCCAGACTGCAGTATAGCAGAGGATTCCATCGGACTCCTATTCAATGTAATCCGTCTAATTTTAGCTCGCTGTATTACTTATAATATTGCCGTTGTTAGGGCGTCATCAGAACTCACTCTCATTATACTTACAGTAATCGCACGAAAAGTTGACCGATTACACCGGGACTTGTGAAGTGAAGATGTGCCGCTCGTGGTGTCGGGACCCGAGAGGGAAAATGTTTTCTTGTTTGTCTTCCGGCTGTCTCCAAGTGGCACATCCATTTTTATTTTCTGGTGACAAAAAACAACATGTAGAAAGCAGACAGTGAATGTAGACGCCAAGCTCTCATCGAGGCCAAGAAGTTTGGGGTTGAAGGTGAGGAAGAAATAAAAAAATGCCATCTTAAATGTTTTGGAATTAAGTTACGAAGCCTGAAACATTATCATGGCCATAACATTTACGAAAGCCTCGAGGTGGTCATTTAACTTTTACTAGCAGTTTTATCCTCAAATACTGAGGCATAAAGCTTATTCAGTGCTTTCAACATATATAAAAACAGGCTAATTAAGTAGACTAACAACGAAACCTTAACGGTTTCCTACGTACAAGACTGGGAATTCTAGCAAACAACTGCTCAGTTTCAGAATCCAACAGTGCTAAGGTAAAACACGAAAAAGTGATGTTCAGCTTCTGACCCTGTAAATTTATGTTTTGTACAGTATACTACAGGTATTTTATGTTATTAAATATATGAAATAACATGTTGTTATTTATTATAATTATACGCTCTAAATCCAAAACAAAAAAGAACCGAGTACACTGTACGTACAGAACACTATTGATGCATTACAATAACGGCTCTATGTGGCGACCGCCAATGTTCTTACAGACATTGCGACATTGCTCGGATATTTAACTTATCCGCTTCTGCTTGAGGAATTGAATTAGACGTGACGCAGTTTAGTTATAGGTAACAATTCGGAAGGAAACATAACGAAACATCTATTTATCACTTAAGCACATTTGTTTGTACAGTAAAGCTTGCTCAAAACGAAATTGCCTGGGACTAAAATAATTCCAAATTGGACAAGTTTTTGGATTACACAAAACTCATTGGGCTGCGTAAAATTTGTCAGGTATCATGCACAAAAGTACAATAAAGATTTTTAATTACGCATACATTGTATTTACGTACCTTCACTCCAGCACAGTAGGTGTTCATTTACTGTATATTGGACAATAGAACACTGGACTATTACACTAATTGATAAATAACACGGAATTTCTATATTTTTACTCTGATATTATTGTATGTACGTTCATATTATTCCCATGTTTCTTTGCTTTACATTGCACTTTTTTCGCCACGTATCAAGGAGGGAAACTTGTTTTAATTTCCTGTTCAATTTTTTTTTTCTGGGCAATTTTTTGCATCACACAATAGTTCCAACAAGTTGGGAGAATTTGTGTGTGCTGCAAATTGCATAACATCGTTTACGCATGCGCTGGCTTCTTCAGGCGTATTAATTTTTCTAGGGACATCATTTTGCCCCCCTTCTTCATCCTTTGTTTCTTCTTCATCATTCTCTGTGTTTCGGATTTCTATCAAATCTGTTGCTGAAGTGAAAGTGGAGTGAACTGACAGAAAGTTATCACTTCGAATGTAATCATGTGCGCTACATGAAATGTTTCGCATTTTCATTAATTCGGCTGTTACTGGTGCATTTTCTTGAACTTCGATGGCCACAGAAGCGTCTTGTTCTTGAACCCCAAACCCCGCTTTGTTGAAGCTTTGTTGTTTCAGGTTTTATTTCCTTTACTGCCAAGCCAATCCAATTTACTGCACCCAGGACAGAAACTGACCGTGCCAGGGCAAACGCACTTTCGGCTTCTTCAACATAAGAATAAGAGATTGCATTAGTAATCGCCTATAATGACACTTGAATGTGTAAATAACCCTCTGGTCCATGGGTTGTGTGAACCTGTAGGAAAACAAGCCAATTTCACGTTTGATGACGTTACTTTCGGGTGGCAGGTTGCATTGTCTAGGAAAAGGAGAACTTGGCGATTTCCTTTTTTTCATTTTGGCACTGAAAGAGCCCAGCCATTCTTCCATAACACCGCTCACCATCCACGCCTTTTTATTGCTTCGCTATGTGACTGGAAGTTTACTGAAGTCTATGTTTTTGAAACAACGCGATTTTGCCGCCTTTCCAATCACCAGTGGCTTCTCCATTTCACCTAAAATGTTTCCACACAGCAGTACGGTGAGTTTTTCCTTGGACACTTTACCACCCGTGCACTTTTCACCTCGAATTGCTAGCGATTTTGAAGGCAGCGCGCGATAAAACAGTTCATCGGCACTGAACACGTCTTTCGGGTCATAATTCACAATTAAGTTGGACAGCGTTGTCTTCCATTCTGTTGCTACACTTTCCTGCACATCCTTCTCCACACTCCTTTCCACACGATGTTGTGCCTAGTTTTGAAACTGCCCAGCCATCCTGTGGATGCCTTGAGCCGGCCGGGGTGGTCGAGCGGTTCTAGGCGCTGATTTAAGATCCGGCAGCAAACCCGAAGAGACTTTCAAGACATATTACGCCGGGAAAGCCTACGTAATCACATCTAGGCGCTACTGTTTGGAACCGCGCCTAGGGCATGGATGTGTGTGATGCCCTTAGGTTAGTTAGGTTTAAGTAGTTCTAAGTTCTAGGGGACTGATGACCTCAGCAGTTAAGTCCCATAGCGCTCAGAGCCATTTAAACCATTTTGATGCATTGAACTTCGTAATTCCAAGCTCTTTAGCAATTTTCAGAGCCTTAATCTGCAACATGGGTCCAGATAAAGGTAAGTTTTTTGCCCGCGCACTTACGAACCAGTCCCACACTATTTCGTTAATTTCTTCATTTCCTCTCTTCTTCGCTCTTCTTTTCGTCTGCCCGTTCCCTTTCATCCATTCGTCCCGAATCTTATTCTTGTTTCTTAAAATCTCATAAATTTGTGTTTTACTACATTTGAAACGCAACACAATTTCGCACACGGAGAGTTTGTCGTTCTCACTCGCCTCGATTAAACTAATCTTTTCGTTAAGTGTTAACGACACATACCATTTGTTCGACATTATGTTACTGAATCTCTTAATGTGCTACTAGTCAACTGAAACTGGCAGAAAATAATGACCTTGCCGGGTAGCACCATTATTTAACGGAACAATACCAAACTTTTTTACTGCGCACATTGCAGCAGTGTGTTGGTAGATGCTCAACAATGTTCCGTTATGCGCGGGCGTGCGTCAATAATGAGTAAAGCGAGGAAGCCGACAAACAGAGCGCTGACGAACGAACCGTTTCCTTTGATGTATGGTATAGAACTGGGGACCTAGAAACGACGGAAAGGCTTCGTCCCCGCAGTAGCCCTCAGTGGTTCACAACCCCACAACAGGCTACAGCAGTCCACTCACCCCACCGCCGTCCCACACCGAATCCAGGGTTACTGTGCGGTTCGGCCCCAAGTGGAACCCACCCCTTCCCGCACGGCTAACCGGGCAGTCTTTGATGTACTGTACTGACACTGAGCGTAACTTATTCGTTGTTACACAGAGCGGCGCGGTTTTAGGTCCACACCAGCAGCGCCGCGCTTCGCTGAACATATTTTTCTTGGTTATGCGCCGTTTAACAGAGGTATTAAGAGTAACGTCCTTGTAGAGTTGTGAATAACTATTGAACTGTAATGCAGTAGTACAGTATAAGCTCCTTTCCACATTATACAACGAATTATGAAGTAGTTCCACTTAAAAAAAATCAGCATATAAAAGTGCACTGAATGCGTCGGGACTGAAAGACTTGTACGGTTTGGGCAGATTTCTGAATTATACACGTGCCGATTTGAGCAAGTTTTACTGTATTTACATTTAAACATTATGTGGTTCCATTACTCCAGAACAAAAAAGAACCGAGCATACAGTATAAACAGAACACTACTAACACGTTACAACAACGGCTGTATGTGGTGACCGCCAACGTTGTTACAGACATTGCACCTACGAAACATGTTCTGGTACACTCTCCATCCCACCTGGTGTCCAGTAGATCTTCCTCTGTCTCTACAGGAGTCTCGTGAGTTAAACTCTGCGTAAGACCCCATAAGAAGTAGTACACGTCATCCTGTCTACTCTATTGCCTACCAGAAAAAGCAATCCTGAGAATTTTCTCTTTCCGTCAGCAAACATGGACGCGTTTCACATCCGAACTGATATCATCGCAGAACGGAAAAGTACGTTTCCGGACATGGGTTTATATTCGATATATTGTGTATTTACTTTCCTGTACAAGTCCTAGAAGATTGTGACGGGAATTTCCGAACACCTTGTATAAACTAGTTCGATTGTTTTACACATCAGCAAGCATGATTCTTGGGTGTGGAATACACCGAAGCAATCTTCTCAATATAGAGCAACACCACATTTTGTACACTGCCATACACGTCGTTCTCCTCTGGGAATACAGCTCGTCATTTGATGCGATTGGGTTAATTGTAGTCTGTATAGAGCAAGACGTCATGCTGAATATACTTTTGGATTATTATCCAGAAGGAGTGGATTTTTCACCAACTCTTCAATGTCTCCGTCGTGTTAACAGAAAATATCTTGCGGCCTTCTCCACAAGTTTTTCGCACTTGATGATATAGAAACTGGGTAGGTTACAATCAGATGATCACATGCTGCGAAAACTATTCGAAATGGTCTAGCAGACTACTTGATCAGTAGTATTGGAGAACGGGAATCTCTGTGTTCTCCATTTTAACGGCCAAAATTGTAATTGTCGTCATCACTTAGCACGAAAAGAACTGCAGTGGAATCTACAGGTTATTGATGTATAAATACCTTGCTAAAGATTAATTAACAGTATTACAAGTGCGCACCTATCGCTTTCTTCCATTTGGGGTCAAGACGTTAAAAATTAGTCATATTTATAATCTCTACATTTCATTCCAAATTTCAGATTTTTTAATTAGTTTGCATAGTCAGGTTTGGAACAGACTAATTTTTGGGACCATACCACCTTATGGCACCTTAGAAATTCCGCAATGATTTCTCCAACGTCAGACGCATACAGAACGCCTTAACTACGCTCTACAACAGTCATTCCCAACCTATGGATAATTACCAATTGGGGGTGAAATGAAATTTACTGAGGGGTTAAACAAAAGGGTTCTTTTGTGTTTTAACCATGAAATAGATCATTGCTATTATCACTATTTCGTAAGACTGTAATACTGATAATTTAAGTAACTAATAATTACGTTGTTTTTCGAAACGTAGCATTAACGCGTGACATAATGAGGTAGAGATAACAGCTTGTAAAACGAATCTATAAACAAAACAGACATAAAGCATTGGCAGACTGAAGTCTACCAATTTGTGGCACTTCTGATGTAAGGAATCCAGCAATCAAGCAAGAATAGTGTACACATTTTTACTTGGTTTTTAACTTGGCTGTGCAGGGTGTGGGTACAGCAAGTTATGCTATGGCATGGAGTGGTGCAGAGGAAGCAAATTTTGTAACAGTGTGTACCTGCACTGTGAATAGTGAGCTTTGTTTTCTACGGATAGGTTGCCCGTAACATATGCGATGCGTTGGGAATTGCTTCATCGTTCTATAAAATCATAAAGGTTGTTATAAATAAGAAGTAACAATAGTCTGACTGACTCGTTAGTTCGTGGTTTAATAAAACACCTACAAAAACTAAATATCATTTATACTTCGTAATAATTGACGGAAAGTCCTCGAGTGAAACAGAAATAATATCTGGTGTTCCCCAAGGAAGTGTTATAGGCCCTCTGTTATTACTAATCTACCTAAACGATTTAGGAGACAATCTGATTAGCACTCTGAGATTGTTTGTAGACGATGCCGTCATTTACCGCCATGTAAAGTCATCAGATGATAAAAAGTGTTGCAAAATGATCTAGACGAAATATTTGTATGGTGCAAAAAGTGGCAGTTGGCTCTAAATGACGAAAAGTGTGAAGTCATCCACATGAGGACCAAAAGGAATCCGCCAAATTTTAGTTACACGATAAATCACACAAATCTAAAGGTTGTAAACTCAACGAAATACGTAGAGATTACAATTACGAATAACTGAAATTGTAATGATCACGTAGATAATGCTGTGAGGAAAGCAAACCAAATACTGTTATATATTGGCAGAGCATTTATAAAATGTAATAGGTCTAGTAAAAAGACTGCTTATACTATGCTTGTCCGCCATCATCTGGAGTGTTGTTTTACGGTGTTTGACGGAGGACATAGAAAAACTTCAAAGTAGGGCAGTTCGTTTTGTATTCTCACGAAATAGGGGAGAGAGTGCCACGAATATGACACACGAATTGGGGCGGCAGTCATTACAACAAAGGCGTTTTTCGCTGCGCCAAGACCTTCTCAGTGTGTGAAAATATTTTTTGGCGCCCACTAGATAGGGAGAAATGATCATGATAAGAAAATAAGAGAAATTAGAGTTCGCACGAAAAGATTTCAGTGTTCGTTTTTCCCGCGCGCTGTTCGAGAGTGGAACGGTAGAGAACTACGTTAAAGGTGAATCGATGAACGCTCTGCCAAGCACTTAATTGTGAACTGCAGAGTAATCATGTAGATGTAAATGTAGGCTGGAAAAACAGAAATGTTCAGAGAAAACTGGTTTTCATTCTAAAGCTTAGTTAAGCGCTAATGATGATGGTCGGGAGAAGGGGGGTAGTGGTGGTACTAGCTAATATCTGACTGCACTCAGCGGTAATGGTATCAGAACGTTTGCGAACCACTGCTCGACAATAACGATACCAGCGGTCAGTAGGCACAAAACAATACAGCGGCTTACTGCACAATGCGCGCTTACTACTGTGGGGCAAGCAACTAACCGCCTGCCTTCTGAAGGCTTACGTTTCATTCTGTGTAAAGCGAGGAGCGGCGATTCACTTGACGAGCTACACGGCGTATTGACTGAGCCGAAGCTCAGCGGCACTCGTGTGAAAGGACGCATCTGGATGCACGGCCTCCTGTGTGGAAAGGCGCCTAGTTCGTCTTGTTTTGCAGAGTAGCGAGAAACATTACTGGGTAGTGACCTGTTCGTAATGAACCTCATTAGAAACTGCTTTTGTTTTTCATACTTGCATGGCTCTAAATACTAGCTGCAGAACCGTTTTTACTGATCTCTCTTCCAAATACATCTCTATGATAACTGCTTAACTTTATCCACCCAGTTTTGACCGACGAACCTGCAACAGAGTAATTTCCCAGGTATTTGGCACCCGGTGATTCCTACGAAAGTATTTGTATAGCTACAGAACGACTGAGAGAACAGTTTCGCGAATTATGTAATGTAGTAAGTATAGAAACATATCCAACCGCTTTACCTTCCGTAACCGAATCGAGAAACGTAAAGAGGAACTTCTAGCGGCTTCGAAATTACTTGGAATTTTCTACATGGTTGTGATGCAATAAATGGCAAACGCATTGAACTATTGAATTCAGCTCTTCTTTTTATACACTCCTGGAAATGGAAAAAAGAACACATTGACACCGGTGTGTCAGACCCACCATACTTGCTCCGGACACTGCGAGAGGGCTGTACAAGCAATAATCACACGCACGGCACAGCGGACACACCAGGGACCGCGGTGTTGGCCGTCGAATGGCGCTAGCTGCGCAGCATTTGTGCACCGCCGCCGTCAGTGTCAGCCAGTTTGCCGTGGCATACGGGGCTCCATCACAGTCTTTAGCACTGGTAGCATGCCGCGACAGCGTGGACGTGAACCGTATGTGCAGTTGACGGACTTTGAGCGAGGGCGTATAGTGGGCATGCGGGAGGCCGGGTGGACGTACCGCCGTGGGGCGTGAGGTCTCCACAGTACATCGATGTTGTCGCCAGTGGTCGGCGGAAGGTGCACGTGCCCGTCGACCTGGGACCGGACCGCAGCGACGCACGGATGCACGCCAAGACCGTAGGATCCTACGCAGTGCCGTAGGGGACCGCACCGCCACTTCCCAGCAAATTAGGGACACTGTTGCTCCTGGGGTATCGGCGAGGACCATTCGCAACCGTCTCCATGAAGCTGGGCTACGGTCCCGCACACCGTTAGGCCGTCTTCCGCTCACGCCCCAACATCGTGCAGCCCGCCTCCAGTGGTGTCGCGACAGGCGTGAATGGAAGGACGAATGGAGACGTGTCGTCTTCAGCGATGAGAGTCGCTTCTGCCTTGGTGCCAATGATGGTCGTATGCGTGTTTGGCGCCGTGCAGGTGAGCGCCACAATCAGGACTGCATACGACCGAGGCACACAGGGCCAACACCCGGCATCATGGTGTGGGGAGCGATCTCCTACACTGGCCGTACACCACTGGTGATCGTCGAGGGGACACTGAATAGTGCACGGTACATCCAAACCGTCATCGAACCCATCGTTCTACCATTCCTAGACCGGCAAGGGAACTTGCTGTTCCAACAGGACAATGCACGTCCGCATGTATCCCGTGCCACCCAACGTGCTCTAGAAGGTGTAAGTCAACTACCCTGGCCAGCAAGATCTCCGGATCTGTCCCCCATTGAGCATGTTTGGGACTGGATGAAGCGTCGTCTCACGCGGTCTGCACGTCCAGCACGAACGCCGGTCCAACTGAGGCGCCAGGTGGAAATGGCATGGAAAGCCGTTCCACAGGATTACATCCAGCATCTCTACGATCGTCTCCATGGGAGAATAGCAGCCTGCATTGCTGCGAAAGGCGGATATACACTGTACTAGTGCCGACATTGTGCATGCTCTGTTGCCTGTGTCTATGTGCCTGTGGTTCTGTCAGTGTGATCATGTGATGTATCTGACCCCAGGAATGTGTCAATAAAGTTTCCCCTTCCTGGGACAATGAATTCACGGTGTTCTTATTTCAATTTCCAGGAGTGTAATTACAAGAATTATTTTTCCGTCGAGTTCACGGCGACAATCGGGCCGAACTATAAATTTACTACAACTGATGTATGCTTGGAACAGCTGAATTACATGTACCAGATTAAATATACGGCCAAGCGGAAATAAGGCTGTATTTTCTAGTGGAGGATGAAGCATTTCCATTGCTTGATAATTTAATGCGAAATTCATTAGGATATCCATTGTGAATAATTTAATGCATCTCACGTCAAAGATAGCGATGCTGCAGAGTGTGATATGTAGCATCTTCACATTGTTATACTTACGTTCAGTGTTTGTTTACTATGAAACCAAGTGTACCTAAGTACTATAAGTGTATGCGTGTGCGTTTGTGTGTGTGTATGTTTGTTTTTGTGTGTGTGTAACCTGGCGGAAATGTACGTTATTGGAGGACTGAATTTGTCATGGATGCTAGTGCAATCTCCACGACCTTAGTCTAGTTGCAAATGGTCTAGAAAACAGTGTTGCTGTAAACAGGGCTTCACTTCGGACAGAACGTATTGGAACTGCGTTGCGACACGTCCAATGGACTTTTTTTTTTTTAAAAATCGCAACGTAACTATAATTTGCCACTGCGCTGGCAACCGTTAACGTGACAATGAGTGACCACCGTGATACGATGGGCAAGGGGCGTGGGGCGAGGTCGGAGATACTGTGTCTGTGTGTGTGTGTAAAGTATACCAGAGATAAGTTCACCGAGCAGCTACAGTGCGACTGTGCGAACGCTGCTGCTGGCAGCAGTTGAAAACATGACGTCATAGTCACGAAGAATAGTCTGCTCGACGTCACGCCCGAACTGTTCGTCATTGCCAAACTGCCACAACACACGGTCAGTTATCTTCCAATTCCTTGTCTGGCTTTTTCTCTTCTTGTTGTGTTTGGATCCTGAGTCCTGGGTCTGTCCCCTTTTATTTCGCATTTCAACACACATGAGAAAAACACACAAAACGACGGCAATGAAATAATGCACATTTCGTACACACGACTAGCGAAAGACAACTGGACTCTTCTGCTGAAGACACGATTCGGCTTCACATATTCAACTATTATCATCACCGAGATTGGCTTACAGTAGGTACACTTCATATGACATGGCGTGAAATCGAACTTCTCGAAGGCAGCAAATGATCGTCGCAACTAGTTCTATAGATGCACAAATATAAAATATTTTATGAAAGACTTCCGTAGCGCTGTGGTAAACGTAGAATTTGAACTGTATAAGTTCGTGGGACCGAATCCTGTCGGATATAAATAATTTTTTATGTCTAATCTTTCGTCACATCATTTTCATCATCGTATTAACTTTTTTATTTGCTCTTGTTTTTCTTCCTATCATTATTTTTTCGTTCGGAATCTGCCTGTGACGGCTATAACCTGTAAATAAGTTACAACAAGGACTAAAAAAATGTAAATGCTGTGTGGCTAGGGCCTCCCGTCTGGTACACCGTTCGCCTGGTTCGAGTTGACGCCACTTCGGCGACTTGCGTGTCGATGGGGATAAAATGATGATGATAAGGACAACACAACACCCAGTACCTGAGCGGAGAAAATCTCCGACTCAGCCGGGAATCGAACCCGGGCCGTTACGTATGACATTCCGTCGCGCTGACCACTTTTTTAAATTTTATTCTCATTTTGTTCGATTCTGATCGTTGCATTTGTTCGATGCGGATGTCCCATGACACCCGTTCAAGTTCAGTGTTGAGCCGTTGACTCAGTTTTTTTTTTTTTTACTGAGGGCAGCTAACCCTCTGGCCGAACACGCTGAGTCCGCAGCTCGTGGTCGTGTGGTAGCGTTCTCGCTTCCCGCGCCCGGGTTCTCGGGTTCGATTCCCGGCGGGCTCATGGATTTTCTCTGCCTCGTGATGACTGGGTGTTGTGTGATGTCCTTAGGTTAGTTAGGTTTAATTAGTTCTAAGTTCTAGGGGACTGATGACCATAGATGTTAAGTCCCATAGTGCTCAGAGCCATTTTGAACACGCTGAGATACCGTGCCTGTATACACAGCTACCAGGGGCGGACACAACCAGGATTGCTTGTCGGTGGGTATCGCGTCAGCTCCCGTAGCAAAAGCGAGATTTTACAATTCGCTTTTGGCACTGAAACTGAATTTTTTCTGCCTAGAGTTTTCACGTACAGGTTCAGCTCTCGTCCATTAAATTTCGGGCATGTAGCTACGCATATAAAATTGCTCCACTGATATTTCGGTCGCGTATCGTCAGACCATTCTCAGGGTGAGTCTCAAGACTGACGACAAGATGGCAAGCGCGGCCTTATATGCTCCAAGTACAACCGATTGGACCAGCCTTTTCAGGTTGGCTCTGTTATTCGACGCCCTGTCATAAATTTGACGGTAAAGATCTGGACGAAGCTACGCTATCTGTCTTAAGTAAAGGGCTAAATTTTGCCTCTACTCCAATGACATTGCCGATATCATCTTTCATCAGTGCCATTGAAGAAGCTATCCGACCACTATCAGAGGATTCTGCTGAAGAAATCAGACGGGAGACCTGTCGAGCAATTACAAAACATCGTCCACAAACAAGCAACGTTTCCAAGGATGAAAGCTGTGCGATACGAAAGCTGCGTGAGGATACTGACACAGTCGTCCTGCGTGCTGATAAAGGTAATGTTACCGTCATTTTGCCTCAGAAAGTCTACAAGGAAAAGCTATATGGTCTACTTAGTTGTGGTGCATACCGGAAGATAAACAAAGATCCTACTAACAAGATAACAATAAGGACTGCTGCCTTGCTGAGCGCTTCATCACTACCAAAAGAAGTCATAAGAAGTCTAAGAGTGCGAGGTGCAGTACCACTAAGATTTTATGGTCTTCCTAAAGTTCACAAGATGGATAAGCATGGGCGTGTAGAGGACTTGTCTATGAGGCCTATAATGAACACTATTATACTGGCTCACCAACGTATTTTTCTGCCAAATATTTAGCTTCTTTATTAAAACCATTAGTAGGAAAATGTAATCACCACATTCGTAATTCTATGGATATTATTCAGAGACTTAGTAATGTCAGGCTAAATAGTTAGTTTTGACGTGGTATCATTATACGCCAAGGTACCATTAAAGGACTCTTCATCTCTTAGCGGCCAACATTTTGATAAGAATATTACGGCCTTATTTGGACATGTGCTATAATCATCATATTTCCAGTTTAATGGTGAATTTTATGAGCAGACTGATGGCGTTCCTTTGGGAAGCGCCCTCTCCCCTGTGATAGATAATTTATTCATGGAAGACTTCGAGGACAAGACACTGGACTCAGCAAATTTTAAACCAAATGTCTTCTGGAGGTACGTGTACGATACATTTGTGGTATGGCCGCACGGGATGGATGAATTACATAGATTTCTTGAGCATTTGAATTCTATCCATGCTAATGTCAAATGCACTATGGAAATAGAAAAAGACGGCTGCCTCCCCTTTTTGGATGTTGTCGTTCGCCGTAAATTTGATGGCACATTAGGACGTGCCGTATATCGGAAATCAACACACACAAATCTATATCTCCATGCCAGTAGCTGCCATCACCATTCCAGTCCATAGGTGTCCTTAAGACCTTAGTGCATAGGGCGCATTGTATATCCAATAATTTGCAAGAAGAGCTCACATACCTCAAGAGCATTTTCAAAGCGTTCTCCGCAACAAATTCGTAGAGTGTCTGAGGAGGAGGAAGGTTCTGTGAAGGACGATTTACAGCTTCGAAAAGCGAATGTGTATCAGATTCCTTGCGGAAATTGTGAGAAGTCGTACATAGGTCAAACCATGACAGCTGTGGACCACGACAACACTATTAGGGACCACCTGTAACCCCTTATCAGTGGTGACTTCTCCAACAACGGTGGCATCTTCCAGCAGATTAAGTGTCCGTGTGATAAGGCCAGTATCGTGCTGAGTGATTTGAGGAGCATGATAGTGAACTGACGTTGATGTCTTGACCATCAAATTCGCCTTATCTGAATCTGATGAAACCCAACTGGAACGCTATCAGGCGCCAGTTCCGCGCCCACAAACCAATCGCCCATAAATTGCGGGAAGTGTGTGACCTGTGCATAGGCATCTGGTGCCACAGTCCTCTGGAAACCTATCAAGTACTTGTGTAGTCAAAAAAAAAAAAAAAAAAAAAGTTCAAATGTGTGTGAAATCTTATGGGACTTAGCTGCTAAGCTCATCAGTCCCTAAGCTTACACACTACTTAACCTGAATTATCCTAAGGACAAACACACACACCCATGCCCGAGGGAGGACTCGAACCTCCGCCGGGACCAGCCGACTTGTGTAGTCCATGACGCGCAGAATCACTGCTGAACCACTTTCCAAAGATGGACCAACACGCTTTTAAGTAGGTGGTCATAATATTTTAGCTCATCAGCGTATACAGTTATTATAATTACAGAGATCGGCTTACATTAGATAAGCTTCGCACAGCACTGCGCGAAGCCTAATTTTTAAAAGCTGGAAGTTCATCGTTGCGACAGGGAATTTATAACAGCCTAAAGGAGTGTGGTGGTGTAGCGCAGCGGTTAGAGTATAAAACTGGCAAGAACAAGGTCTTAGGTTTGAATCTGGGGATGCAGCAATTTTTTTTTGTTCCTAAATCTATGCAAAAGACTTTGATTATTCTTTGTATTCAGTTAAATGTTTTAAATGTACACTCTATTTCTAATATTTTTCGGTGTTTTTTTTTTTTTTGTCATCCTACTGACTCTTCTTAATTTGCTCTTATTTTCTTTCCTATAATTCTTTCTCGTTTGGAATCTGCTTGTGTCGCCTATAATCTGCAGCCATGCGCTAGCTAAGTCTGCTCATCGGTTGGTAACCAATGACGGCGCCAAATTACAGTCAAGTTTTAGATCTGAAGCTGAAATTTTTCTGTCTTGAGTTTGCTCGTAGAGGTTAATTTTAAAAGTGAACAAAGCGATCGTGATTTTAATTCTGCTGTAGATTGCTGGCCGCAATTTTCTCGGATACATTGCACGTCGTGATGTTGTGGTTAGGTTAGGACACGAGTTTAAATTCTGGTCTACAAAACGCGTCTTCTGCTACAGTGCAGTCATTGGTCACTTAAAATCGTCTGTCGATAGAGCATCTCGCATTTCCATCATACCTCGCAGCGTTACACGTTAACAGCATTTGTGAAGTGACCCGCCTTGTTTGTTTCGTTGACTTGGGGGAAGGGGCCAAGCAGCGAGATCATCGGTCCCATCAAGTAGGGAAGGAAGGGGAAGGAAATCGGCCGTGTCCTTTCAGAGGAACCATCCCACCATTTTCCTGAAGCGATTTAGGGAAATCACGGAACATCTGAATCGGATGCGGGTTTGAACCGTCGTCCTCCCGAATGCGAGTCCAGTGTGCTAACCACTGCACCACCTTTCTCGGCCCGCCTTGCTTGTGTGTCGCCTATAATCGAGCGGTAGTCAGCATCCGATGTTATAACAGTGTGGCGGCAAGTGACAGATATCAACTGCCAAGAAATTTTAATCAGACTATAGAGCACATTGAACTCCCTGCACCACAGTACCGTAGGACGCCGTAAAGCAGCCGCAATAAAATGGCATAGCCAATTGGTAAAGCGGAGTGTCGTGCGGTTATTAGTCTCCAGCAACAGCAGGGATGTTGCAGCTGTGTCAAGTCAATTGGGATGACTTCTTAGCCACCTGGATTTTCGTGAGATAGCTGCAACATTTCTGCTACTGCCGAAACGAATTTCCGCACGATACTCCCCTCTAATGCAGCGGCCATCAAACTGTGAGTTGCGGGAAGGATGCGACTCTAATCAACTGTTAGTGTGGCTCGGGCTTCTCAGCCGCTTTTTATAATAATATGCTTCTACCAACTAACAGCCAAATCCTAAAACGTCAACTAACATTAAGAGCTTCTTAAAGTGTATTTTCCTTGTTCAGTGGCAAACCAAAATACTTACAGAGACAGTCATTTTAAGATTTGCATAATTTTGGTTGACGTTCTTGAATTCGGCTGGGAGTTCAGTAAACTTTGCCACTTAAGTCAGGGGCAGAGTGGTATATATCGCGGTTACTGCGAGGTAATTATGAGTGAGAAGACAGTATTCGATTGTTTGTTTTCCCGTGCTGAAAACTCAGGAGCGTGAACAACTAGCAACGATCAGCTGATATGGTATAAATATCAACATGCATTCGTGAATTCGCATTATAGAGACGGCCCTCCTCAAAAGTGATGCAAGTTTGTAGCAAATAATTTGAAATCAAGTTAAGGCTGCTTTTTAAGGGGCGACGAAAAAGTTTCATTTCGAAGTCCACACCAAACCCTTACCAACATGCCGGTACTTACACACTGAAGAGCCAAAGAAACTGGTAAACCTGCTTAATATCTTGTAGGGCCACGCGAGCAAGCAAAAGTGCTGCAGCACGACGTGGCGTGGACTCGACTAATGTCTGAAGTAGTGCTGGAGGGAACTGACACCATGGATCCTGCAAGGCTGTCCATAAATCCGTAAGAGTACGAAGGGATGGAGATCTCTTCTGAACAGAACGTTGCGAGGGATCCCAGATAAGCTCAATAATGTTCACGTCTGGGGAGCTTGGTGGCCAGCGGAAGTGTTTAAACTCAAAAGAGTATTCCTGGAGCCACTCTGTAGCAATTCTGGACATGTGGGGTGTCGGAATGCACAAAAGACATGAATGGATGCAGGCGATCAGACAGGATGCTTACGTACGCGTTATCTGTCAGAGTCGTATCAAGACGTATCAGGAGTCCCATATCGCTCCAACTGCACACGCCCCACGCCATTACAAAGCCATTACAAAGCCTCCACCAGCTTGAACAGTCCCCTACTGACATGCAGGGTCCATGGATTTATGAGGTTGGCTCCAAACCCGTACACTTCCATCCGCTCGATACAATTTGAAACGAGACTCGTTTGAGCAGGCAACATATTCCGTCATCAACAGTCTAATGTCGGTGTTGATAGGCCCAGACGAGGCATAAAGCTTTGTGTCGTGCTGTCATCAAGGGTACACGAGTGGACTCAGGGCTCTGAAAGCCCTATCGATGATGTTTCGTTGAATGGTTCAGATGCTGACACTTGTTGATGGCCCAGTATTGAAATCTGTAGCAATTTGCGGAAGGGTTTGTACTTCGGTCACGTTTAACGATTCTCTTCAGTCATTATTGGTCCCGTTCTTGCAGTATCTATTTCCGGCCGCAAAGATGTCGGAGATTTGTATTTTTACCGGGTTCCTGATATCGTACGGGGAAGTTCCCACTCATCGCTGCCTCGGAGATGCTGCGTCCCATCGCTCGTGCGCCGACTATAACACAACGTTCTAACTCACAGAAATCTTGATAACCTGCCATTGTAGCAGAAATAACCGATCTAACAACTGCGCCAGGCACTTGTTTTCTTAGAAAGGCAATATAGGCATTACCGACCGCAGCGCCGTATTCTGCCTGTTTACATATCTCTGTATTTGAACACGCACGCCCATACCAGTTTCTTTGGTGCTGTAGTGTATTTCTGCATCGGAGTCTCGCTGGTTGCAGCAACGCCCTCAAACGCAAACTTTTTGATCGACCTTTATAATACAATGCAACGAGTAAAAGAAAAACACATTCAAAACATTTATTAAAACTTTATGAGCATGCCTCATATTGCAATTACTGTTCTTAAGTAATGTATCAAATGGCTCTGAGCACTATGGGACTTAACTTCTGAGGTCATTAGTCCCCTAGAACTTAGAACTAGTTAAACCTAACTAACCTAAGAACATCACAAACATCCATGCCCGAGGCAGGATTCGAACCTGCGACCGTAGCGGTCTCGCGGTTCCAGACTGCAGCGCCTAGAACCGCACGGCCACTTCGGCCGGCTTAAGTAATGTATCACACTAGTTCATGTAGGTTACCACTTAGTAGTAAGGTCCGTACAGAAAGGTGTGGTAAAGTGAACAGGACGGGAAGAGAGGTCATTGCATAATTTTTACCCTGAACAGCGCTGCTGCCTGGCGAAAAATGGCCTGACTAGGTACAGTATATCCCCATTTTTGTCAGATTGGCAGAGGAAGCGTGCTCCGTTATCTTTTAGTAAAAACGTTTTGGTTTTTGAGACATATGATTGAAAATATGTCATTTATATTATTCTTGCTACCCTACTGGAATGGAGAGTAACAATTTTTTACAATATCAGTGCTTAAATAACATCTTTTGGCCTACACCACAAGTAACTTCATTTGGTTTACACTCCAATAAGAGTTAGTCACTCAAAAAACATGCATAATACTTTTGATAAAACTAACTTTGCAATCCTTTTATATTCAAAGCTATCATCCGCCATTCTATTCGTTTGTGGCAGTTTTAAATTAATTAAGTTATAGTATTTAAACCATCTCTGTCTGTTATAACTGGTCGAAGTCTGAAAGCTGTCTGCTGCAGCCACTTGGTACTATTTCACATGCTAGGGCGTGATGATGCCTAGGAAATGTGCCCGAAAATAAAAAAAAATAACTTTTAGTTATATATTGACCAGTTTCAGATGTGGTAAATATGAGCGATAAGACTCATAACTAAGTTTTCAGTATCTGGTGTCTCTAGTACACAGCGAAACAACTGTGTGCACTGCACAGTGAAACAATGTACACTTGTGGATGCTGAGAAATCCAGGCCTGTGATAATTTTTCAGCTTGTATAATGTGTTGGTGAAAGTTTTCTTAAGGCAATGATACCAACGAATGTAACATCTAGGTTTAAAAAAAAGTGGAATTATCCATTTAATGTCAACATCTTCAATGAGTCGGTGTTTATTATGTCTGCAGTTGAGGACCACCCTTTATATTCTGATAATGTATGTAATACAGTTGAACCCTTGGATTCAGATAGATATGTGACCCCTACAAACACTTTGGAATATAAATTGCAAAATGTTTGGGCAACCAGTTGCAGCTTATGCACTGATAACGTTGGGACCACCGAATCATAACCTCAGTTAAGGAGTTTTGTGGTGTTCCAAAAACTCCACCTAGCACTCAGAAGGGAATAGCATTATATTGGCTTTAACATCTGAGAAAGTGGCTGCACCTTCGAAAAAAAAAAGTTTTGTATTCCAAATAATATTCGATTTCCGATCAATTTTGATATACTTTATGTTCATTGAACAAAACGTATTGAATATTTATGTTTGTAATTGCGTTTAAGATGAATATTTATGTTTTATGTGTGATCTAAACTATTAAATTATTAATAAACTGAAAAAAATCATAACTGTATCATTGTGAACCATACACAGTACACAGTGAAACAATTGTAGTGTTCTCTTTTTCTCAGCGGGCGCTGATAACCTCGCTGTTGTGCGCCCTAAAACACTAATCATCATCATCATCTTTTTCTCAATTGTAAGTTTATTTTTTAAGTAGCAGCCAAATTATTATTTAAATTTATTCCTGAAATTCAGCTTAACTATAATAAGTAAAAACGTCCTATCTAAAGCGAGATATGAAAATTTGTGCCGGACCGGGACTCGAACCCAGGTTTTCTGCTTTCGTGAACGGTCACCTTACCAGCTTAGGCTATCCGAGCACACTCCCCGGATTGACCCAAACTTCCACATGTCACATACCTATCTGTTTCTTCACATACGTTATTAATTCATTTACCCACACTCAACATATCTCGTGATTGCCGCTTTAGGTACTACATCCGTTTCTACTACAGTTAAGTTGAATTTCAGGAATAAATTTCAATATTTGAAATCGTAGTTTGTCATCAAAGATAATTACAAATTATTGTTATTTTATGCCAAAATGCTGGCAAAACCCAGTCTTGTAAGTAAAAACAAACATTAAACATTATCCTGTATAAAAAAAAGACAACAAAATCGTCAAAAGTGTAATTTTTGTTTCACTGTATAATACTCTCCCTACTACACTTCCTGACGATTCTTCTAATTAAAAACGTGCATGCTTAGTGATGGGATGTGTGTAACTGCACAGAAAAACAAGTCATATTTAAAGCAAGAAAACTTAAAAAAAAAGAGTATCCTCACACGGTCATGTGGCTAGGAAATTGCCCCTCCGGATCGTAGGCTTTCGAAACGCAGCCACTACTTCTCCTTCAGGGCACATATCCATCAAACGTTATACTGGCAACTTATGTATTGCTGTTTAATGTTTTCGTTAAATATTCTTCTATGCTGCTGTACTGTGGTCGGTTTCAGTATTGTTTATTCTTGTTCCAGAAACAATTAAGAGTTTCTGTTGGAGCGGTGGACTGAAAAGTGAAAGCAAGCGTTATCGTTCATCAGTTTTTTTTTTCTGAAGCCACGCGGCATAGCCGTGCGGTCTTAGGGGTCTTGCCACGGTTCGAGAGAGAGCCACTATTCCGTGGCAGCTGGCTCTTATCTTTCCGAAATCACCAAGTTTTTTTTTTTTTAAATTAAGTATACAAGTACACTGATCAGCAAGAACATCATGACCACCGATCCACTGACGATATAAACCCGTCCGGGAAATAGCAGGCTCACCTGCCAAGAACTGACGGCTAAACAGACACACCCACGGTGTATGTAGTATCAGCGAGCATGTTGTCCATGAGTATAATGGGGAACGCGCATGTAGAATGGGGAAAGTGCGCGATCTAGACTTCAAGGGCAGATTGTGATGACCCGGAGGATCGGCAAGAGGATTTCGGAAACTGCACGACTTGTCGGGTGTTCGAGGAGTGCTGCGGTGAGTGTCTTCAATAGCTGGTTAAACCACGTCCAGATGTCATGGTGTTGGGCGGCTACCCCTCATTATGGATGTCGGACGTCGTGGGCTGAGCAGACTAGTAAAACAGGACAAGCAGCGAACTGTAGCGGAACTAATATCAGAATTTAATGCTTGGCAGAGTACAAGTGCGTTTAAAGAAACAGCTCACCGAACAATCCTAACAACGGGCCTCTGCAGCCGACGACCCATGCATGTACCAATGTTAGCATCACGACGTTGGCAACTATGACTGAAATGGGAACGTGACCATCGACACTGGACATGTTGGCAGAGCGTTGCATGCTCTGATGAATCCTTTTTCATCATCCCGACGGGATGGTGCGAATCCGCCTTCTTCCAGGAGATCGTCTCCTTGATACCTGTACGGCAGGACGGTGACAAGCTGGGGGGGGGGGGGGGGGGGGGCGGCTCCATCATGCTCTGGGGAACATTCACGTGAGCATCCATGGGTCCAGCGGAGCTCGTGTAAGGCACCATGACGGTTGAAGAGTACCATACACTCGTTGTAGACCACACACACCCCTTCATGACGATCGCATTTCCCGACGGCAGTGGCACTTTTCAGCAAGATAATGCGCCATTTCACAAGTGCAGGATTGTGATAGAGTAATTAGAGGAACACAGTGGCGAGCTCCAATTTATGGGCCGGCCCCAACTCACCAGATCTGAACCCGATCGAACACAACTGGGATATGATTGAATGTTGCACTAGAGCTCATCGCCCCCCTCCCCGGAATTTACGAGAATTAGGTGACTTGTGTATGTAGATGTGGTCACAACTCCCCCCAGCGACCTACAAAGGCCTCATTGCTTCCACGCCATGACGCGTCGCCGCTGTTATCCATGCCATGGGTGGATATACCACCTATTATGTATATGGTCATACTACTCTGCTTGATCAGTGTGTGCTGCATGTTTTATACCATCGTCAGTACAGACATAGGTATGACATACGCAAGTAGCGAAGGTGTAAGTTTTACGGGAAAATACATTATTAAAATGCTCCTTTTTAACAATAGTACTTTACGGCTGCGAATTCCATATCGGCTGTGCAAAAGCACAACTAGCGAAGGTTTAAGTTTTACGGGAAAATACATTATTAAAATGTTCCTTTTTAATAATAGTACATTACGGCTGTGAATTCCATATCGGCTGTGCAAAAGCAGCATGCTTCTACATTTTCCTCTCTTCACTCTATATTCTAACAAACCTTATCTGAGGAGTGGTTGGTAGCTCCCGCGATAGGCCTGGTATTGGTCAACCACACAGTTTTATACAAACACTTTCCACAGTGCAACATGACGTTCGCTACAATTGTAATGGCTACTACAGTGCTACACATGCTGTTGTTATTGTTAGACCTGTAGCACTGACATCCACTTTGGTCAAAACACAAGCGACAAATAGTTTTCGTACTGTTACCGTCTCATACCAATTCAGACCTAAGAGAAATGCTAGACAAACTTTCTCCACGTACTTGTTCTGTTGTCCTCGCGGCGCAAAGCATGGCCTATCTTGAGAAGAAATAAAATATTGCCTTAGCCCGATAGGTATGATAGGGGACCCAAAGTAACGACAATTCTATTCTGTCCTCGGTTGAGGTATTATTACAAGTCACGCATATTACTCAGTTGACTTTCTCGCTTCGCTGACGCAAGTTGCAACTCGCTGCTGCTAGAGGGCTCCAAATTGTAGCGTCCAACAGGCGGTCGGTGCGTGAGGGACAGCGCGTTTTAATCGAATTTCTAACCGGAGGAAACGTTCGTCCACAAACGGAGACCCTTTTAAAGAATTTTAAAGCAATATTTTATTTGCAGATTCTAAAAATAACCCCCAAAAATTTTGGACGTACGTAAAATCTATGAACGCTACAAATAATTCAATACCTTCTCTTGCTGACAGTACGGGTAATATAACTGATGATGATAAACAGAAGGCCGAAATTCTAAACCTAGCTTTCAAAAACTCGTTTACGACAGAGGACTGCAGCACCATTCCCCCTTTCAACTATCGAACAAACGAAAGGATGGCTGATATAGTGTTTAGTGTATCTGGGATTGTAAAACAATTAAGATCCTAAAACGCCAGAAAGGCATCTGGCCCAGACGGTATCCCCGTAAGATTTTATGTTGACTATGCTACAAATATAGCACCATTCTTATCCGTCATCTATCAGAGATCATTGGAACTGTGGAAAGTTCCACGGGACTGGATGAAGGCCCAGGTCATAGCAATCTATAAAAAGGGTAGAAAATCGATTTGTTGTAGAATCATGGAACATATTTTGTGTTCACACATAATGACATTTCTAGACTATGAGAAGCTCATCTGCAGAAACCAGCTCGGTTTTAGGAAACAGCGGTCATGCGAGACACAGCTGGCCGTCTTTGTGCATGATATACAACAGGCTCTAGATACCGGCTCCCAGGTTGATGCCATATTTCTCGACTTTCGAAAGGCGTTCGACTCAGTTCCGCACTGTCGCTTGCTACAAAAAGTGCGCGCGTACGGTCTATCTAATGACATACGTGGTTCGATAGAAAGTTTTCTAACAAACAGGGAGCAGTATGTCGTCCTGGACGGGGTGACTTCAACAGAAACAAGAGTAACTTTAGGTGTGCCCCAGGGCAGCGTAATAGGGCCTCTGCTTTTTACGATTTACGTAAACGATCTGGTTGATGGTATTCACAGCGGCCTTAGACTGTTTGCCGATGATGCTGTAGTCTACAGGAAAGTAGTATCACACGAAAGTTGTGAATAAATCAATGATGATTTGCAGAAAATAAATGCGTGGTGTAATGACTGGCAGTTATCTCTCAATATTAGTAAGTGTAACCTACTGCGTATAACAAGGCGAAAATCCCTGTTATTGTATGAGTACAAAATAAATGATCAGTCTTTGGAAGCGTTAACATCAGTCAAGTATCTCGGTGTGACTATTCGAAATGATCTCAAATGAAATGATCAGATTACACAAGTAACGGGTAAGGCGAACTCTAGATTACGGTTTATTGGTAGAATCCTGAAGCGATGCAGTCCTTCAACGAAGAAAATGCTTACAATACGTTAGTTAGTCCAGTCTTCGAGTATTGTTCGTCTGTATGGGACCCTTACCAGTTGGGTCTCATTCAAGAGATTGAGAAGGTCCAAAGAAGAGCGGCAAGATTCGTGACTGGTACATTTAGCCATCGCGAGAGCCTTACAAATCTCTTAGAAACTTTGAAGTGGGGCACACTTGCAGATAGACGACGCGCTAAACAGAAGGGGCTGCTCACTAAATTCCGAAATCCAGTCTTCACCGAGGATGTAGAGCATATATTATTACCACCAACTTTCAAATCGCGTAATGATCATCATTGAAAGATAAGGGAAATTAGAGCTCGTACTGAGGCGTTCAGACAGTCGTTTTTCCCTCGCGCGATCCGCGAGTGAAACAGAGGGGAGGAAATATGACTTTGGCGCGAATTGTGCCCTCCGCCACACACTGCTAGGTGGCTAGCGGAGTATATATTATGTAGATGCAGAACCTCTCTTTTAGCGTGACAATGTCAGACCTTATGCGACATTCTGCCAACTTGGGTTCACTGTCATTGATCGTCCTCCATACAGTTCCGACTGGGGCATATTAATTTTTCAACTGTTTTAAAAACTTCACCTTCGAGGATTTCATTTTGATAGTGATGAAGCAGTGCAAGCAGAGATGAAGTTATGACTCCGTCAACAAAGTCAAACATTCTACTTTGACGGTATCAACAAACTAGACTCTCGTTGGGAGAAATGTGTTCGCCTCCAGGGTGACTATGTTGAGAAATAGATATGTAGAAATGAAGAATGAAGATGTAGAATGTTAACATAGATTGTTTTATTTAAAGAGATTTAAGAGTTCTCGCATAAAAAATTGGGAGGCGTTACTTGTCCTCGTACTGGAGTATACATCCACCTATGCCAGTTTTTGCTTTTGAGTATGAAATACCTGTACCAGGTGTACCGGCATGAAATGAGCGTTTTTTTTTGTGAAAATGAAACACTAATTTTGATTTGAAAAGTAAAAACATTTTATTCAAAGTACTGACCATTGCTTTCTATACATTTTGACCACCTTTGTGGCAATTTGTGGACACCACGCCAATAGAAATGTTCGTCTTTTGAAGCAAACCAATCAGACACCCAATTTTCGACTTCTTCGTAGGAATCCAAGTGGTCCTCACCCAATGCGTGTCCCATTGATGAAAACAAATGGTAATCGGAAGGGGCCAAGTCTGCTGAATACGGCGGTTGGGGTAGCAGCTCCCAGCCAAGTGTTTTGATTGTATCCTGAACCAGTTTTGCTTTCTGTGCAGTTGCATTGTCGTGTAAAAAAATTACTTTGCCATGTCTTCTGGCCCATTCTGGTCCTTTTTCGATCAATGCATAGTTCAGATTGATCATTTGTTGTCTGTAGCGATTAGTATTCACAGTTTCACCGGGTTTTAGAAGCTCTGATCCCACCAAACACAGAGCATTGTCTTCTTGCCGAATCGATCTGGTTTTGCAGTCGATGATGATGGTTGTCCCGGATGAACCCACGATTTCTCCCGTTTAGATTCTTAAAATAAACCCATTTTTCATCGCCAGTAACAATTAGATGCAAAATTGATTTTCTTTCATGTCTTTGAAGCAAAATTTGACAAATGATTTTTCGGTTTTCCATCTGTCTTTCATTCAATTCATGTGTCACCCATTTTCCACACTTTTGGATCTTTCCCATAGCTTTCAAACGGTCAGAAATTGTTTGTTGTGCAACATTTAGCATTGCTGCCATTTGCTTCTGACTCAAAGTGTCATCTTCATCCAATATTGCTTGCAATTCGGCGTCTTCGAACTTTTTTGGTGGTCTTCCACGTTCTTCATTTCTTACATCAAAATCATTATTTCTGAACCGTTGAAACCATCTTTTGCATGTTGCTTCTGATAGAGAATGATCACTAAATATCTTTGACAGATGTCACACCAACCAAACTAAAAAAAATTAAGGCTCGTTCACAACAAATGTTCACTATCGACACATTATTATCTTAACGCTCATTTCATACCGGTACACCTGGTATATAAAACGTAGTGATTCTAAGAGCGATGTAACTCTATATCTTCGACAAGCATTCGATGCGACTCTGCAGCACTATTTTTCAAATGAAAACAAAAAAATAATGCTTTCCGCAAATCATCACTTTCTGGTCCAAAATTCGACATTGTTAACACGATGAAAACATATGATGTTGTTTGTTCCATGACTTGATGTATACTAAATATCTTTGACAGATGTCACACCAACCAAACTAAAAAAAATTAAGGCTCGTTCACAACAAATGTTCACTATCGACACATTATTATCTTAACGCTCATTTCATACCGGTACACCTGGTATATAAAACGTAGTGATTCTAAGAGCGATGTAGCTCTATATCTTCGACAATCTCGTCAAGTGATGGGACTGGATGGGGCGCGATATCTTAGCGTACAACGTCTCATCAAAAGAACGATCGTTGGAGACCAGTTGAGCATGGTGGAAGACAAGGCTGGTAACATACGAGCTTGTCCCGAACATTAGTAGAAACATGCTTGTGGAACTTGCACTTTGAAGTAGACTCTGCCAGTTGTCAGATGCTCGTGCGTCAGGTAGCGCTCAGCCAAGAGAAGCTAAAAGAAACGTAGCACGGTGCCAGCTGGGAACCGTACTCACCCAGGCGTCAAGAAACTCTCGCGTAATGCGAGCAAGAGATAAACATGTGGCACGGGCTAAACACGGACGGAAATTGGAACAGGAACAGCGCGCCGTAATGTGAAAGACAATTTCTGCTGCACGCCGGCCGCTGATGCGGAAGCAGTGTTTTCACTTCGCTTGTTCCGTTCTACATGGAGCGGTGGAATGGCCATTAGGTTATTCGTCGGCGGCGTCTACCCGCGACTGTCTCCTGTCGCTTTCTTCCACTTGCGCTTCTGGCATCAGCGCTTCGTAAGTATTTCCTTCCACAGTTACTTTCCGTCGCGCAGCCACCGATTAGTTTCTATTTCAGTGCAAGTCGAAGAATTCGTTCGTAGACCTGCTCTAATCGTCGTCCTTCGATTACAGAGCGTAGTGCAGTCCTTATTTTTCCGCTAACGTAACGTAACTCACATAGTCAACGCGGAGGGGCAGTTGTTCCCGTGACTCGAAGCCCGTTTGAAACAAGAGCGCTTCGCTCAATGTTGAGTACGCCATCTGTCTGGAACGTCCAGCGTATTTTTTCTTGCTTGTGCGCTGTGTTTATCAGACGAATATCTGACAAGGGAACTCCCCATCGCTCAGATTTAATGGTAAGATAGTGGATAGCCTGTTAAAAACTGAACACGGATCTAGCATGAAAACAGCAAGATGGTGTACTGAACTTTGAAAGAAAGAAGCAAAATCGAAACACTGAACGGTACGAGCCTAAGCTGTACCACATCTAGCAAATACAAATAGCCCCGGCATCGTGGTTATGTGGTGATGGTGTTCAAATCTCCCTCGTGCCCCATTTTTTTCTGTTTTTGTCACGAAATTACGAACTGTCCGCACGCTCATTGACGTGTCTAATCACTGTATTCAAATTTGTATCTGTGCCCCGTGGCGTAACGTCCGCTTGCAACAACGAGGTGTGAGGAAGAGACCTCTAGAAATATGTACCTCCTACTTGTTCTAAGCAAGTACCGCACGTTATTACTCTTGCGTTCCGTATTGGAAGTTTTGACTCGTGAATTCCTTTGTTGTAACATAGTTCACACCAATTTATTTGTTGTTTTTATTTGTGTGAGAGGTTTATGCGGCATCTCGCCTGCTCTCAATCACGCTTACTTGAGACGGTAATATATTCTTACAACATGACTCATATTCTGTAACAATTGCATGTATATTACGATTTTCCACATTGGCATGGGATTTTATACACGCCACGTTTCCTGCGTACAAGGTCGTCTTTGACCGAGCAGAATAAAGCATTGGTGTGAAGCCGAGCAATATGGTAAATGATATTTTTGTTAAAGTTATTGAATGGTTTTGCACAGATGGTCTAGCCTTGAAGTTTCAAGAAACGCGCTTCACCTAGTTTTGTACGCAAGTACCTCACGTTATGACTCTTGCGTTCCGTATTGGAAGTTTTGACTCTTGAATTCGTTTGTTGTTAACATAGTTCACACTCATTTATTTGTTGTTTTCATTTGTGTGAGAGGTTTATGCGGCATCTCGCCTGCTGTCACCATTCATCAAGCTTACTTGGGACGGTAATATATTCTTACAACATGACTCATATTCTGCAACCATTGTGTAGTATGACAATTGCCAAGACTACAGAAGGAGAACAGACACGTCAATGACCGGACGGAACTTCATAATTTTGTGAAAAAAAAGTGTACGAGGGAGATCTGAACACGGATCTTCCGCATCGCACTTCAACAGCGTGACCACACAACCACGACGCCGTGATGCTTTCAAGTCCCTCGATGTTGCACATCTTGAACTTGGACCGTTCACTGTTACTGTTTTGCTTGTTTTTTCACAGTTCAGTACAGCTTCTTCCTGTTTTGATGCTTAATCAGTATTCAGTTTTTGACTTGCTATCTGCTGGGCCATTTTACCACTAAATCTGAAGGGGGTGCGATGGGGAGTTTTCCTTGTGAGAGCAGTCCGTGAAAACAGGATCGTTGCGTACGTATTTTAATTCCGTTTAGCATCTCCACAGTATTCCGTTGTTCTGTCGGGTGGCGCAGTGGTTAGCACACTGTAATCGCATGCGGGAGGACAGCAGTTCAAACCCGCGTCCGGCCATTCCGATTTAGGTTTTCCTTGTTTTCTCTAAATCGCTCCAAGCAAATACCGGCATGGTTCATTTAAAACACCACGACCGATTTCCTTCCCACTCTTTGACACAATCCGAGCTTGTGCTCCCTCTCTAATGACCTCGATGTCGAAGGGACCTCAGTTTTCGTTCATTCATTTTTGTTCGTTCGGAAGAAGTTGTAGGCAGCCTGACTCAGCTAAGACAAGCGGCAGAACACAAAAAATGAGAATTTCGTTCAATGTCTGACAATCGTACCTTGTTTTATAAATGCCTCGATACTAAAGAAACTACTTTTTTCGCTTTACGAGACGATCCGCAGTTTTTAACAACTCTCAAGATATCTAGCAAAAAAAATTACGAGCTCTTTACAAGACATTTCACATAAATGATGAAATGTGTACGAGAGATGAAGGGCAAGACCATTGACATTTACGTGCAAAAGGAAATGGAAATGCACTGTGCCGAGATAGTAGTGGCAAATTTCCTCTTTTTGTCGAATGGTGCACTACGAACATAAGCTGTAATTAAGAAAGTTCAGTACCAATATACGAAGAATAAAACTTCACTATATTCCTCATCATTAACCAACTGAAACAATCCTTGTTTGTAATCCGTGGGATGTACCTTGTCGTACTGCAGTTTGTCATCGTTGAATTACTGAATGCAGTGCAATTACAAATCCAGTGATGACTAATTAGAAAACGTAAACATTGTCCACAGGCACTGCCGGACGCATCGGTACCTGCCGACCGCCATGTCATCATCCGTTAATGGCGTCGTTTGATGCGGTACGGAGGGGTGTGCAGACAGCACACCGCTTCGCTGGCCGTTGTCGGCTTTCGTGACCCGCAACCGCTACTACTCGGTCAAGCATCTCCTCAGTTCGCATCACGAGGCAGAGTACACCACGCACCGGTCCTCCCACCAAGGAAAAATCCCTGGCAGTACCGCGAATCGAATTTGGGTCCTCCAAATGGCAATCAGAGGCGCTGACCACTCAACTACGGTGTAGGACTCGTCGTAATATGTTCGTATATCGATACGTTTCCCATAAAATATCGACATATATCGATATACACTCCTGGAAATTGAAATAAGAACACCGTGAATTCATTGTCCCAGGAAGGGGAAACTTTATTGACACATTCCTGGGGTCAGATACATCACATGATCACACTGACAGAACCACAGGCACATAGACACAGGCAACAGAGCATGCACAATGTCGGCACTAGTACAGTGTATATCCACCTTTCGCAGCAATGCAGGCTGCTATTCTCCCATGGAGACGATCGTAGAGATGCTGGATGTAGTCCTGTGGAACGGCTTGCCATGCCATTTCCACCTGGCGCCTCAGTTGCACCAGCGTTCGTGCTGGACGTGCAGACCGCGTGAGACGACGCTTCATCCAGTCTCAAACATGCTCAATGGAGGACAGATCCGGAGATCTTGCTGGCCAGGGTAGTTGACTTACACCTTCTAGAGCACGTTGGGTGGCACGGGATACATGCGGACGTGCATTGTCCTGTTGGAACAGCAAGTTCCCTTGCCGGTCTAGGAATGGTAGAACGATGGGTTCGATGACGGTTTGGATGTACCGTGCACTATTCAGTGTCCCCTCGACGATCACCAGTGGTGTACGGCCAGTGTAGGAGATCGCTCCCCACACCATGATGCCGGGTGTTGGCCCTGTGTGCCTCGGTCGTATGCAGTCCTGATTGTGGCGCTCACCTGCACGGCGCCAAACACGCATACGACCATCATTGGCACCAAGGCAGAAGCGACTCTCATCGCTGAAGACGACACGTCTCCATTCGTCCCTCCATTCACGCCTGTCGCGACACCACTGGAGGCGGGCTGCACGATGTTGGGGCGTGAGCGGAAGACGGCCTAACGGTGTGCGGGACCGTAGCCCAGCTTCATGGAGACGGTTGCGAATGGTCCTCGCCGATACCCCAGGAGCAACAGTGTCCCTAATTTGCTGGGAAGTGGCGGTGCGGTCCCCTACGGCACTGCGTAGGATCCTACGGTCTTGGCGTGCATCCGTGCGTCGCTGCGGTCCGGTCCCAGGTCGACGGGCACGTGCACCTTCCGCCGACCACTGGCGACAACATCGATGTACTGTGGAGACCTCACGCCCCACGTGTTGAGCAATTCGGCGGTACGTCCACCCGGCCTCCCGCATGCCCACTATACGCCCTCGCTCAAAGTCCGTCAACTGCACATGCGGTTCACGTCCACGCTGTCGCGGCATGCTACTAGTGTTAAAGACTGCGATGGAGCTCCGTATGCCACGGCAAACTGGCTGACACTAACGGCGGCGGTGCACAAATGCTGCGCAGCTAGCGCCATTCGACGGCCAACACCGCGATTCCTGGTGTGTCCGCTGTGCCGTGCGTGTGATCATTGCTTGTACAGCCCTCTCGCAGTGTCCGGAGCAAGTATGGTGGGTCTGACACACCGGTGTCAATGTGTTCTTTTTTCCATTTCCAGGAGTGTATGTCGTTCACCTTTGGTGTTTCTTGAGGAAACACTAACCAGCATTCCGTACATGCAGAATGTTGTTAGACCCGTTCTTTTGCCGTTATAGCGACAGGAAGGTGATGTGTTGTTCCCACAGTATAATACTAGTCCATACACTGCCAGTCAAACACAACGTGCTCATAAGATGTGCAGGAACTTCTCTGGGCAGCACGATCTCTGGACTTGTCTCCAATCGAGCACCTGTATGATATGATAGAACGAGTAGTGACTCGTGTGACTCATCATCCAACTGCTCTTACAGAAGTACGTAAACAGGTCAAGCAAGCGTGGCATAACGCATCCCAGGACAGTATTCGCCATCTGCACGATTGACTGGATGCCAGAGTCAGTGCCAGTATTGCCGCTCGTGAAGGCTACATCACGTACTAATATAGGTGTTTCAGCATCGGTCACCTCTACATCGGCATCTACATATACAGGGTGGACCTTTGATAGTGACCGGGCCAAATATCTCACGAAATAAGCATCAAACGAAAAAACTACGAAGGACGAAACTCGTCTAGCTTGAAGGGGGAAACCAGATGGCGCTATGGTTGGCCCGCTAGATTGCGCTGCCATAGGTCAAATTGATATCAACTGCGTTTTTTTTTAAAAAGGAACCCCCATTTTTATTGCATATTCGTGTAGTACGTAAAGAAATATGAATGTTTTAGTTGGACCACTTTTTTTGCTTTGTGATAGATGGCGCTGTAATAGTCACAAACGTATAAGTACGTCGTATCACGTAACATTCCGCCAGTGCGGACGGTATTTGCTTAGTGTTAAAATGGACCGTTTACCAATTGCGGAAAAGGTCGATATCGTGTTGATGTATGGCTATTATGATCAAAATGCCCAATGGGCGTGTGCTATGTATGCTGCTCGGTATCGTCGACGACATCATCCAAGTGTCCGGACCGTTCGCCGGATAGTTACGTTATTTAAGGAAACAGGAAGTGCTCAGCCACATGTGAAACGTCAACCACGACCTGCAACAAATGGTGATGCCCAAGTAGGTGTTTTAGCTGCTGTCGCGGCTAATCCGCACATCAGTAGCAGACAAATTGCGCCAGAATCGGGAATCTCAAAAACGTCGGTGTTGAGAATGCTAGATCAACATCGATTGCACCCGAACCATATTTCTATGCACCAGGAATTGCATGGCGACTACTTTGAACATCGTGTAGAGTTCTGCCACTGGGCACAATTACGGGACGATGGTAGATTTTTTGCACGCGTTCTATTTAGCGACGAAGCGTCAGTCACCAGCAGCCGTAACGTAAACCGGCATAATATGCACTATTGGGCAACGGAAAATCCACGATGGCTGCGACAAGTGGAACATCAGCGACCTTGGCGGGTTAATGTATGGTGCGGCATTATGGGAGGAAGGATAAGTGGCTCCCATTGTCAATGCATGTGTGAACGTTACGGAAGGCGAGCTACTCGCTGTTGAGAGCAATGTCGTTCCAAGTATTGCCAAATGCATTGAGGTTGACGGTCATAATTTTGAGCATTTATTGCATTAATGTGGTATTTACAGGTAATCACGCTGTAACATCATGCGTTCTCAGAAATGATAAGTTCACAAAGAAACAACCGAAATAAAATGTTCAAACGTACCTACGTTCTGTATTATAATTTAAAAAACCTACCTGTTACCAACTGTTAGTCTAAAATTGTGAGCCATATGTTTGTGACTATTACAGCGCCATCTATCACAAAGCGAAAAAAGTGGTCCAACTATAACATTCAAATTTCTTTACGTACTACACGAATATGTAATAAAAAATGGGGGTTCCTATTTAAAAAAAACGCAGTTGATATTAGTTTGAGCTATGGGAGCGCCACCTAGCGGGCCAACCATAGCGCCATCTGGTTTCACCCTTCAAGCTAGGCAAGTTTCGTTCTTTGTAGTTTTTTCGTTTGACGCCTATTTCGTGAGATATTTGGCCCAGTCACGATCAATGGACCACCCTCTATACTGCAAGGGACATTCCACTTCGGAAATCGTTAGGGAATTCGATATTCTGAGATCCACAGTGTCAAGAGCGTGTCGAGAATACCAAATTTCAGGCATTACTTCTCACCACATACAACGCAATGGCTGAAGGCCTTCACATTACGCCGAGAGCAGCGGCGTTTGCGTAGAGTTGTCAGCATTAAGAGACAAGCATCACTACGTGAAATAACCGCTGAAATCAATGCGTGACGTACGACGAACACATCCGTTAGGACAGTGGGGTGAAGTTTGGCGTTAATGGCCTACGACCGCAGACGGTCGACACGAATGCCTTTGTTAACAGCACGACATCGCCTTCAGCGCCTCTTCTGGGTTGGTGGCAATATGAATTTGACCCTAGACAACTGGAAAACCGTGGCCTGGTCGGATGAGTCACGATTTTAGTCGCTAAGAGCTGACGGTAGGGCTCTAGTGTGGTGCAGACCCCCACGAAGCTATGGATCACTTTTATTAAAAGGCCACTGTGGAAGCTGGTGGTGGCTCCATAATGGTGAGGGCTGTGGTTATATGAAATGGATTGGGTCCTCTGGCCCAATTGAACCGATTATTGACTGCAAATGGTGACGTTCGGCTACTTGGAGACCATTTGCAGCCATTCATAGACTTCGTGTTCCCTAACAGCGGTGGAGTTTTCATGGGTGACAATTTTCGCAAACTGGTTTGGAAAACATTCAGGACAATTCAGCGAATGATTTGGTCATCCAGTTCGCCCGACGTGAGTCGATACAAATGGTTCAAATGGCTCTGAGCACTTTGGGACTTAACATCTGAGGTCATCAGTTCCCTAGACTTAGAACTACTTAAACCTAACTAACCTAAGGACATTACACACATTCATGCCCGAGGCAGGATTCGAACCTGCGACCGTAGCAGCAGTGCGGTTCCGGACTGAAGCGCCTAGAACCGCTCGGCCACAGCGGCTGGCGACATGAATCGCATCGAACATTTATGGGACATAATCGAGAGGTCAGTTGGTGCGCAAAATCCTGCACCGGCAAAATTTTTGCAGTTGTGGACGACTACAGGGGTAGTGTGGCTCAATATTTGTGCACAGTACGGGGTTTCCGACGACTTGTTGAGTCTATGCCACGTCGAGTTGCTTCAATGCGCAGCGTAGAAGGAGGTCCGACACGATGTTAGGAGGTAGGTTCAAATGGTTCAAATGGCTCTGAGCACTATGGGACTCAACTGCTGAGGTCATTAGTCCCCTAGAACTTAGAACTAGTTAAACCTAACTAACCTAAGGACATCACACACATCCATGCCCGAAGCAGGATTCGAACCTGCGACCGTAGCGGTCACGCGGTTCCAGACTGCAGCGCCAGAACCGCGCGGCCACTTCGGCCGGCTGTGAGGAGGTAGCCCGTGACTTTCGTAACCACAGTGTATACTGCGACGTAAAAAAATCATCGTAGTCATTACAAAGAGGTGCATGAGTAAGATATAAAAGATTATGTCACTGTAAGTACGACATTGTATTGCGCCTCTCTGTAAGGACTCCGATACCCTTCACGGCGCAACATGAATCTGAAGATGGGTCTAGATCACAGTCGAAACCTTTAATCGCAAGGATAAACCACGATTGTCATCAGAGCCGTTACTTCTAATCACTTCGTTTTCAGACATGACAATTATGTCGTATTTCACAATATACAAACAAAAGATTAATGTTTCAAATGAAAGCAATAACTCTAACGTCCGTGTGACTCTTAGGTCACAGAAAGAACCTTCCAAATGAATACAAGCCCTTATTGTATGTATAACAGTGAGCCAAGAATATATATTTAATACCTGACGCCTTTTTAAATTTTATTTGGTTGCAGTTATTAGGTAAAAATCTATATTTCTAACACAACGTATTTCGACCTCTGTGCTCATTTTCAAATGATCAATACGCACTGTGGGCTTAGAAAAATGTACGTAAAGTTGGGATTACATCGTCTGTACGTAAATTTATCAGCTGACCTGGAAATGTACTTTTTATTCATAAATAAAGGTTCAGGATATGTGAAGTCAGCAGATACATTTATGCACAGTTGATGTAATTTGTGCTTAACATGCATATTTATGGGTTAGCACTATGTACAGATGATATGAAAATGGTCATAGAAGCAAAAATAGACGAAGTGACTCTCAGAGAATAAAATACTTTGCTTTACTAACATAAACACTTACACCATGCATGACGCAATTATACTTTTGCTCTCTCAGATACGTTCTCTTGCACAATCTTTCTCATAATGCACTATATCTAACGCAAACACACGTACACTCAGTCAAACCTCAAATGCAATTATAATATAACACAAATAGTAAAGGATTACAATATCGTTTACACTATTTGTGTAGAAAACGCCGTCTATTTTTTAAGCTCCTCAAAGAAACTAAATGTCATCATTACGAATTTCAGTTCTTAAACGTATTACCCATACTAAACGTCAACATTACGAATTAAAGTTGTTAATAATATTGCCCATTAACCTTGCAATTTTCGCAAGCAGTCTATGCGTATCAAACTCTATGTATACTGTATTCGTACATCTATTAACTGCGAGAGGCTCCTATACGTTATGTACACAATTACACGTACAGTATGTCAAGTGCAGATAATGTAAATTTATTCCTACCGTTTTGAAACGTAAAAGAGTTTGACTTTGACCATTTAATTTCTGAATATTCAGCACTATTCCAGTATGTTTTAAATTGTTAAATGCACTGGAATACTGGAGGCTGCGTATTATTATGTTCTGGAACACATGCCGTGCTGTTGCCGTTTTAGCTGTACAATTTTCAACAATGTGAATTTGCTCTTCTTATCTGAGACTGTTGTAATGATATTGCACTTCTGATGTCTCAATGTTCTCTTCCTTTCTTGATAATCTTCTGGGTCTTCTTTCAATTCGAAAAAAATTACTATCCCCGTAGTTACCGAAAACACTTCCACGAGCGTGTCTCCATCAAAACTGGCCCCCTCTCTCAATATCTTCAACCGTCTCCCTCTTAGTTTCTTTTTTAATTACGGGGATAAATGCCGACCGCGGTGGCCGAGCGGTTCTAGGCGCTTCAGTCCGAAACCACGCGGCTGCTACGGTCGCAGGTTCGAATCCTGCCTCTGACATGGATCGCTGTGATGTCCTCAGGTTAGTTAGGTTTAAGTAGTTCTAAGTCTGGGGACTGATGATCTCAGATGTTACGTTCCATAGTGCTCAGAGCCATTTGAACCATTTTTGAACAGGGATAAGGCAGTTCCATGGCCTATTAGGCCATAGAACTTCTTTTACATCAGTATCACAAAAAATTTACGTTCTCTTTACACAGAATAAAACATACATTTATAGATAACATCACATTCGTTCACATATATGCCTCATTTTAGAATTTGTATATATGAAAAAATCAATAAAACACATAATTACCTCAAATTCAGCATTACAATCATTGCACATAAATGAAAAGATATTAACTCGAATTTGCAAGAGAGAAAAAATACCCGTCACAATTCAAGAATGGTCAGACGAAGTGGAAGTATGGACGTAAGTCTTAGGGTGTCTCGTGACACCAAAGAGCGCAGTTACAGGAGCCTGAACGAAGAGATCGGTCTCCAGTTGCAAGAATGGAAGTACATTAACTGTAAACAGTAGCTGAGACGTAATGTAATAGCGTTGTAGCCTATCCCTGGCGATATTCATATTATACATTGAGGAAGCAGTAAGGGAAGGCAAGGAGAAATGTGGAAAGGGAAATAAAGTTCAGGTAGAAGAAATAAAAATTTTAAGGTTCACGGATGACACTGTTAGTCTATCAGAGACGGAAAAGGAAAAGCAGTTGAACAGTATGGATAGCACATTGAAAACAGGTCATAAGATGAAGTCAACAAAAGTAAAACAGGATTTATCGAATGTAGTCGAATTAAATCAGGAGAAGCTATGGGAATTAGATTAGGGAATGAGATACTAAAAATATGAGTATTGCTATTTGGGCAGCAAAACACACTAACGGAAAAAAGTTACAACACCAAGAAGGAGTTTGCGACAAACGTTTCTACATCTGAAAGACCATATCTATACAAGTTTCACGCCAGTCGCATAAGAATGACGCCTGTAGGTTTGCTTTAAATAAACGTTGTAACGGTCGTGAGTGTTAGCTTTGATATTGGACGTGCTGAGTTGATGTTAGTCAAGAATGCTTTTAAGGTGACAAAGACGCCATTATCAACACCTCACTGAGCTTGAGCAAGGTGTAATAGGGCTACGAGAAGTTGGATGTTCCTTCTGTGGTGTTACAGAAAGACTTGGTAGGAATGTAGCCACTGTACATGTCTGCTGGCAGCGGTGGTCACGGGAATGTTTGGTGGCAAGAAGACCGGTCTCTGCCGGCCGGAGTGGCCGCGCGGTTCTAGGCGCTACAGTCGGGAGCAGAGCGGCTGCTACGGTCGCAGGTTCGAACCCAGCCTCGGGCATGGATGTGTGTGATGTCCTTAGGTTAGTTAGGTTTAATTAGTTGTAAGTTCTAGGCGACTGATGACCTCAGAAGTTAAGTCGCATAGTGCTCAGAGCCGTTTGAACCAAGGCCGGGCTCTGGACGACCACGTGGCACAGCCGAAGAGAAGAAGACCGCCGTGTTCGGCGTATGGTCCTGTCGCATCGAACTGCATCTGCAGCAGGAATTTGAGCAGCAGTTGACACTGCAGTGACATAATTAACTGTAACAAATTCATAACTTCAAGGACAGCGCCGAGCTGACTTCCTCTAGCCCGCATTCCACAGACCCGAAACCACCAGCGTGTGCGACATCATTGGTGTCTAGCGTGAGTTCATCAAAGGGCAGCGTGGAGGTCTTATGACAGTTCGTTCTACTTCGTTGCCTGTGATGGCACTGTGTTGTCCAGCTGAGGACCTGTATTCCACCAGTCCGCGTGCTAGTTAGGTCTGGGGTGAGATTTCGTATGACAGCAGGAGCGCTCTCGCGCTTATCCCACGCACCCTGACTGCAAAATTGTTCGTCAGTCTGGTGAACCGACCTGTTGTGCTGCCAGTCGTGAACAGCATTGCAGGCGGTCTTTTCCTACAGGGTAACGCTCGACCACATACCGCTGTTATAATCCATCATGCTCTACAGGGTGTAGACAGGTTGACTTGGCCCGCTCGATCACTAGATCTGTTTCCAGTCGAGCACATACGGGACACCATAGGTCGACAACTGCAGCGTTTTCCCCAAATAGTGTTAACCGTCCCTGTACTGACCGATCAAGTGCAACAGGCATCGAACTGCATCCCTCAGCCGGCCGAAGTGGCCGTGCGGTTAAAGGCGCTGCAGTCTGGAACCGCAAGACCGCTACGGTCGCAGGTTCGAATCCTGCCTTGGGCATGGATGTTTGTGTTGTCCTTAGGTTAGTTAGGTTTAACTAGTTCTAGTTCTAGGGGACTAATAACCTCAGCAGTTGAGTCCCATAGTGCTCAGAGCCATTTGAACCATTTTTTGCATCCCTCAAACTGACATCCACCATCTGTGCAACACAATGCAGGCCGGCCGCTGCGACCGAACGGTTCTAGGCGCTTCAGTGCGGAATCGCGCTGCTGCTACGGTCGCAGGTTCGAATCCTGCCTCGGGCATGGCTGTGTGTGATGACCTTAGGTTAGTTATGTTTAAGTTCTAGGGGATGGTTCAAATGGCTCTGAGCACTATGGGACTTAAAATCTGAAGTCACCAGTCCCCTAGAACTTAGAATTACTTAAACCTAACTAACCTAAGTACATCACACACATCCATGCAAAAAGCAGGATTCGAACCTGCGACCGTAGCAGTCGCGCGGTTCCGGACTGAAGCGCCTAGAACCGCTCGGTCACAACGACCGGCTAAGTCTAGGGGACTGATTACCTCAGATATTAACTCCCATGAACCATGGACCTTGCCGTCGGTGGGGAGGCTTGCGTGCCTCAGCGATACAGATGGCCGTACCGTAGGTGCAACCACAACGGAGGGGTATCTGTTGAGAGGCCAGACAAACATGTGGTTCCTGAAGAGGGGCAGCAGCCTTTTCAGTAGTTGCAGGGGCAACAGTCTGGATGATTGACTGATCTGGCCTTGTAACAATAACCAAAACGGCCTTGTTGTGCTGGTACTGCGAACGGCTGAAAGCAAGGGGAAACTACAGCCGTAATTTTTCCCGTGGACATGCAGCTTTACTGTATGATTAAATGATGATGGTGTCCTCTTGGGTAAAATATTCCGGAGGTAAAATAGTCCCCCATTCGGATCTCCGGGCGGGGACTACTCAAGAGGACGTCGTTATCAGGAGAAAGAAAACTGGCGTTCTACGGATCGGAGCGTGGAATGTCAGATCCCTTAATCGGGCAGGTAGGTTAGAACATTTAAGAAGGGAAATGGATAGGTTAAAGTTAGATATAGTGGGAATTAGTGAAGTTCGGTGGCAGGAGGAACAAGACTTTTGGTCAGGTGATTACAGGGTTATAAATACAAAATCAAATAGGGGTAATGCAGGAGTAGGTTTCATAATGAATAAAAAAATAGGAGTGCGGGTTTTCTACTACAAGCAGCATAGTGAACGCATTATTGTGACCAAGATAGACACAAAGCCCATGCCTACTACAGTAGTACAAGTTTATATGCCAACTAGCTCTGCAGATGATGAAGAAATTGAAGAAATGTATGACGAGATAAAAGAAATTATTCAGGTAGTGCAGGGAGACGAAAATTTAATAGTCATGGGTGACTGGAATTCGTCAGTAGGAAAAGGGAGAGAAGGAAACATAGTAGGTGAATATGGATTGGGGGGAAGAAATGGAAGAGGAAGCCGCCTTGTAGAATTTTGCACAGAGCATAACTTTAATCATAGCTAACACTTGGTTCAAGAATCATAAAAGAAGGTTGTATACCTGGAAGAATCCTAGAGATACTAAAAGGTATCAGATAGATTATATAATGGTAAGACAGAGATTTAGGAAACAGGTTTTAAATTGTAAGACATTTCCAGGGGCAGATGTGGATTCTGACCACAATCTATTGGTTATGAACTGCAGATTGAAACTGAAGAAACTGCAAAAAGGTGGAAATTTAAGGAGATGGGACCTGGATAAACTGAAAGAACCAGAGGTTGTAGAGAGTTTCAGGGAGAGCATAAGGGAACAATTGACAGGAATGGGGGAAAGAAATACAGTAGAAGAAGAATGGGTAGCTCTGAGGGATGAAGTAGTGAAGGCAGCAGACGATCAAGTAGGTAAAAAGGCGAGGGCTAATAGAAATCTTGGTTAACAGAAGAAATATTGAATTTAATTGATGAAAGGAGAAAATATAAAAATGCAGTGAATGAAGCAGGCAAAAAGGAATACAAACGTCTCAAAAATGAGATCGACAGGAAGTGCAAAATGGCTAAGCAGGGATGGCTAGAGGACAAATGTAAGGATATAGAGGCTTGTCTCACTAGGGGTAAGATAGATACTGCCTACAGGAAATTAAAGAGACCTTTGGAGAGAAGAGAACCACTTGTATGAACATCAAGAGCTCAGATGGCAACCCAGTTCTAAGCAAAGAAGGGAAGGCAGAAAGGTGGAAGGAGTATATAGAGGGTTTATACAAGGGCGATGTACTTGAGGACAATATTATGGAAATGGAAGAGGATGTAGACGAAGACGAAATGGGAGATAAGATACTGCGTGAAGAGTTTGACAGTGCACTGAATGACGTAATTCGAAACAAAGCCCCAGGAGTAGACAACATTCTATTAGAACTACTGACAGCATTGGGAGAGCCAGTCATGACAAAACTCTACCATCTGGTGAGCAAGATGTATGAGACAGGCGAAATACCCTCAGACTTCAAGAAGAATATAATAATTCCAATCCCAAAGAAAGCAGGTGCTGACAGATGTGAAAATTACCGAACTATCAGTTTAATAAGTCACAGGTGCAAAATACTAACGCGAATTCTTTACAGACGAATGGAAAAACTGGTAGAAGCATCCCTCGGGGAAGATCAGTTTGGATTCCGTAAAAATGTTGGAACACGTGAGGCAATACTAACCTTACGACTTATCTTAGAAGAAAGATTAAGAAAAGGCAAACCTACGTTTCTAGCATTTGTAGACTTAGAGAAAGCTTTTGACAATGTTAACTGGAATACTCTCTTTCAAATTCTGAAGGTGGCAGGGGTAAAATACAGGGAGCGAAAGGCTATTTACAATTTGTACAGAAACCAGATGGCAGTTATAAGAGTCGAGGGGCATGAAAGGGAAGCAGTGGTTGGGAAGGTAGTGAGACAGGGTTGTAGCCTCTCCCCGATGTTATTCAATCTGTATATTGAGCAAGCAGTAAAGGAAACAAAAGAAAAATTCGGAGTAGGTATTAAAATTCATGGAGAAGAAGTAAAAACTTTGAGGTTCGCCGATGACATTGTAATTCTGTCAGAGACAGCAAAGGACTTTGAAGAGCAGTTGAACGGAATGGACAGTGTCTTGAAAGGAGGATATAAGATGAACATCAACAAAAGCAAAACGAGGATAATGGAATGTAGTCAAATTAAGTCGGATGATGCTGAGGGAATTAGATTAGGAAATGAGACACTTAAAGTAGTAAAGGAGTTTTGCTATTTAGGGAGTAAAATAACTGATGATGGTCGAAGTAGAGAGGATATAAAATGTAGACTGGCAATGGCAAGGAAATCGTTTCTGAAGAAGAGAAATTTGTTAACATCGAGTATAGATTTAAGTGTCAGGAAGTCGTTTCTGAAAGTATTTGTATGGAGTGTAGCCATGTATGGAAGTGAAACATGGACGATAACTAGTTTGGACAAGAAGAGAATAGAAGCTTTCGAAATGTGGTGCTACAGAAGAATGCTGAAGATAAGGTGGGTAGATCACGTAACTAATTAGGAGGTATTGAATAGGATTGGGGAGAAGAGAAGTTTGTGGCACAACTTGACTAGAAGAAGGGATCGGTTGGTAGGACATGTTTTGAGGCATCCAAGGGATCACAAATTTAGCATTGGAGGGCAGTGTGGAGGGTAAAAATCGTATAGGGAGACCAAGAGATGAATACACTAAGCAGATTCAGAAGGACGTAGGCTGCAGTAGGTACTGGGAGATGAAGAAGATTGCACAGGATAGAGTAGCATGGAGAGCTGCATCAAACCAGTCTCAGGACTGAAGACCACAACAACAGTGCTTAGAGCCAGTAGAACCATTTTTGTACACAATGCATGCATGTCTGCATATTTGCGTTCAACACTCTGGCGGTTACACCGGTTGTTAATGAATCAGCATTTCATACTTACAACGGCTTATCCCGCGCTTACATTAACCTGTGATCTTGCAAGGCGAAAACAATGGCCGTCTATAGACCTATGAAGGTACGGTGCCAAAGAGACGTTTACAAAATCATGTTGCAGACACGTGAGGCAGCTGTACTTATACATTTGAACGACTGTTTACATAGTTTGAAAGGCGCTTTCACGAATACATGGAAATGAAATTTTTTACACTGTCAACACAGTTCATTTTTTCCGGTTTGTGATAGGACATTGACAAAATGAATACGCGGGATGTGCCAGGTTTCTCAGCCAGTAATCTATAAATCTTTGATGCAGATTGGCTGAACTACCTTGAATTACAGACCCCGTTGCCTTTACTTTTCTGTATGCAGAGGCTCCTTAAGAACTACTGCAGAAATTTTGATAACGTGTTCTCTAACACACTGCCGGAAAAAGTTAGTATGCCCTTTTAGAGGGTTTCAGTTCACTCAATATTCATTGGTGCAACAGGGTATATGGTGTACATGAGATGATTACAATTACAGATCAATAGTACAAGCGGTTCTGAGGTACCAGATTTTGTGTCCTCCCTGGACAGGCGGTGCGTGGGTCTCCTCCTGTAAACTGCTTCTGTAATATAGGCCGAGAGTGAAGGAAGCGAGTAGGAGCAGGAGAGGTGAAGCACTTCGGTACTGCATCTAACTTTAACACTTTTCTAGAGTCAAAAGCACAAGTAAATAACAAATGCATACATAAGTTTGGCTAGGATGAGCACGTAGGTGTGAAGCCGTAGTCCATGTCTAATCAAATTCTCAATAGCAAGCTAGCCCACTCGGTAGTCGAAGCGATGTTTCGAGGCCGTCTGCTCTTGATGAAATGGGCAAAATCAAGACGGCAGTCGCTGAGCCCCACAGCGTCGGCCAGAGGGCGCTGTGGTCGGCGTAGTTAGTCTTCTCTCGTAGTGCCAACTTACGAGAGCGTGCACCTACGTTGTGGCATCGCAACTATCGACGCCACGCCAGGCAAGTGTGATGCAAACGCTGTTGTTCTCTAGCTCAGGGCTTCCCAACGTGTGGTCCGCGAACCCCTTAGGGGTCCACCGGCTCTTTCTAGGGGGTCCGCGGCCACATTTCACCAAATCGTGTAAAATAATGAGTAAAACATTTGAATAAAAATGTGAAAATAAAATTCATCATTTTTCTTCGTGTGGAAAACGAGTACTTCAGGTCGTATTCCCAAGCAGCCTTTGCGGTTCCTAAGTGAGAACGAATACATAGTTAAGTGCCGGAGAATGCGGCTTCTCTGATCGACTGTTTCGCAACAATACGGGGGTCATTTGTGCGCCAGCTCACGGCGCTAGATGCGCTGAAACCTTTTGCGCGTGCGCGGAGCGAGCTTTGTCGGAATTATTATGTGAAAACGCTGCAAGTACTCCATTGGATGCAATATCCTGTGGAAGTGGAATAACCAAGAAGCGTAAGTACAACGAAAGCCATTTAGAAATGGGCTTTATGGAGACAAAGAAGGGTAAAGCTCAGTGTGTAATTTGTGCGCGAGTCCTTCCTAACAGTTCAGTGGTTCCAGTTAAATTGCAGCGTCATTTTGAAGGTACTCACCCGGATTTCCAGGCTAAAGACATCGATTTTTTCAAAAGGAAGAGTGCTGAACTAGCTGCTTCTCAGCATTGCATGAAAACTCATGCAAAAACAATTAATAAAAATTCATTAAAAGCTTCTTTCTTGGTTAGTTATCGAGTGGCAAAAACAGGCAAAGCTCATACCATTGCAGAAAATCTCATCAAGCCGTGTGTTAATGATATTGTTCCTTGCATGGGAGACGAATTGGGAACATGACACGTGCATTAAGAAGTTTTCAGTTCCCATGGGTTTCGCTCTGAAATTTGAAGTTACTGTGCTCTTGACTGACGAGGGGTTCGCCATGGATTTTCGACTGAAGAAGGGGTCCGCCAGCAGAAAAGGTTGGGAAGCCCTGCTCTAAATGATTTGGCGGACAGTGTGGGAAGCAGTCTGCGGTTGTTTGCTGATGTTGCTGTGGTGTACGGTAAGATGTCGAAGTTGAGTGACTGGAGGAAGATACAAGACGACGTAGACAAAGTTTCCATTTGGTATGATAAATGGCTGCTAGCCCTAAATCGGAAAAACATAATTGATGCCGATAAGTAGGAACAACAAACCGTAATGTTGTGACACAGTATTACTAGTGTCCAGCTTGTCACAGTCAAGTTGTTTAAATATTGACAAGGGATTTCAGATCAATTCCGTATTTCTGGATTTCCGGAAGGCTTTTCACGCTGTACCACACAAGCGGCTTGTAGTGAAATTGCGTGCTTATGGAATGTCGTCTCAGTTATGTGACTGGATTTGTGATTTCCTGTCAGAGAGGTCACAATTCGTAGTAACTGACGGAAAGTCATCGAGTAAAACAGAAGTGATTTCTGGCGTTCCCCAACGTAGTGTTATAGGTCCTTTGCTGTTCCTTATCTATATAAACCGACTAATAAAGTCATCAGAAGAACAAAACAAATTGCAAAACGATTTAGAAAAGATATCTGAATGGTGCGAAAATTGGCAGTTGACCCTAAATAACGAAAAGTGTGAGGTCATCCACATGAGTGCTAAAAGGAATTCGTTAAACTTCGGTTACACGATAAATCAGTCTAATCTAAAAGATGTGAAATTCAACTAAATACCTTGGTATTACAATTACCAACAACTTAAATTGGAAGGAACACATAGAAAATGTGGGGAGGGCTAACCAAAGACTGTGTTATGTTGGCAGGACCTTGGAAAATGCAACAGATCTACTAAGGAGACTGCCTACACTACGTTTGTCCGTCCTCTTTTAGAATACTGCTGTGCCGTGTGGGATCCTTACCAGATAGGACTGACGGAGTACATCCAAAAAGTTCAAAGAAGGGCAACACGTTTTGTATTATCGCGAAATATAGGAGAGAGTGTCACAGAAATGATACAGGATTTGGGCTGCACATAATTAAAAGAAAGGCGTTTTTCGTTGCTACGTAATCTTCTCACGAAATTCCAATCACCAACTTTCTCCTCCGAATGCGAAAATATATTGTTGACACCGACTTACATAGGGAGAAACGATCACCGCGATAAAATATGGGGAATCAGAGCTCGTACAGAAAGATATAGGTGTTCGTTTTTTCCGCGCGCTATGCGAGATTGGAATAATAGAGAATTGTGAAGGTGGTTCGATGAACACTCTGCCAGGCACTTAAATGTGATTTGCAGAGTATCCATGTAGATGCAGATGTAGATTTGACGGTAACGCAGTAAAGCGATATGAGGTGGAACGAGCATGTGAGAACTGTGGTAGGGAAGGCAAACGGTCGACTTCGGTTTATTTGGAGAATTTTAGGAAAGTTCACCTGTAAAGGAGGACGCATATACGACGCTGGTGCGACCTATTCTTTAGTACTGCTCGACTTTTTGGGATCTGCACCAGATCGGATGGAAGGAAGACATAGAACAATTCAGAGGAGGGCTGATAGATTTGTTACCGGTAGGTTCGAACAAAACGTGTTACGGAGATGCTTCGGGAACTCAAATGTGAATCCCTGGAGGGCAGACGGCGTTCTTTTCGAGAAACACTGTCGAGAAAATTTAGAGAACCGACTGCCGAACGATTCTGCTGCCGCCAACATACATCGAAGATAAGATACGAAAAATTAGGGCTCATACTGAGTAGTACAGATAGTCGTTTTTCCCTCGCTGTATTTCGGATGGGAAGGGAGGGGAAATGACAAGTATTGGTGCACGGTACCCTCCGCCATGCACCTTACGGTGGCTTGCGGAGTATCTACGTAGATGTCGATGTTGACACAGAACGATGCTCAAACATCCATATTAGTACGTGATGTAGCCTTCACGGGCGGCAATGCAACCACTGACACTGGAATCCAGTAGATGGCGAATACTGTCCTGAGACACGTTATGCCACGCCTGCTTGACCCGTTTACGTACTTCTGTAAGAGCTGTTGGTTTATGAGTCGCACGAGTCACTTCTCGTCTCATCATATCATATACGTGCTCGATTGGAGACAAGTCCAGAGATCGTGCTGCCCAGAGAAGTTGCTGCACATCTAGCAGAGCACGTTGTTTTCAAGGGCAGTGTACTGGAACAACACATCGCCTTCCTGCTGCTATAACTGCAAAAGAACAGGTCTAACAACATTCTGCATGTACCAAACGCTGGTCAGCGTTCCCTCCAGAAACACCAAGGGTGAACGACAGTTGTAGCATATCGCACCTCAAACCATAAGGACTGGGAAGGAGCCTCTGTGTCTTGGACGAATGCACTCTCCGAGTGAGCGCTCAAGAGGTCTACGCCGTTCGCGCAAACGACCATCACCTCCGTGCAAGTACGAGGTGCATTCAAGTTCTAAGGCCTCCGATTTTTTTCTAACTAACTACTCACCCGAAATCGATGAAACCGGCGTTACTTCTCGACGTAATCGCCCTGCAGACGTACACATTTTTCACAACGCTGACGCCATGATTCCACGGCAGCGGCGAAGGCTTCTTTAGGAGTCTGTTTTGACCACTGGAAAATCGCTGAGGCAATAGCAGCACGGCTGGTGCATGTGCGGCCACGGAGAGTGTCTTTCATTGTTGGAAAAAGCCAAAAGTCACTAGGAGCCAGGTCAGGTGAATAGGGAGCATGAGGAATCACTTCAAAGTTGCTATCACGAAGAAACTGTTGCGTAACGTTAGCTCGATGTGCGGGTGCGTTGTCTTGGTGAAACAGCACACGCGCAGCCCTTCCCGGATGTTTTTGTTGCAGTGCAGGAAGGAATTTGTTCTTCAAAACATTTTCGTAGGATGCACCTGTTACCGTAGTGCCCTTTGGAACGCAATGGGTAAGGATTACGCCCTCACTGTCGCAGAACATGGACACCATCATTTTTTCAGCACTGGCGGTTACCCGAAATTTTTTTGGTGGCGGTGAATCTGTGTGCTTCCATTGAGTTGACTGGCGCTTTGTTTCTGGATTGAAAAATGGCATCCACGTCTCATCCATTGTCACAACCGACGAAAAGAAAGTCCCATTCATGCTGTCGTTGCACGTCAACATTGCTTGGCAACATGCCACACGGGCAGCCGTGTGGTCGTCCGTCAGCATTCGTGGCACCCACCTGCATGACACTTTTCGCATTTTCAGGTCGTCATGCAGGACTGTGTGCACAGAACCCACAGAAATGCCTACTCTGGAGGCGATCTGTTCAACAGTCATTCGGCGATCCCCCAAAACAATTCTCTCCACTTTCTCGATCATGTCGTCAGACCGGCTTGTGCGAGCCCGAGGTTGTTTCGGTTTGTTGTCACATGATGTTCTGCCTTCATTAAACTGTCGCACCCACGAATGCACTTTCGACACATCCATAACTCCATCACCACATGTCTCCTTCAACTGTCGATGAATTTCAATTGGTTTCACACCACGTAAATTCAGAAAATGAATGACTGCACGCTGTTCAAGTAAGGAAAACGTCGTCATTTTAAGTATTTAAAACAGTTCTCATTCTCACCGCTGGCGGTAAAATTCCATCTGCGGTACGGTGCTGCCATCTCTGGGACGTATTGACAATGAACGCGGCCTCATTTTAAAACAATGCGCATATTTCTATCTCTTTCCAGTCCGGAGAAAAAAAATCGGAGGTCTTAGAACTTGAATGCACCTTGTAGAATCTGCTTTCATCACTGAAGACCAATGTGCATCATTGCATCTTTCGAGTGTTCTTCTGACTGCACCAGCCGAGCCGTGCACGTCGATGCCGTGGCTTGAATGGAAGACGGGCTAGAGATGCAAGTGCCTGTAGTCCCAATGCTAATAACCAGTTCGCAACAGTTCGTATTGACACGTCTGGGCTCACAATTCCTGTTATCTGTGCTGTGGTAGCCGTACAATCTACCACTGCTGCCCTTACAATAGGACGATCCTGACGGGCGTCTGTGATACTAGACGTCCAGAACCTCGTCAACGGGTGTGAGAACATTCACTTAACCACTGTTACCAGTATCGTTGCAAAACTGACGCGGAATGCCCAATTTGTGTGGCAATTCTCCAAAATAACCATCGCCTCACTAGGAAGGCCATAATTTGGCGCCTTTCAAAATCGCTCATTTGTCTGTAGGAAGCACGGGGTGCCTCTCGTGGCATGGTTGGATGTTTGCTTCACACGTTTGCACTACACTGAGCATTCCCTATTAAAGGGTAGAACAGATGGCGCTCTGGTACCCATGCCCCTACACTAACTGTCGGCGGACTACGTTGAAACAGCTGTCAGTACATCTACTATCCACCAGGTGGCATATGCCGTCATCAGTTGAAAATCGACGTCTTCTTTAGAGGTGTACTACTTTTTTTTTTCTTGCAATGTAGATACACTGACGAGGAACATTCGTGTACATGATTTTTAAATATTTGACGCAGAGTGGCTGAACTACGATGAGTTATAGTCCCCCGCTGTTTTTTTCCTGTCTCTATACGAACGCTGCTCTCAGGATCTACTGAAGGGATTTTCGTCCTCGCGGAAGACTGGCATGACGACCCCGCCGACAAAGAATGGCTTCTGCAGCTGCAGCGGCTCGCATTGCGGGTTGCGGTCGGGCCGCTCACTCCTTTAGGAGCTGCAGTGCGCCGTCAAGTGGCGCGTGCTGCTTAAACAGTTTAGTTTATGGTATTCAGCTACCTATTGTTGTTCTCTGATTTTTATTCGTAACTCAACCAAGTAAACAAAATTTCTACTCCGCCAGCTAAGTCGTCCACCCGTTGATACAAGGCGCAAGTTTGATCTCGAACGCTCGGAACCGCAAGAAGTCATGCTTAGACCAACACTCGATCATAAAACGACAGTGGTCTATGTAAGTTCCATGTAAAACTCCGCATTTGTCTTCTAGCGCCATCAAACTGTGGCATGTTGTAGCTGCACTCCCAAGTGCTCGAGTTAAATATAAATGTAGGCTTCCGCGGCCATTGTCACAGCCAATAAATTTTTTCTGGGCTTGTGACCGCATTGTCAATATGTAAAATTACCGACGTTTCAGTCATTGTTGCAAGTGACATACTTCAGGGTGTTTTTGTTTACTGCTGAAGGAGAAAACTTTATTTCTTATATTCCTGAAGACGTGGCTGTTATCTAATTCTGATATGCTGTTAAGGATTAAAGAGAGGGATGTTAGAAGTTATTTATTGTTGTTTTTATTATTTCTTTTCATTGGTGGAAACCCGACCTTTTGATTTGTGTTTGCATTACTGCTTGTGATCCTACGAATCTGCTACAAATATTAGAGACAAAGTTGCGACGTTCTTAATATGGACTGGTTGACTGGGTGATCTAGGGGGGAGAGGACCAAACAGCGAAGTGGAGAAGGAAGTCGGCAGTGCCAATTCAAAGGAACCATCCCGGCATTTGCCTGAAGTGTTTTAGGGAAATCACGGAAATTCTAAATGTGGATGGCCGGACGCAGGTTTGAACCATCGTTCTGAATATATGATATAATAATCCAGAAATATAATGGAGATGACACAGGAATACACAACACTGCGCTGGATAGATATACTGATTTTGTAGGATAAGAAGAACTTTGTTTGAACCTGAAGGTGGCTGTTCAAACAGTACACGACGTTCGTCTCCATAGCAACAGGAACAGTCCAGTCAAATCGACAACAAACTATCTTCACCCAAACAGTCGAGGCCTAGTGTGTTAAAGATATTGATGACAGCGTACTAGAAAGGGTTTATGAAGACTATTACAATCGTGGCTTCATTTCCCATGGCGAATTAATGAGGCCATATAAGTGCATTAAAAGTAAGTTAAATTGCGGATTAATGCTAAATTGTGCCTCTAGCAAAAGGCGAGCAGGAGCTCGTTTCAGAGGAAACACACTGTCGCAATTACAAAGATCATGTAATATTATTATGGCTCCACAGTTCACTATTGAAAACTGAAAATGAGGGCACTAGAAGCGTCTGAAATGTTTGCCTTGAACAATTTCAAATACTCGATTTTTTTTATTGTCAATCTTAAGGCTGAATATAGCATTATATCCAGGCATATTACTACATTTGCCCCATGTAAGGACTTTGAAAACGATAGTAGTAGAACCGGAAGGCACAACAGTTTGTGGAGGAAGTGATCATATTTATGACAGAGCGGGGTGAGGAGAAAGGAAATGTTTGGAACAGTGACCAAAGTCAATGTCAGTATGAAATCTGGTCATCATCAACGCTGTCTCACACAGGAGAGAAAACTACAGCTAGTGTATTGCAGTCTGTCCGTAGCTCTACCCACGGCTACAGAATTGGTATGGCTTTATCTTTGCAGACGGACTAATAAACAAGTTGTAAATCTGCTTGTAAGTCCAAATAAAATACCGAGTCGTTCACACAAAACCCAAACATACCAATATACTGATGAACAAAATGAGACAGGCGCTGCCAGCATGATTCCTGATACAGAAAGGGTCAACCTCCATATCAACATAGATCTGGATATGGGCGGTTTTTTGCGCTGCTGATAATAAATTACATTACACATTAAGTTGTACAGCAGTGTTCCTTCTGGTGTACAGTTGAAGCTGCCATCACTAGTCAGCGCTACAGTCGCGAAAAATCCACATGGCGGTGGCAGGAAGTTAAAGACTGCAAGAGAACACTGGCGGAAAACAAAAAAATATATACGGTGCTGGAGGGAAATTTTTAAAAATTCAAGATAGTGGAAGTAGCCCAGTTGCGCTTTGTAACTGCACATTCTCTGCCATTACCTCCAAGGATGTGCCATGTTCAAATTGTTTGTCGTCAAATACTGTAACTATCATCTAACATGTGCTTACACAGCATATGTCTAGTCGGACCTATACTCACACACACGTCGAAAAATCGGTGCAAAGGCAGTAAGTGGCTCTATCAATCCACACGGCCTCTCGACAGTTTCCACGTGCTTGATCATAGATGAAAATCACCTTGGCTTGCACCTCGAGTGAAAAACAGACCATTGAACAACGTCTTAAACTATATCACGTAGCGTGCAACACAGAGCATAATGTGCATCCAAATTATTTACGTTGGAAAATTTGCATTAAGTAATTAAGTAATAAATTATCACTACGTAAAGTGTAGTGTAATGTACCTGTATTAAGTGCTGTCCATTCCCGAACATATGTAGACGAGAACAGTTTTATTCCTGTTCCTGTCAGTAATCGCCTCCTGAATTTAACTTACCATTCATCTTTGGTATCGATTACCATGCTATGTGGTTGAACATGAATCTCCTGTGCTTTGAAATAGACTGCAGTGAATGAAAAACAATAAACGCTGGTGATTGGACATAAAAAATAAAATATCGTCATAACAGCTTTCAAGGATCAGACTTGCGCCTCTTCCGTCCTCGAGGGGCAAGTTCATTATAAATAGTTTTTACCCTCCGTAATATGATTCTAATCACCGAGTAACAACTTGACTACAATAACAAATGAATCTTTTTGTTCTGCCTTGCGACCTACGCAAGCTGTTGTTACCGATGAAGAGTGCATGACAAAATGTAGTATGTCATGTGGCCTCCAGTTTGGGAGCTCCAGATTGTAGACTATGTCCAGCTTATGTGAACAGAGGTGCTACTGTGTTTTTGTGACGCAACAAGCATCTTATATATATGGACATGGCCTTTTGCACAAGTTTTTAAGTATTTTAGTTATAACAAACCTTTTATGATGTGCTGATTTCTATCCACTTGATAAGTTGGCCCCAGGTTCAACGTAAAATGAACACGTTTCATAACAAAACGATTTTTAGAAGTGAAGTCTGTCGAAGTTGGTTGCCTTAAATAAATGAATGTTTTATGTGATCTAGGCTGTTCAGTCTTTCTTAGCAAGTAAAACAGATCGCTCCTTCAGTACTCTCAAAATGAGAAAATTCAATCGGGTAAATGTATCAATGTGAGGTAAGGATCCGTGGTTCGGAAACGAAAGAGTCGACAATTGCAACCGTAATCATTCTGATACCTGCGACACTTTTAATAGGTGTACCGGAACTGTTGTTACCAAGAATATAGGGATGCAACTTTTGGAGGTGGTAGTGTGGACCAAGGAAAGAAACATGGTCTCTAAAATGCATACCTGAGGAGATAAGAGCACTTGCTCATCTTTGCTAGTGGGAAACACATCTCCTCTAGTAGTTCGCAGCTCGTGGTCTAGTGGCCAGCGCTGCTGCCTCTGGATCACGGGGTCCCGGGTTCGATTGCCAGCCGGGTTGGGGATATTCTCTGCCCGGGGACTGGGTGTTTGTGTTGTCCTCATCATTTCATTATAATCATCATCATTCGTGACTGTGGTTAGATTGGAATGTGAAAAATTAGACTGGGAGAAAATTGAGACTTTGTACGGGCGCTGATGGCCGCGCAGTTGAGGGCTCCACAAACCAGACATCATCATCATCATCATCACATCTCCTCTATTAAACAAATGCTCGCAGCTCTTAAGGTATGCATTTTAGAGCGCATGTTTGCTAGACTTTTTTTGGTTTGGGCCATAGTATCACCTGTGGAAGTTGCCTACCCTACAATCTTAGCAACAACAGTACTGGTACATGTACTCCACTGTCAGAGGTATCAGAACGGTTTTTACTCATAACTCATTCGTTTCCGGTAGAGGCACTTTTACATCAAATCGATACATTTATCTTTCCGCATCATCCCTGAAAGTTTGTAACATCACCACGGAGTCACCCTGTATATACACTCCTGGAAATTGAAATAAGAACACTGTGAATTCATTGTCCCAGGAAGGGGAAACTTTATTGACACATTCCTGGGGTCAGATACATCACATGATCACACTGACAGAACCACAGGCACATAGATACAGGCAACAGAGCATGCACAATGTCGGCACTAGTACAGTGTATATCCACCTTTCGCAGCAATGCAGGCTGCTATTCTCCCATGGAGACGATCGTAGAGATGCTGGATGTAGTCCTGTGGAACGGCTTGCCATGCCATTTCCACCTGGCGCCTCAGTTGGACCAGCGTTCGTGCTGGACGTGCAGACCGCGTGAGACGACGCTTCATCCAGTCCCAAACATGCTCAATGGGGGACAGATCCGGAGATCTTGCTGGCCAGGGTAGTTGACTTACACCTTCTAGAGCACGTTGGGTGGCACGGGATACATGCGGACGTGCATTGTCCTGTTGGAACAGCAAGTTCCCTTGCCGGTCTAGGAATGGTAGAACTATGGGTTCGATGACGGTTTGGATGTACCGTGTACTATTCAGTGTCCCCTCGACGATCACCAGTGGTGTACGGCCAGTGTAGGAGATCGCTCCCCACACCATGATGCCGGGTGTTGGCCCTGTGTGCCTCGGTCGTATGCAGTCCTGATTGTGGCGCTCACCTGCACGGCGCCAAACACGCATACGACCATCATTGGCACCAAGGCAGAAGCGACTCTCATCGCTGAAGACGACACGTCTCCATTCGTCCCTCCATTCACGCCTGTCGCGACACCACTGGAGGCGGGCTGCACGATGTTGGGGCGTGAGCGGAAGACGGCCTAACGGTGTGCGGGACCGTAGCCCAGCTTCATGGAGACGGTTGCGAATGGTCCTCGCCGATACCCCAGGAGCAACAGTGTCCCTAATTTGCTGGGAAGTGGCGGTGCGGTCCCCTACGGCACTGCGTAGGATCCTACGGTCTTGGCGTGCATCCGTGCGTCGCTGCGGTCCGGTCCCAGGTCGACGGGCACGTGCACCTTCCGCCGACCACTGGCGACAACATCGATGTACTGTGGAGACCTCACGCCCCACGTGTTGAGCAATTCGGCGGTACGTCCACCCGGCCTCCCGCATGCCCACTATACGCCCTCGCTCAAAGTCCGTCAACTGCACATACGGTTCACGTTCACGCTGTCGCGGCATGCTACCAGTGTTAAAGACTGCGATGGAGCTCCGTATGCCACGGCAAACTGGCTGACCCTGACGGCGGCGGTGCACAAATGCTGCGCAGCTAGCGCCATTCGACGGCCAACACCGCGGGTCCTGGTGTGTCCGCTGTGCCGTGCGTGTGATCATTGCTTGTACAGCCCTCTCGCAGTGTCCGGAGCAAGTATGGTGGGTCTGACACACCGGTGTCAATGTGTTCTTTTTTCCATTTCCAGGAGTGTACATACATTTATAGATGCCGGTGCGCCGGCCGTTGTGGCCGAGCGGTTCTAGGCGCTTCAGTCCGGAACCGTACTGCTGCTACGGTCGCAGGTTCGAATCCAGCCTCGGGCATCGATATATGTGATGTCCTTCGGTTAGTTAAGTTTAAGTAGTTGTAAGTCTAGGGAACTGGTGACCTCAGATGTTAAGTCCCATAGTGCTCAGAGCCATTTGAACCATTTGATGCCGGTGCCTATTTTGACGCTTGGATGACGTTTCCGGCCATGGGTTCCTGTGTAAAAATTGATCTACTAATTCCCCTCTGTAACCTCTAGAAGTGTGTTACATGAATTTTTAAACACGCTGTATAGCTGCGGTATGAAACTCGTCGGCGGACAGCAGTACGCAGTTGGTCAGTAGTCAGCCACTGTGGTCTCCGCTGTGCTCACAGCAGGCTGCGAGCGTGTAATGCCCGCGCTTTCCACCCTCGTATTTGCCATTTATTCAGCTTATTTAAGCCGGCGTAACTCGCATCCGTCACTCGCTGCACGTTACGTTTACCAGTTCCCTGCGGTCAAACCAGATGGCTGGGACGTTGCCTCACGAGGCGAAAACTGACGCATCTGTTCTCATATTAAAGTTTCAATGTCCGGCAGTTGTGTCTAGCATAAGCTTAATCAATAGATACTGTACATTAAAGTCCCCGCCGTGTTTAATATGTCGGTATTTCATGGGTATTTAGCTGCCGTACCCGGCGTTGCCCGTGATGTTTAATATCTGCCACAAAAAGTGATTAGCCCTGTGCCTTGTTGATACTCATAGCGAATGCAAGACGAATGGAAAACTGCAGTCACTTTCAATCGAACAGCGTATTTGGATCACTGGGTGTCAAAGGAATGCGACGAATGAATACATCTTCACCTGTACGAAAAGATGATTCGTTGCGTCATCTGCCGTTGCATTTTGCCATAAGTATCTCATTGTGTTTTGGAGAATTCGCCTTCGCCTTGTTTCAGCTCAGTTTTCACTGTTTCTAGTAAGCTGTGTTTGAGCACGACTCGAACTGTTCGAACAACGCGCGTCACAATTCTGGAAATCGCGGGTTCTTTTCGACATGTTGATCGGCACGCTATATAATGACTTCTGTTGGTACTATATCCAAGACCTGTCTTAGAGTTTATATGCCACTGTCGATTTTAGCAATAAAAATAACTGTGAACACTGACTAAGATATGTTCCAGGATATATCTCATACGTAACAACAGCAACTAATCCGTAAATAATAGTTCGCAATTATGTTTCTGTCAAATTCTCGAGCTTTCGCTCATCCCTCATTCTAATGACGTTTGATGGTACTATCTCCAAAATATTGCTACTAAAATTTATTCTCACGATAGGAATTACAGTTTACCACGATATATATCATTTGTTAGGCATTTAATTTTTCATTAATTTCCTCAGTGTTTCATCTGAATGTAGACATTTGAAGTAAATCGGCCAATAAGTTCGAAGTAAAACAGTAAATTACGTTTCGAGATGTTCGAAAACAATTGTGTATGGTAAAAATACATGGCCTATGTCCTCCCAAATGTTCGTTAGGAGATCGTGTAGAAATTTGAAGCAAATAGGGCAAGAGCTTCTAGAGACTTTTGGTAACAACCTTTCCCTTTTATATATTACACATATATACGTTTCAAGTCAGATTACTAAATCTTATGTAGAAAGCGATCTTTCTCTTGTCTTGAAAGTAAAATGTGCAAAATTTCGTCAAGATCAGAATAAAACTGTCGATTTATATGAATTACAAACAAACAAAGAAATGGATACATAGACTTAGGAACTACTGCAAGAATTTCGGTACCAGGTTTTTACTTCTAGGCAGACTGATTCACGAGGAAGGTTTGTGTATATCGCTACATTCAGTATTATTAACAAGTCATCCAGCCATAGATGGTTCAATATTCCGATTTAAATCACATTGTGATTGGTGTTCGAACAAGACGAGTAGCTGGGGCCAACTGCCAACCAAATATAGTTAATTCTCGAGCGCCACGTCTTCGCTGTGTCGTCTGTTTTGTAGGTCTGTGCAGTGCTTTATGAAGCGTGACTGGTTGCACGCCGGCAGCACTTGCTTTCGTCACTGCAATCTGTCAGTCACAAAGTAATTTTAATTAGAGTATACGCATGTGAAGCCAGAGCGAGTCGCTAATTAAATTACACTGCTTACCATTTGCTAAGGAACACAGAGATTGTTGTGCACAATGACACGATGATGGACGACATAAACACATCACGTGCTAAAGTGAAATGGTGTATTTATAATGAAAAACAGTACAGATTTCACTACATGGGAAAGTGGGAGAAGAGACATAAATAACGATCTTGTTTGACACAAGTGAGACGCCGAACACAAAAGGTCGATATCGGAGCCTCAGATGGGAATATACGCTCCTCGGGCACTAATACACATTTTGCACCTGTTATTCGTGCTGGCTACCAAACTGCTGAAGATTCCTTGGGGAATTTGTCCCACTTCTCTCTTAAGCAGGTTTTCATTTCTTGCACGTCCACCAAGAGCATCCCATGCATGCGCTATAGGTTTTAAGTCAGAGAATTACGCAGGGTATCCCATACGTTTGATTTCTTCACTTTCCAGTATGTCCGACACCTCAACGGTCCTGTGTGGGCGGACATTGTCGTCTATAAACAGAAAGCCGGGACCTACCGCACCCCTAAACAGACAGACATGATCCAGAATAATCTCCCTTCAATACCTCTGTGCTGTAACAGTACCTTGCACAAAGATATGCAGCGGTGTTTGGCCATTATGCATAAAGTCTGCCCACACCATGCCTAGTCCATACACTGACGTTCATGAACATTCTGTGGTCCGTAACGTATTCTCCTCTTTCTCCACACAAACTGGTGGGCAAAATCACTTGCCACAGTGAAGCGATTCGTCGGAGAACATCTCTGTGGAATGCTGTTGCTGACCCTAACCAGCATGCTACCTATACCAATGGAATCTTTCTTGATGATTGCGTGGTTGAAGTGGGACGCATTGAACAGGTTTCCGAGCATACAAACCAGCCTGCTTTAATCGCCGCGAAAAGGGTTGTGTAGAGACACGTGTACCGGTAACGGTTGTACGGTTTTCAGCGATCTGCCTAGCACTGAGATGTCTGTTTGTTTTCGTCACTAGGGCTACATATCGATACTCTTGCATTGTGGTGGTACGTCTACGACCATCGGCATGCTTTTAAATCACATTTTTTAATCTCGGGATGACACTTGTTGGCACAGCCATTTTCTAGCACCCACAGCTCCACTCACTATCTCTTTAAAATTGGCACGGTGTTATTGTTTTAATTTCCCGAGTCTTAGTTCTACCCTTCTACACTGTATCAGGATGTTTATCAGTACATCCTAGCCCTTTGAGGGAAAGAAATTAATCATGGGTTATCAGATGTTATGCGGGCAGGGGGCTTCATTGTTGTATGATTTGAGGGCTATTTCTAACTGGGTTTTTGTGAAGGGTTGCATAATTTGATGTTCGTCGATCTTCACTTGGTCGATTTCAATTTCGTCCTCTGCCGTTTGCAGTTCGTCCGTGCCTAGACAGTTGGGCAGTACAAAGGGCCGCCCATCGATAGCATTACGAAATACATAAATCTGCTGCAGTGCCATCGTTATTGTGGTTTGATTATTTAAATTATTATAATATTCCGTCCACTTGCATCTTTTTTTTTTAAGAAGATTTATTTTTATTCGTGACTGACGCACTCTAAGCCAAATAAAATTATGCTCCGTACAACCTTTTTTACATGCTATTAGTGTTTTTCAACTTTCTGATAGACGTGCGTTCTGCGTGCTTTCGATGGAACCGGGATGGTTTCAAAAATCTACACCAATCGTCTGTATGCTTCTTCTACAGCTCTGAGAAGACTTAGTAATATAATTACATTTAGTGACTTACAGGAGTTGTACACAGCACACAGAACTGACGGGCTGCTATGCAATTACAATTAATATGAATTTGAAGGAAACAGCCAATGATTATTAAAGGTAAATGCGATAACAGACCGCAGTAAAAATATTGGAATAACAATCAGTTGTCGCGAACATGTATCTCCTCTTGACACCATTTCAAACTTTCACTTCTTGCTCGTTTTATAATAGCAAACATCTCGAAAGGCCTTGTTTTCACGTTGGTTCTAATCTTCCACTGACTCGATTGTACTTCCTTTTCGCTATCAGACACTCAAAACCACATTTCTTCACCTGTAATGAATTCTGACAAAATCTTGATATTAGTGCGTTTTCTGTTATATCAAAAAGTACCAAATCGAAAACGTATAACATTGATCATAAGTAGCTCACATCTAACTGCGCTTCCCCGCGAATGACTTGTGGTCAGCTGATTCAGAACCTAGCGGGAGAACTCGTCACTACCGCACCTCTGCCTGAAGGAAAGGAATACCATTTAAGTCTGTCCCCCTCCCCCTCTCCTTCATAGCTGATTAGTCTGCCAACAGAACATTTCTTTCTACATCCGTGAGACGTGAGTCTTGAGGGGCTTCAGCGATGCTGGGAAGTCGTACCAAGCCTCGTGGTGGCGTGCTACACTTTCAGCCTAGCAGTGGATACATTCACGATCCAGATTAGAGCGATCACCGTGTCACGCTTAGGAACCTAGGCGTCCTGGCACGGGACCTAAAAGGTGTGCAGAAGCAATGGATAAAACATGCCAAATTTAAAAGAACGCAAAATCCCCAAGACTGGCAAAGTTTTGCAGAAATTCGGAATATAGAGAGTACTTCAATGCGAGATGCTTTTAATAATTTCCACAACGAAACTCTCTCGGAATCTGGCGGAAAACCCAAAGAGATTCTGGTCATACATAAAGCACACCAGTGGCAAGACGCACTCAATACCTTGACGGCGCGATAACAACGGCGAAGTCACTGATGACAGTGCCACTAAAGCAGAGTTATTAAACACGGTTTTACGAAATTCCTTTCCCAGAGAAGACGGAGTAAATATTCCTGAATTCCAATCAGGAACAACTGCCAAGATGAGAAACATAGAAGTAGATATTCTCGGTGTAGCGCAGCAGCTTAAATCACTTACTAAAGACAAAGTCTTTATTAAGGTATGTTATTTCACACTGAGGAAGCACTGCCGGACTCGTAACACGAAATATACTAATAAGCCAAAACACTATGATCACTACTTACCGCGACGATAGATGCCACTTGGTGGCGTTGCGGGGACGTGACGCGTAACTGAAGTATGTAAGTGGAGCAGACACGGACTGGGAATCACACTAGCGAAGATATGGGCTGCAAATGGGCAAATGGATTGAGAGAAGCGACTTTGACAGAGGGCAGATTATTATTATGCAGAGCCTGTGAACGCGTATCTCAAACACTGCAAAGCAGGTCGAACGTTCAGGTGCTACTGTCGTGAGCATCTACGGAAATATAGGTAGGTAAGGACTGTGAAACAACCACTAGGCGCTGAATGGTTGGATGCCCACGACTCTTCACAGAACCTGGGGTACGGAGGCTTGTCTGCTCTGTAAAGTAAGGTAGATGATGATCTGTGGCATCTCTTTCGAAAGAGTACAGTGCGGGTGCACGCACAAGTGTTTCCGAGCAAACGGTTCATTGTACGTTGTCGAACATGGAGCTCCCCGGCACGAATCCGCCCGGCGAACTAGTGTCGAGGTCCGGTGTACTGGCCAGCCTGTTGATGGTTTTTAAGGTGGTTTTCCATCTGTCTCGCGCGAATGCGGGCTGGTTCCCGTTATTCCGCCTCAGTTGCACTACGTCGACGATTGACGCGCAAACATTGTCTCTACGTACGCGTACACCGTAATTACTCTACCATGCAAACATTTGTGGTTACACTCGTCTGGTATGAGACGTTCTTGGGGGAGGTCCACTGGGGGCCGAACCTCACAATAACCCTGGGTTCGATGTGGGGCGGCGGTGAGGTGGGTGGACTGCTGTGTCCTGTTGTGGGGTTGTGAACCACTGAGGACTATGGCGGGACGAAGCCTCTCCGTCGTTTCTAGGTCTCCGGTTCAATACACAATACACACACAATACACAAGCATGTGACAATGAAGGATGAGAATGGGAAATTGATCACTACAAATGAAGGGAATCTAGAGAGCTGGCGGCGATGCTTAAAAAAAACTACTGTACAACCCTATAGACACCTACGACAACGAATGCAGGGCAGAAAACAACCAGAACGTACAACCATTAGTTGAAGAACCAACCCTGAGAGAGATGAAGGAGGCAATAAAAAGACTGAAAAATTGGAAGGCCCGGGCATAGACGTACGAGGGGCGTTCAGAAAGTAAGCTCCGATCGGTCGCGAAATGGAAACGACTATGAAAATCCGATAAAGCTTTGCACAGATGTGTTGGGTAGTGTCTCTAGTATAACCCCAGTTAGCATCACGTCGCTCTTCTCATTTCGGAGCTCGCAGTGAGTGCGTAAAGATGTCTAGAAAATAGTGTCTGCCGCCAAGTACGAGGGCCTGGTGAGAAATTTCGCCTGAAGCTATGCAGCTAACATTACATAACTGTCGTGCTGTTTCTTCTTCAAGACAATTCTCAGCCGCATTCTGCAGGGGCAATGAAGATGCTCCTGCATCATTTTCAAATGGAAATGTGAGATTACCCACAATACAGTCCGCAATTGTCTCCCCCTGAGTTTCATCTCTGGTCACATGAACCGCTGTCTTTGAAGACAACATTTTGACACAGACAACGAGGTGTAGGCCAGCGTGGAGAATTGGCGGAAAGCACTGGCGGCTGCCTTCTATGATGAGGCTATTGAAAAGTTGGTACAACGCTATGACAGAAGTCTAAGTCAGAACGGCGACTACGTAGAGAAGTAGCTGAAAGGTGTAGCTAATTGTTACAAGTAAAACATTTCTGATGTTCACTGTGGTTTCAATTTGGCAATCAATCGGAGCTTACTTTCTGAACAGGCCTCGTAGTATCAGCAGAGCTCATCAACGAATGAGGAGACAGAAGATATGGATGGTTATCCTAACTCAAGAAAGAGCTGTGGAAGAAAGAAGTAACGCCGGAGGAATGGCAAACTGCTGCTGTATGTCTCATATACAAGAAGAGAGACAAACTGTTGACGCAGAACTATAGAAGGATATCTCTACTATGCACGTACTATAAAATACCATCAAGAATTATACTGAACAGGCTCAACCCATACACTCAAGAAATATTAGACACAGAACAAGCGGGGTTCAGACAGGGTAAGTCAACAACCGACCAAATATTCACTCTAAGACAAATACTAGACAAGAACTGGGAGCACAGTCAGGATACCTTCTGCATGTTTATAGACTTCAACCAAGCATATGTCAACGTAGTGAGAGACGAGATGTGGAGGATAATGGCAGAGTGTGGGATACTGGACAAGCTTATAAAGCTAACTAAAATGTGAGTAGTGGAATGAAAGTGTAGACTGAAAATACAGGCGCAGTTCCCAGAAACATTTGAGGTGAAAACAGGTGTGAGAGAAGGAGATGTTATATTGCCAACCCTGTTCAATTTGGCACTTAGCAACACCCCGAGGAGAGTAATACAAGGCTATGCAGGAGAGAAGATAAATGTTCTGGTTTTCGCAGATGATATTGTGGCGATAGGAAAGAGCATGGAAGACCTGGAGAAAACGGGAACTATACTCATGGAAGAAGCTAAGAAAGTAGGTCTAAGTATAAATGAAAATGAAACAAAGTTCACGGTAATAGGAAGAAGAGCTCAGTTAGGACCAAACTATCCAGTAGTCAGGAACCTAACAATACAGAAAACAGACACATTCGCTTACCTCGGTGTCAACATCAACCAACAAAACCTTGTAGAGCAAGAGATCGTAACGAGAATTGAAGTCGGAGAAAATGTCTAGGAGGTATACACAAAAAAAACTTATCACTTTTTAAAATACCGTACTGAGAGAAATGTATGGAGAAACGAAAGAAAATGACCAGTGGGGAATAAGGAAACACAGAGAACTCAGACAGTTATACACATTACCTGAATCGAAGCGAGTGTGAAAACTAAAATACTCAGGAGGAACGGACATGAGTGGAGGAGAGGAGAGAATACGGTAATAAAGGTAGTGCGGATGGAAAAGCCAAAGGAACGAGAGCATTAGGGCGGCCGAGAATGAGATGGGAGACATGGAGATATTGGATCTGGGAGATGAAGGTGCAGCGGTCAGGAAGGCTGGACTGAGTAAGCCAAGGACCGGCTACGGTTTGTGTGGCCAGTATAATTAAGTAAGTAAGTTTCCAAGCACCAGCACATTAAGAGATTCACGAAAAGGTGTCGTGATTGCTATGATTTGTTGTAATAAAATGAGAGAAAACGTCATATTAGTGGTTAAAGATTTTTCTTATTAGGTTTGCCTGATAAGACAGTATGCCTTTCAAAGGCAAAAGTACATTTAAGTTTCGTCAAAACAAGCTATTGATGATTAAATGTAACTTTTCAGTGATTAAAGCCTTCAGGAGATTGTAACAGAAAAGACATAGTCGCATGTTACATACATTCAGCGTAATGTCATGGATGGAGGCACGATGTTACGAAGTAATATGTAGCTGGTTCATGTTATTCACTAGTTCGTGTTATTCACCTTCACGTTTTCTAAGTGTTCCTGGGACTGTCTTAGTAATTTAATAGAAGTAGCTTCTGTAATATTCGATGTTACTTAAAGATAAATGCGCACTATCTCTCTCTCTCTCTCTCTCTCTCTCTCAGGAGTAAGTTTGTTAGAATTTGTGAACATGCCAAGGAACACGGTACAAAAAATTGCGGGATTGTTTTCTGCGATTCTGCGTGATTCGATCACAATTCAGTATTTATTTAATCATTCAAAAACCGTTCTAAATTTTTGACGTACATATTTATTTTATAAAAATTGTCTACGCCTCTGTGTACGCCATTGACACACACACACACACACACTTACACACACACATATAGAATTTGCACTAAATTACGTTTCTCTTCCGATCCTGATGATATGTACTTAATTGCTTAGCCACCTTTTAGATACCTCCAAGTTAAGTTATAGCACAATAAAAATGACAATAAATTAATTCTTAAAAATTAGAAGGGCTTTAACAAACAGTCATATAAAGTGAAGAACTCGTGAAAAAAGTTAATCGTAATATTACCCTTAGTCTTAGCAGACCTCGCAAATTTAAAGAACATTGCAGGTGATCAAATTATCAGAAAACAAAAATTATACATCAGTTGATAACGCCGGCCGCGGTGGTCTAGCGGTCCTGGCGCTGCAGTCCGGAACCGCGGGACTGCTACGGTCGCAGGTTCGAATCCTGCCTCGGGCATGGGTGTGTGTGATGTCCTTAGGTTAGTTAGGTTTAAGTAGTTCTAAGTTCTAGGGGACTTATGACCTAAGATGTTGAGTCCCATAGTGCTCAGAGCCATTTGAACCATTTGAACATCAGTTGATGACCTCCGAGCAGTGCTTTACGGATATCAGAGGCATAAATTAAAGATACATCTTTTATACGAGCTACGGCTTACTAATTGGAGTGAAAAATTTGCATGCGGTACATTACACTTTTGCGTTTAGAGAAACGCACACCTGGAAACCGAGAGGTCGCGGGATCGAATCCCGGTCGGATAATGCTAACATGAAACATTTGGGTTGGACACTCCTGGTTAGTCGCTAGAGATCTCTGCCTGCGTAAGCACAAGTCCTTCGCGTACAACCCGTACGGTGAAAGAACAGCTAAGGTGGACTTAGCGTTGCTTCTTCGCGAGTCTACCACATTCAATTAAAAAACGCAGCTGTGTATAAGTTTCTATGGCAAAGCCTCAGGGTTTCGCAACTCTTTAGATGCTTATTGGTTTCTGTCATGTAGGTTCGGTGCCGCCAGCAGTCTTTTGCTACTTTTAAAGGTAATCACCGTAACGACTGAGGCAGCTGTCGTACGTGTGGACAAGCTT